>NC_140953.1:40362308-41567308 GCF_014529385.1 Adiantum capillus-veneris
AGCAATTGTGTAAGATCATGTATTACAGAAATTTTGTACAATGTCATCCACTCAGAGTATCTTTCTCCACTTGTGGTTCACATACACCATTGTCTCTCTCCACCTTCGTTGACTTTCACGAGCACCGGAGTTGTTGTATGCCATTGATCTTTTAACATTTTGTTGTTGTAAATGTCACGGGAACCGAATAATAGAGATAGACAGCAAAACAGAGGAAGAAATCTTTGTATTGATAGTGTTTGATACAACAGAGGAGCAATTGAATATATATATGGGCGCACTCCGTTGTACGGAGCTCGAACCTCCGACCACCCCCGAGCTTCAATTCGCTTGCATGCAGCGTCTCACTCGCACTCGCACTCGCACTCTCACTCGCACTCGCAGAAGAGAGAATGGTGAATCCCCCCAAAACGCACCACCCGTCCTTCTATTCTCCTCCAAAAGCCTGCGACCTCTTAAAATAGCCGCTTTTCTATTTTTGGCGCTCGGTCGACTCGACTTGCGCGCCAATATACCTGTGAGAACAAGGTAAAAAAACGTGATCGCGAAGCGATCCGTAGAGGTTAGTTTTTTTTTTTTTTTTTAAGTCCACAATTTTTCAGCTATCTTCAACTGAACATAACTCCCAAACGGAGCCAAAACAGCCCAAGTCCGCCGTCTCATACAATCTTGTTGCCCTCGCTGTGCTCTTCGACGGCTATGTGATGGAAAATTTCCATAGCCTGCTCCGATTTGCTGAAAATCAACCTGCAAAACAGCATTTTCTACAAAAACGATGCAAAAACAGCAAATCCAACTTTTTTCTTAATCTTTGGCCTTCAACGAGCATCAAAACATCAAAATCTCTAAAGACTCAAAGAACCAAAGTTGTTCCTTATAACGCAGGCTTCAATCGCTTCATACATCACTTTTTCAAAATCCCACGTTAACGCCTTCAAAAATGCCCCAGAAAGTGCCTTCTGGATCAAAAAATTTTATCGGACGAAAACAATCCACACATCCTTCTACACAGTGGACTAACTTTAAAAATGACAAAAACTTCCTAGAAAACAAAATTTATTACTAAAACACCTCGAGATCAAGTCTTGTTACAGTAAATGTCTGATGGCTTGTGCTGTTGCTGAAGAGGCCAAGACTTCTTTTGCCTGCATTCGATGAATGATTCTACGATAGAACCATTCAAATAGTTCTCTCAAACTGTTAGCCTTGATTCGAGAGCCACCATGTCGTGTGTGCCTCAAATAAGCATTTCTCGCTATGTAATGAGACTTTTCCATCCCTTGGGTATTCCATATTGCCGTGTTCCCATACTTTTGTATAAAATATGGTAAATGATGTGCTGGACATGAAAATAGATTAGTTAGAATATTTTACACTCACATAGTTGCACATAAAAGAGAATCAAATACACCATAATACCATGTAGTGAGTAATCTGGGTGTCTGTCCATGCTGTCTTGAATGATTTTTTGAGAAGGTTGAGATTCTCCTTGAACTTGTTCATATCACCTTGTGACTAGTCATCTTTGTCGCACATCAAAAATAGGATGTCTATTGATCGCCAAACCTCAGCCTTTGCATTACGAGTAGTTGGTTCTTGGTCTTTGCCTACAATATGTAGATTTTTTCAGCTCTGATACTCTACCTTGCTAACACAAGATGTGTTATATATTTTTCCATGTTTTGTTAGCTTCGGATCTCGTATTCCTTGAGGTTTAGATAAAAACCTGCGTGCCTTCACCCCATCGATGGATGGTTTGCATGGGACATCCTTCTCAGCAGTTGATCTCTTTTCATCCCGCTGCATTTTCACATTGCCACCATGAAGGCCCATATCCGACAGTACCAATTCTAAGCACTGCAGGGCTACTTGTCGCTCTGCTGAGTTCTTAATTTTCCAAGCAAACCCGATATATAAGTAGCCCAATTTCTCCACAATTCTACAAAGGGCATGCATTGTACAGATGTGGACATTCACAAGTGGTATTTTCAAAACCGGTCGAAAAGAAGGGTCCTCAATGTGACGTGTTGGAGCTTTTCTCCACCACTTTGGGTCCATGACCTTTTGCAGGCTCCATGCAAAACAAACACGGTGACTTTGCCATTGCACCCATTCCACAATTATACATGCACTTTAATGTTTTGAGGTCACCTGCAAGATGCCACTGAACTTGAAAGTCTCCCCTTCCATCTAGACGTAGTACCTCTCCCTGGTTAGTCTGTCGATCAATCACCTCCGGAATATTAGTGTGCGCTCCTTGCCGCACTGTCGAAGCAAGGGACTTGCCAATACACCGTGTGCGAGCCACAAACGGCTCCAAGCACACAACAAGCCTAAACTAGCAAGCTCAAGAAAACAAAGGCTGTGTCACTCACCGCTCTACGCTCGCCTTCGTGGTGGATTCCTCACCGCGCTGAAGAAGAAGCTGCAGTCGTGCCGCGCTCAACCGCTTCGCCGCCGTCGTGCCTTCGTAATGCTCGATCGCACATACACTCTCCCTCTCTCTCTCTCTCTCTCTCTCTCTCTCTCTCACACACACACACACACAAGGAGGTGAAGAAGAAGAAGATGGAGATGGAGCAAGAGCACTCTTCAATTGCACAAATGAGAGAATGAGTAAAAATTAGGTTTAGTTGGCTTTTATAGGAGCTCACCCCATTCACACTTGGGCGCTTATGCTTAACCAACTAATCCCTTGAATGTCCAAGTTAAAGTGCGCCTCTCATTGGCGATCACTCTACCTTTCCCTATTGGTCCGACAAGCCCGGTACCTGACTCTACCAAATACATAATACACGTCCGTCGTAGGTGATGGGGTGTCCGTGTGCCGTGAGGGTTAACAATTAGTTCGATGGAACACCCAATATAGAATCTCATGATCTTCTTTCTTTACCTGCAACACAAAATAAATAAGACTTAAGTAGATGTGAACATTTGAGCTTAGTTGAAAATCTCGCTTACCTCAAACGCACCAAGCCACCATATGTTAGATTCTGATTGAACACTAAAATACAAAGGATCATCATTGGGACACTTTGAGAGGTCTCTATTCATTAAAGTAATAGTAACACGCTCTAGCTTTTTCTCTTTAACAAGCTCACACTCATCCAGTTTTAACACAAAATGTAATACCCCTCGTGACTCTTCAAATGTAATGTTGTAAAACTCCACCATTCTCTTCTGTAACATCTGCAGGTCCATAAAAATATTATTGAACTCATCATATGCCATGTTTACTCCATGGCCACTGTAAGTTGCTTTAATATGAAAAGGTTGTCCAAGATAGTCTCCCTGTGCCTCGTTAAGCTGAAGCCTCTCTTTCCAAACACTTGAGGCTGATGGTAAAAGTTTGGATTTTATACCCTTCTTAACAAAGATGGATGAGACATATTTTTGTATAGCCGAATATCCTCTTTTGCTTACACCAAGTGAATCAAGTGTGCCTTGTATCTCTTTTGCAGGCACTGAGTTCTCTGAAATAAAGCGGTCCACTACATTTTGTTGTAGGACTTTAAACTTCTTGCATGTACTATATCTGCTGCCAGGCTTCTACTTATAAGTGGCTTCAATCTCTTTCCTATATTGGCTTTGGGGTCAATGTTTTCCTTGTCAGGATAGATTGAATCTCTACATGAAGACAATGCTCTTGCTCTTTATTTTTTTGTTTTTTGTGAGTATAAAGCTTTATATGTACATTCCCTAAGATCGGAGATTGAGAGGTCAGGGAGAAAGGTTGAGGGAAACAAATGAATGATGACTGTCAGCAACACTCCCCCCTTCCTTGGGTAGATCATAACATTTGAAATGAGCTTGTCACCCTTTGAAACCAATTGTTCCAGTTGTTAATAGGTGAGGATTTTTGCCAGTAGTTTTCTATTACCCTAGGTGCCTCGTCAAGTTGCAACGGTGGTAAGGTACTCTCCCAGGATCGAAATTGAAGTGGTTCATTAGGTGATTCTTGAACACTGGGAGGTGTGGATTCTTTGGTAGCTTCATGGAGGTCCACTACTATAGATGGAGGCGGTGTAGAAGCTTTTACCTCTATGGATGTATTACATGAGGAGCTAGAATCTTCATGGGACTCCCCCCTTCCTGAGCTAGGTGGAACAAATCGTTCTTTCTTTGGTACCCAAACTAGCTCTAGAATGGGTGTGTAACATTCCATGATTTTTTCCTTTCCGCGATCATTGATTCGTTTTGGAGCTACGGGATTGGGCTCACTTGGGTCAGGTGATAGGTAAGAGCACAATCTACGTTTTGGTACCCAGATTTGATCATTTCCTTGATAGTAGCCTTGGGCTTCCAATAGTCGTTTAGGGATCCATCGCAACATTTTCTTACTTTTCTTGGAGCGAGTGGTACGTTTCTTACAAGGCTTCTGTTTTTTAGCACTAGATATGGTCACTAAAGAAGGTTTAGGGACCCACTTGTATGTTTTCTTCGTTACATTAGGATGAGTCTTGTCAGAAGCGATATGCATTGCTTGTAGCATATTTAAGGGTATAGGCATTTCATCCCCCTCAGGTGTTACCCAGGTCGTCCCCCTATTTCCCCAAGTGTCTATGGTTGATGCTAGGTGGACCCAGTCTACATTGTCCGACTCAGTCATCCCAGGTAGGACATCCATATAAGGAGAATCTTTGCCAATGTCTGTATCCTTCTTACAAGTGTAACAATATTGTAGTGGGGCCGAGTGAACTGTGGTGTCAGAGCGATGATCAATAATGGTTTTACTCCCTAAGGGGTGTACCTTACTAGTCACCAAATCCACTCTAAGGACAAAGTCTTGGAATTGCAAATAGACATGATTTTTAGACCAATCGTGAACCATTTGTGCTTCCCTCATGAATGGTCGTCCTAAAATCATTTCATATGACATAAGGTGTTTAGAGAAATCCATGACAATGAACGTATGTCGTACCTTGTGTCCTAGAACTTTGATCTTAAGATCCTTGAGCATCCCCATAGGTTTGGCTATGGTACCATTTGCCATCTTTACCACAATGTTAGTAACACTGAGGCGGGGTTTTCCCATGGATTCCCAACAATCTTTTGTAACGATGCTAACTCCCGCACCACCATCAAGAATTCCCTTTATAGTTAATCCCTTGGTAGTGATGGGTAGGGTTGCATTAGACTCGTCGCCTTCAAAATACTGCCCTAATTCGTTAATGGGTACCTTGATCACAGACTCGTGTCCATCTAAGTCAAGTGATTGCACATGATTTTCCTCATCAATCATAATCGAGTCAAGCCTATTTGGTTGCGCAAACTGCGGTAATCCCGTTCGTAGCTCTCCGTTAAGGAATGCTCGAAGTGCAAGGAATAACTCAGGATCTCCATACAGCTTTGCTATGATCGTGGTTCGGACCTCAGAAGACATGAAGTCCACTAGTTTGGCAACATTCATTGGCGTTTTGCAGGGTGTAGGTCCTTGACTAGGAACTGGTGAGGATGGAATCTCATATTCCTCAATGGGATCAGGTATTCCTTCGTTAAACATCCTTTCCAACAAGAAGGGTGTATGCTCACTTTCTGATGTCCCGTCCTCACTCCCTTCTTGGATGATACTAGATATGGCTAACGGTCTATGGTTCATGTGGGGTGGATGAACTTGCGTGGGAAACACTGTGTCATGAATTTTGACCTGCATGGGTTCTAGTTCTAGTTTCCTTTGAGTCTCCTCCACTAAATCTCTTAGATGTTTCACGTGCTCAATCTCGTCTACTGGGTTTGGATACGTCCCAATCTTCTTTTTACGATTCTTCCTTTTTTGCCCCTGCGGTTTATCTTGGGGGTCTTGGATTGGATTTGGAAACACTTGTGGTGTTTTCAGAGGCTCTTTATGGTTTTCTCTTTTTCGGTTTTCATTTGGTTCCATGTTACGGTTTTCTGTGTCGGTCTTTCTCTTTGTGGTATTGGTTCTAGTCTCCATTGTCTCGACTGAATCTGAATCATCCTCGAGGTCATTCATATACACGGGGTCATCTCCTGTTCCTATGTTTGTTTTGGAACTTGGCTTTGAATTTTCCGTATTCTGCGACTTCTTCCTTCGTGTCTTCTTTTTCTTTGCTTGGATAATTGACGCGGTATCTCTCTCTTCGAGGATATGTCCTGGCCCTTAAAGCATGGACTGTGTAATCGCATAAGCGGGTGCGACGGGTGGTATTGGCGATGTCACACTAGCAATTTCGACCAAATTCAGGGGTGTGATTTTAGGCGCATTTGGGTTATAGGGGCATTGGGCAATCAAGTGATCTATGACACAACGATTACATGTGAGTATTGGCATTGCAGACGTGCTCCCTTGATTCATTTGCATCTGTGTAGCATTCTTTTGCAGCCTAATAGGGCACTCCGCTACTCGATGTGGTCCACCACACTCGTAGCATTGAAGAGGTGGCCTCCTAGCCTGGGTGTTGATATTTTGACCTCTGGATGCGAGAGCAGCAGCTTGATAAACCGGCTTGACTTGTCCCCAACAATCTTCCATGTAGTATATAGGACACTCTTCCAATGTATCAAGTCCGTAGGCAATACTAGTGTCTATTTCCTCCTCACAGCTATCTGCATAAGCATTAGATGGCTCGCAACCCACTTGGTTCATAGGGGCGACTCTTGGATGTGGGGGCTGCGGTCCTAGCACAGGAGGTGGTAGCTGTGTAGCTTGTACAACATTTTGAGGTCTAGGGACCATGTGTTGCGGTAGTTGCTCAACAGGTGGAGTAGGCATCAATACAGGAGCTCGAGGCGCATCCGTCCAGGCTACAGGTGGTCTATTTGCCATCATACGTTTGATCATTAAACAATCCTTAGCTTGGTGACCATACCTACCACATGCGTTGCAAGTTCCATTAAATTTTACTCTAAACGTAGGGCACTCACTAGTGCTATGTGGACCTAAGCAAATGGAACACCATTGTTGCTCCCTTCTTGGATACATGTGACTATTTTGAGGGGGTCGATTATCCTTAAGAGACTCTTGGATTGCCTTGGTGAGGTCTGTCAAGAATGTCTCAAATACCTTTGGCTCATTGGCAATGGGCTTTGCAGTCATGGGTTCATACTCAATGGCTTGTGAGCTAGTGGATCTCGTGTCAGTAGACACCCTCATGCCTGCTATCATCAAGTTGTCCTCTAATTGGATTGCATTGGCAGTGACATCTTCCCAGGTTGTGATACCTCTAATCACTAGTCCATTATAGATTCCTTCATTCCTCAACCCTCGAATGAATCGGTCAAGCAGTTGGTTATTGTTGAAGCGCTCATTTACAGGGCAACGAGAGTTTAAGTGCTTTAGACGACTAATGAAGTCCCTTACTGACTCTCCTTCCTTACGTTCGGCCTTCTGTAGCTGAGATGCTACACCCCAAAGCACACCTTCTCGTATGTACTCCTTTAGAAACAACCTTTGAAGGGTAGGGTAGATTGTTTTCTCGTCCACCCTTAGGGTCCTATACCAATCTCCAGCCTTCCCACTTAATGTCAAGCTTAAGGCATTGCACTTATGTAGTTCGTTGCGTTCCCCTAAGGAATCACATACTTGTTCAAACACTTCAATGTGTTTCCTAGCATCTTCGTCCCCATTGAATTTTTGCGTGAGTTTGGCAATTTGTACTGCCTTACTTCTAGGCTCTCTATCAGATGCATGACGCATATTTTCCGCGATAGATCGACCTATGGTTTGAGCAAACGCTGCCAAGTCACCTATGTGAGGAGGTAGGGCCGGTGGAGGTACTCTTGGAATCATATGTGGGAGAGGAACGGGTACCGGTCTTGGCATATGTGTGGATGATGCAGGATATGGAACATAACCGGGCATAGGTCCACTCGGATAAGAGCTAGGGAGCGGCACTCGAGGAGCATAAGCAAGTGGTACAATTGGAGGTGTGGGGGCCATGTGTGCATAAGGGGCTAGAGGCACATATGGTCGAGGCCCCATATTAGGTACTACGACACTAGGTAGTGGCACTGCGCTAACCGTAGATGTCATCGGTACATTCTCTGTCAGGCTTATCCCTGGAGTGAGCACTGTGTTTTCCTTAATAGAGGGTTGAGCCAAGTTAGGGAAGCTAAAGTTTTCGCTCGGAGGCTCAGATTGCATAGAGACCCCAGGTGAAATGACGTAAGATGGGTCCATGGGGCTCATTAGAGGAGTCTCCATTTGTGATAGAGTAGGCTGTTGAGCCTTGCTCGTATCCAGAAATCTCATGGGGCCAGTTGAGAGTATATTTACCCCTCGGTTTTGCCTTTCTGATTGAATAATGCCATGGATAACATTACATATCATTTTCTGTTGATCTTCGATGCTCGTGGCACTAGAGGTGGATTGTACAATCTCTATCCATCCTACATGGTAGGCGTGGCCAGAGTGTAGATCCGTCAACACCTCAGTGTGGAGGTCGTATGTCCAATGATCATTAATGAACAATCCTTCTAGAGTCGACGTGTTAGCGGTTTCTTGTGAGGTAGAAGCAATGTTGCTCCCCGTGGTTTTACTTGTCACCAACGGTACTCTAGAGGGAACTTCTGAAAGAGGCAGCTCAATAGGGCCTTCTTGGTAAGAAGTTGGTAGGATATCCACATGGACACTCTTTGGGGGTGTGGGGTCCACGTGCGATGTGAAAGGAGATTCCACTTCCCCACCCCCTTCGTGTGCTTCATTTGCACCAGGTTCCGAGCGAGTAGCTCTACTTAATGTTTCCATGAAACGGCTAAACATACTAGTACTAGGCTGTGGAGCTTCGGGAGGTGCATGGCCTTCTCTCTCAGTGTTTTGGGTAGGGTATACTTCCATGATTTCTGAGTCGGAGGAGGAATCACTAGCGGCTATTTTAGGGTCTTGGGTGGTACTACCTTGTGTCCCCGCTGAGGGTCTAGAGCTTATCGTGGATGGGTAATGGGTGTCCGTATGAACAGAGGCACCCTCAATATGCTCGTGTTCTAGCACCCACCCAGAGCGTAAGTGCATGTGCTTTTGATACCCTAAGGTGTCAAAAAGCTGCTCTAGGAGGCCTTGTGACTAGTTTTTAGCGTGTTTTTTGTTTGTTTTTTTGCTAGATTTTTTAGAGCGTGTCGTGGAATGGGCCGTGTGATAGCTCGAAACGAGCGTATCGGTCAGAGGGTCGTGCCGTGCTTTACAGCCCTCCGTTTGGTCACTCTATGCCCTCGGAATCCCTAAAACTGTCAATTTCCAGTAGGGAACTAGGCCCAAACTAGAAAGTCTAAGGGTGCAAGTGGGAAGAGAAAGGAGGAGAGTGGAGGACTTGTCCCACATGCTCTCATTCTCTCTTGAGGGAGTAGGGTATATATATAAGAGTGAGTCTAGTATATATCAGAGGACTGGGGCTTGGGCTTGGGCTTGGGCTTGGGCTTGGGAAAATGATCCCGATCCCGATCTATCTTTTATACAAACCAACCCGTCCGTTTTAAGAGTCACATTTTTTATTTTCAAAAAAAAAAAAATCAATTTTTTTTTTTAATTTGTTAATGCAGAAAATACAGAAATTGAAAAAAACGCAGAAATTGAAAAAAACGCAGAAATTGAAAAAAATGCAGAAATGCAAAAAATTGCAGAAATTCCAGAAAATTAAAAAAACGCAGAAATGCAGAAAATGCAGAAAAAACGCAGAAATTGCAGAAAATGCAGAAATTGCAGAAAATTAAAAAAACGCAGAAATGCAGAAAATTGCAGAAATTGAAAACGCCGAACTTGAAAATGCAGAAATTGCGAAAATTGAAAAAACGCACACAATAGCAGAAATTGAAACTTGACAGCAAATGCAGAAAACGCAAAAAACAGAAATCTCCACACACTCCTTCCCTGCCTTTCCTATGATAGAAATTGCACCACAAGGAAGCGTAAAGTGCTAACCGAGCTTAGTGTAGGGCATATCCCCGGCAACGGCGCCAAAAATGTGCGCTCCTTGCCGCACTGTCGAAGCAAGGGACTTGCCAATACACCGTGTGCGAGCCACAAACGGCTCCAAGCACACAACAAGCCTAAACTAGCAAGCTCAAGAAAACAAAGGGTGTGTCACTCACCGCTCTACGCTCGCCTTCGTGGTGGATTCCTTGCCGCGATGAAGAAGAAGCTGCAGTCGTGCCGCGCTCAACCGCTTCGCCGCCGTCGTGCCTTCGTAATGCTCGATCGCACACACACTCTCCCTCTCTCTCTCTCACACACACACACACACAAGGAGGTGAAGAAGAAGAAGATGGAGATGGAGCAAGAGCACTCTTCAATTGCACAAATGAGAGAATGAGTAAAAATTAGGTTTAGTTGGCTTTTATAGGAGCTCACCCCATTCACACTTGGGCGCTTATGCTTAACCAACTAATCCCTTGAATGTCCAAGTTAAAGTGCGCCTCTCATTGGCGATCACTCTACCTTTCCCTATTGGTCCGACAAGCCCGTTACCTGACTCTACCAAATACATAATACACGTCCGTCGTAGGTGATGGGGTGTCCGTGTGCCGTGAGGGTTAACAATTAGTTCGATGGAACACCCAATATAGAATCTCATGATCTTCTTTCTTTACCTGCAACACAAAATAAATAAGACTTAAGTAGATGTGAACATTTGAGCTTAGTTGAAAATCTCGCTTACCTCAAACGCACCAAGCCACCATATGTTAGATTCTGATTGAACACTAAAATACAAAGGATCATCATTGGGACACTTTGAGAGGTCTCTATTCATTAAAGTAATAGTAACACGCTCTAGCTTTTTCTCTTTAACAAGCTCACACTCATCCAGTTTTAACACAAAATGTAATACCCCTCGTGACTCTTCAAATGTAATGTTGTAAAACTCCACCATTCTCTTCTGTAACATCTGCAGGTCCATAAAAATATTATTGAACTCATCATATGCCATGTTTACTCCATGGCCACTGTAAGTTGCTTTAATATGAAAAGGTTGTCCAAGATAGTCTCCCTGTGCCTCGTTAAGCTGAAGCCTCTCTTTCCAAACACTTGAGGCTAATGGTAAAAGTTTGGATTTTATACCCTTCTTAACAAAGATGGATGAGACATATTTTTGTATAGCCGAATATCCTCTTTTGCTTACACCAAGTGAATCAAGTGTGCCTTGTATCTCTTTTGCAGGCACTGAGTTCTCTGAAATAAAGCGGTCCACTACATTTTGTTGTAGGACTTTAAACTTCTTGCATGTACTATATCTGCTGCCAGGCTTCTACTTATAAGTGGCTTCAATCTCTTTCCTATATTGGCTTTGGGGTCAATGTTTTCCTTGTCAGGATAGATTGAATCTCTACATGAAGACAATGCATAAGTAAATAATAGAAAATTTACTTCACTCTAACACTATTTAGGCACATGAAAACAATGCATAACAAGAAAAAACAAAAAGATTACTTAACTAAGACAATGTAGCCAACCAAGAAGCATCACCTTGAAGCTCAAATTCTTTTCTTGAGACCTCTGGATGCAACCTGCAATGTTTCAAGATTGCGCAATTTCTTCTTTCGGATACGAAGATGGTGTCCTTCATTTGACAACTTTGTACCTTTACTTTCAGTTCATGTACCTCTGTTTTGTGTTGCAAAATGGTAACCTGATCTGTAGAATGTAAATGTGAAAGACGAACAATCTCACCTTGTTGAGCTTGGAGAATGCCCTTATAAGTTTCAGCTTCCCTTGTAAGAGATTTACAATAACCCAAAAGGCCCTTTTCTCCATCACCAGCAAAGGTCAATAAGCTTGTAGGATTGACAAATGGTGGAGACGCATTAGTCATTGGATTCTTAGGAGAGAGAGAGACTCTCATCCAGTTATCTATGTGTTTAGCTCCCTGAGCTCTAAGCGTGTCTATGGAAGAGGGAGGTATATGTGTGTTTGCTTTACTACGCTTAATCAATGGTTGGTACTCATTGTCCAAATCAATGTGAAGGTGATATTTGGCTTGTTTCTGCGTAACATTTGTGCCATTTGAGGAGTGCGCCATTAGCCAAATGTGCATGTTTAATGGAAAGTGAATAGGCGGATGCGCCTTCGTCCCTCCATGTTAGCCTCATTCCCTCCATATTGACGAGGTTCATTCAAAGCAAAGAAAAAAATATTATCCCTCAATCATTATGAACGAATGTTCAGAAGAGTAAGGAATCTACTTAAAGTACACTTTTTGAACTTTTACCATGAAAGACCCACCTCTATTATTCGCCATATTTTCTAGAGAGAGAGTGCAAAAAATACATTTTCTTAGAAGGCCCTCCAAATGACCTCCAAAATTTCCTAATGTGAGCGTCGTTAGCTCACGCTGTGTTTCTATTATCCAAAACATATAAAATACTTACAAAAGTTGGCTTTTATACGTTAGCCAAGGTTTTTGTGGTCAAAACTAATAATTTGGGAGCTCTAAGTAAAGACAGGTTGATACAATCTAGAAGCTTGTAGCCCCGGCTCATCAATTACACTGTTTATCTCGAAAGTAGGAGTTACAATATTCTTGATTCATCAAAATAAGAAGTGTTTTCACAATGAAATCTCGAAAAAATGTTATCCGAGTTATCTTGCTGCTAACATATGGTTGGTGGCTACTAGTTCATAATTTTGGTTTCCTTTTGTGGTACTTCAAGATGAATTTTGAGACATTCACTAATCATGCATTAAGTTCAAAATTTCAAAAACTTACTTTCATCGCTTATCTACTCATCGGCCACTGAATCACCGTTTACCCTACATCCACTGTCCTTGTGCCTCTCGCCTAGCCCATGTAGGAAGAAGGCAATCTTGGTGCTACAACTTGTTTGTCTAATTAAGAGGCTCTCTTTAGCTAATGGTGATGGCACTTTTGACACTACAAGGGTAGTGTCATGCAGCTCTGCCATTTCATTGCTAGGTGTTATTACTAATGGTGCATGTAGATGATGATGTCGAAGATGTGGCTCATATGTGATCTCTCTTCTTGACCCTTTGTAGACATTCCATTTTCATTATTCTTTTGAAGCCTCACCACCTTTGAAGGATTTTGACTATTCTCGTTAGGAATCGCAATGCTTTTGCAAGGTTTCTCATTTTTTCAAAATTGTGTGGACCTGCTAGATGCCAGCTTTAATGAAAATTTGGACAATGTTGTATAGAATGCAGAATGGGCTCTTTGAGAATGGTTTCACAATAAATGTTCATGATGAATGTAGAATAGAGTTTGTGGAGCATGTGTGATACTTTGCAAATGGTGCAACCATGCACATTACATCTTTTCATGATTTTTTACTTGTTTTGTGACAATTCGTAGAGGGACTAATGTCACATGTGCAAGCAATGCTTCTCGTCTTATTAAGGACTTGGTAAGATAGCAAGTGATAGTTCTTTCAGTGCTGCAACTTGTCTATCAAAAGAGGCTCTCTTTAGCTATTGGTGATGGCTCTCTTTAGCTAGTTTGTTGCACTTTCCAATTCAATGTGATATGGCTTCATACTTGCTCTTGCAACTTGAGGAAACAATGACACATGCATGGAAAGGCTATAATTTAGGCAGCATGTAATGTCCTGAGTTTCTTAAGAATGGTTCTGTGTGCTCGCTCTCCTCACTAATTATAGCGTGTCTAAAGTGATGTTTGTGGTCCAATGTGGGTATACATGATATTTTGGGAGCAGTTTTTTTATATTTTCAAATGTAGTAATAATCTTTCAAGGTTTGTATGTGTGTATCTAGTGTTGAAGGAAAAGTCAAAAGTATTCATATGCTTTCAACAATTTTTGTTTATCGCCAAAAAAACTATATGGTTGTGTTGTGAGCACGCTATATTCTGATTGAGGAGGGCCCGAGTCTATGTTAATGGAGAAATTCATTTTGGTGAGGGATTGGAAAAAACACCAATGTGTAGCGCCACAGACCCCTCAGAAAAATGACATTAATGAGGAGAAAAACATGTCATAGAGATCATAAAATGCATGGTCAAAAGCTAGATGTGTTTTGGCTTGAGGATATTAGATGTATATTGAATATGTATTAAACAGGTGTGCAATGAAGCAATATAGTATTCCATGAGGACATTCCATTTGGATCTTGGCATGCAGGCAAGAAGCCAACTATAGTGGTTGCTCGGACGCCTTTGGCTGTGTGGCTTATGGTTTAATGCATGAGAAATTCATAGCCAAAAAATTGGATGTTAAGCCAATGCAATATAGTTTTATTGATTATTGTTGAGAAAGAAAAGGATAGAGTTTGCATCATTTGCAAAGTAACGGAAAAGTGATTTGTCAATATTTGGTTGGAAGATGTAGTTCAAACTTTATTAGCATAAACCATGGAAACAGATGTGAGCTCAAAGAATGTGTATGATACATCATTGTCTTTGTTTAATGGTGGGAGTAAAGATGTAAGTCTCAATGAGGCACACATACATGAGTGCCAATGCATGCTCAATGCATCACAACTTGAAATTAGTTACATGTCTGTGTGTGTGTGTGTGTGTGTGTGTGTGATGCAAGGAGAAACTCAACAATTAAGTTGTAATAACCTAAGGTAGGGATTCACGTGTAGCTCTCTCCAGGAAAAGTTTTAACACTAGAATCATTCTTGCGATACTAAAGCCATATTGTGATGTGCTCACATGTGGACAAGAATAGAACCCAAATGAGTCTGCCCAAAAGAGAGTAGGGCAGCTCCTTATACTGCCAATAGAAACTACATGCCAAGAACTGAGTGTCCTCCCACACTAGGTGGTCGGACACATGACCTACACGACCATACACCATACCTCCCCCCTTAGGGAGAAAAAGATGGACATCTTTTTACAAGATTGGACTGGGAAGGGACTACATCAACTCCAACGCCTCCTCCGGGGGGAGTGAGCTTACAACGGCTTGGGAGTTAGGGACTGAATTTGGGGGCTAGAATCGACAAGAGAGAAAACATACATCTCGACATAGGCATGGCATCAGGTCGCTATCCCAATGCGAATGGCTATACCGGATACACTATGGGGACTGCATCATAGCGACTTGGATGCGATCTTTTTGTGACATACATTGAATCTCATCAAAGGGGTTTGGTGCAATGGTTTATTGAACATTGGTAGGCAGCTAACAGAAAGAAAAGCTAGAGACAGAAATCTACGACATAATGGAGATGTTGGGTTAGATGTAATCACCACAAAAAGGCACCTCTCCAGCAATACTAATACTGTAGCAACTCCTTGGTGGGTGAGCAGTCAGAGCAGCAAACCTTCTTTAGTTATGGTAGCTCTTCAATCATTAGGTCTCAAATCAACTTGGTTCAAATCAGCCAATAATCTGATTGATGACAAAGAAGAGCCTCTGCTGCAAGCAAAATAGCAAAATTGCTGAGAATCATGATAGCTGAAAAAGGCGAGACTGTCAGTTGGGCAAAGCATCTGCATGGCAGCAAAAACTGCTTGAAGTGTGTTTGTCCGCCTATTTGGTGTGTGAACAATAGTTGTATCAAGAAGTTGCAATTATCCAGCTCAATCACATCTTCCATTGGTTCACTGGCACCTGATTGATTATGGAGCACCAGATGCAGAGTAGCGAGAATAGGCTGCTGCGAGATTTGGGCAAGGGCCAGCAGAGTTAGCGCAGTCTGGGTATGGTGAAGGAACACCTTAGAAGAGAAAACATTAAATGCAAGCGCTATTGCAGAGATCGGTGGTTGGAGAAGTAGAGAAACGTTCATTGGAGGCTGCGTAGTTTGAGGATAAGCATTAGCATCATGACTGGCCTCTTCAAGAGACAACGCTCCTTCTTGAATGTAGTTTACAAGCAGCAGCAACCTCTACCTGCAGGTATAGAAATCGCAGCTTCTGGGTATGAATTTGTCGGGGACTCCTTGCGTAGGGCCGGGGATGAAGAGGTCGGAATTGAGGCAGGTGAAGGGTTGATTGTGGGGCTGCATGAGCAGCAACTGCTCGATTTGAGAGTAAATGCTGTTGATTGCCGCAAAGAAGCACTTGGCCGTAAGCAATAAATCGATGTTCTGTTGCTCATCATCATGTGCAAAGTGATTCGGCCATGCACATGCAGCGAAACTCCAGATTGGGTTGACGTTAATTGAGGCATATGACCGGTGTGCGTAGGTGCAGAATTGGAAAGAGGGTGCTGATGGGCTAGCGTATTGCCATCTCGGTGTGAGCTTGAGATAATCGTACAGGAAGACAGCCAACCAGGGTTGTGAGTACCAGGCTTCGGACAGGTACTATGACAAGCTCCAGTGATCATGATGAATGAGCGACAGTGGTGAAACTTTCATGGTGTGAAAAGAGTGGAGATCAAGGACAGCTATGGCGACGTGTGTGGAGCAGAAAAAGGTGTGAGCATATGGGATGACAGCACTAGCCTTTCTCTAGTTCTCTCTCTCTTTACCCTGTGTCGAGCAAGAACTCCATGGCTGCGTGCACAGAGCAAGAACTGAAAATAAACAAAGTTCCCTAACTACCCGTGCCCGTCAACTCCACCAATGTGATGTGCTCACATGTGGACAAGAATAGAACCCAAATGAGTCTGCCCACAAGAGAGTAGGGCAGCTCCTTATACTGCCAATAGAAACTACATGCCAAGAACTGAGTGTCCTCCCACACTAGGTGGTCGGACACATGACCTACACGACCATACACCACAATATGACGTGCCATTAGTACTATGGTTGGTGGCTACTAGTCCATGAGATTAGTTTCCTTTTGTGGTAATTCAGGATGAATTTTGAGACATTAACTTATAATCATGCATTATTTGAAAATTTCAACAACTTACTTTCATCGCTTATCTACTCATCGGCCACAGAATCTCCGTCTATCCTACATCCATTGTCCCTCTTGTGCCTCTAGCCTATCCCATGTAGGAAGAAGGCAATCTTGGTGCTACAACTTGTTTGTCTAATAAAGAGGCTCTTTTTAGCTAATGGTGATGGCACTTTTGACATTACAAGGGTAACAATCGACAACTTGACATTAGTTACCTCCCTCCCCCTCTCTCTCTCTCTCTCTCTCTCTCTCACACACCCACGGAGACAATCTACAATTAAAGTTGCAATACATGGATTGTGTTCAAAACTCAATTCTCAGTATAATATCAATAATTAGGAGATGACAAAATTGCTGCCACAAAAATCAGCGCTATATATTGCTTCATCATAAGTTTTTACAAGGTACGAGCCACCAACGATGATGTTTGTACGCAAAATTTAAGCTGGCTGCTGTTGGAGGCAGCATGCACAGTTCTTGATCATGCAGCAGCTGGCGCAGATCCTGAGCCGCATGATATGCTCACTTCCTGCACGGCCAGCTGATCTCCTTTGCTTATACCTGTTTCTTCATCATGGGCCGTCAATGGCGCCGCTGTAGAAGCAGCAGCCTGAGGGAGAGCCCACTGCACCTGGCGAAGGTAGGCCCACCAGCCCTGGGCCAGGTATACTAGTGCCATCAACGCCACCTGTACGCTAAAGGCCACGTTCACACGAAATAGGGTGCGGCCGCTGATGAGCTCCAGCACATGCAAGCCAATGAAGATATTTACAAGTGCCAACAGGATGGTCCCGGTGCCAAGGATCCAATGGGCGGCGTACCACACACCCCTCTTCCACCCAGCTCCCACATCCGGCCGCACCACCCCCAGAAACGCCACCACCAAAGGCGCCAACAGCAGAGCCAAGCCCAACCTCCCATGTGTGTGAGCAAGCCCCACCGCCCCAAACTCGGCCAAGGCCAGCCCTCCGCCCCCGACCACCAGAAGCAACCCCAAACTTTGCACAACGATGTGGCCTTTAGCTAGGCGTCCGCTCAACAACGCATTACCTTCTTGGCGAGCAGTCCTCAGGAATCGGATGAGAATAACGCCAAGAGGCATGCATAGTCCCATGCCCAACCACATGAGGAGCCCATGCAGCACGATGACTTGGAGACGGTCCATGATGTGGCGATGGTGGCCTTCAGCTTCAGCAGCAGCAGCAAGTTGCGCTAAATCGGGACGACAGTGATCTGTTCACAGCTTACGCAGGGCCTTGTCGACGTCGTCCTTGTGGAGCTAAACCCCATTTCTTTGCATTTATATAGCTCCCGTAATCAGCGCGTAATCAAGCAGAAAAGCACGCGCTTAGGGCTAGAAAAGCACACGCAGTCCTGAAACGTACCCGGCACGTTATTAAGGCCATCGGGAATCATCTAGTGGCGTAGCTGGTTTTCAAAGGCAAGAATTTTGGTAGAGTTGATGTATTTGGTTGTAACGCCTTGTGGCTTGGATTCTTCAAGGGCGTTGTACCTTTCTAGTTTTAATACACATCAAATGCAAAGCTACAATTAATGCGGATTGGTTCTCACTCTCACAACAGCATATGGGATCCTCCTTGGCCTAGCACAATGGCAGTGAACTTTACCTACTAATCTCTTACCTAAAGGCCAAAGTTCCTTGTGCGTGACAATATTGCCATGATCATAGAGGGAGGCATGGAGGATGAAAAATACTCAAAGGAGAGAGTACCCCTTGTGGAAAGATCCATGGGTTGTCCCTCATATTTTGTAAATAAAACTCGTTTGAGAATTTGACTTTGTTTATTTTTTCAAAGTATTTTTCTATTCCACTTTAATTTATAAAGGTAAAGTATAAGTTGTAACTTAAATATATTTTTTATAATCTTGATAATAGGCATGGTGATAATTGCAAAGATATATTATCGTGTGTATATTCAATAAATCATTATCTCACCTATTCCCGCCACTACTCCCAGACATAAAATTCTCTCCATTTTTCTTTGCTAAGCCACGACAATAGTGGTAGTTGTATAGTTTTCCTCTTATAGTGTGTGTGTGTGTGTGTGTGTGTGTGTGTGTGAGAGAGAGAGAGAGAGAGAGAGAGAGGAGGGGGGGGGGGGGGGGGGGGGGGGGGGAAGACCATGCGTCCATGCTGAGATCAAGAGAGCGATTGAGAGAGAGAAGAGAACAGTGTGAATACATGCCCTATGTCCTTCCCCTCTTCCATGATCATAGATGGAGGCATACAGGATGAAAAATACTCAAAGGAGAGAGTACCCCTTGTGAAAAGATCCATGGGTTGTCATCATATAAATCTTGAAACCTGGATGTAGTTATCCTCAAGCACTTTACAAATGAAGTGTTAGCTTGCATCAGTGTGCCTGGCCTTTCATTAAACACTAGATTTTTTCCCAAATGCATACCACTTTAGACTATCATTATGCAAAACCAGAGGCCACAATAGTGGTTACCCAAATCCTCCACTGTATGAGCATGCCCGCAATCACTAGCACTACAAAACACCGCTTTTAGAAAAGATATCTACTAAAGCAATGTCAGTCATAATCTAAGCCATACATATCAATCAAAACATCAATAATCATGACATTTTTTCCAAATAGTCTACTCCCAGTTCATTAACTCATGCTAGGATTCCACTTGAGCGACGATATTATCCAAAAAGTGGCTTCCACTGTAAGTCACAGATATACTATCGCAGCTATTATCGTGCGTATTTTCAATAATCCGTTATATCACCTATTCCAGCCACTATTACCGCACATAAAATTCTCTCTCCATTTTTCTTTGTTAAGCCACGACAATAGTGGTAGTTCTATAGTTTTCCTCTTATAGTGTGTGTGTGTGTGTGTGTGTGTGTGTGTGTGTGAGAGAGAGAGAGAGAGAGAGAGAGAGAGAGAGAGAGAGAGAGAGAGATACCATGCCTCCATGCTGAGATCAAGAGAGAGAGAAGAGAACAGTGTGAGTCCATGCCCTACGTCCTTCCCCTCTTCCATAGCTTCCTTATCCCTCAAGCTCTAATACCAATCTGAGAAAGAGAGGACTAGGACATGCAAATAACCACCCAAATGTACCCTATATAGACCCTTGTCCATGCTATTTATAGGACCCCCTTTATCGCATGTCCCTAGCCCTTGGCCTGCTCACTCTAACCCTAGGCTTGACAACAACAGTCCCTAACACTAGGTTGGTAATGGGACACTTTTATGTCCTGTTAAGTGACCATTTTCCTTGAATTATGTCAAGAGTTTCAAAATGGATTTTGAGGTGCTATCTGTCTAGAAAGTTGTCTCATGAGCTGAAAAAAACTCGACATTTTTTGGGAATATCAATTCCATCTTTAACCTTGTCCTTGCACAACATTTCACAACCTAAACTGTGTGAAAAAACGGGTCCTGTTTTTGGCTTTTTTCAACTTTTTGCAACTATACCACTCTAGAATTCATGGTTGTGAGATGTATAATGCTAGAGAACTATCTTTAGTAGTCCTCAACATGTCCTGATGCTTCTAGAGAGAAATAAATGTTAAAGTTGTAAGCTATGACCAAATTACAAAAATTGCCAAATCCTGTTTTTTAGCCAATTTTAGCTCTTCTATGATTTTTTTGGTGGCTTTCATGATATCCAAATGCAGTTTTGATTTTCTATGTCGCATATTGTAACATAAAGCTAATATTCCTTGATTTTTGAGGCACCTAAACCCTATTTTTCATAGTAGACAACGATGGTTGATTTTTTCAATTATAGAAGAAAACGAAACATTCTAGTATATCAAGTATAGCTTTTTCAATATTGTTAGTTTCTTGTGACAACTACATGCATTTTGTAGGTAGTAAACATATCTAGTCATAAGGATCAAATTTGTCTAGATATTGAATAGTTTCTATGGGATTCTACAACTCATACTGTTGAACCCAGTTTTTTCATGTATTTAGCACTTCATCTTTGTCCCCAAGATTCCCCTTGGTAAGAGATGTATTATTCTTTTGACATGCTCCATGGATCCTTATGAACCTAAAGGACAATAGGGAACTAAGAAAACATGCATATATTATTTGTATTGAGCGTGGCTATAGAAACTTTGATGATAGGTTTGCAGAATGGTAAAACTTCAACTTTTTTGTACCTATTTCTTTTGGCAAAACAAAAAATAGTGAGTGAGAAGCAATCATATGTTCTGATCACCAACCCATTGAAGTTAACTAGGGAATTTATCTCAAGTCCTACAAAAATCCCTAATCTTATTTTTATGCAACAAAACGTAAGAAATGACTGTTTTGATGAAAATGTATTGGTCCATCAACTTTGGAGGCTTGGTGTGACCAAAAGATGAGAAATTTTACAAGTTTCTTATTTTTTCCATGTGTAGTAGGCCTTGAACTATAACCTCATGAAAAGATTTTACAAAATGAGTGGATCTACTATGGTTTTGGAGGTTTTTTTCAAAACCCTAAAAGGACACTTTTATGTCCTGTTAGGTTACCAACCTAGTGCTAAGGTAGGGGTTTGGGGGTAACTCTCACGAGGAAAATTTTGAGGGAATATTCTTAGAGTATTTCCTATGATATGTCATGCCTTTATTACTATGGCTAGTGGATAGTGGTTCATAGGATTAATTTCCTTTTGTGATAATTGAGATGTTCATTGGCCTAGCACAATGGCATTGGACTTTACCTACTAATCTCTTACCTAAAGGCCAAAGTTCTTGTACGTGAAAATATTACGCAAATATTCCATGATCATAGAGCGAGGCATGGAGGATGAAAAATACTCAAAGGAGAGAGTACCCCTTGTGAAAAGATGCATGGGTTGTCCCTCGTATAAATCTTGAAACCTGGATGTAGTTATCCTCACAAACTTTACAAATGAAGTGTTAGCTTGCATCAGTTAGTAATGCCTTGTCGCTTGGATGCTTATTAACAAACATTGACCCTACAATGGCCTAAGGCAAAGTGGGTAGTAGTACTCTCAAACAACATTTGGGATCCTCCTTGGCCTAGCACAATGACAGTGGACTTTACCTACTAATCTCTTACCTAAAGGCCAAAGTTCCTGTACGTGACAATATTAGGCAAATATGCCATGACCGTAGAGGGAGGCATGGAGGATGAAAAATACTCAAAGGAGAAAGTACTCCTTGTGAAATGGTCCCTGGGTTGTCATCATATAAATCTCAAAACCTGGATGTAGTTATCCTTGAGAACTTTACAAATGAAGTATTAGCTTGCATTAGTGTGCTTGGCCTTTCCATGAAACACTAGATTTCCCCCCAAATGCATGCCACTTAAACTATCATTATGAAAACCTCAGCCGACAATAGTAATTACCCAAATCTTCCACTGTATGAGCAAGCCCTATTGCTACCTTGCTAGCCTTACAGGTGTTGAACCGGAGGAAGAGAGTGCAGATATATGGAGAAGAGAGAGAGATAGAGAGAACACGTTACACAATTATATGAAAACCTCAAAGTGTGTAGAGAGAACACACTAAGTAAACATATACAATGGGGACTCTTAGCTATATATAGCATAGGGGTTGGTATATATAACTCCAACACCCCACTTAAATATGAGTCCCTACCTGTGGATGAAAAAACCCTTGGGGATACAAGGGAAAAACCCACAGCACCATAAACATGCACTGTTATATTAACAATTATCAAAGTTTGTAAAATTCATTTTCGAAGAGCCACATCACTCCATAATATACAATCTGTGCTTTCAAGCATCTTTGGAAGTTTAATAACCCTATATATACAATTGAATTGATGAAAATTCAATATCTTTGAGCCCTGATACAAGCTGCTTGATGTGACTTTTATCCTATAAACAACATCAACTCAAGAAACATATCAAGACGTGAAGGTTATAAATAACCAAATCACATTGTCCTTAGAGACAGCTCGCGCCGCTCTAGAGACGACATAGAAACAAACGTAATGTCGATGCAATTACATGTGCAGACAACATATAAGAAACAAACGTAATATCGACGTAATCACATGTGCACACATATATATAAAGCTGGCATGTAATAAACACATTGGGCCCCCAAGATCTCAACTGGCAGTTGTGTCATCATCATGGCTTTAGGTACCATGGCATCAGAATGTTCACCATGGCATCAGAGATGCTTAGAAAAACTTTGAAATAGCAACCATCATGGCTTTATGTACCATGGCATTAGAGATGCTTAGAAAAAACTTTGAAATAGAAACCATCATGGCTTTACGTACCATGGCATCATAAACACTATTTTTGTAAGGAACTGCAATACCATGGCATCAGAGACGCTTTCTTCAAATCAAATAAAAATCTTAAAATAGTAATATCATCATGGCTTTATGTACCATGTGTGAGGAAATTCAAAATCTACAAAAACTCAAAGACAATAATTAGTCATTAGATAATACTTGGTAAATCTTGTCAACTCTACATCGATGACTCGCATGAAAACCATCACACACGTTTTTATACTATCAAAAAATGATTGTAAAATTACGTGAAGTATTATGAAGACGGGGGATCTTCATGTTTCAAGTCCATTGAGATTGTTGATATTCCAGCTTCTAACCCTGCTCGGCATAATAAGTTTATTGAGAAACTTTTAACAAATATGGACTCTGAGAGGCAAATGCTGAAGCTCAATAAGGGTCAAGTAGTGGAATTCAAGGCAAAGCATAAGGACGTGCTTCGCATGGTCGTGGAGTTCTATGAAAAATTCTAATACAAAGCCTAACAATATGCCTTGCATCGTGTAGTTTTGCACAGAATCTGAAGAGAAGATGGCCACAACGACTGCAACAATGCTTTAATTTGTTAGGAAATATGACGTAGCTGAATAGATATTTGAGTAGATTACTTAAGGAGAGAGATATATTTCACACACAAGACATTATAGAGTAGAGAGAGAGAGAGAGTACACACGATATACGTGGTTCAGCCTTATGGAGATAAACCCCATTTCTTTACATGTATATAGCTCCCGTAATCAGTGCGTAATGAAGCAGAAAAGCACGCGCTTAAGGCTAGAAAAGATTGAGTCAGCTTGTTGAGTAGATCATCTATGTTGAACTCAGTACTTTCAGGCGTGGGAGATGGGTTTGTATATCCTTGTTGCAAAGGCCCATTCTTTTTTGGAAATGGTCCGTATAGTGATGCATATTGTTGCATCTTGTCTTGGGACTCTGATAGCTCTATCTCAAGCTCAGGGATTCTGGCCTGTAAAATGTCATGTGTCTCTCCTTCGCTTGCAAGATCTTTTCCTTGGCTTGATAATGCAATGAGCGTCTCTGAATGTTTGGGAAGCACAACTATGAGATGTTTTCATGCAAGCATTGGATTATTGGTGTTACTTGCTGCCACTTTCTCTGGAATTCAACCATGCCCAATGCCACAATTCTTGGAGCGGTCTGACCAATCTACACGCCTCCCAAGGATTTTGTAAACAGAACACTGTGTGTAAAGTATAGTTCCATTTGGTTATTGTTTGGCGTAACTCTCTCTCATCGTATGAATCTTTGTAGCAATACTCGTGCATTGCCTCTGATTGGAAATAGTGCTCGCGCACAAAGTGGTTTGGAAATAGCTTCCTGCACTCCTTAAGGCTGAGAGGCTCACCTTACAACCCAGATTTGTCCTCTTTGATTCTAGCAATAGCTTCAAGGTATTTCTCTTGGCCATAGCGCTCTCTCTATCCTTTGTAGATGGCATGTGCTTCAACGTGGTTAAGTTATTCTTCCAATCAAGCAAATATGTCATCATTAGAAAGACTTATCATGAAGTTAACAAGTCATCACTTTTAAATCTTGAAAGAAAAAGACAGGATAACTTAATCATGCTGCAAGAAAGAGACAGAATATCTATCACCATGTTGTTGGAAAGAGACAAGATAACTTGATCAATAATATATATTTTCATTTGCAACTAAAGAGGACAATAATCAAACCATCACTTTAATCATCAGCTAGTCTTAGACTAGAAATAATTAGAATATCATAGCCCATTCTATGGGCACCGTTTAGATAGAGAGAAAGATCAAAAGCATTAGGTTAGATTGAAGGATTGTTTCGCTTGCCATTCTCAAGGTGAGTATGTACATTGCTTTAAAAATCCCTTTAGTTTTACTCTTGTGGCACTAAGTTGTACTTCAAAAGTCATTTACAAGTATGACACACTAAGAAGATGTCCATGGCTTTATTTCACGGATGGGGATTAGTAGATATGCATTTTGGGGAGGCCCATGGAAAATCTCTCTTGGTTTGCTTTCTAGTTGATTCTATTTGCAAGTCGTAGAGAGCAGAAAAGTGAAGTGCGCATGCAAGAGCGTGTGTGTTTGTGTGCATCAATGGAGAAGAGATGAGACACAGGTTTGGGTGGACTCCAAACACAATAGTGTAAGAGTTATGAGTCCTTATTATTTTATGTAGAATGAATGGTCAGTGTTACTTCCCGGTAGTCTGCAGTCACCCAACACTCAGGCGCAGCACATTGGGCTTTACCACACCAAAAACCTCCTACTTAATGGACAATGTGCCGTTAAGTTGGGGTGACAATGTATATATACATACAATACAGGTAGACAATGACCATGATCACCTACCCAATGCCCATGAGTGTGCAACAATGTGCAAACCTCTCTGAAGGTAAGCCCTTTGTGAGCAAATCAACAGGATTCTCAGTTGTGTGAATCTTGGCAAGCTGCAATCTCTTGTCCTCAAGCACCTCGTGAATGAAGTGATACATCCACATGCTTTGCCTTTGCATGAAACACTGAATTCTTTGCCAATTGTATAGCACTTTGGCTATCACAATGTAACACAGGCATCTCAACATTGATTCCCAAGTCTCCCACTAGCCAACCAAGCCACATAGACTCCTTGCAAGCTTCTGAAGTTGCAACATACCCAGCCTCTGTAGTAGACAAGGCAACACAATCTTGCAAACGAGATCGCCATGAAACTGCACCTCCAGTGAATTCAAAAGCATAGACTGATGTGAGTCATATATAGGGGTTTTATCAAAGTTGTCCGCTCGCAGGTGGCATCTCATCTTGTATATAGAGTGAGTCCCCTGGGAGAAATTGTCAGTGATAGGGGAACTCATTTTCTCAATAAAGTAATTAATTATCTGCTTAATGAATTTATGGTCATCCATAACAAATCGGATCCCTATCACCCACAAGAAAATGGACAAGCTGAGCATACGAATAAAATTCTTAGCTCAGTATTAACTAAACTTGTTAGTTCAAGACGGACAGATTGGGAAATGAATCTCCATGCTGCTCTATGGGCTTATAGAGTCTCATTCAAGACATCTTTAAATGCTACACCCTTTAACCTTGTTTATGGTCTTGATGCCATACTGCCGATAGAATTTCTATTGCCGACACTAAGGGTAGCTAAGAATCTTGTAAGGACTGGACCTGAATTGTCAGAGAGGCTTGAAGATTTAGAAAATCTTGATGAGCAAAGGCTAACAGTTGTAGCTAACATTTATGCACAAAAGCAAAAACAAAAATAGTTTCTTGATTCCCATTTAGTTACAAAAATCTTCAAAAAAGGGGACTTAATTTTAGTCTATTCCATTAAGCAACACATTCCCAAGTTTAAGAAAAGGGGGAATGAACCATTTATCATTGAAGACGTTTGTCCAAGTAGAGCCCTTAAGGTTTCCACCCTAGATGGTGAACCAATGTCTAACTGGATTAGTGAATGTCATTTGAAAGAAGTACAATTCGCCGCTTACCAATGAATTGCTAGAAAAGATGCATGTAGCAAAGCAGTAGGTTATTGATGAACCCAAGAGGAAGCTCGACTTCAGGTACTCAAAAGGAAAGCTGCTCTCAAAAATCAACAACTACCTATTCCCATCAACACTCTGGAAGTAGATGAAGGACTAGCTATGGGAATTACAGAAAGATGTAGTGTCACACAGATGATGAATGGTTAGATGGAATAGACCTTTGCATCAAAGTACAGCTGAACAATCATAGCACAAATGCATTGGTTGATACGGGATCTTGAGTAAATGCAGTCAGTTATTCCACGTACAAGAAAGCAACAAGTCAGTCTTTGACAACAGGAATATCGACTATTAAAGGATGCAACAAGAATCCAACACCAGCATTGGGAGTAGTCAACTTAAATGTGATAGTACATGGATGTTCATGCCCTCATAAATTTGTATGCTTAACAGATGAACACAAGAATGAAACAATGATTCTTGAAATCTCATGGATGCGGAAGTACAAGCCAGTACCAGATTGGGATACCAATCAGCTTAAGCTATCACCTAAAGGAAAACAACTCATTGTTCCAATTGCACCGAGCAAAGAGGAATGGAAAGGAGGTTACCAGCAGAGCAAACCACGAAGCCATCAATCTTCTACATCCTATAGACAAGTAAATGCTACAAGTAGCATGCAAGGAATCAGGTAAATTTGGGTACCAAAAGCACAGCTTAAAGGTAAGACGATTCAAATTTGGGTGCCCAAAACATCATCTATTGTACCAAAGATGGTTCCAAGGTTCCAAACACAAAGAGGAGCATTTTCGAGCAGGGAACCTAAAACACAATGGATATGGAAGAAAACGGAGCACTTATCTTCTCCGCAAACTGTAAAACCAATGAAGCAATGCAGAGTTAAGTCTCAAAAGACTCAACCACAACATTCTGACCAAAGTAAACCAAGATACCAATGGCGAGTTAAATCTCAACAACCACCGTTATTGATACTGACAGCTCAGGAAATCATCTCATTTCCACTAGTCACTCTTGGAGAAGAGAGCTCTCGACCTTCTTGGCGCGCGATTTCTGGGGTCCACAGTCGCCCTTTTACAGCGCCGTCTCACACGAGACATTAGGGGTAAGTTCTAAGCTTATCAATGATCAATTCTATATGCCCAGGTAGCAAGTCTAGGCTCAGGAAAAAACCCTAGAAGCCCAACAGTGCACGAAGTCCTATGAACAAAAATTGACCATAGCGGCTTGTCAGCTCAACCAAATTCAACAAGACTTGAAATATAGCATGCCCCCATATAATAGAACACTTCTACATCACCAAATGACCATTTGGCCAGGGTCGACGGGGGTCCCAAGTAAAAGAACTAGGTTTTTGCCAGATGCGAGAATTGGATTTTGACTCCACAGAAAGCTTATAGACTGGGTCTATACACAATGTACATGGACGGTTTCATGAAAAAAAGTCAAGGCAAACTCTCAAAAAGTAGCACTACAAGAGGTTGTGTGCTCTTGTGACGCTGTTAGCGACGGAAATACATTGGGTTTTTATAACCCCCGGCGTCGCTAAAACCGTCGCTACGAGCGTCGCTACGAGAGCGTCACTATAGGCGTCGCTATATGCGTCGCTATGAGTGTCACTATATAGCGACGCAGATAGTGACGCCTATAGCGACGCTTATAGCGACGTTTACACAGAAGACTATAGCGACGCTCATAGCGACGCTACAGAGCCATAAATAGCGACGCTTATAGCGACGCCCGAGAGAATATTTTTTTGGTGGCAGGGCATTGAATGCCCTGCCACCCATCAACCATATTGTACTTGATTCACTTTTTAAAAAAAGTGCAAAGGTAGATAATAGACCCAAAATAGTCACCCACAAGACGCATTGTTTGCAAAATTGACAATTGTACACATCATAGGCAAAATGAATTGATTGGAAAATGTAATAATGACAATTGTACAACATCATAGGCATAAAGAATTGATTGGCAAAATGAACTGCGGTGACAAATGTAATAATATACATGGTTCAAAAAGACGTATAAAATCCGTCTCATGATACATAAGCTATGAGAAACCCTAAACTAATGCTATCTAGCTACGGCTAAACTGACGTCGTCTAGTCAGACGTCTCATCGTGTCCAAGCGGCGTATCTGTCGGATTCTGCAAAAAAAGACAATAAGACAGCTTTCAGTAAGTATAAACATATAACGACATTTATAAAACAATACAAAAAATAAAAAAGAGTAAACCCTAATACTAACCATGCCGCCGCGAGAACTGAGAATGTCCATCAGGGCGTTTAAGCCCTTCCTGCCTGCGTACTCGCGCTCGTACGGTGTGGGATCACGTCCTGTCATCGACCACTGTCAAAACATACAAAGATTTCATTATGTTAGAACTAAAAAACTCATAAACCCTAAACTATCGAACATGGATAAAGAGCAATGTGAAAAGACTTACAAAATCGGCCTCAAATGATGCCCATCCACCGCTCCCCAAGTGGTGCGAGCTCCCTGCCTCTACTCGCGCTCTGGCTGCATCCTTTTGTTGCTTGCACTTGTCGGGATTCTCGCGCGCTGCTTTCTTCGCATTCTTCCAATCTTCTTTGGCCAGCCAATCTGGCCTATTCCACCCATTCTTGATTGCTTTTTGCACTTCGGAACGCTTGTGTTTGCAGTATTCGCGCATTCGAATCTTCTTCAGGTCTTCATTGAAGCGCTGATCCCGTGTTGGAATGGGAAACTCATCATGAAGTATGCTGATGACTCTGTTTTTTAAATCACTTGGTACTTCACTCCATTTTTTTAGTATATAGTGTCTAAACAGCTGAGAGCAAAGACCACGCATGCGCGAGATCACCTTCTTGCCGTCATCATCCATGATGATGCCGCCGCTGATGTCGACGGAGTAAGGCAAGCCCTCTGGTCGGTGACGCGTGAACCTGGGTGTCCCGGCAGGGGTCTCTAGCGGCGTGTCGATGGGGGTACGGACGTCAGGTGTCTCCACCGTCGTCTGGGCCCCGAAGCGAGGAGTGTCGAGTGGGGTGGCTCCTGGTGGAGTAGGTAGAGGTGTGTAGCTTCTAGGAACAGTCAGCCGTGCAAAACCTGGCGTAGATGGCGATGCTGTGGCTGGTGTGGGGGCGGGCAAAGAAGGGGAGGGTAAAGAGCCTCGTCGAACACGAGGCGGTGTGGAGGCATCGGTGGCGGAATCCCCACAACAATCGCCACCGCCACCACTAGAGCGCCGGTGTCTAGACGAGTGTGAAGCTCGTCTCGTCGACGCCGAAGCTTCGGAGCGCGCCGAATGCTCCGAAAGAGAGGGAGATGCGGATGGTGTAGGAACGCGCGATGATGCGCCAGAGCGATGGCGCTCCACGTACCACTGTCTCTGCTGCGGTGACAAAGAAGAAAGAAACTCCTCATCATCCATACCTGCATTAAACACACGAATATTTAAACTTAATATTGAATGAATAGAGTAGACAATGACGCAAAGACCATTAAATACAATGACGTAATGACGCATATAAATACAATGACGCAATGAATCGAGTGATAGAAGAGGCAAGTCGAAAACTCAGAATTTTCAATCAAAAGATGTGAGCGCGAGTAGAAAAGAGCGTTATACACCATGGAAGGTACTTAGAGAGCCAGAGCTTTTACAACACGGAGCAAAATTGTTCAAATACAATATTTGTGGCTTTAAGAGATCTCTCTCTCATCCTCGCATAACTCAGCATAACTTCCTATATCTATATAGAGCTCTCCGTTTAAACACATATCCTCTGTTTCATTTTGTAGATCCTCTGCATGCACCCCATATAGAGTAGTAGCATCTTGATGCTCGTCTGGCACCACCGCAACGGCTTCTGATTGAGCATCTTCTCTGATCTCCTCCATTGATGTCGTTGTGATTGGCACATGGTAGCCTTCATACGTCCTTGCACTACGAGGGGCTACCTCTATGACGTACCACCAGTTTGATGTAGACTTTGTAGGATGAAATACTACCTGCCAGAGCCACATAACTTACATGAGAGCTTTCAAGCACATAACTTGTAAAAGGGGGATGTTAACTATTTACATACTTACTTGTTCACAATGCTCGGGTAGTACGAAAGTGTCTCTTAGGTCAGTCCATTTCTTAGTAGAATCCACCTCAAGAAAACCAGACTCTCCTCTACGCACAGTAGCGTTGCGACCCTCCATGATTATCTTGAACCATTGCACGTCGAACAAGTCGACAAAAAATCCTCTGTAATCGATCCTCAAAATCTCTTGCAGCGTGCCGAAGTAAGTGAGTTCCGCCACCACAGGATCTGCATCAGAGGAACGTCGTCGACTAGACTATTCAAATTTTGCCATGATTCCACAATCTTGAGTAAAACGCTTTTTGTCGATTCGTTCCACCCTAAAATGTCGACCTTTACACCATGCTGCTGTGTATGACTTATACTACAACGAACAAAGATTATGAGTGGCCGTTCAAACGTTTATAAATAAAGTCACTTGCTAGTCGTACATTGCAAACTTACCTTGGTCGCGCAACCCCGAGAGTACTCCCACTCTTCTTCAGTCACTTCGTCACCGCATTGTTGTGCGCTTTTCAATTGGTTGTGCAACCATCTTAAGCTCATGAAGGTTGGTAGGCTCTTCAGAACCGCTGGATAGTGCATCGGTGGTCGTCTTCCCCGTCTCCACTCGATTCGTGCCCTTTGTCGCTCTTGCTTTGCATCCTCATATTGTGAAATCCACTTTTGCATCACTGGATTGTGAAGCATGCAAAATCGGTTGATTTTAGCCTCTAGATCTTCCGTCATCTTCTTCTCAACACCGAGATTGCACATGACAATCCCAGATATGCACTCATCATCTATGGTTCGCCATAGCGTGTCCCGGGATTTATCAAATCCGTCTAGCCACTCTCCAATGTACACTAGGGACTCTGATACCAACCAAACTTCTGCCATGCTACCCTCCGGACGTGCCTTTTGACGCACATATCCCTTAAGCGTTTTCATGAAACGCTCTAAGAAGAACATCCATCTGGAATGAACTGTGCCAGCTATTTCCACCTCATCAACTATGTGAACAAGAAGATGCACCTAAATGGTTAGCATTGTAGTAGGAAAATGTTTCTCAAACATGCACACAAGCTCCGCAGCATTTAGTTTGGTGAATGGTATGGAGTCTACGTTGATCTCCTTTTGTGAGATCCATTGCACCAGCTTTGCAAGTTTGTAGATTGTGTTACGGATGTTAAGAGACAAACATCCCTCAATGGCAACTGGTAAAATAAACTGTAAAGTATGTGCAGCAATGATATTAAAGTCCACATTTTATGCAATGATATTAAAGTCCACTATGAACGTACCTGACACATTTTATGCCAATCGCGTGACTTCAAACCGGTAAGCTTTCCTTCTTCAGTAAAACACGTTCGGAGCGAGTGCATTACGCCAGTGGGGGTCCGCAAAGATCGAATGGCCTCTTTTACTTTGCGTTCTTGGGCTCCTGTGAAAATCCATGGTGCTTTAGGGAGTTTTATCGATCCATCAGACGCTGTTTGCGGCCAATATTGCTCCATACGATCCACATTTCTAAGGTCAACTCTGGCTCCCAAAGTATCTTTCTTGCCGGTCAAATGGTCCCATAGTAGATTACCCACATTCTTGAATATGTGCATTGGATCGAGCAAGTTATTGATCATGAGTCGGGGCCAGTATGGTAACTCGTACCATAGAGATAGTCTCTTCATCCCTGGAGGCAATCCGTCATCGCACATCTCCTTCTGCTCTAACCATGCTTGTGCAGACATCCTTGGTGGCTCTCTTCCCAAAAAGCCGTCGCGTAACACATGATTCTCTGGAAGATACGCTTGATGACCTTCGTAGATTTTCTTCTTCAGTGAGGGTGCCCTACGTGCATTCAGTCTGGGTCCACATGTGACACATGCTCTATATCCGCTTGTTTGAAGCCCTGCATGTATACACATGAAAATAGATCAACTATGGGAAAAAACAATATTTACAGTGTCTGAGTGAGGAGTGTCAATAGATCACCTGAGCATTCTGTTAGCCCGGGATAGTCATGCATGGTCCACATTAGAATGCCTCTGATCAAAGCATTCTGTCGTCCTGTGTGTCGGCTCATATCCACCACCTCTATGCCAATCCACAATTGTTGTAGCTCTTCCAATAGTGGACGAAGATACACATCCATATTCCCCACTTTATATCGCCCTGGCACAATCAAGCTTAGCCATAGGTGCCCCTTCTTCGTAGTCAACCACGGGGGAATGTTGTAGTTGACGATGACAACGGGCCATACACTGTAAGATGTTGATCTTTGACCAAATGGATTTACGCCATCCATAGCCAGGCCTAAGCGCAAATTTCGAGCTTCCCTGGCAAAATCCGACCATGTTCCATCTATATGTTTCCAGGCTGCGCAATCTGCAGGAACTCGTAGCACACCATCCGAAGATTTATTCTCCTCATGCCATGATGCTAGGGCGGCCATGGACTTACATTCGAAGAAATGCTTGATGCGAGGAAGCAAAGGAAAATGTCGCAAAACCTTTTGTGGAATTTTTGTCCCGTGGAGATCTACTCGATATCTTTCGGAATCACATTTCGGACACTTCTCCATGTCTGTGTATTCCCCTTTGAAAAGAATGCAGTCATTAGGACAAGCGTGGATAGAATTGTAATCCATCCCCAAGTTTCGCAAAATCTTTCTTGCTTCATCTCGGGAATCTGCCATCACATTGGCAGCTGGTAGTATGTGCTCTTTCAGCAATCTACACAACATAAAAATATGATACAGTCGTGTAAAAATCTATCAGATCATTATACATTTAGAGTTCTATTAAAGTAAACTAATTAACTGTAATAGATCACCTGAAGAGCATTGTGACGCTAGTGTCACTCCATCCAAACTTTGCCTGCATGTTGAGAAGAACCAGGAGTGCTTTCAATCTAGACATACGTGCTCCATTATACAATGACGTATCGGCTTCACTTTTCATATCATCATAGATAAGCCTTTCTGAATCCATGATCGTCTCGATCATTTCATCAATCTCGGGCTCAAACATTGCCTCGTTGGGAATGTGCTCTGCATGATCATCCCCCGAGCTGTCAGAGGCTACATCTTGTGGCCTCACATATGCTGCTTGACCAAAGCGCCTGCGAACACGTCTATTGGGTTGCAAGATTGTTGCTTGTTGGCCAGCGTCAGAGTCCGACGAGTTATAATTGGCAACAACTCGATCTATAATAGATGGATCGAACTCGCCAAATTCGTGAACGTGCTGCAAAGAAACACGTCTTGTCCGTCGCACAGCATGCTTGCATTGATTACAAGGACATAAGACCCTCGTTGAGAGATAGGTGTTTCGGTTGGACGGTCCCACATCCTCGTCGCTACTCATAATGAGGATAAAAAACTTATAACCTAGACAAAAAATTTAATATTCTATTGGCATTCTTCGTCTTATCTCTCTCTCTCTCTCTCTCTCTCTCTCTCTCTCTCTCTCTCTCTCTCTCTCTCTCTCTCTCTCTCTCTCTCTCTCTCTTTACCTCACATTCTCTAGTCATGTCCAATCCCCGCACACCTCGGTCTAGAGGTGCACGGAGATCAGAACCACCGGGTTATAATCTCGTCTTTATTGGTCAATACCTATATTTGTGGGTACAAGAAATCTACACACCCACGTCTACATGATACCGCATGTAGTGGACAAAATCCCTTTGCCTCTTCTCTAGCTGTAGCACTTCACTTCATCTTAACATCTTTTCACAGTAGATCTTTTCACTGTTCGTCTAACTCTAAACCCTAAACCGTAAGTAATTCTTGCGTGGACTCGATCTAACGTAAATAAGCATAAATCTAAATAAACATAAATCTAACTAAAAATAAAGCTAAATCTAATTTAACGTAAGTCTAATGACTAGAGGTTGTCTAGATGGTCATTGTGTGGGGGATGTAGTGACTCTTGCCGCCCTGAAGATCCACCTTCTTCCCTATCTTCTGAAGACATTTCACCAGTACTTTTGGATCGACGGAGCCCACCATGAGTGAAGGCAGCAATACCCTATATTCCATTGAGGGCTTTCTTCACCCGCTTCATGCAGGCATCGCAGTCTATGGAGACCTAAATCTAATCTAATATAACGTAAATCTAAATCTAGCTTAAATAAACGTAAATCTAGTTAAAAATAAACCTAAATCTAATTTAGTGTAAGTCTACATATAACCTAATCTTTAACGTCTTTTAAGATAGTTTCCTACGACGTTATAACTCTCTTCTTCTTGTGTGTGTGCGCGTGTGTGGATGTGTGTGCCAATAAAAAGAGATAAATGGTATAACCTTTCTATCACCCATGCCAAGTATGATAGATTGATTATGCCATTTCCCTCTTGAATAATAGGTCATCAGTTCAACTCCTCGTCGGCTAGATCTTTAGGTCTTTTAATTTTAATTAGTTTCCTACGACGTTAAATTAGTTTCTCTCTCTTTCTCTCTCAATGTGTGTGCGTTTTTTTGGATCGTATGCATGTTTTCTCTCTCTTTTCCTCTCTCAATGTGTGCGTTTTTTGTTTATGCATGTTCTCTCTCTCTTTTCCTCTCTCAATGCGTGCGTTTTTTGTTTATGCATGCTCTCTCTCTCTTTTTCTCTCTCAATGTGTGTGTGCATTCTTTGTTTATGTATGTGTGTGTGCGTTTTTGTTTTTGTTTGTACTCTCTCTCTCTCTCTCTCTCTCTCTCTCTCTCTCTCTCTCTCTCTCTCTCTCTCTCAAAAACACTATGTGTGTGTGTGTGTGTGTGTGAGAGAGAGAGAGAGAGAGAGAGGGAGAGAGAAAGAGGGGAAGGGAACATGAGAATGAGGAGAGGGAAGGAGCATACCTGGCTCTCCTTCCTCTCCTCGTGTGTGTGTGTGTGTGTGTGGAGAAGAAAAAGAGAGAGAGAGAGAGAGAGAGAGAGAGAGAGAGAGAGTGAGGGAGAGCGTTACCTGCTCCTTGCTTGAGGGCGCCGAAAAACTCAGATCTGAGATCTGAGTTTTTCGGCGCGCTCGGTTATTTTTTTACCCCAGTCGGCGTCGCTATGAGCGTCGCTATGAGCGTCGTAAATTTCTTTGTAAATTTGCGACGCTCATAGCGACGGCGGGAAATTTTTTTTTGAGCGTCGCTGTGTGAGCGTCGCTAATATGAAGAGCCTCTTGTAGTGTAGAAAACAGCTTGAAGGCTACAAAGCGTCAAATTTGACATATGAAGTCAAACTAACTCCAAATGGACCAAAACTGGATGCATAGCATCAGGACTATGTAGCGACAGCCCATAGCTTCAAAAGTGACTAACCAACTCCATAGGCCATCTAATCACAAAAATCAGTGATTTTAGAGTCAACAAGAGCACGAAGTGATTTCAAGGTCGACAAGAGCACGAAGTGATTTCAAGGTAGACAAGAGCACGAAGTGATGCTGACATGAAAAAACTTTACCAAATTCAATTTAGGACTTGTTTTAGATGTATTAAATATGTATAGGTCAAAAAATTATCAAGTCTTGCAAAAAATTGACTACTGTAAATAATCGTGATTATTTAGTTTTGTACTTTTTTGGCTTGAAAATGATCCCTTCACTTCACCTATCACTTGTACACATCTATTACATGCCACATTTCAAGTATGAGCCAACATAATCTAGAAAAAAGTTGGAAATTTTCAAACAACGTAAAGAAGTCTTTCCAATCCATATTTTGTGTTATCTGTCACATTTTTTGATCCAAATCACCCCATATCTTATGGGACCAAAGAACATGATGTCCCAAGTCAACTGATCAAGTTTGAGCAAATTTGGATCTCAAAAACTCAAAATCTCAGTATATTATTGTTTCAGAGTCTGAAAGCCTAAATCTCGCACCATTTCCACCCAATGCACTCAAATGAGCCCACACTTCACTGAGAGCACCTAAATGCCATATAGTTCAACCCTATCATGTCAAAAATGCAAAAAGTTGGAAAAAATCCCCACCTATAAATAATAACGATTATCTACTTTTGTTGTAATTTTTTTCCTGAACTGTATGATTTTGATCTCTACATGTTTTTATGCATCTATGCATGCTCCAAACTTGATTTGAAGCAAACTCGACATCATTTGTCAGCAATTTAGACTTGGGGAATTTTAGAGCGGGATTTGCAGAATTTTCTAACTTTGACACTTTTTTCCTTAACAGGAGCAATGCAAGATTCCACCGAGAAGACCAAGAAAGGTGTGTCCCAGAAAGAAAAGTTGCAAGAGCTACCACCCTACCAACTAGACCCAAGTTTAGTAAAGACGGCAAAAGCAACGTACTTGTCAAGAGAACAACTTGAAGAAAGCAACACCACGGTGTTCACTGGTAGGTTCAAGAGCGAAAAAGGACACCAAGTGGAACTGCAAATGCTACCATAAGAGATGTATGATATAGCTACCAAGCCAGACACCAAAGAAGCCAACAAAAGGCTGGGCCTAAGGGACTTCTATGACCAAGAACCATGCGACGTAGATTTCCAGAAGGCCTATGAGCTATTGTCTATGATCGAAGAGGATGGGCCAGCCCAAATCACCGACCAATAGGGGCAAAAAGTAGAAGTAGTAATCACAAAAGAGATTGTGGCCGAGGCACTGAAGTTATGATGATGCGGGCCCGAGATATAAAGACAGCTGACACATTCACCAGAGAGACTGTTGTTGCCACATTTTTCGATGTCATCCAAAGGCAAGTGGAAGAACCAGCTCGCCTATACCATCAACACTTCCATTTCTTATCAAAAAGATCACCACGGTACACCACCCAAACCATGCAATTGTGACCACCTTCATCCAAGTGTTGAAGTCGATAACCAGGCAACCAATTGATCATACGTAGTATGTGCTGACAACGCTGAAAGGCACAAAGAATAACTCGGCGCACTTGAACTGCTACCAAGAATAGCATATCATGCTATTGGCATGGTTGATAATTTTCGGCCAGCCCCAGATCAGAACACATGGATTGTTTCCACGCAACCTTCTCCCAGAACCACGCGTTATATTAAAGAGAGTATATAAGTCAGATGAAGAATTTGCAGAAATCTCTCATGAATCTCATAGCAATGAGAACTCAGACAATGAGGAAAGAAGGGCTAGAATTGAAGAAATGAAGAAGAAAGTTGTAGGCACACACCACAAATAACCTCAGCAAAAGAAGACGAGGTTTGAAAGAGAAAAAAAACCTATGAAAGGAGCCGCCAAGCTACAGGTGAGGACCAGGAAAGATGAGTTCCAAGAGGGATAAGGGGACACAAAACCAAAAACCCTGCAAGCAAAAGGAGAAGAGGATCCCACGGAATTTCTTGAACGCATGTATGCAGAGGTAGAAGCCGTAAAGTTGAAAGAAGCGCAAGAAGCTGAAAAGAAAGTAAAGGAAGAAGCGACCGAACAACAAAGATAGGTAGAGGCTACGGAACAAATTGAGACACATCACGACCAAGGGGAGATGTCTCCAAAGCCCACCTCACCCGTTGTAGATCAAGAAGACCACCCAATGCCAAGCCTGTGCCTTTCACCACCAGCTAAACCCAATGAGGGCGAGGAAGCCAAGGAAAAAGAGCAGGAACATGCAGCAACAAGTTTTGAGCAACCAAAAGAGACTAAACCAACTGAAGTTGAACATTCTACAACAACCCCCCAGAAATAATAGAGGTATCCACAAAGTCTGAAGCAATAGAAGCAGTCGAGGGAACCACAACGCCTTAAGGAGAAGTAGAACCTCCGCCGCAACCACAAGCAGCCACCACAGCACCACCCAAAGAGTCAGACATTGAAACTGCTGAAACCTCTAGACAGACTCACGTAGAGCCTGAAGATTGGAAAACAAAGTCATCATACAGGTTAATAAATATGCCAAGCAGATGCAGTAGATGACATAAAAAATGCGAACAGCAGCACTTAGCCGTAGTGCTAAGGCAAGGGAACTTGAGCTAGTCATTAATGCTCTACAAGGAGAGTTGGATGACAGGATGAACATAATTTCAGATCTACAAAGACAGATCAAAGATCTGAAGGATGAAGCCGAACAACAACAGCTTGCAAAAGAGAAGCATCAGAAAGAAATGGAGGAGCTGTGGGAGAACTTCTAGTCAAGTTATCCAATGCCTACAAGACCAAAGATCAATAGATGACAAAGGTAACAAATGAACTCCTAACCACTACTCTATTAGTACAGAAGATCCAAGTGTAGCTCCATGTATCAAATGCTTCTCTGCAGTACTCTGAGCAAAGGATTAATGATCACGTAGTACTTTTGAGACGGATAAGAGAAAATTCTACTGTCACTTCAATAAAAGTTATAGATGAAATCTATGAGACTTTGGAAAAGAGAAACAAGGATCTCAAGCTGGAGCTGAAGCTAGAACAATCACAAAGAAGAGACCTTGCTTTGATGTGGGTCCAAATAGAGGAGCAACTGCTCAAAGAGATAGCTAAACTAAAGAGAGTCAATCAGCTATTGAGACAGGGAAAACGAGAACATCAGGAAGAAGTCGGTACCTCTGAGAAATCAACTGTTGACATTCCCTCGGTCTCTTTTGGTGAGATGGAAACACATCCGATAGAAGGGCTAGAAGAAGAAGCAGATTTTTAGGTACCACTCACTGAAGCTGAGCAAGTATCCATGGTCCAGCTTTTTAAAGCTAAGGAAGATGCACTCAGAGAGCAAATCAGGAAACAGATGCTGAATGGAAAGCAGCGATGGATTGGGGATTGAGAATTCTTCACTCAGTCAATGTAACTCAACTCACTCCCAACCAAATCAATGCAAAGTGGCATCAGCAATCATTGCCATACCCTTTGATCAAAGTGGAGCTTTTATTAAAATAAAGACTATACAAGGATATGGAGGCAGAAGACTCAGAGGATATCCACCCCAAGTGGAGAAAAAGCTGGTCAAACAAGAATTCAAGATATCTGATTCTGTTCACAAGAGCACCTGCCGCACTACAGAAAGACGCAACATTCTGTCTTATACAAAGGGTAAGAACATAGCAAGTATTTGAGACACTAAAAAACAAGAGGCCTACATGGCTAAACTATCCACGACTACCAGCTCTAGAGCAGGGATCGGTAACAGAGGAATACATGGTGAAAACCCTAACGGACGCCATGACTTTCTTCAAGAGCCTGCCTGACCTCTCATGTGCCATGTTGTATAAGATTTGCAGAATGCTGCTCACATGTATTCAAGCTTTTCACGAGCCAGAGCAGGTAGGAGCGCCTTGATGTCATTCCTTGAAGGCAATAAGGGTCTCTATTTTGACTTAAGTGGCCAGCCTTTTGAAGAAGTCCTTTACGGCTTCTACGCCCGATGCATTTTTTTGCCCTCTAGCAATATGTTGGCATTTTTTGAAGCATTCTATATAGGTTTCTTCACTTGGCAAATGAAGATACCAGTGATTAGTAACCTTACATCTAGATTTGTTGGGTATTCTGTTGAGATGTAGAGAGAAAGAGAGAGAGACGAGACAAGAGACACACCATATACGCTCCCAAAGACTGATTCATATTGAGGACAAGATACAAATATATAGGTGAGACCAAGTTCAGTAGAGTGAGCCATATATAGCTCCAACACCCCCACTCAAACAAAGGTCTCTAGCTTTGGATGAAAAAACCCTTGGGGAGTTCAAGGGAAAAACCCAAGCCCCTATACAATATGAAATATGGACCAGCGGTGATGATGCGAAAGTGAATTGTGCATCTATGTACAAATATTTAAGTGACTTAGATATCACAAGGTGCAAATGTGGAGTGTGCATAGTGCATGGTACCTAAAAGATTACAATGTCATATGTACAAAGCTATTACAATAGCAAAGAAGCTAATCTAGAAAGAGTGAGGCCGAAGCAACTCCAAGCTCCGAGCACAAGAGGATGAAACGTGACTCATTGAGGCCTTTGGTCAAAATGTCTGCAATCATCTGGTCACTTGGACAGTGTTCAACCATAATGGTTCCTTTGCGTACTTCATACCTGACATAATGATAATGGACAGCAATGTGCTTCGACTTATTATGTTGAACATAGTCTTTTGCAAGACTAATAGCACTTTGGTTGTCACACCGCAAGGGTGTGCTAGAAAGAGGAGAGTGACCAATATCAACCAGCATTTGTCGAAGCCAAATCAACTCATGAGCTTCAAGTGATGCCGCAACATATTCTGACTCAGTCGTAGAAACTGCAACACAACGTTGTTTCTTGCTGGTCCAAGAAACAAGACAACCATTTACAAAGAAGCAATTTCCACTAGTAGATCGCATAGATAAATGTGAGCTTGCCTAGTCTGCATCTGTGTAACCCAAAAGAGAAAGAGATTGCATAGAATCCGATGTGAGTTGTCGTCGATAGACTAAACCAAAATCTATAGTGCCTTTCAAGTATTTCAATACACGCTTTGCAGCAAACCAATGCTTAAGAGAAGGACATGCAAGATGTTGTCCAAGATAGTTAGCAGCAAACAGAATATCAGGACGAGTGTTCATGCCAACAAACTGAAGACATCCAATCAAGTTAGCATAAGGTTGATTTGTGACAAGTTGACCGCCATTGTCAGAAGTATTCTTCGTAGAGCTCGCAAGACAAGGTGTGTTGGCTGAATGTGCAGATTCCATACCAAATTTTTGAATAGTATCTGCAATAAACTTTGACTGTCGAAGAAGTAAAATACCTTTTGTACAGTTCCGTTGGATTTGAATGCCAAGAAAAGAGTGAATCTCTCCAAGATCCACCATATCGAATGCAGAAGACAATAACTTTTTCACTTGCTGAAGAAATCCCAAATCATTGGAAACAAGGATGGTATCATCCACATAAAGAGCAAGAATCACAAAACTGCTACCTTGGCGTTTTATGTATAAGTTGGGGCTGACGAGCAAGAGATGAATCCTTTAGAGGTGAGAAAAAGATCAAATTTTGTATACCAGGCTCGCGAAGCTTGTTTGAGACCATATAGTGCCTTATGGAGTTGAGCAACAAGGTCTTCTTTACCTGGAATAACAAACCCTTCAGGTTGTTCCATATAAATTTCCTCTTCCAAGTCACCATTAAGAAAAGCAGTTCGCACATCCATTTGATGAGCTTCTAAATCAAATTGAATAGCAAATGCCAATAAAACTCGAACACTTGTAATGCGAACAACTGGAGAAAAAGTCTCTTGATAATCAACACCAGCTACTTGGGAGTAACCTTTTGCAACTAAGCGCACCTTGAACTTGTCAAAAGATCCATCTGCTTTTACTTTTGTCTTATACACCCACTTACATTTAATAGTTGTACGACCAGGAGGTAATTCAGTTAGTATCCATGTACCTTTAGAGATAAGAGAATCGTACTCTGCTTCCATAGCCTCTTGCCATTGATCCTTTTGTGGTGAAGAGATACCTTCATCATAAGTAACGGGATCTTCAGAAGTAGAAAAAGCATTATCATCAATATCGTCATCATAAACATGACATGAGCCATGTTCAAAATCAATAGGCAGATCAACAAAAATATCAATATCATCATTGGCAACATTTGGAATGGATGTTTGTGAAGAGGAAAGTTGATCTATAGGAAGAGTTTCATCTTCTGAAAGAAATAGAAAATCTTGAAGCAATGATTTAGTATCATCAGAATCATCCATGGACCATGAGCCTCCCATAAGCTGTTCGTTAAAAGTAGCATCACGATTCACAATTACTTTCTTGGAGGAAGGGTCATAGAATTTGTATCCTTTGGAAGTGTCTGAATATCCAATAAAAATAACTTTAAGACCAGGAGCATCAAGCTTTGTTCGTGTTTCTTTGGGAACATGAATATAAGCAATACATCCAAAGGTTCGAAAATGAGATACAGAAGGAATGTCACCTGTCCATGCTGTGATGGGTATCTTACCAGAGGGTGCAGTAGTAGGAAGATGATTCTGAATAAATGCTATTGTCCAAGTAGCTTCAACCCAGAAAACACGAGATAAGCCAGAATGAATCAGCATACATCTTACAGCATTGAGAATAGTGCGATTCTTCCGTTCAGCAACACCATTCTGTTGAGGCGAATATGGAATAGTGTGTTCATGATGAATTCCACTGTCAACACAGAAACTCACAAACTCTTGAGAAACATATTCGCCTCCATTGTCACTACGAAGCTTCTTAAGGCGACGACCAGTTTGAAGTTCCGCAGCCTTGTGGAATTGTTTGAAAACAGATAAGGCTTCAGATTTTTGTCTAAGTAGAAATACAGTCGTATACCTTGAGAAATCATCAATGAAAGTAATGAAGTAGCAATATTGTGATCTCAAAGAAGGTAGAGGTCCACATATATCAGTATGAACAAGATCCAATATGTCATGAGAATGATTTGTATTTGAAAGAGGAAAGGGTTTATGATTGTGTTTTCCAAGAGCACAAAATTCACAAATTCCCATATGGGGATAGGATTTAAGATCCATGCCATGAACGAGATCACGACGTTGAAGATCAAGGAGTTTTGAGAAATCAGCATGAACAAAACAGTGATGCCATACTTTGCAATCATGATCACCTGGAGCAGTGACAATATTTGCTACAGCATCGTTGAGAGAGAGTTCAAACAAATTATCGTTTCGAGGAGCAGTGGCTATAGTCTGTCCATCTTTCTCAATTCGGCATTTGGTATGATCAAATCCAACAAACAGACCAAGATCAACAAGTCTAGCAACTGAAAGAAGATTACGTTGAAGATCTGGTACATGTAATACTCCTCGCAAAATTCGAGTGGAAGAAGATAAGGTACCGAGATATAAGTCTCCAATACCCTTTACTTGAAAAGTAGTATCATCAGCAAGATAAACAACACGTTGAACTAGCAGTGGATGATAGTTATGGAACCACTTAGACTGATATGTCATATTTCCCGTAGCACCAGAATCGACAATAAAAATTGATCCATCACGTACATGAAGTATTTTGTCTGGAGCAACTGGTACAATGTTGTTTCGATGTTCAGTAGCATATGCTCTATTCTGATCTGTGTCGAATCGACGCTTATAACACATATGAGTGGGATGATCAGATCTTCCACAATATTCACAAGAAGAAGAAGAAGAAGAGTCTCTAGATAAACGTGGTTGTTTTGTGGTAATATTGTGTTCTTCATCATATTGACGTGCCCAACAATCATCTTCAGTATGGCCATTTCTATTGCAGTAAGAACATTGCTTATTAGGAAATTTGAGACGAGAGAAAATATTACCGCGACGGCCACCTCTGTGGTTTCCTCGTTGAAATGGACACCTTCGAGCATAAAAAGCACGTTCCATCTGTTGTGACTCAGTCTCCTCTTGTGAAATCATAGCTGTATCATGACCAGCATTCCGACGTTCTTGACGTTGAGAGTATTCAATTAAAGACATGCAAGCTTGGTCAAAATCAAGACCATATTTATTAGAGAGAATAGTAACAATGTTATCATAAGAAGAGTCCTTCACCGTATCAAGGAGAAGTGTAATCAGTTGCTTTTGTGGAACAGGATCACCGGCAGCAGCAAGTTGATTAATAATAGATTTGAAAGATTCAATATGGCCCGTCATGGCAGTACCAACTTCATATTGTAACTTGCTAAGCAACCCTCTCAAATAAAGTATTTCTGTAACAGATTTCTTCTGAAAGTTTGTAATAAGGTACGTCCATACGTCGTGGGAAGTAGGCAGTTCATACATATCAAGCAAAAGGGAATCAGTAAGAGCAGAAAGAATATACCGACGAGCTGCTTTATCACGGCGTTGCCAATCCGTATAGGCAACATTCCAATCTTCAAATATAGGTCCTTCAGTGATAAGCACGTTATCATTATCCGTATCAACACGCTGAGGCGGACAAACACGATTTCCAAGAACAACATCGGAGTGTTCATCGCCTTCAAGAATTAACAACATCTTTGCTTTCCAGCCTGGAAATCCTTGACCTTGGAAAGGAGGAACAGAACGCTGGCCAGAAGGAAATCCGTTGACAAGAATATTCATAGCCATATCTTGTTGCGAGAAGACGTATAAGATAAGATCGCAGAATCTGCACACCATATATGGTGAAGGCCGCAATTGAGAATGAGAGAGATATGAGTACTGCGTTCTGTCAACGATAAACGTAAGAAGGATGCTCAAGGAACATCCGAAGATGTGAGAGACGTCACCCAAAAACGGCAGGGTAAAGGAGACGTTAATAATAAACGAGTCCTCAAAATAGAGTGGCGTGAGACGCAAGATTGACGGCCACAATACGAATAGAAAAAAGCTAAATCTTCTCGAAAAAGTTAACGCCAAAATAAGAAAAACGATCGCGGACACTTCACGAAGAAGTAGGACGAAGAAAGCTGCGTCAAGCTCAATTGCAGTAAAACCAGCATAACTTTCTGTTGCGAACTCCGATTGACGCAAACCTAGAACTCAAATCGAAGAGCTCGAGGAGACGAACAAGTTTTGGATGAAAAGTGCTATTGCGCTATGCTCCATTGCACTTTTTCCGTTTCTCCAAATTTTGAGATGAACAGCAAGAAAAATTGAGATGAAGTTCAAGGTGTCATTAACAAGAAAACGTAATCAACGATTAGATTGATTAGAAATAAACGCCACATAAAAAACTAATCATATTCTTCTTAACACAAAACAACCACAATTAACAAGAATCAACGCTCAAAAAATAAAATTTGTAACAATTTTAAATCTTACATGCGAATCGCATACACATACTGTTGTCACCATGAATTGAATCGGCGCGTGATCATTACCGCTCTGATACCATGTTGAGATGTAGAGAGAAAGAGAGAGAGACGAGACAAGAGACACACCATATACGCTCCCAAAGACTGATTCATATTGAGGACAAGATACAAATATATAGGTGAGACCAAGTTCAGTAGAGTGATCCATATATAGCTCCAACATATTCAGCCATTGAGCTCAAAAACAGAGTCACAATGCATTTCTTGCAAGTTCTTGACAAGAGAGAAGACTCAATGTATGAGAAAGCACGACATGCGCTTAAAGACCGCCTCGCCAGCCGTCAACCTGAAGACTACTTTAGTCCATGAGTCTGTGTCAAGGGATGACACAGTTGAGGAGGGGGGAATGTTAGCAGGAAGCTAACTTTTGGAGCTTTCATTGTAAAAACACTTATTATTTTGATGAATCGGGAATATTGTAACTCCTACTTTCCAGATAAACAGTGTAATTGATGATCGGGGGCTACAAGCTTCCATATTGTATCAACCTGTCTTTAGTTAAAGCTCCCAGATTATTAGTTTTGACCACAAAAACCTTGGCTAACATATAAAAGCCAATTTTTGTAAGTATTTTATAAGTTTTGGATAATAGAAACACAGTGTGAGCTAACGACACTCACTTCTCTCCTTCTCGCACTTCCTACTCCTTTCTCGATTGTCACATTGCAGTGCTGTCTGTTGCATTGCAACCGTAGGTAAGAGCTCTATGCATTGATGTAAGCTAAGCATTTAGATGCATTCTGGGTCAAAAATGACTATGTCAAAAACTCACTACTGTTAATAATCGTGATTTTTGCACTTGACCTAAAGTGAGATTTGAGACCATAAGCATGTGTGCTTAGGTCTTATAAACATGTCCTATAAGTTTTGTAACATTTGGATGTCATTTGATGTTGTGACGGTTGTGATTTGTTTATCGATGAGCAATTAGCTTTTGGTGATTTTTGTCATTTGAGTGTAGCCTAAGTTAGATGCAAGTTGTTTGTTGTTTTCCAAGAGATTGACAACCTCTTGTAGCCTCTATGCACTAGTCAAGTCAACTTCATCCCATGGATTGATAATTATATTTGTGGTTCTTGCTATGTCTGCAATAAGATAGGAGTGAGGTTAGACACCCATCCCACACCATAGTACTAATGGCATGCCGTATAGCTTTAGTATCTCAAGAATGATTCTAGAAACAATCGTTTAAAATTTTTCTTGAGAGAGCTACAAATGAACCCCTACCTCGGGTTAACTACAACTTAATTGTTGATTGTCTCCTTGCATCCCACACACACACATACAACACACACACATGTAACAAATTTCAAGTTGTGATGCATTGAGAATGCATTGGCACTCATGTATGTGTGCGTCATTAGGACTTACATCTATACTCCCACCATTAAACAAAGACAATGATGTATCATACACATTCTTTGAGCTCACATCTATTTCCATGCATGGTGTATGCTAATAAAGATTGAACTACATCTTCCACAAAAACCAAATCTTGACAAATCGCTTTTCCCTTAGTTTGCAAATGATACAAACTCTAGCCTTTTCTTTCTCAACAATAACCAATAAAACTATATTGCATTGGATTAACATTCAATTTTTGGCTATGAGTTTCTCTTGCATTAAACGATAAGCCACTCAGCCAAAGACGTCCGAGCAACCAATAGAGCTAACTTCTTGCCTGCATGCCAAGATCCAAATGGAATTTCCTCATGGAATACTATATTGCTTCATTGAACACATGTTTAATACATATTCACTATACATCTAATATGCTCAAGCAAAAACACATCTAGATTTTGACCATGCATTTTATGATCTCTATGACATGTTTTTGTCCTCATTAATGTCGTTTTTCTAATGGGTCTGTGGCACTATACATCGCTGCTTTTTCCAATCACTCACCAAAATGAATTTCTCCATTAACATAGACTCGGGCCCTCCTCAATCAAAATAGAGCGTGCTCACAACACAACCATATACATTTTTTGCCATAAACAAAAATTGTTGAAAGCATATGAACACTTTTGACTTTGCCTTCAACACTAGATACACATACATACCTTCAGAGATTATTTCTACATTTCAAAATATAAATTTGCTCCCAAAATATCATGTATGCCCACATTGGACCACAAACATCACTTTAGACACGCTATAATTGGCGAGGAGAGCCAGCACAGAGAACTGTTCTTAAGAAACTTAGAGCATTGCATGTTTCCTAAACTATAGACTTTTCATGCATGTGTCATTGTTTCCTCAAGCTGCAAGAGCACGGAAGAAGCCATATCTTATTTAATTTGAAAGTGCAACAAACTAGCTAAAGAGAGCCATCACCAATAGCTAAAGAGAGCCTCTTTTGATAGCAAGTTGCAGCACTGAAAGAACCATAACTTTCTATATATCTTACCAAGTTCTTAATTGGATGAGAAGCATTGCTTGCACATGTGACATTAGTCCCTCTACAAATTGTCACAAAACAAGTAACAAATCATGAAAAGATGTAATGTGCATGGTTGCACCATTGTCAAAGTATCAGACATGCTCCACAAACTCTATACTACATTCATCATGAACATTAATTGTGAAACCATGCTCAAAGAGCCTATTCTTCATACTATACAACATTGTCCAAATTTTCATTAAAGCAAGAATCTAGCAGGTCCAGACAATTTTGAAAAAATGAGAAACCTTGCCAAAGCATCGAGATTCCAAAAGAGAATAGTCAAAATCCTTCAAAGGTGGTGAGGCTTCAAAAAGAATAATGAAAATGGAAAGTGTACAAAGGGTCAATAAGAGAGATCACGTATGAGCCACATCTTAGACATCGTCATCTACATGCACCATTAGTAATAACACCTAGCAAATGTGCATCCAAAAGGCATGGAAGCAAAATTCTTCTCTCTCTTTTTGATTGAGCGGGTCATGGAATGGCCAAGCTGCATGACACTACCCAAGTATTCCTTTGCTTCCTCCTCCATGATATTGCTCAAGTTGTGAATGGTTACCCTTGTAGTGTCAAAAGTGCCATCACCATTATCTAAAGACAGCCTCTCAAACAAGTTGCAGCACTAAGGTTGCCTTCTTCCTACATGGGCTAGGCGAGAGGCACAAGGACAGACGGTGATTCAATGGCCAATGAGTAGATAAGTGATGAAAGTAAGTTTTTGAATTTTTGAACTTAATGCATGATTAGGGAATGTCTCAAAATTCATCTTGAATTACCACAAAAGGAAACTAATCTCATGGATTAATAGCCACGGAATGTCATATGGATTTAGTATCGCAAGAAATACTCTAGTAATAATCCTCTAGAATTTTTCGAGAGAGAGCTACATGTGAACCTCTATCTTGGGTTAATTGCAACTTAATTGTTGATTGTCTCGTTGCATCCCCCCCCCCCCCCCCCCCACACACACACAGAGGTACCTAATTTCAAGTTGTGATGCATTGAGCATGCATTGGCACTCATGTATGTGTGCCTCACTAGGACTTACATCTGTACTCCCACCATTAAACAAAGACAATGATGTATCATGCACATTCTTTGAGCTCACATCTGTTTTCATGGTGTATGCTAATAAAGATTGAACTACATCTTCCACAAAAACCAAATCTTGAAAAATCGCTTTTCCCTTAGTTTGCAAATGATACAAACTCTAGCCTTTTCTTTCTCAACAATAACCAATAAAATTATGTTGAATTAGCTTAACATCCAATTTTTTGGCTATGAATTTCTCCTGCATTAAACCATAAGCCACACAGCCAAAGACGTTCAAGTAACCAATATAGCTAGCTTCTTGCCTACATGCCAAGATCCAAATGGAATATCCTCATGGGATACTATAAATTTTCTTTATTTGACACCTATTTAATACATAATCAGTATACATCTAATATCCTCAAGCCAAAAAACATGTAGCTTTTGACCATGCATTTTATGATCTCTATGACATGTTTTTCTCCTCATTAATGTCATTTTTAGAAGGGTGTGTGGCACTATAGATTGGTGCTTTTTCCAATCACTCATCAAAATGAATTTCTCCATTAACATAGGCTCGGGTCCTCCTCAATCAGAATAGAGGGTGCTCACAACACAACCTTCCACACTAGATACACACATACATACCTTGAGAGATTATTACTACATTTAAAAATATAAGAAAATTGCTCCCAAAATATGATGTATGCCCACATTGGACCACAAACATCACTTTAGACACACTATAATTAGTGAGGAGATCCAGCACACAGAACCATTCTTAAGAAACTTAGGACACTGCATGTTGCCTAAATTATAGCCTTTTCATGCATGTGTCATTTTTTCCTCAAGCTCCAAGAGCACGGAAGAAGCCATATCAAATTTAATTTGAAAGTGCAACAAACTAGTAAAATTTTGATGAACAAATTGTGGATTCCAAAGTTTTGAATAAAAAATAGCCTTAGAATTAAGAACACACATGCCAAAAAAATTCCATATTGTTTTTAAGAAGTGAGCTTATAAAGACTATCAAACTAAGCATTGTACATGGTATTATCATGTATATATTACATCTATTATTCCCATATCATCTTACTACAAGGTCAATTTTTTGCAAGTGTAGATTTAGACTAAAGATTTTTCTTAATCTCTGATATATATAAAGTATTAGTAGGTCTGAAAGAACTGATCTTGATACATAGAGAGTATTAGTAGTCTAAAGATTCTTTGTGATCCTTGATACATATAAAGTATTAATAAGCTTGAAAGAACAATCACTTGCTATCTTACCAAGTCCTTAGTTGGATGAGAAGCATTGCTGACACATGTAACATTATTTCCTCTACGAAATATCTCAAAACAAGTAACAAATCATGAAAATATTTAATGTGCTTGCACCATTGTCAAAGTAGCACACATGTTCCACAAACTCTTTACCACATTCATGATGAACATTTATTGGAACTACGCACAAAGAACCCATTCTCAATACTACATAGTGATGGCCAGTTTTCGAAGTCCTTAACCGTGGGTACTAACCCCAACAAGGGGAGCATAATAAGTGGAAAAAAAAAGTGTTTTCTATTGCAGGTTGCTGCCACCACCCCCCCTTCCTTGTCCTTGCACTCAAAGAGGGGCCACCACTCTCCTCTCTCTCTCTCTCTCTCTCTCTCTCTCTCTCTGTGTGTGTGTGTGTGTGTGTGTGTGTGTGTGTGTGTGTGTGTGTGTGTGTGTGTGTGTGTGTGTGTGTGTGTGTGTATGGATTTCAAACGGGCACCAATGTACATTGAAATGGTTGAGAAAAAATTATGGATGAAGAAGCTTCAATATGATGCACCATTGGAAACTAAATGGGAAGCTTTCAAGAAAGTTATTTTCTCTTGTGCCGAAGAATGCTCTGCTATAAAGCATCTCCATGGTATCAACAAAGATAGATCACGCAAAAGGTGGTTTGATAAAGAATGTCAAGATGCTAGAAATTCCTTGATAAAGCTTGATGCAAATATGGACAAAGACAACTATCAAAGTCATTTGCATACATACAAGGCATTGATTCAAAAGAAGAGAAGAAGATGGGAAGTAAAGCAACAACTTTTTCAAGTCCAAGAAAAGGCACATGCATGTGGAAGATTTTGAAGAAACTTGAGGGGCAAGGGGGTTGAGAATTTCGGTAACTTGAGTCTTGTGGATATGTACACACATTGTAGGCAATTATATGAGCAAGCAAATGCTGAAAAAATACCATTTTATGGTTCACTCCCATGTATGCCCTCTTTTTTTACTATTGAGGATGTATGCAGTGGACTTGAAAATTTGGCCACTCGCAAAGCAGGAGATCTTCAAGGTATCAAGCCGGAGATGATCAAATGGATGGGAGATTTTAGCCATGAATGGATGTGTGATATGTTCAACCTTGCACTTCAACATGGTATGCCTTATGACTGGAGTACTAATTGGGTTAATCCTTTGCACAAAGGAGGGGATGTAAAGAATGTAAACAACTACCGGACTATAATGATTGGGTCTCTTATGGCAAAGTTGTTTGGGTGCATAATGCAGATGAAATTGAGTGATTGGACTGAAGATAAAGACAAGCGTGCAAAGGGACAAGCGGGTTTTCATCGATACCATAGCACCATTGATCATTTTGTCACTCTTCGTGTTCTCATGGAGGAAAGTTGGTTGAAAGGCAAGCGATTATATTGTTGTTTTGTGGACTTTAAGAAAGCCTTTGATATGATTCCACGTAACAATTTGTGGAGAAGGATGGAAGAACTCCAAGTGCCAAGTGAGTTTATGCTTGTGGTTTCTCGAATCTATGAGAAGGTGATTTGTCAATTGTGCATGGGAAGAGAAATTTCAAAAAAAAATGTAAGCACTATTGGGGTTAAACAAGGATGTTCGTTGTCAGCAACTCTCTTTGGTCTATGCATCGATCTATTGGAACAAATGGTACTTGACTTTATGCAAGAAGAAGGCATTGAAGAGGTCACTATTTTCAATGTGGTAATCATGCATTTGTTGTATGCAGATGATGTAGTGCTTCTAGCACACACTTTAGAAGATGCACAAAAGATTATGGTTGTTCTTGATAACTTTTGCTTGCATAGTGGGTTGATTGTGAACGAATCCAAGACAAAGGTTATGCTTGTGAAAACCAACCATAAGGAGAAGCCATGCATTGTGTACAACAAGTAGACACTTAAGTGGTTGAGAGCTTTAAGTACCTTGGCCTTGAGGTTCTGTCCAATCACAAGTGGCATGAATGTGCTATGCATCATTTGGAAGCAATAAAGAGAGCATTTTATGCATTTGAGAACATGTATAATGCGGGAAACATCAAGTGTTGGGTTCTCAAGAAGTATCTTTTTGATGCATTGGTGACATCGGTTCTTCTTTATGGAGTTGAAGTGTGGGGCGGAGCATCTCAAAGTCTACTTGGAAAGAGTTTGAGAATGTCCAAAAGTGTTTTCTTAAAACTTTCTCCAAGTGAAGACACAAACACCATGTATGCTCCTACTTCTTGAGTCGGGATGTCTTCCAATTCAGGTTATGGGCATGGAAAGGGTTGTGGAGTACATGATAAAGATGCATCAAAACCCCTCACATCAACTTCCTACAATTGCATGGGAAGCAAGCAAAAAAGTTCAAAAGACGCATAAAAGCAAGATCTTGAGCACAGAATGGATGCAAGACATAAAGAAGTGGTTTGGGAGATGGGGTGCATTACACTTTCTACACGATGCTTCAATTGACTCCCAAGTGAATGAAGCTTTTCTACAACGCCAATGTATTATGGCTTGGGAGAAATCCGGTGGGTCACGCTTTATACATTACACCACCCATATTGCCCCCACCTACAAAGCCATGTTCTTCGGTGAAAGAGGAAACCGTACTCACACTTACATGGTTGAGTCTATCCCCTTGTTGGCGATACGCACTATCGCAGCCATTTGGCTAATTATCTCCCATTTCCTTCGATGCGAGATAGGGCATTGGGCCAATGGAGAAGAGTCAAATCAATTGTGCACATTATGCTCACTATAGGTTCAAGAGTCTGCGTACCACACACTACTAGAGTGCTCAGATTTTGGTCACATTCAAAATTCTTTCTCTCACATTTTCAGCCATAACTTAGACCTACACATTTTCCTCTCCTAGCCAAAGTGTGGGCTCTCCATTGCGACTCTCATCACCACAATTTTGGAGCATCGAGAGTCACTCATCAGCCATACATATACTACATCACATGTAACTTTGGTCCCATAGGTAATTTTTGACCTCCAAGGAAATCGTCTATCCCCTTGTCGGGGATACACACTATCGCAACCATTCGGCTTAGCTCCCATTTCCTTTGATGCAAGATAGGGTGTTGGGTCAATGGAGAAGAGTAAAATTGATTGTGCACATTGTGCTCACTGTAAGTTCGAGAGTCTGAGTATCACACACTACTAGAGTGCTCAGCTTTAGGTCAGATCCAAACTTGCTTCTCTCAGCTTTTCAGCCATAACTTAGACCTACACACTTTCCTCTCCCAGCCAAGGAGTGGGCTCTCCATTGCGACTCTCATTACCACAATTTTGGAGCATCGAGAGTCACTCATCAGCCATACACATACTATATCTTGTGTAACTTTGGTCCCATAGGTCATATTTTGACCTTCGAGGACGATAATAAAATCTATCTATCTATCTATCTCTCTCTCTCTCTTGTTCTGTGCCAGCAATCAGTGCAAAAATATATATCTCTCTCTCCCTTTCCATACACACACACACACACACACACTACACAAACACTTACACAAACGCAAACACACTCACCCTCACACCTCTCTCTCCTCTCTCTCTCTCTCTCTCTCTCTCTCTCTCTCTCTCTCTCTCTCTCTCTCTCTCTCTCTCTCTCTCTCTCTCTCTCTCTCTCTCTCTCTCCGCGGTCTCCATCTCGTTGAACTGAACGATTTTGTAAATACCACCTTGAATATAGCTTGCCCTCACATTCCGAAGGGTTTTCATCTCCTCCGTCTATGCCTCTCTCTCTCTCTCTCTCTCTCTCTCTCTCTCTCTCTCTCTCTCTCTCTCTCTCTTTCTCTCATATGGTGCATGTTTTCATTACTAATGGTGCATGTAGATGATGATGTCGAAGATGTGGCTCATATGTGATCTCTCTTCTTGACCCTTTGTAGACATTCCATTTTCATTATTCTTTCGAAGCCTCACCACCTTTGAAGGATTTTGACTATCCTCGTTAGGAATCGCAATGCTTTTGCAAGGTTTCTCATTTTTTCAAAATTGTGTGGACCTGCTAGATGCTTGCTTTAATGAAAATTTGGACAATATTGTATAGAATGCAGAATGGGTTCTTTGAGAATGGTTTCACAATAAATGTTCATGATGAATGTAGAATAGAGTTTGTGGAGCATGTGTGATACTTTGAAAATGGTGCAACCATGCACATTACATCTTTTCATGATTTTTTACTTGTTTTGTGAAAATTCGTAGAGGGACTAATGTCACATGTGCAAGCAATGCTTCTTGTCTTATTAAGGACTTGGTAAGATAGCAAGTTATAGTTCTTTCAGTGCTGCAACTTGTCTATCAAAAGAGTCTCTCTTTAGCTATTGGTGATGGCTCTCTTTAGCTAGTTTGTTGCACTTTCCAATTCAATGTGATATGGCTTCATACTTGCTCTTGCAACTTGAGGAAACAATGACACATGCATGGAAAGGCTATAATTTAGGCAACATGTAATGTCCTGAGTTTCTTAAGAATGGTTTTGTGTGCTGGCTCTCCTCACTAATTATAGCGTGTCTAAAGTGATGTTTGTGGTCCAATGTGGGTATACATGATATTTTGGGAGCAGTTTTTTTATATTTTCAAATGTAGTAATAATCTTTCAAGGTTTGTATGTGTGTATCTAGTGTTGAAGGAAAAGTCAAAAGTAAGTATATGGTTTTGTTGTGAGCACGCTATATTCTGATTGAGGAGGGCCCGAGTCTATGTTAATGGAGAAATTCATTTTGGTGAGGGATTGGAAAAAGCACCAATGTGTAGCGCCACACACCCCTCAGAAAAATGACACTATTGAGGAGAAAAACATGTCATAGAGATCATAAAATGCATGGTCAAAATCTACATGTGTTTTGGCTTGAGGATATTAGATGTATATTGAATATGTATTAAACAGGTGTGCAATGAAGCAATATAGTATTCCATGAGGACATTCCATTTGGATCTTGGCATGCAAGCAAGAAGCCAACTATAGTGGTTGCTCGGACGCCTTTGGCTGTGTGGCTTATGGTTTAATGCATGAGAAATTCATAGCCAAAAAATTGGATGTTAAGCCAATGCAATATAGTTTTATTGATTATTGTTGAGAAAGAAAAGGATAGAGTTTGTATCATTTGCAAAGTAACGGAAAAGTGATTTGTTAATATTTGGTTGGAAGATGTAGTTCAAACTTTATTAGCATAAACCATGGAAACAGATGTGAGCTCAAAGAATGTGTATAATACATCATTGTGTTTGTTGAATGGTGGGAGTAAAGATGTAAGTCTCAATGAGGCACACATACATGAGTGCCAATGCATGCTCAATGCATCACAACTTGAAATTAGTTACATGTGTGTGTTTGTGTGTGTGTGTGTGTGTGTGTGTGTGTGTGTGTGTGTGTGTGTGTGTGTGTGTGTGTGTGTGTGTGTGTGTGTGTGTGTGTGTGTGTGTGTGTGATGCAAGGAGACACTCAACAATTAAGTTGTAATAACCTAAGGTAGGGGTTCACGTGTAGCTCTCTCCAGGAAAATTTTTAACACTAGAATCATTCTTGCGATACTAAAGCCATATGACGTGCCATAAGTACTATGGTATCATAATAATCAATATCTAATTCTCCTAAATGATTTTCTCATATTAAACTGATCATTTAATGTGGGGAAGGCCAAGGGAGAAAAAGCTAGAATATTGGTTAAGCTAGCAGACCAGCCACAGTAGGGATCCAAAGGAGGTAAAAAAGGGATCCAAAGGGGGGTCCATCTGCAAAAGATCCATGTGCAAAATTGGGCTAAAAAGACCCTAAGGTTCATCCCATTAAGACTTCCAAAATGCTAAGGTTCCAAAATTCAGAGGTTGTGCCCAAAGGTCAACCCTAGGGAAAATTGGATGCTTTGTGTGTGCCCTAAAAGTCTTTGCACATCCCTACATGGGAGGGGGCGAGCCCTAAAGGTAGGGGATGAGAGAGAAAGCCACACACACACAGGCTCCCTTTACACAAAGGGAATGAGGGACACATGTCAGCTCCCTAGGCCAGATGCCCACAAGGTGTGCCCAATTTCTATTGGATGACCCTTGAAGTGGACCAATGAAAATTAAGCTAGAGTAAATCTAGTTTAATTAATTTAAAAACATTTAATAAAAGAAACCAATGAGAATTAAGTCTCCTAGAAGACTATTGGGCAGTCTCCCAAGGGGTCCAATGAGCATTCAAGAGCCCCATGGCTTGCCTGATTCCTATTGGCCAGGAGGCAAAGGGGTCCAATGAGAGTTTAGTTTAATTATTTAATTACCTAAAGCTCTCACAAAAGGGGAAAGGGGGACACATGTTAGAAGGCTATCACTTATGCTGCTTAATTGTAATTGGCTTGACTTGGGGAGGGCCAATGAGGCTTCAGGAAGAGCATTTAGCAAGAGGGCTCGCCCAAGAGAGAGAGGGGGCTGATTTTTGCAAGGCATTATCACACACACACTCACACAAGCTCATGTGTGAAGAAGGAGAAGACTATCTCTTCCGAAGCTTTAATGGAGAACTCATCACCTACTCCAAGCTTGTGAGATAGAAGCCTACATCAACACTCTCTTGGCATGTGGATGCAAATCCAACCAAGAGCCAAGCTTCAATGCATGCTCATCTCCTCTACCAAGCTAAGCTATGCTACATATGAGTGATTATGTGAGGAGATGTACATCTTTCTCGTAAGATACTCCTTCTTCCTCTCAATATACTCTCATACCCTGCTAGCTCTCACCATCTTCGAAGGTGTGTGAGGTCTTGGGTCTGAGAACGGGGATAATTCAAGTTGTGTTTGTTAAGTGTTTTGCTTAGTGCATGAATTTTCCATCTTCATTGCACTAGCTAGTCTTGAAGGAACACAAAGAATTGTATTGTACAATGTCTCTCTTGATGGGAGAAACCATAATACAAAGCCTTTTGGAGGGGGGACCGGCTCCATGAAAATCCGGTCCTCAACTGTTGTCAATAGCTTAATTGCTCTCTCTTTTGAAAGTATTGTCGATGCTATCTAACTAGGTGTTATGCTTTTTGTTGCTCTCTCCACCCAAGCACTCTTGTAATTCTCATTAGGAATCTACTCTAATGAAATGCCCACTATGTTCATGCTAATTTACGCTACACATAAGTTATTAGGCCATTAAATGTTACATTGGTATCAGAGCTCAAGGTTTCTCTTTTCTTGCTCAAGAAGGGAGGTCCTCAAGCTAGCTACAAATGGTTGGTATTATTAATTGCCTGTGAGTAAGTAGAATAGGGATTTTTCAGCCTTGCAGTGCGCCTGCATTCGTGCAGTTAACGGGGCATCACCGTCGAGAGCTATGGTCTTAATAGTGGAGTCCTACGGGGCTTGCCTACAGCTTAACCACTATTGAGCTATTAGAAGCTTGACAGGAGCCGGTGTTGTTTTGGTGTCGAAAGACCCTCTCTTCTATTCCTTGCAATTAAAGGTATTCGAGCCGCGGGTATAGTAGCTTGAGTGCTTTTTCTAAAGGGGTAAAGAGGAGTAGCAACTAGGGCTTGAAGTGCCAAAGTACACCTATAAAGTTTACACCTAAAAGTTGTTAGAATGGCTGACAATAGTAAAGAGAGTGAAATTAATGTTGATAACTTTGATTTTGCTCATGAGCAAGCTACTAATGATGCTTCAATGCTTGTTAACTATCTTGTTTCTAGGCTTCAACAAGCCATGGGAAATCCATCTCTCCAAAGTGAAGTGCAACGGCAGCTCCGTGCTCACGGGATTCTCCAAGCTCATCACCATGACAAGAGAACACCTAGGAAGCCTCCTTGTGAGACTACCAAAAGAGGTCTCTCTCCGATTCGGGAAGAAGAAGAGAATCCATATGAAGGGCTCAAGAATTTACTTCTTGATGATGCATCTCCTTCCCAAAGGAGAACTCAAGAGCCTCCACCGAAGGAACGAGAAAGAAGCGAGTCTCCCGCCACCTCGGCGGAGATGGCTCCATGAAGACGGCGGGCTAAATGCTCTCCATCACCACCAAAGCGGAGAAGACCATCACACTCTTCTCCACGCCATAATTCAAAGAGGGATGATAAAAAGCAAGAGAAGAAAAAGGCGAGAAAGAGGACACCCTCTTCTCCATCTTCTTCATCCTCTTCCTCTTATGAAAGCTATGGTGAAGACGACAAAGATCAAGACAAGAAAAAAGCGAGAAAGAGGTCACCCTCTTCTCCACCTTCTTCAAATTTTTCACCTTCTGAAGAAAGTGATGGTGCAACCTTTGAACCATCAAAAAGAAGAGGTCATAGGAAATCCTATGCCGCATGGAAGAGGTCGTCCAAGTTGAAGAAATTCAAAGAGGGAGGGAAGAGCATCTCTTTCCTTACCTATGATGGTACCTTTGGTGCTACGGACAAAGTCTTGGCCTTTATCCAACAATTCGATGCGGCGTTTGGAGATGAGGGCTTCACGGAGTCCTCTAAGCTACGCCATGTAGCTATGCACTTTCAAAAGTCCGCCAGACAATGGTGGTCGAGCCTACGAGCCAACGGTGAAGCTCCATGAACATGGAAAGCTTTAAGAGCTTCCATTATGAAGCAGTTTTTGGCCACCGATGCCAAAGACAAAGTACTCACCGAATGGCGAAGCTTAAAGCTCTCTCCCAATGAATCTATCCACAAATATGTAGACAAGTTTTGGGACCTACAACTCAAAGCCACTGTCTTCAAAAAGTTGGATTTTGGAGAGCAAAAGCAACAATTTTGTGCGGGCTTAACCAAAGAAATGGCGGAGTATGTCAACTCCCAAAGACCACGTACCATATCGGCGGTAATACACCACACTATGGTCGCCTCTTGAATCAATTTCCAAACGGGGGCAAAAAGAAATGATAAGCCCCCGGAAAATAAGGGTTCCAATGAGCCTAAGGGGAAGGACAATGTCCAAAAGTCTCCTAAGGGCAACTCCAACAAAGCTAAAGAGAAGGGAGTTTACAAAGGCAGGAATAAACTCTCTCCTGAAGAGCTTGAGCATTATCGTAAGGATAACCGGTGTTTCAAGTGCGGCGAACAAGGGCATGCGTACCGCGCTTGTCCCCAAAAGAACAACCGCCAAGATCCTCCTAGAGCTTCCAAGAGGAGGAGACTCACCAAACTCACCACAAAGGATCTCCTCTATGCCATGCTTGGGGAAAGGTAAGAGAACATGATGCTTTTATTCTCTTTGACCCTGGTTCTACTCACAATTTTATATCTATAGAGTTGGCCACCAAGCTAGGAATACAATCCTACGCGATGGGAGATGTCCTACCCGCAGATAGTGCCTTCAAGGAGCAAGAAGCTTCAATCACTCCCTTAATTGGGAAATTGAGGCTTCATGTCCAAGGCTATGTGGACAAAGAGGACTTCTTTATCTCTCCTCTCAAGCATGAGGATGTAATCCTAGGAGCACCATGGTTTGACCGCCTGGCTGCCGATGTTAAATTTCTTGAAAGGAGAATCTCCTTTAAGTTCACGTAAAAAGACATGTATATAGATGCTAAGGAAATGGGTAACACCATCCCCATTGTACATACACCAGCTTTCAACAAGTCAATAAAGAGCTCTATTTCCGTGTACATGATTTTTGTTAAAGACTCTCAAAATGAACCTAATGCTTTAGCCAAAGAAAATAAAAGCAACCAAAAGGAATTAGAGTTATCCAATTTTCTCAAGGGGTTTCAAGATGTTTTTATTGACGACATCCCTTGTGAGCTACCTCCTAAACGAGGTAATGATGACCATGCAATTGAACTTCTTCCAGGAAGTTCACCGCCTAATAAACCTCCTTATAGAGTTTCTCAAGCTCAACAAGAGGAGATTATTCGGAAAGTGCATGAGTTAGTTGAGAAGGGTATGGTTAGGCCAAGCTCATCTCCATTTTGCTCACCTGTGCTATTAGTGCAAAAGAAACACGGCACATATCGTATGTGTTTCGACTATAGAGCACTAAATAGGATCACTATCAAGAATAGGTTTCCCGTTCCACGGGTAGAAGACCTATTTGATAAGCTACAAGGATCGACCTACTTCAGTAGGGTTGACCTAAAAAGTGGCTATCATCAAATAAGGATAGTTGATCAAGACATTGTAAAGACCGCATTTCGTACTACATTTGGTCTTTACGAATACATTGTCATGCCTTTTGGCTTGACCAATGAACCAGCCACATTCAACCGCTTGATGGAGAAGCTGTTCAGGCCTCATCGAACCTTCACTGGAGTGTTCTTTGGTGATATTATCATCTACTCTAATTCATTGGAGGAACACAAGCAACACCTCTAGGTAATATTTCAAGTTTTAAGAGAGAATAAACTTTATGTTAATCGAAAGAAAAGTGAATTTTTCTTGCAAGAGATTCAGTATTTAGGTCACATTATCTCTCAAGATGGCATCCAAATGGATCCATCCAAGTTAGAGGTAATAAAAGGATGGCCTAAACCAAGGAATCTGCATGAACTAAGAAGCTTCATAGATATGTGTGCATACTATAGACGCTTCATAGAAAAGTTCTCACAAATTGCGGGACCATTACATGACCTAACAAAGAAAAGCGTTAGGTATACATGGTCTGCTAAGGAGAACAATGCTTTCGAAAAGCTTAAAGAAAAGCTTATCTCTCAACCTGTGCTTACACTACTGGATCTCTCAAAACCATTTGAGGTCCAATGCGATGCTTGTGGTGATTGCCCTGGAGTTGTTTTGCTCCAAGAAGGGTACGCCATAGGCTATGAGAGTCGAAGGCTCGACCCTGTTGAGCAAGCTCTAGGCATATATGAAAAAGAACTCCTTGCAGTTCTACATGCCTTAGACTCATGGAAGCACTATTTATTCGGGACTCCTTTCATTCTGCGAACGGATCACCAAAGTCTTAAGTACTTCATGACACAGACCAAGCTCTCCGACAAACAAATGAGGTGGGCAAATTTCCTTTTGCAATTTCATTTTCATATTGCTCACATTGCTAGCAAGCATAATCAAGTAGCTGATGCACTCTCAAGACGGCCGAGAGTGAATGCGGTTTCCATAGCAACTCACATTGATCTATCTTCAATGATAGATGAGTATGCTATTGATCCCGATTTTAGAGATGTGATTTCAGCCCTTGCATTAGGGAAGAAAGAAGAACCATTTACTTTACAAGATGGTTATCTTCTCTATGGCAATAGACTATGCGTTACTAACTCACTACGTGAGAAAGTAATGTATGAATCTCATGCTCCACCTTATGCGGGGCATAGAGGGATTCAGTCTACCTTAAAGGGAATTGAAACATATTTCTATTGGCCTACCATGAAAGTGAGCATACAAGAGTATGTTTCCAAATGTGTGGTATGCCAAAAGACAAAATTTGATAGAGGGAAGCAACTTGGATTGCTTCAACCCTTGCCAATCCCTAATTCACCATGGGAGAGCATATCCATGAATTTTATCTTTGGATTGCCTAAGTCTATCCATGGGAATACGGGAATATGGACGATAGTAGACAGGTTTAGTAAACAAGCTCATTTTATACCTATCAAAAAGACTATCAAAGCCCATCAAATGGCAACCCTCTTTATTTCACAAATTTTCAAATACCATGGCTTGCCCATGTCCATGGTGTCGGATAGAGATCCTAGAATGACCAGTAATTTCTGGAAGGGTCTCTTTGAGAATTTAGGAACAAGGCTAAACTTCTCTTCGGCCTATCATCCACAAACTGATGGCCAAAGTGAAATAACTAACCTAACCATTCTCGATCTACTAAAAGCCTATGTAACGGAAGTAGATCAAAGATCCCAATGGGAGAAGTACTTACCCTTAGTGGAGTATGCTTATAATAACACAGTACATACTTCCACAGGAAAAGCACCTTTCGAGGTAATTGAGGGAAGATCAAAAAGTCAATTTCTACTTAAGGTACATGGGAAGATCTTCGCTGGAGATGAGTATAGCCGAGACCTACAAGGATGCTATCTCTATCTCACAGCAAAGGCAAAAGGCTGCTACTGACAAGCACAGAAGAGCCCAAGCCTTTAAAGAAAACGATTGGGTCTTGTTAAAGTTTCCCAAGGCTCGATTAAGGCACACAACGGGCAAGAATCCTACGGGTCACCAAAAGTACTATGCTAAACTAGCAAAAAGGTACTATGGTCCCTTTCAGATTCTTAGTCCAATCAATGAGATGGCCTATCAACTCAAGTTGCCCAATCATTGGCTCATACACAATGCTTTTCATGTGAGCCTATTAAAGCCTTACAAAGGAGAGCCACCTCAATTAGAACCAACTATTGAAGACCCACCGGAGATCGAGGACCAAGAAGAGGTGCTGCAGCCCGAGTCCATTCTCCGACATGAAGACAAGGTACTAAGAGGCAGTAAGACTATTCGACGATATCTTATTAAGTTTAAGAATTATCCTTTTGAAGATGCTAGATGGATGCAAGGCATACAATTAAAGGATAACCTAAACCTTGTCAATGCTTACAATGCTTCCCAAGAGTAAGCAAATGTATAAAATGTTAAAAATGAATAAAATTTTTGTCTTATAAGACTCTCTTTTTCTTTATTTGTGTACAAAAATGAAGTAGTATGCATGCTTAGATCATGTTTGCGGAGACGACGTCTCCCAAACACCAAGCAGAGCTTGTCACTCTACTATGGAAGATTGATAGGACTAATGTGCAGACATGCTTGCGGCAGCCTCACGCTCTCAAGCGCCAAATAGACTAGTCATCCATTGTGGAATGATGTCGTAGGGTAACATAGGGATCCTCTGCCCGCTAAGAAAAGGCCACAGTAGGGATCCAAAGGAGGGAAAATAGGGATCCAAAGGGGGGGCCATCTGCAAAAGAGCCATGTGCAACAATGGGCTAAAAAGACCCTAAGGTTCAACCCATTAAGGCTTCCAAAATGCTAAGGTTCCAAAATTCAAAGGTTGTGCCCAAAGGTCAACCCTAGGGAAAATTGGATGCTTTGTGTGTGCCCTAAAAGTCTTTGCACATCCCTACATGGGAGGGGGCGAGCCCTAAAGGTAGGGATGCGAGAGAAATCCACACACACACAGAGGCTCCCTTTACACAAAGGGAATGAGGGACACATGTCAGCTCCCTAGGCCAGATGCCCACAAGGTGTGCCCAATTTCTATTGGATGAACCTTGAAGTGGACCTATGAAAATTAAGCTAGAGTAAATTAGTTTAATTAATTTAAAAACATTTAATAAAAGAAACCAATGAGAATTAAGTCTCCTAGAAGACTATTGGGCAGTCTCCCAAGGGGTCCAATGAGCATTCAGGAGCCCCATGGCTTGCCTGATTCCTATTGGCCAGGAGGCAAAGGGGTCCAATGAGAGTTTAGTTTAATTATTTAATTACCTAAAGCTCTCACAAAAGGGGAAAGGGAGACACATGTTAGAAGGCTATCACTTATGCTGCTTAATTGTAATTGGCTTGACTTGGGGAGCGCCAATGAGGCTTCAGGAACAACATTTAGCAAGAGGGCTCGCCCAAGAGAGAGAGAGGGGGCTGATTTTTGCAAGGCATTATCACACACACACTCACACAAGCTCATGTGTGAAGAAGGAGAAGACTATCTCTTCCCAAGCTTTAATGGAGAACTCATCACCTACTCCAAGCTTGTGAGATAGAAGCCTACATCAACACTCTCTTGGCATGTGGATGCAAATCCAACCAAGAGCCAAGCTTCAATGCATGCTCATCTCCTCTACCAAGCTAAGCTATGCTACATATGAGTGATTATGTGAGGAGATGTACATCTTTCTCGTAAGATACTCCTTCTTCCTCTCAATCTACTCTCATACGCTGCTAGCTCTCACCATCTTCGAAGGTGTGTGAGGTCTTGGGTCTGAGAACGGGGATAATTCAAGTTGTGTTTGTTAAGTGTTTTGTTTAGTGCATGAAGTTTCCATCTTCATTGCACTAGCTAGTCTTGAAGGAACACAAAGAATTGTATTGTACAATGTCTCTCTTGATGGGAGAAACCATAATACAAAACCTTTTGGAGGGGGGACCGGCTCCATGAAAATCCGGTCCTCAACTGTTGTCAATAGCTTAATTGCTCTCTCTTTTGAAAGTATTGTCGATGCTATCTAACTAGGTGTTATGCTTTTTGTTGCTCTCTCCACCCAAGCACTCTTGTAATTCTCATTAGGAATCTACTCTAATGAAATGCCCACTATGTTCATGCTAATTTCCGCTACACATAAGTTATTAGGCCATTAAATGTTACAATGGTTGGTGGCTACTAGTCCATGAGATTAGTTTCCTTTTGTGGTAATTCAGGATGAATTTTGAGACATTAACTTATAATCGTGCATTAATTTGAAAATTTCAACAACTTACTTTCATCGCTTATCTACTCATCGGCCACAGAATCTCCATCTATCCTACATCCATTGTCCCTCTTGTGCCTCTCGCCTATCCCATGTAGGAAGAAGGCAATCTTGGTGCTACAACTTGTTTGTCTAATAAACAGGCTCTCTTTAGCTAATGGTGATGGCACTATTGACATTACAAGGGTAACAATCGACAACTTGACATTAGTTACCTCTCTCTCTCTCTCTCTCTCTCTCTCTCTCGGACCCATGGAGACAATCTACAATTAAAGTTGCAATACATGGATTGTGTTCAAAACTCAATTCTCAGTATAATATCAATAATTAGGGGATGACAAAATTGCTGCTACAAAAATCAGCGCTATATATTGCTTCATCATAAGTTTTTACAAGCTACGAGCCACCAACGATGATGTTTGTACGCAAAATTTAAGCTGGCTGTTGTTGGATGCAGCATGCACAGTTCTTGATCATGCAGCAGCTGGCGCAGATCCTGAGCCGCATGATATGCTCACTTCCTGCACGGCCAGCTGATCTCCTTTGCTTATACCTGTTTCTTCATCATGGGCCGTCAATGGCGCCGCTGTAGAAGCAGCAGCCTGAGGGAGAGCCCACTGCACCTGGCGAAGGTAGGCCCACCGGTCCTGGGCCAGGTATACTAGTGCCATCAACGCCACCTGTACGCTAAAGGCCACGTTCACACGAAATAGGGTGCGGCCGCTGATGAGCTCCAGCACATGCAAGCCAATGAAGATATTTACAAGTGCCAACAGGATGGTCCCGGTGCCAAGGATCCAATGGGCGGCGTACCACACACCCCTCTTCCACCCAGCTCCCACATCCGGCCGCACCACCCCCAGAAACGCAACCACCAAAGGCGGCAACAGGAGAGCCAAGCCCAACCTCCCATGTGTGTGAGCAAGCCCCACCGCCCCAAACTCGGCCAAGGCCAGCCCTCCGCCCCCGACCGCCAGAAGCAACCCCAAACTTTGCACAACGATGTGGCCTTTAGCTATGCGTCCGCTCAACAACGCATTACCTTCTTGGCGAGCAGTCCTCAGGAATCGGATGAGAATGACGCCAAGAGGCATGCATAGTCCCATGCCCAACCACATGAGGAGCCCATGCAGTACGATGACTTGGAGACGGTCCATGATGTGGCGATGGTGGCCTTCAGCTTCAGCAGCAGCAGCAAGTTGCGCTAAATCGGGACGACAGTGATCTGTTCACAGCTTACGCAGGGCCTTGTCGACGTCGTCCTTGTGGAGCTAAACCCCATTTCTTTGCATTTATATAGCTCCCGTAATCAGCGCGTAATCAAGCAGAAAAGCACGCGCTTAGGGCTAGAAAAGCACACGCAGTCCTGAATCATCTAGTGGCGTAGCTGGTTTTTAAAGGCAAGAATTTTGGTAGAGTTTTTCACCTTCAAACTCAACGTTGCATTTATCATTTTCCCCGAATATGTTTGTCTTGAGTTGATGTATTTGGTTGGAATGCCTTGTGGCTTGGATTCTTCAAGGGCGTTGTACCTTTGTACCTAAAGGCCAAAGTTCCTTGTGCGTGACAATATTGCCATGATTATAGAGGGAGGCATGGAGGATGAAAAATACTCAAAGGAGAGAGTACCCCTTGTGGAAAGATCCATGGGTTGTCCCTCATATTTTGTAAATAAAACTCGTTTGAGAATTTGACTTTGTTTATTTTTTCAAAGTATTTTTCTATTCCACTTTAATTTATAAAGGTAAAGTATAAGTTGTAACTTAAATATATTTTTTATAATCTTGAAAAAACAATTGATATTTTATATGTTTTATGCAAGTCAAAAATAATTTTTTTCATTTGGGCCACCCAATTTTGATAATAGGCATGGTGATAATTGCAGAGATATATTATCGTAGCTATTATCGTGCGTATATTCAATAAATCATTATCTCACCTATTCCCGCCACTACTCCCAGACATAAAATTCTCTCCATTTTTTTTTGCTAAGCCACGACAATAGTGGTAGTTCTATAGTTTTCCTCTTATAGTGTGTGTGTGTGTGTGTGTGTGTGTGTGTGAGAGAGAGAGAGAGGGGGGGGGGGGGGGGGGGGGGAGACCATGCGTCCATGCTGAGATCAAGAGAGCGATTGAGAGAGAGAAGAGAACAGTGTGAATACATGCCCTATGTCCTTCCCCTCTTCCATGATCATAGATGGAGGCATACAGGATGAAAAATACTCAAAGGAGAGAGTACCCCTTGTGAAAAGATCCATGGGTTGTCATCATATAAATCTTGAAACCTGGATGTAGTTATCCTCAAGCACTTTACAAATGAAGTGTTAGCTTGCATCAGTGTGCTTGGCCTTTCATGAAACACTAGATTTTTTCCCAAATGCATAACACTTTAGACTATCATTATGCAAAACCAGAGGCCACAATAGTGGTTACCCAAATCCTCCACTGTATGAGCATGCCCGCAATCACTAGCACTACAAAACACCGCTTTTAGAAAAAATATCTACTAAAGCAATGTCAGTCATAATCTAAGCCATACATATCAATCAAAGCATCAATAATCATGACATTTTTTCCAAATAGTCTACTCCCAGTTCATTAACTCATGCTAGGATTCCACTTGAGCGACGATACTATCCAAAAAGTGGCTTCCACTGTAAGTCACAGATATACTATCGCAGCTATTATCATGCGTATTTTCAATAATACGTTATCTCACCTCTTCCCGCCACTATTACCGCGCATAAAATTCTCTCTCCATTTTTCTTTGTTAAGCCACGACAATAGTGGTAGTTCTATAGTTTTCCTCTTATAGTGAGTGTGTGTGTGTGTGTGTGTGTGTGTGTGTGTGAGAGAGAGAGAGAGAGAGAGAGAGAGAGAGAGAGAGAGATACCATGCCTCCATGCTGAGATCAAGAGAGAGAGAAGAGAGAGAGAAGAGAACAGTGTGAGTCCATGCCCTACGTCCTTCCCCTCTTCCATAGCTTCCTTATCCCTCAAGCTCTAATACCAATCTGAGAAAGAGAGGACTAGGACATGAAAATAACCACCCAAATGTACCCTATATAGACCCTTGGCCTTGCTATTTATAGGACCCCCTTTATCGCATGTCCCTAGCCCTTGGCCTGCTCACTCTTACCCTAGGCTTGACAACCACAGTCCCTAACACTAGGTTGGTAATGGGACACTTTTATGTCCTGTTAAGTGACCATTTTCCTTGAATTGTGTCAAGAGTTTCAAAATGGATTTTGAGGTGCTATCTGTCTAGAAAGTTGTCTCGTGAGCTGAAAAAAACTCGACATTTTTTTGGAATATCAATTCCATCTTTAACCTTGTCCTTGCACAACATTTCACAACCTAAACTGTGTGAAAAAACGGGTCCTGTTTTTGGCTTTTTTCAACTTTTTGCAACTATACCACTCTAGAATTCATGGTTGTGAGATGTATAATGCTAGAGAACTATCTTTAGTAGTCCTCAACATGTCTTGATGCTTCTAGGGAGAAATAAATGTTAAAGTTGTAAGTTATGACCAAATTACAAAGATTGCCAAATCCTACTTTTTAGCCAATTTTAGCTCTTCTATGATTTTTTTGGTGGCTTTCATGATATCCAAATGTAGTTTTGATTTTCTATGTCACATATTGTAACATAAAGCTAATATTCCTTGATTTTTGGGGCACCTAAACCCTATTTTTCATAGTAGACAACGATGGTTGATTTTTTCAATTATAGAAGAAAACGAAACATTCTAGTATATTAAGTATAGCTTTTTCAATATTGTTAGTTTCTTGTGACAACTACATGCATTTTGTAGGTAGTAACCATATCTATTCATAAGGATCAAATTTGGCTAGATATTGAATGGTTTCTATGGGATTCTACAACTCATACTGGTGAACCAGTTTTTTCATGTATTTAGCACTTCATCTTTGTTCCCAAGATTCCCCTTGGTAAGAGATGTATTATTCTTTTGACATGCCCCATGGATCCTTATGACCCTAAAGGACAATAGGGAACTAAGAAAACATGCACATATTATTTGTATTGAGCGTGGCTATAGAAACTTTAATGATAGGTTTGCAGAATGGTAAAACTTTGACTTTTTTGTACCTATTTCTTTTGGCAAAACAAAAAATGGTGAGTGAGAAGCAATCATATGTTCTGATCACCAACCCATTGAAGTTAACTAGGGAATTTATCTCAAGTCCTACAAAAATCCCTAATCTTATTTTTATGCAACAAAACGTAAGAAATGACTGTTTTGATGAAAATGTACTGGTCCATCAAATTTGGAGGCTTGGTGTGACCAAAAGATGAGAAATTTTACAAGTTTCTTATTTTTTCCATGTGTAGTAGGCCTTGAACTATAACCTCATGAAAGGATTTTACAAAATGAGTGGATCTACTATGGTTTTGGAGGTTTTTTTCAAAACCCTAAAAGGACACTTTTATGTCCTATTAGGTTACCAACCTAGTGCTAAGGTAGGGGTTCGGGGGTAACTCTCTCGAGGAAAATTTTGAGGGAATATTCTTATAGTATTTCCTATGATATGTCATGCCTTTATTACTATGGCTGGTGGATAGTGGTTGCTAGGATTAATTTCCTTTTGTGATAATTAAGATGTTCATTGGCCTAGCACAATGGCATTGGACTTTACCTACTAATCTCTTACCTAAAGGCCAAAGTTCTTGTACGTGACAATATTACGCAAATATTCCATGATCATAGAGGGAGGCATGGAGGATGAAAAATACTCAAAGGAGAGAGTACCCCTTGTGAAAAGATGCATGGGTTGTCCCTCACAAACTTTACAAATGAAGTGTTAGCTTGCATCAGTTAGTAATGCCTTGTCGCTTGGATGCTTATTAACAAACATTGACCCTACAGTGTCCTAAGGCAAAGTGGGTAGTAGTAGTCTCAAACAACATTTGGGATCCTCCTTGGCCTAGCACAATGACAGTGGACTTTACCTACTAATCTCTTACCTAAAGGCCAAAGTTCCTGTACGTGACAATCTTAGGCAAATATTCCATGACCGTAGAGGGAGGCATGGAGGATGAAAAATACTCAAAGGAGAAAGTACTCCTTGTGAAATGATCCCTGGGTTGTCATCATATAGATCTCAAAACCTGGATGTAGTTATCCTTGAGAACTTTACAAATGAAGTATTAGCTTGCATTAGTGTGCTTAGCCTTTCCATGAAACACTAGATTTTTCCCCAAATGCATACCACTTAAACGATCATTATGAAAACCTGAGCCGACAATAGTAATTACCCAAATCTTCCACTGTATGAGCAAGCCCTATTGCTACCTTGCTAGCCTTACAGGTGTTGAACCGGAGGAAGAGAGTGCAGGTATATGGAGAAGAGAGAGAGATAGAGAGAACACGTTACACAATTATATGAAAACCTCAAAGTGTGTAGAGAGAACACACTAAGTAAACATATACAATGGGGACTCTTAGCTATATATAGCATAGGGGTTGGTATATATAGCTCCAACACCCCACTTAAATATGAGTCCCTACCTGTGGATGAAAAAACCCTTGGGGATACAAGGGAAAAACCCACAGCACCATAAACATGCACCGTTATATTAACACTTATCAAAGTTTGCAAAATTCATTTTCGAAGAGCCACATCACTCCATAATATACAATCTGTGCTTTCAAGCATCTTTGGAAGTTTAATAACCCTATATATACAATTGAATTGATGAAAATTCAATATCTTTGAGCCTTGATACAAACTGCTTAGCTTGATGTGACTTTTATCCTATAAACAACATCAACTCAAGAAACATATCAAGACGTGAAGGTTATAAATAACCAAATCACATTGTCCTTAGAGACGGCTCGCGCCGCTCTAGAGACGACATAGAAACAAACGTAATGTCGATGCAATTACATGTGCAGACAACATATAATAAAAAAAAGTAATATCAACGTAATCACATGTGCACACATATATATAAAGCTGGCATGTAATAAACACATTGGGCCCCCAAGATCTCAACTGGCAGTTGTGTCATCATCATGGCTTTACGTACCATGCATGGCATCAGAATGTTAACCATGGCATCAGAGATGCTTAGAAAAACTTTGAAATAGCAACCATCATGGCTTTATGTACCATGGCATTAGAGATGCTTAGAAAAAACTTTGAAATAGAAACCATCATGGCTTTACGTACCATGGCATCATAAACACTATTTTTGTAAGGAAATGCAATACCATGGCATCAGAGACGCTTTCTTCAAATCAAATAAAAATCTTAAAATAGTAATATCATCATGGCTTTATGTACCATGTGTGAGGAAATTCAAAATCTACAAAACCTCAAAGACAATAATTAGTCAGTAGATAATACTTGGTAAATCTTGTCAACTCTACATCGATGACTCACATGAAAACCATCACACACGTTTGTATACTATCAAAAAATGATCGTAAAATTACGTGAAGTATTATGAAGACGGGGGATCTTCATGTTTCAAGTCCATTGAGATTGTTGATATTCCAGCTTCTGACCCTGCTCGGCATAATAAGTTTATTGGGAAACTTTTAACAAATATGGACTCTGAGAGGCAAATGTCGAAGCTCAATAAGGGTCAAGTAGTGGAATTCAAGGCAAAGCATAAGGACGTGCTTCGCATGGTCGTGGAGTTCTGTGCAAAATTCTAATACAAATCCTAACAATATGCCTTGCATCGTGTAGTTTTGCACAGAATCTGAAGAGAAGATGGCCACAACGACTGCAACAATGCTTTAATTTGTTAGGAAATATGACGTAGCTGAATAGATATTTGAGTAGATTACTTAAGGAGAGAGATAGATTTCACACACAAGACATTATAGAGTAGAGAGAGAGAGAGAGAGAGAGGACACACGATATACGTGGTTCAGCCTTGTGGAGATAAACCCCATTTATTTACATGTATATAGCTCCCGTAATCAGTGCGTAATGAAGCAGAAAAGCACGCGCTTAAGGCTAGAAAATATTGAGTTAGGTTGTTGAGTAGTTCATCTATCTTGAACTCAGTACTTTCAGGCGTGGGAGATGGGTTTGTATATCCTTGTTGCAAAGGCCCATTCTGTTTTGGAAATGGTCTATATAGTGATGCATATTGTTGCATCTTGTCTTGGGCCTCTGATAGCTCTATCTCAAGCTCAGGGATTCTGGTGTGTAAAATGTCATGTGTCTCTCCTTTGCTTGCAAGATCTTTTCCTTGGCTTGATAATGCAATGAGCGTCTCTGAATGTTTGGGAAGCACAACTATCGGATGTTTGCATGCAAGCATTGGATTATTGGTGTTACTTGCTGCCACTTTCTCTGCAATTCAACCATGCCCAATGCCAGAATTCTTGGGGCGGTCTGACCAATCTACATGCCTCCCAAGGATTTTGTAAACATAACAGTGTGTGTAAAGTATAGTTCCATTTGGTTATTGTTTGGCGTAACTCTCTCTCATCGTATGAATCTTTGTAGCAATACTCGTGCAAGTCCTTTGTGCTGCAAATATGATAGCTTTACGAGGATTGATTCCTTTTCATTGCCTTTGATTGGAAATAGTGTTCGCGCACAAAGTGGTTTGGAAATAGCTTCCTGCACTCCTTAAGGCTGAGAGGCTCACCTTACAACCCAGATTCGTCCTCTTCGATTCTAGCAATAGCTTCAAGGTCTTTCTCTTGGCCATAGCGCTCTCTCTCTCCTTTGTAGATGGCATGTGCTTCAACGTGGTTAAGTTCTTCTTCCATATTTTCCAATCAAGCAAATATGTCATCATTAGAAAGACTTGTCATGAAGTTAACAAGTCATCACTTTTAAATCTTGAAAGAAAAAGACAGGATAACTTAATCATGCTGCAAGAAAGAGACAGAATATCTATCACCATGTTGTTGGAAAGAGACAAGATAACTTGATCAATAATATATATTTTCATTTGCAACTAAAGAGGACAATAATCAAACCATCACTTTAATCATCAGCTAGTCTTAGACTAGAAATCACTAGAATGTCATAGCCCATTCTATGGGCACCGTTTAGATAGAGAGAAAGATCAAAAGCATTAGGTTGGATTGAGGGATTGTTTCGCTTGCCACTCTCAAGGTGAGTATGTACATTGCTTTAAAAATCCCTTTAGTTTTACTCTTGTGGCACTAAGTTGTACTTCAAAAGTCATTTACAAGTATAACACACTAAGAAGATGTCCATGGCTTTATTTCACGGATGGGGATTAGTAGATATGCATTCTGGGGAGGCCCATGGAAAATCTCTCTTGGTTTGCTTTCTAGTTGATTCTATTTGCAAGTCGTAGAGAGCAGAAAAGTGAAGTGCGCATGCAAGAGCGTGTGTGTGTGTGTGCATCAATGGAGAAGAGATGAGACACAGGTTTGGGTGGACTCCAAACACAATAGTGTAAGAGTTATGAGTCCTTATTCTTTTATGTAGAATGAATGGTCAGTGTTACTTCCCGGTAGTCTCCGGTCACCCAACACTCAGGCGCAGCACATTGGGCTTTACCACACCAAAAACCTCCCACTTAATGGACAATGTGCCGTTAAGTTGGGGTGACAATGTATATATACATACAATACAGGTAGACAATGACCATGATCACCTACCCAATGCCCATGAGTGTGCAACAATGTGCAAACCTCTCTGAAGGTAAGCCCTTTGTGAGCAAATCAACAGGATTCTCAGTGGTGTGAATCTTGGCAAGCTGCAATCTCTTGTCCTCAAGCACCTCGTGAATGAAGTGATACTTCACATCCACATGCCAATTGTTTGCCAATTGTATAGCACTTTGGCTATCACAATGTAACACAGGCATCTCAACATTGATTCCCAAGTCTCCCACTAGCCAACCAAGCCACATAGCCTCCTTGCAAGCTTCTGAAGCTGCAACATACCCAGCCTCTGCAGTAGACAAGGCAACACAATCTTGCAAACGAGATTGCCATGAAACTGCACCTCCAGTGAATTCAAAAGCATAGACTGATGTGAGACCTAACTTTAATATGTAAGATAAGGGTATGATAGTTTTTTGCATTGATTTTCATATAAGCGTAGAAAGGGGGGTCATATTCCCTAGTATGAGTCATATATAGGGGTTTTATCAAAGTTGTCCGCTCGCAGGTGGCATCCCATCTTGTATATAGAGTGAGTCCCATGGGAGAAATTGTCAGTGATAGGGGAACTCATTTCCTCAATAAAGTAATTAATTATCTGCTTAATGAATTTATGGTCATCCATAACAAATCGGATCCCTATCCCATTTAGTTACAAAAATCTTCAAAAAAGGGGACTTAATTTTAGTCTATTCCGTTAAGCAACACATTCCCAAGTTTAAGAAAAGGGGGAATGAACCATTTATCATTGAAGACGTTTGTCCAAGTAGAGCCGTTAAGGTTTCCACCCTAGATGGTGAACCAATGGCTAACTGCATTAGTGAATGTCATTTGAAAGAAGTACAATTTTCCGCTTACCAATGAATTGCTAGAAAAGATGCATGTAGCAAAGCAGTAGGTTATTGATGAAGCCCAAGAGGAAGCTCGACTTCAGGTACTCAAAAGGAAAGCTGCTCTCAAAAATCAACAACTACCTATTCCCATCAACACTCTGGAAGTAGATGAAGGACTATGGGAATTACAGAAAGATGTAGTGTCACACAGACGATGAATGGTTAGATGGAATAGACCTTTGCATCAAAGTACAGCTGAACAATCATAGCACAAATGCATTGGTTGATACGGGATCTTGAGTAAATGCAGTCAGTTATTCCATGTACAAGAAAGCAACAAGTCAGTCTTTGACAACAGGAATATCGACTATTAAAGGATGCAACAAGAATCCAACACCAGCATTGGGAGTAGTCAACTTAAATGTGATAGTACATGGATGTTCATGCCCTCATAAATTTGTATGCTTAACAGATGAACACAAGAATGAAACAATGATTCTTGAAATCTCATGGATGCGAAAGTACAAGCCAGTACCAGATTGGGATACCAATCAGCTTAAGCTATCACCTAAAGGAAAACAACTCATTGTTCCAATTGCACCGAGCAAAGAGGAATGGAAAGGAGGTTACCAGCAGAGCAAACCACGAATCAATCAATCTTCTACATCCTATAGACAAGTAAATGCTACAAGTAGCATGCAAGGAATCAGGTAAATTTGGGTACCAAAAGCACAGCTTAAAGGTAAGCCGATTCAAATTTGGGTGTCCAAAACATCATCTATTGTACCAAAGATGGTTCTAAGGTTCCAAACACAAAGAGGAGCATCTTCGAGCAGGGAACCTAAAACACAATGGATATGGAAGAAAAAGGAGCACTTATCTTCTCCGCAAACTGTAAAACCAATGAAGCAATGCAGAGTTAAGCATCAAAAGACTCAACCACAACATTCTGACCAAAGTCAAGCAAGATACCAATGGCGAGTTAAAGCTCAAAAACCACCGTTATTGATACTGACAGCTCAGGAAATCATCTCATTTCCACTAGTCACTCTTGGAGAAGAGAACTCTCGACCTTCTTGGCGCGCGATTTCTGGGGTCCACAGTCGCCCTTTTACAGCGCCGTCTCACACGAGACATTAGGGGTAAGTTCTAAGCTTATCAATGATCAATTCTATATGCCCAGGTAGCAAGTCTAGGCTCAGGAAAAAACCCTAGAAGCCCAGCAGTGCACGAAGTCCTATGAACAAAAGTTGACCATAGCGGCTTGTCAGCTCAACCAAATTCAACAAGACTTGAACTATAGCATGCCCCCATATAATAGAACACTTCTACATCACCAAATGACCATTTGGCCAGGGTCGATGGGGGTCCCAAGTAAAAGAACTAGGTTTTTGCCAGATGCAAGAATTGGATTTTGACTCCACAGAAAGCTTATAGACTGGGTCTATACACAATGTACATGGACGGTTTCATGAAAAAAAGTCAAGGCAAGCTCTCAAAAAGTAGAAAACAGCTTGAAGGCTACAAAGCGTCAAATTTGACATATGAAATCAAACTAACTCCAAATGGACCAAAACTGGATGCATAGCATCAGGACTATGTAGCGACAACCCATAGCTTCAAAAGTGACTAACCAACTACGTAGGCCATCTAATGACAAAAATCTGTGATTTCAGAGTCAACAAGAGCACGAAGTGATTTCAGAGTCGACAAGAGCACGAAGTGATGCTGACATGAAAAAACTTTACCAAATTCAATTTAGGACTTATTTTAGATGTATTGAATATGTCTAGGTCAAAAAATTATCAAGTCTTGCAAAAACTTGACTGCTGTAAATAATCATGATTATTTACTTTTGTACTTTTTTGGCTTGAAAATGATCCCTTCACTTCACCTATCACTTGTACACATCTATTACATGCCACATTTCAAGTATGAGCCAAGATAATCAAGAAAAAACTTGGAAATTGTCAAACAACGTAAAGAAGTCTTTCCAATCCATATTTTGTGTTATCTGTCATATTTTTTGATCCAAATCACCCCATATCTTATGGGACCAAAGAACATGATGTCCCAAGTCAACTGATCAAGTTTGAGCAAATTTGGATCTCAAAAACTCAAAATCTTAGTATATCTATTGTTTCAGAGTCTGAAAGCCTAAATCTGGCACCATTTCCACCCAATGCACTCAAATGAGCCCACACTTCACTAAGAGCACCTAAATGCCATATAGTTCAAGCCTATCATGTCAAAAATGCAAAAAGTTGGAAAAATCCCCACCTATAAATAATAACGATTATCTACTTTTGTTGTAATTTTTTTCCTGAACTGTATGATTTTGATCTCTTCATGTTTTTATGCATCTATGCATGCTCCAAAATTGATTTGAAGCAAAATGGACATCATTTGTCAGCAATTTCAACTTGGGGCATGTTAGAGCGGGATTTGTAGAATTTTCTAACTTTGACACTTTATTTCCTTAACAAGAGCAATGCAAGCTTCCACCGAGAAGACCAAGAAAAGCGTGTCCGAGAAAGAAAAGTTGCAAGAGCTACCACCCTACCAACTAGACCCAAGTTTAGTAAAGACAGTAAAAGCAACGTACTTGTCAAGAGAACAGCTTGAAGAAAGCAACACCACGGTGTTCACTGGTAGGTTCAAGAGTGAAGAAGGACACCAAGTGGAACTGCAAATGCTACCATAAGAGATGTATGATATAGCTGCCAAGACAGACACCAAAGAATCCAACAAAAGTCTGGGCCTAAGGGACTTCTACGACCAAGAACCATCCGACGTAGATTTCCAGAAGGCCTATGAGCTATTGTCTATGATCAAAAAGGATGGGCCAGCCCAAATCACCGACAAATAGGGGCAAAAAGTAGAAGTAGCAATCACAAAAGAGATTGTGGCCGATGCACTGAAGTTGCCGACTGAAGGTATGATGATGCAGGCCCGAGATAGAAAGACAGCAGACACATTCACCAAAGAGACTGTTGTTGCCACATTTTTCGATGTCATCCAAAGGCAAGTGGAAGAACCAGCTCGCCTATACCATCAACACTTCCATTTCTTATCAAAAAGATCACCACGGTACACCATCCAAACCATGCAATTGCGACCACCTTCATCCAAGTGTTGAAGTCGATAACCACGTAACCAATTGATCATACGTACTATGTGATGACAACGCTGAAAGGCACAAAGAATAATTGGGGGCACTTGAACTGCTACCAAGAACAGCATATCATGCTATTGGCATGGTTGATAATTTTCGGCCAGCCCCAGATCAGAACACATGGATTGTTTCCACGCAACCTTCTCCCAGAACCACGCGTTATATTAAAGAGAGTATATAAGTCAGATGAAGAATTTGCAGAAATCTCTCATGAATCTCATAGCAATGAGAACTCAGACAATGAGGAAAGAAGGGCTAGAATTGAAGAAATGAAGAAGAAAGTTGTAGGCACACACCACAAATAACCTCAGCAAAAGAAGACGAGGTTTAAGAGAGAAAAAAAACCTATGAAAGGAGCCGCCAAGCTACAGGTGAGGACCAGGAAAGATGAGTTCCAAGAGGGATAAGGGGACACAAAACCAAAAACCCTGCAAGAAAAGGAGAAGAGGATCCCACGGAATTTCTTGAACGCATGTATGTAGAGGTAGAAGCCGTAAAGTTGAAAGAAGCGCAAGAAGCTGAAAAGAAAGTAAAGGAAGAAGCAACCGAACAACAAAGATAGGTAGAGGCTACGGAACAAAGTGAGACACATCATGACCAAGGGGAGATGTCTCCAAAGCCCACCTCACCGGTTGTAGATCAAGAAGACCACCCAATGCCAAGCCTGTGCCTTTCACCACCAGCTAAACCCAATGAGGGCGAGGAAGCCAAGGAAAAAGAGAAGGAACATGCAGCAACAAGTTTTGAACAGCCAAAAGAGACTAAACCAACTGAAGTTGAACATTCTACAACAACCCACCAGAAATAATAGAGGTATCCACAAAGTCTCAAGCAATAGAAGCAGTCAAGGGAACCACAACGCCTTAAGGAGAAGTAGAACCTCCGCCGCAACCACAAGCAGCAACCACAAGCAGCCACCACAGCACCACCCAAAGAGTCAGACATTGAAACGGCTGAAACCTCTAGACAGACTCAAGTAGAGCCTGAAGATTGGAAAACAAAGTCATCATACAGGTTAATAAATATGCCAAGCAGATGCAGACGTAGATGACATAAAAAATGCGAACAGCAGCACTTAGCCGTAGTGCTAAGGCTAGGGAACTTGAGCTAGTCATTAATGCTCTACAAGGAGAGTTGGATGACAGGATGAACATAATTTCAGATCTACAAAGACAGATCAAAGAGCTGAAGGATGAAGCCGAACAACACCAGCTTGCAAAAGAGAAGCATCAGAAAGAAATGGAGGAGCTGTGGGAGAACTTCTAATCAAGTTATCCAATTCCTGCAAGACCAAAGATCAACAGCTGACAAAGGTAACAAATGAACTCCTAACCACTACTCTATTAGTATAGAAGATCCAAGTGTAGCTCGATGTATCAAATGCTTCTCTGCAGTACTCTGAGCAAAGGATTAATGATCAGGCAGTACTTTTGAGACGGATAAGAGAAAATTCTACTGTCACTTCAATAAAAGGTATAGATGAAGTCTATAAGACTTTGGAAAAGAGAAACAAGGATCTCAAGCTGGAGTTGAAGCTAGAACAATCACAAAGAAGAGACCTTGCTTTGATGAGGGTCCAAATAGAGGAGCAACTGCTCAAAGAGATAGCTAAACTAAAGAGAGTCAATCAGCTACTGAGACAGGGAAAACCAGAACATCAGGAAGAAGTCGGTACCTCTGAGCAATCAACTGTTGACATTCCCTCAGTCTCTTTTGGTGAGATGGAAACACATCCGATAGAAGGGCTAGAAGGAGAAGCAGATTTTTAGGTATCACTCATTGAAGCTGAGCAAGTATCCATGGTCCAGCTTTTTAAAGCTGAGGAAGATGCACTCAAAGAGAAAATTGCGCAGGAAACAGATGCTGAATGGAAAGCAGCGATGGATTGGGGATTGAGAATTATTCACTCTGTCAATGTAACTCAACTCACTCCCAACCAAATCAATGCACAGTGGCATCAACAATCATTGCCATACCCTTTGATCAAAGTGGAGCTTTTATTAAAAGAAAGACTATACAAGGATATGGAGGCAGAAGACTCAGAGGATATCCACCCCAAGTGGAGAAAAAGCTGGTCAAACAAGAATTCAAGATATCTGATTCTGTTCACAAGAGCACCTGCCGCACTACAGAAAGACGCAACATTCTGTCTTATACAAAGGGTAAGAACATAGCAAGTATTTGAGACACTAAAAAACAAGAGGCCTACATGGCTAAACTATCCACGACTACCAGCTCTAGAGCAAGGATCGGTAATAGAGGAATACATGGTGAAAACCCTAACGGGCGCCATGACTTTCTTCAAGAGCCTCCCTGACCTCTCATGTGCCATGTTGTATAAGATTTGCAGAATGCTGGTCACATGTATTCAATCTTTTCACGAGCCAAAGCAGGTAGGAGCGCCATGGATGTCATTCCTTGAAGGCAATAAGGGTCTCTATTTTGACTTAAGTGGCCAACATTTTGAAGAAGTCCTTTACGGCTTCTACGCCTGATGCATTTTTTTGCCCTCTAGCAATATGTTGGCATTTTTCGAAGCATTCTATATAGGTTTCTTCACTTGGCGAATGAAGATACCAATGATTAGTAACCTTACATCTAGATTTGTTGGGTATTCTGTTGAGATGTAGAGAGAAAGAGAGAGAGACGAGACAAGAGACACACCATATACGCTCCCAAAGACTGATTCATGTTGAGGACAAGATACAAATATATAGGTGAGACCAAGTTCAGTAGAGTGAGCCATATATAGCTCCAACACCCCCACTCAAACAAAGGTCTCTAGCTAGCTTTGGATGAAAAAACCCTTGGGGAGTTCAAGGGAAAAACCCAAGCCCCTATACAATGTGAAATATGAACCAGCGGTGATGATGTGAAAGTGAATTGTGCATCTATGTACAAATATTCAAGTGACTTAGATATCACAAAGTGCAAATGTGGAGTGTGCATAGTGCATGGTACCTAAAAGATTACACTGTCATATGTACAAAGCTATTACAATAGCAAATAAGCTAATCTAGAAAGAGTGAGGCTGAAGCAACTCCAAGCTCCGAGCGCAAGAGGATGAAACGTGACTCATTGAGGCCTTTGGTCAAAATGTCTGCAATCATCTGGTCACTTGGACAGTGTTCAACCATAATGGTTCCTTTGCGTACTTCATACCTGACATAATGATAATGGACAACAATGTGCTTCGACTTATTATGTTGAACATAGTCTTTTGCAAGACTAATAGCACTTTGGTTTTCACACCGCAAGGGTGTGCTAGAAAGAGGAGAGTGACCAATATCAACTAGCATTTGTCGAAGCCAAATCAACTCACGAGCTGCAAGTGATGCCGCAACATATTCTGACTCAGTCGTAGAAACTGCAACACAACGTTGTTTCTTGCTGGTCCAAGAAACAAGACAACCATTTACAAAGAAGCAATTTCCACTAGTAGATCGCATAGATAAATGTGAGCTTGCCCAGTCTGCATCTGTGTAACCCAAAAGAGAAAGAGATTGCATAGAATCCGATGTGAGTTGTGGTCGATAGATCGACTAAACCAAAATCTGTAGTGCCTTTCAAGTATTTCAATACACGCTTTGCAGCAGACCAATGCTTAAGAGAAGGACATGCAAGATGTTGTCCAAGATAATTAGCAGCAAACAGAATATCAGGACGAGTGTTCATGCCAACAAACTGAAGACATCCAATCAAGTTAGCATAAGGTTGATTTGTGACAAGTTGACCGCCATTGTCAGAAGTATTCTTCGTAGAGCTCGCAAGAGAAGGTGTGTTGGCTGAATGTGCAGATTCCATACCAAATTTTTGAATGGTATCTGCAATAAACTTTGACTGTCGAAGGAATAAAATACCTTTTGTACGGTTCTGTTGGATTTGAATGCCAAGACAAGAGTGAATCTCTCCAAGATCCACCATATTGAATGCAGAAGACAATAACTTTTTCACTTGCTAAAGAAATCCCAAATCATTGGAAACAAGGATGGTATCATCCACATAAAGAGCAAGAATCACAAAACTGCTACCTTGGCGTTTTATGTATAAGTTGGGGTCTGACGAGCAAGAGATGAATCCTTTAGAGGTGAGAAAAAGATCAAATTTTGTATACCAGGCTCGCGAAGCTTGTTTGAGACCATATAGTGCCTTATGGAGTTGAGCAACAAGGTCTTATTTACCTGGAATAACAAACCCTTCAGGTTTTTCCATATAAATTTCCTCTTCCAAGTCACCATTAAGAAAAGCAGTTCGCACATCCATTTGATGAGCTTCTAAATCAAATTGGATAGCAAATGCCAAGTAAACTCGAACACTTGTAATGCAAACAACTGGAGAAAAAGTCTCTTGATAATCAACACCAGCTACTTGGGAGTAACCTTTTGCAACTAAGCGCACCTTGAACTTGTCGAAAGATCCATCTGCTTTTACTTTTTTCTTATACACCCACCTACATTTAATAGCTGTACGACCAGGAGGTAATTCAGTTAGTATCCATGTACCTTTAGAGATAAGAGAATCGTACTCTGCTTACATAGCCTCTTGCCATTGATCCTTTTGTGGTGAAGAGATAGCTTCATCATAAGTAATGGGATCTTCAGAAGTAGAAAAAGCATTATCAGCAATATCGTCATCATAAACATGACATGAGCCATGTTCAAAATCAATAGGCAGATCAACAAAAATATCAATATCATCATTGGAAACATTTGGAATGGATGTTTGTGAAGAGGAAAGTTGCTCTATAGGAAGAGTTTCATCTTCTGAAAGAAATGGAAAATCTTGAAGCAATGATTTAGTATCATCAGAATCATCCATGGACCATGAGCCTCCCATAAGCTGTTCGTTAAAATTAGCATCACGATTCACAATTACTTTCTTGGAGGAAGGGTCATAGAATTTGTATCCTTTGGAAGTGTCTGAATATCCAATAAAAATAACTTTAAGACCAGGAGCATCAAGCTTTGTTCGTGTTTCTTTGGGAACATGAATATAAGCAATACATCCAAAGGTTCGAAAATGAGATACAGAAGGAATGTCACCTGTCCATGCTGTGATGGGTATCTTACCAGAGGGTGCAGTAGTAGGAAGATGATTCTGAATAAATGTTGTTGTCAAAGTAGCTTCAGCCCAGAAAACACGAGATAAGCCAGAATGAATCAGCATACATCTTACAGCATTGAGAATAGTGCGATTCTTTCGTTCAGCAACACCATTCTGTTGAGGCGAATATGGAATAGTGTGTTCATGATGAATTCCACTGTCAACACAGTAACTCACAAACTCTCAAGAAACATATTCGCCTCCATTGTCACTACGAAGCTTCTTAAGGCGACGACCAGTTTGAAGTTCCACAGCCTTGTGGAATTGTTTGAAAATAGATAAGGCTTCAGATTTTTGTCTAAGTAGAAATACAGTTGTATACCTTGAGAAATACTCAATGAAAGTAATGAAGTAGCGATATTGTGATCTCGAAGAAGGTAGAGGTCCACATATATCAGTATGAACAAGATCCAATATGTCATGAGAATGAGTTGTATTTGAAAGAGGAAAGGGTTTACGATTGTGTTTCCCAAGAGCACAAAATTCACAAATTCCTATATGGGGATGGGCTTTAAGATCCATGCCATGAACGAGATCACGACGTTGAAGATCAAGGAGTTTTGAGAAATCAGCATGAACAAAACGGTGATGCCATACTTTGCAATCATGATCACCTGGAGCAGTGACAACATTTGCTACAGCATCGTCGAGAGAGAGTTCAAACAAATTACCGTTTCGAGGAGCAGTGGCTATAGTCTGTCCATCTTTCTCAATTCGGCATTTGGTATGATCAAATCCAACAAACAGACCAAGATCAACAAGTCTAGCAACTGAAAGAAGATTACGTTGAAGATCTGGTACATGTAATACTCCTCGCAAAATTCGAGTGGAAGAAGATAAGGTACCAAGATATAAGTCTCCAATACCCTTTACTTGAGAAGTAGTATCATCAGCAAGATAAACAACACGTTGAACTGGCAGTGGATGATAGTTATGGAACCACTAAGACTGATATGTCATATTTCCTGTAGCACCAGAATCGACAATAAAAAGTGATCCATCACGTACATGAAGTATTCTGTCTAGAGCAACTGAACATAGGACGCAGCTTGTTTCTGGTACAATGTTGTTTCGATGTTCAGTAGCATATGCTCTATTCCGATCTGTGTGGAATCGATGCTTATAACACATATGAGTGGGATAATCAGATCTTACAAGAAGAAGAAGAAGAAGAGTCTCTAGATAAACGTGGTTGTTTTGTGGTAATATTGTGTTCTTCATCATATTGACGTGCCCAACAATCATCTTTAGTATGGCCATTTCTGTTGCAGTAAGAACATTGCTTATTAGGAAATTTGAGACGGGAGAAAATATTACCGCGACGGCCACCTCTGCGGTTTCCTCGTTGAAATGGACGCCTTCGAGCATAAAAATCACGTTCCATCTGTTGTGACTCAGTATCCTCTTGTGAAATCATAGCTGTATCGTGACCAGCATTCCGACGTTCTTGACGTTGAGAGTATTCAATTAAAGACATGCAAGCTTGGTCGAAATCAAGACCATCTTTATTAGAGAGAATAGTAACAATGTTATCATAAGAAGAGTCCTTCACCGTATCAAGGAGAAGTGTAATCAGTTGCTTTTGTGGAACAGGATCATCGGCAGCAGCAAGTTGATTAATAATAGATTTGAAAGATTCAATATGGCCCGTCATGGCAGTACCAACTTCATATTGTAACTTGCTAAGCAACCCTCTCAAATAAACTATTTCTGTAACAGATTTCTTCTGAAAGTTTGTAATAAGGTACTTCCATACGTCGTGGGAAGTAGGCAGTTCATACATATCAAGCAAAAGGGAATCAGTAAGAGCAGAAAGAATATACCGACGAGCTGCTTTATCACGTCGTTGCCAATCCGTAAAGGCAACATTCCAATCTTCAAATATAGGTCCTTCAGTGATAAGCACGTTATCATTATCCGTATCAACAAGCCAAGGCGGACAAACACGATTTCCAAGAACAACATCGGAGAGTTCATCGCCTTCAAGAATTAACAACAGCTTTGCTTTCCAGCCTGGAAATCCTTGACCTTGGAAAGGAGGAACAGAACGCTGGCCAGAAGGAAATCCGTTGACGAGAATATTCATAGCCATATCTTGTTGCGAGAAGACGTTGACGAAGGAAATTTGGAATGGCGGCCTCTACACCAAAACAAACTCCATTGCGCCACAAGGGAAATGAGATGAGGGCACCACCTAGTCTTGGAAGCGTGGACTAGGACCGCTACACAAAGAGAGAGAGAGAGAGAGAGAGAGAGAGAGAGAGAGAGAGAGAGAGAGAGAGAGAGAGAGAGAGAGAGAGAGAGAGAGAGATCACTATGAATGAAGCATTAACCGTGGTGTGTGTACAAGGAATGGATGACTTCAAACACTCCCAACACAAATAGCATATAGATTACCAAACAGTCACTCAAGGATTAGCCAAGATCACATCAAGAACTCTCACACGCATATAAAACATTTCTCTTAATTAAAATAAGTAAGAGGAGGAGAGGTTACTAGCATGAAACAATTTGCACTCTAGGATGTGCAAGAATAGAGTGAATGAATGAGCTTATGGGCTCATGGTGAGTGATACAAAGGCTCAGTGGGCTGAGGGAGGCTTGAAATTACAAAGGGGAAGGCCTCTTTATATAGGAAAGAGAGTGATTAGGAGTGAGGTTAAGATACAAGTGTAATTTGTACAAATGAAGCTTGATTGGGGACATTCAACCAATGAAGAAGCTCCTTCCAAGTGATTTGTTGACCAATTAGCTCCATCATCACTTGTGTTGTCTTCACTCCTTCCTCCATAGCTTGAGTCCAAGAGCTTTCTTATTTTAAAATGTAAAGAATCTACATAAAATCAATACATATCTAGTAATAATAGAAAGGGGTTGAATGAGAACTTATGAATTACAACAAGATTAAGCATGGCTTGAGAGGTGATTAGAAGAGGAACTTTGATGGGTTTTTGAGCTTGAGAGAGAGGAGGAAGGAGAGGAGGGTGAGAAGACTAATAGCTGATTTTAAAGAAGGTCTCAATGTGGAAAAGGAAGGGTGTGTGTGTGTAAAGGTAGGGGGGTGGTCTCCACCATTTTGGCCATATCTCCTAGATCGTAGATACAAAAATTATAAAAAAAATATGGCCAAAATCTTCAGCTCGTCAGTTACAACTTTGATGAAGACAACTTTTCTTGGATCTGAGTGGAAGTATTTTTTAAAAATTCAACAAAATCATGTGCCTGGTTTCTTCCTTTACCAAGTCTTCCACTTGGGTCCCATTTGTTTGAATCATCATATGGCTCCAAAGCCATGATGATATGAGCCACTCATGACCCTTGAATCATGGGTGCATGGCTCCACAACCACATCATATCTTTTCTTTTCACATTTACATATTTTCCCTTCCCTTTACCACTAGGTTCTCCCTCTACCTTTCACCTCCGGTGAACTAGTCAAGAAAAAATCATTTTTTTTAAAATTTTTCCAAGAGGTTGTTCTCACTCTTTCTTTTATTTTAAACCTCTAGAAGCAAGGAAAACCAACAAAATATGATAAAGAAAAATTTGTGATAGGCTCGGATCAACGTATAAGATAAGATCGCAGAATCTGCACACCATATATGGTGAAGGCCGCAATTGAGAATGAGAGAGATATGAGTACTGGGTTCTGTCAACGATAAACGTAAGAAGGATGCTCAAGGAACGTCCAAAGATGTGAGAGACGTCACCCAAAAAAAGCAGGGTAAAGGAGACGTTAATAATAAACGAGTCCTCAAAATAGAGTGGCGTGAGACGCAAGATTGACGGCCACAATACGAATAGCAAAAAGCTAAATCTTCTCGAAAAAGTTAACGCCAAAATAAGAAAAACGATCGCGGACGCTTCACGAAGAAGTAGGACGAAGAAAGCTGCGTCAAGCTCAATTGCAATAAAAATAGCATAACTTTCTGTTGCGAACTCCGATTGACGCAAACCTAGAACTCAAATCAAAGAGCTCGAGGAGACGAACAAGTTTTGGATGAAAAGTGCCATTGTGCTACGCTCCATAGCACTTTTTCCGTTTCTCCAAATTTTGAGCAGATGAGCAAGAAAAATTGAGATGAAGTTCAGGGTGTCATTAACAAGAAAACGTAATCAACGATTAGATTGATTAGAAATAAACGCCACATAAAACACTAATCATATTCTTCTTAACACAAAACAACCACAGTTAACAAGAATCAACGCTCAAAAAATAAAATTTGTAACAATTTTGAATCTTACATGCGAATCGCATACACATACTGTTGTCACCATGAATTGAATCGGCACGTGATCATTACCGCTCTGATACCATGTTGAGATGTAGAGAGAAAGAGAGAGAGACGAGACAAGAGACACACCATATACGCTCCCAAAGACTGATTCATATTGAGGACAAGATACAAATATATAGGTGACACCAAGTTCAGTAGAGTGAGCCATATATAGCTCCAACATATTCAGCCATTGAGCTCAAAAACAAAGTCCCAATGCATTTCTTGCATGTTCTTGACAAGAGAGAAGAATCAATGTATGAGAAAGCACTACATGCGCTTAATGACCGCCTCGCCAGCCGTCAACCTGAAGACTACTTTAGTCCATGAGTGTGTGTCAAGGGATGACACAGTTGAGGAGGGGGGAATGCTAGAAGCAAGCTAACTTGGATAACATTTTTTGGAGCTTTCATTGTAAAAACACTTATTATTTTGATGAATCGGGAATATTGTAACTCCTACTTTCCAGATAAACAGTGTAATTGATGATCCGGGGCTACAAGCTTCCATATTGTATGAACCTATCTTTAGTTAAAGCTCCCAGATTATTAGTTTTGGCCACAAAAACCTTGGCTAACATATAAAAGCCAATTTTTGTAAGTATTTTATAAGTTTTGGATAATCGAAACACAGTGTGAGCTAACGACACTCACTTCTCTCCTTCTCGCGCTTCCTCCTCCTTTCTTGATTGTCACATTCCAGTGCTGTCTGTTGCATTGCAACCGCAGGTAAGAGCTCTATGCATTGATGTAAGCTAAGCATTTAGATGCATTCTGGGTCAAAAATGACTAGGTCAAAAACTCACTACTGTTAATAATCGTGATTTTTGCACTTGACCTAAAGTGAGATTTGAGACCATAAGCATGTGTGCCTAGGTCTTATAAACATGTGCTATAAGTTTTGTAACATTTGGATGTCATTTGATGTTGTAACGGTTGTGATTTGTTTATCGATGAGCAATTAGCTTTTGGTGATTTTTGTCATTTGAGTGTAGCCTAAGTTAGATGCAAGTTGTTTGTTGTTTTCCAAGAGATTGACAACCTCTTGTAGCCTCTATGCACTAGTCAAGTCAACTTCGTCCCATGGATTGATAATTATATTTGTGGTTCTTGCTATGTCTGCAATAAGATAGGAGTGAGGTTAGACACCCATCCCACACCATAGTACTAATGGCATGCCGTATAGCTTTAGTATCTCAAGAATGATTCTAGGAACAATCGTTTAAATTTTTTCTTGAGAGAGCTACACATGAACCCCTACCTCGGGTTAACTACAACTTAATTGTTGATTGTCTCCTTGCATCCCACACACACACACACACACACACATGTAACAAATTTCAAGTTGTGATGCATTGAGAATGCATTGGCACTCATGTATGTGTGCCTCATTAGGACTTACATCTATACTCCCACCATTAAACAAAGACAATGATGTATCATACACATTCTTTGAGCTCACATCTGTTTCCATGCATGGTGTATGCTAATAAAGATTGAACTACATCTTCCACAAAAACCAAATCTTGACAAATCGCTTTTCCCTTAGTTTGCAAATGATACAAACTCTAGCCTTTTCTTTCTCAACAATAACCAATAAAACTATATTGCATTGGATTAACATTCAATTTTTGGCTATGAATTTCTCTTGCATTAAACGATAACCCACTTAGCCAAAGACGTCCGAGCAACCAATAGAGCTAACTTCTTGCCTGCATGCCAAGATCCAAATGGAATTTCCTCATGGAATACTATATTGCTTCATTGGACACATGTTTAATACATATTCACTATACATCTAATATGCTCAAGCAAAAACACATCTAGATTTTGACCATGCATTTTATGATCTCTATGACATGTTTTTTTCCTCATTAATGTCATTTTTCTAATGGGTCTGTGGCACTATACATCGCTTCTTTTTCCAATCACTCACCAAAATGAATTTCTCCATTAACATAGACTCGGGCCCTCCTCAATCAGAATAGAGCGTGCTCACAACACAACCATATACATTTTTGGCCATAAACAAAAATTGTTGAAAGCATATGAACACTTTTGACTTTTCCTTCAACACTAGATACACATACATACCTTCAGAGATTATTTCTACATTTCAAAATATAAATTTGCTCCCAAAATATCATGTATGCCCACATGGACCACAAACATCACTTTAGACACGCTATAATTAGCGAGGAGAGCCAGCACAGAGAACCGTTCTTAAGAAACTTAGAGCATTGCATGTTTCCTAAACTATAGCCTTTTCATGCATGTGTCATTGTTTCCTCAAGCTGCAAGAGCACGGAAGAAGCCATATCTTATTTAATTTGAAAGTGCAACAAACTAGCTAAAGAGAGCCATCACCAATAGCTAAAGAAAGCCTCTTTTGATAGCAAGTTGCAGCACTGAAAGAACCATAACTTGCTATATATCTTACCAAGTTCTTAATTGGATGAGAAGCATTGCTTGCACATGTGACATTAGTCCCTCTACAAATTGTCACAAAACAAGTAACAAATCATGAAAAGATGTAATGTGCATGGTTGCACCATTGTCAAAGTATCAGACATGCTCCACAAACTCTATACTACATTCATCATGAACATTAATTGTGAAACCATGCTCAAAGAGCCTATTCTTCATACTGTACAACATTGTCCAAATTTTCATTAAAGCAAGAATCTAGCAGGTCCAGACAATTTTGAAAAAATGAGAAACCTTGCAAAAGCATCGAGATTCCAAAAGAGAATAGTCAAAATCCTTCAAAGGTGGTGAGGCTTCAAAAAGAATAATGAAAATGGAAAGTGTATAAAGGGTCAATAAGAGAGATCACGTATGAGCCACATCTTAGACATCGTCATCTACATGCACCATTAGTAATAACACCTAGCGAATGTGCATCCAAAAGGCATGGAAGGAAAATTCTTCTCTCTCTTTTTGATTGAACGGGTCATGGAATGGCCAAGCTGCATGACACTACCCAAGTATTCCTTTGCTTCCTCCTCCATGATATTGCTCAAGTTGTGAATGGTTACCCTTGTAGTGTTAAAAGTGCCATCACCATTATCTAAAGACAGTCTCTCGAACAAGTTGTAGCACTAAGGTTGCCTTCTTCCTACATGGGCTAGGCGAGAGGCACAAGGACAGACGGTGATTCAATGGCCAATGAGTAGATAAGTGATGAAAGTAAGTTTTTGAATTTTTGAACTTAATGCATGATTAGTGAATGTCTCAAAATTCATCTTGAATTACCACAAAAGGAAACTAATCTCATGGATTAATAGCCACGGAATGTCATATGGATTTAGTATCGCAAGAAAGACTCTAGTAATAATCCTCTAGAATTTTTCGAGAGAGAGCTACATGTGAACCCCTATCTTGGGTTAATTGCAACTTAATTGTTGATTGTCTCGTTGCATCCCCCCCCCCCCCCCCCCCCCCACACACACACACACAGACACACAGAGGTACCTAATTTCAAGTTGTGATGCATTGAGCATGCATTGGCACTCATGTATGTGTGCCTCACTAGGACTTACATCTGTACTCCCACCATTAAACAAAGACAATGATGTAGCATGCACATTCTTTGAGCTCGCATCTGTTTTCATGGTGTATGCTAATAAAGATTGAACTACATCTTCCACAAAAACCAAATCTTGACAAATCACTTTTCCCTTAGTTTGCAAATGATACAAACTCTAGCCTTTTCTTTCTCAACAATAACCAATAAAATTATGTTGCATTAGCTTAACATCCAATTTTTTGGCTATGAATTTCTCCTGCATTAAACCATAAGCCACACAGCCAAAGACGTTCAAGTAACCAATATAGCTAGCTTCTTGCATACATGCCAAGATCCAAATGGAATATCCTCATGGAATACTATAAATTTTCTTTATTTGACACCTATTTAATACATAATCAGTATACATCTAATATCCTCAAGCCAAAAAACATGTAGCTTTTGACCATGCATTTTATGATCTCTATGACATGTTTTTCTCCTCATTAATGTCATTTTTAGAGGGGTGTGTGGCACTATAGATTGGTGCTTTTTCCAATCACTCATCAAAATGAATTTCTCCATTAACATAGGCTCGGGTCCTCCTCAATCAAAATAGAGGGTGCTCACAACACAACCATATACATTTTTGGCCATGGGGAAAAAATTGTTGAAAGCATATGAACACTTATGACTTTGCCTTCCACACTAGATACACACATACATACCTTGAGAGATTATTACTACATTTAAAAATATAAGAAAATTGCTCCCAAAATATGATGTATGCCCACATTGGACCACAAACATCACTTTAGACACACTATAATTAGTGAGGAGATCCAGCACACAGAACCATTCTTAAGAAACTTAGGACACTGCATGTTGCCTAAATTATAGCCTTTTTATGCGTGTGTCATTGTTTCCTCAAGCTCCAAGAGCACGGAAGAAGCCATATCAAATTTAATTTGAAAGTGCAACAAACTAGTAAAATTTTGATGACCAAATTGTGGATTCCAAAGTTTTGAATAAAAAATAGCCTTAGAATTAAGAACACACATGCCAAAAAAATTCCATATTGTTTATAAGAAGTGAGCTTATAAAGACTATCAAACTAAGCATTGTACATGGTATTATCATGTATATATTACATCTATTATTCCCATATCATCTTACTACAAGGTCAATTTTTTGCAAGTGTAGATTTAGACTAAAGATTTTTCTTAATCTCTGATATATATAAAGTATTAGTAGGTCTGAAAGAACTGATCTTGATATGTAGAGAGTATTAGTAGTCTAAAGATTCTTTGTGATCCTTGATACATATAAAGTATTAATAAGCTTGAAAGAACAATCACTTGCTATCTTACCAAGTCCTTAGTTGGATGAGAAGCATTGCTGACACATGTAACATTATTTCCTCTACGAACTATCTCAAAACAAGTAACAAATCATGAAAATATTTAATGTGCTTGCACCATTGTCAAAGTAGCACACATGTTCCACAAACTCTTTACCACATTCATGATGAACATTTATTGGAACTACGCACAAAGAACCCATTCTCAATACTACATAGTGATGGCCAGTTTTCGAAGGCCTTAACCGTGGGTACTAACCCCAACAAGGGGAGCATTATAAGTGGAAAAAAAAGTGTTTTCTATTGCAAGTTGCTGCCACCACCCCCCTTCCTTGTCCTTGCACTCACAGAGGGGCCACCACTCTCTCTCTCTCTCTCTCTCTCTCTCTCTCTCCTCTCTCTCTCTCTCTCTCTCTCTCTCTCTCTCTCTCTCTCTCTGTGTGTGTGTGTGTGTGTGTGTGTGTGTGTGTGTGTGTGTGTGTGTGTGTGTGTGTGTGTGTGTGTGTGTGTGTGTGTGTGTGTGTGTGTGTGTGTGTGTGTGTGTGTATGGATTTCAAACGGGCAGCAATGTACATTGAAATGGTTGAGAAAAAATTATGGATGAAGAAGCTTCAATATGATGCACCATTGGAAACTAAATGGGAAGCTTTCAAGAAAGTTATTTTCTCTTGTGCCGAAGAATGCTTTGCTATAAAGCATCTCCATGGTATCAACAAAGATAGATCACGCAAAAGGTGGTTTGATAAAGAATGTCAAGATGCTAAAAAGTCCTTGATAAAGCTTGATGCAAATATGGACAAAGACAACTATCAAAGTCATTTGCATACATACAAGGCATTGATTCAAAAGAAGAGAAGAAGATGGGAAGTTAAGCAACAACTTTTTCAAGTCCAAGAAAAGGCACATGCATGTGGAAGATTTTGAAGAAACTTGAGGGGCAAGGGGGCTGAGAATTTCGGTAACTTGAGTCTTGTGGATATGTACACACATTGTAGGCAATTATATGAGCAAGCAAATGCTGAAAAAATTCCATTTTATGGTTCACTCCCATGTATGCCCTCTTTTTTTACTATTGAGGATGTATGCAGTGGACTTGAAAATTTGGCCACTCGCAAAGCAGGAGATCTTCAAGGTATCAAGCCGGAGATGATCAAATGGATGGGAGATTTTAGCCATGAATGGATGTGTGATATGTTCAACCTTGCACTTCAACATGGTATGCCTTATGACTGGAGTACTAATTGGGTTAATCCTTTGCACAAAGGAGGGGATGTAAAGAATGTAAAAAACTACCGGACTATAATGATTGGGTCTCTTATGGCAAAGTTGTTTGGGTGCATAATGGAGATGAAATTGAGTGATTGGACTGAAGATAAGGACAAGCGTGCAAAGGGACAAGCGGGTTTTCATCCATACCATAGCACCATTGATCATTTTGTCACTCTTCGTGTTCTCATGGAGGAAAGTTGGTTGAAAGGCAAGCGATTATATTATTGTTTTATGGACTTTAAGAAAGCCTTTGATATGATTCCACGTAGCAATTTGTGGAGAAGGATGGAAGAACTCCAAGTGCCAAGTGAGTTTATGCTTGTGGTTTCTCGAACCTATGAGAAGGTGATTTGTCAATTGTGCATGGGAAGAGAAATTTCAAAAAAAAATGTAAGCACTATTGGGGTTAAACAAGGATGTTCGTTGTCAGCAACTCTCTTTGGTCTATGCATCGATCTATTGGAACAAATGGTACTTGACTTTATGCAAGAAGAAGGCATTGAAGAGGTCACTATTTGCAATGTGGTAATCATGCTTTTGTTGTATGCGGATGATGTAGTGCTTCTAGCACACACTTTAGAAGATGCACAAAAGCTTATGGTTGTTCTTGATAACTTTTGCTTGCATAGTGGGCTGATTGTGAACCAATCCAAGACAAAGGTTATGCTTGTGAAAACCAACCATAAGGAGAAGCCATGCATTGTGTACAACAATGAGACACTTAAGTGGTTGAGAGCTTTAAGTACCTTGGCCTTGAGGTTCCGTCCAATCACAAGTGGCATGAATGTGCTATGCATCATTTGGAAGCAATAAAGAGAGCATTTTATGCATTTGAGAACATGTATAATGCGGGAAACATCAAGTGTTGGGTTCTCAAGAAGTATCTTTTTGATGCATTGGTGACATCGGTTCTTCTTTATGGAGTTGAAGTGTGGGGCGGAGCATCTCAAAGTCTACTTGGAAAGAGTTTGAGAATGTCCAAAAGTGTTTTCTTAAAACTTTCTCCAAGTGAAGACACAAACACCATGTATGCTCCTACTTCTTGAGTCGGGATGTCTTCCAATTGAGGTTATGGGCATGGAAAGGGTTGTGGAGTACATGATAAAGATACATCAAAACCCCTCACATCAACTTCCTACAACTGCATGGGAAGCAAGCAAAAAAGTTCAAAAGACGCATAAAAGCAAGATCTTGAGCACAGGATGGATGCAAGACATAAAGAAGTGGTTTGGGAGATGGGGTGCATTACACTTGCTACATGATGCTTCAATTGACTCCCAAGTGAATGAAGCTTTTCTACAACGCCAATGTATTATGGCTTGGGAGAAATCCGGTGGGTCACGCTTTATACATTACACCACCCATATTGCCCCCACCTACAAAGCAATGTTCTTCGGTGAAAGAGGCCATAACTTAGACCTACACATTTTCCTCTCCCAGCCAAAGTGTGGGCTCTCCATTGCGACTCTCATCACCACAATTTTGGAGCATCGAGAGTCACTCATCAGCCATACATATACTACATCACATGTAACTTTGGTCCCATAGGTAATTTTTGACCTCCAAGAAAATCGTCTATCCCTTTGTCGGCGATACACACTATCGCAACCATTCGGCTTAGCTCCCATTTCCTTTGATGCAAGATAGGGTGTTGGGTCAATGGAGAAGAGTCAAATTGATTGTGCACATTGTGCTCACTGTAAGTTCGAGAGTCTGAGTATCACACACTACTAGAGTGCTCAGCTTTTGGTCACATCCAAACTTGCTTCTCTCACCTTTTCAGCCATAACTTAGACCTACACACTTTCCTCTCCCAGCCAAGGAGTGGGCTCTCCATTGCGACTCTCATTACCACAATTTTGGAGCATCGAGAGTCACTCATCAGCCATACACATACTATATCTTGTGTAACTTTGGTCCCATAGGTCATATTTTGACCTTCGAGGACGATAATAAAATCTACCTATCTATCTATCTATCTCTCTCTCTTGTTCTGTGCCAGCAATCAGTGCAAAAATATATATCTCTCTCTCCCTTTCCATACACACACACACACACTACACAAACACTTACAGAAACGCAAACACACTCACCCTCACACCTCTCTCTCCATCTCTTGCTCTCTCTCTCTCTCTCTCTCTCTCTCTCTCTCTCTCTCTCTCTCTCTCTCTCTCTCTCTCTCTCTCTCTCTCTCTCTCTCATATGGTGCATGTTTTCATTACTAATGGTGCATGTAGATGATGATGTCGAAGATGTGGCTCATATGTGATCTCTCTTCCTGACCCTTTGTAGACATTCCATTTTCATTATTCTTTCGAAGCCTCACCACCTTTGAAGGATTTTGACTATTCTCGTTAGGAATCGCAATGCTTTTGCAAGCTTTCTCATTTTTTCAAAATTGTGTGGACCTGCTAGATGCTTGCTTTAATGAAAATTTGGACAATGTTGTATAGAATGCAGAATGGGCTCTTTGAGAATGGTTTCACAATAAATGTTCATGATGAATGTAGAATAGAGTTTGTGGAGCATGTGTGATACTTTGAAAATGGTGCAACCATGCACATTACATCTTTTCATTATTTTTTACTTGTTTTGTGACAATTCGTAGAGGGACTAATGTCACATGTGCAAGCAATGCTTCTCGTCTTATTAAGGACTTGGTAAGATAGCAAGTGATAGTTCTTTCAGTGCTGCAACTTGTCTATCAAAAGAGGATCTCTTTAGCTATTGGTGATCGCTCTCTTTAGCTAGTTTGTTGCACTTTCCAATTCAATGTGATATGGCTTCATACTTGCTCTCGCAACTTGAGGAAACAATGACACATGCATGGAAAGGCTATAATTTAGGCAGCATGTAATGTCCTGAGTTTCTTAATAATGGTTCTGTGTGCTGGCTCTCCTCACTAATTATAGCGTGTCTAAAGTGATGTTTGTGGTCCAATGTGGGTATACATGATATTTTGGGAGCAGTTTTTTTATATTTTCAAATGTAGTAATAATCTTTCAAGGTTTGTATGTGTGTATCTAGTGTTAAAGGAAAAGTCAAAAGTATTCATATGCTTTCAACAATTTTTGTTTATGGCCAAAAAAAGTATATGGTTGTGTTGTGAGCACGCTATATTCTGATTGAGGAGGGCCCGAGTCTATGTTAATGGAGAAATTCATTTTGGTGAGGGATTGGAAAAAGAACCAATGTGTAGCGCCACATACCCCTCAGAAAAATGACATTAATGAGGAGAAAAACATGTCATAGAGATCATAAAATGCATGGTCAAAAGCTAGATGTGTTTTGGCTTGAGGATATTAGATGTATATTGAATATGTATTAAACAGGTGTGCAATGAAGCAATATAGTATTCCATGAGGACATTCCATTTGGATCTTGGCATGCAAGCAAGAAGCCAACTATAGTGGTTGCTCGGACGCCTTTGGCTGTGTGGCTTATGGTTTAATGCATGAGAAATTCATAGCCACAAAAGTGGATGTTAAGCCAATGCAATATAGTTTTATTGATTATTGTTGAGAAAGAAAAGGATAGAGTTTGTATCATTTGCAAAGTAACGGAAAAGTGATTTGTCAATATTTGGTTGGAAGGTGTAGTTCAAACTTTATTAGCATAAACCATGGAAACATATGTGAGCTCAAAGAATGTGTATAATAAATCATTGTCTTTGTTTAATGGTGGGAGTAAAGATGTAAGTCTCAATGAGGCACACATACATGAGTGCCAATGCATGCTCAATGCGTCACAACTTGAAATTAGTAACATGTGTGTGTGTGTGTGTGTGTGTGTGTGTGTGTGTGTGTGTGATGCAAGGAGACACTCAACAATTAAGTGCCATTAGTACTATGGTGTCATAATAATCAATATATAATTCTCCTAAATGATTTTCTCATATTAAACTGATCATTTAATGTGGGGAAGGCCAAGGGAGAAAAAGCTAGAGTATTGGTTAAGCTAGCAAACCGGCCACAGTAGGGATCCAAAGGAGGGAAAATAGGGATCCAAAGGGGGGTCCATCTGCAAAAGAGCCATGTGCAACAATGGGCTAAAAAGACCCTAAGGTTCATCCCATTAAGACTTCCAAAATGCTAAGGTTCCAAAATTCAAAGGTTGTGTCCAAAGGTCAACCCTAGGGAAAATTGGATGCTTTGTATGTGCCCTAAAAGTCTTTGCACATCCCTACATGGGAGGGGCGAGCCCTAAAGGTAGGGGATGAGAGAGAAAGCCACACACACACACAGGCTCCCTTTACACAAAGGGAATGAGGGACACATGTCAGCTCCCTAGGCCAGATGCCCACAAGGTGTGCCCAATTTCTATTGGATGACCCTTGAAGTGGACCAATGAAAATTAAGCTAGAGTAAATCTAGTTTAATTAATTTAAAAACATTTAATAAAAGAAACCAATGAGAATTAAGTCTCCTAGAAGACTATTGGGCAGTCTCCCAAGGGGTCCAATGAGCATTCAGGAGCCCCATGGCTTGCCTGATTCCTATTGGCCACGAGGCAAAGGGGTCCAATGAGAGTTTAGTTTAATTATTTAATTACCTAAAGCTCTCACAAAAGGGGAAAGGGGGACACATTTCAGAAGGCTATCACTTATGCTTCTTAATTGTAATTGGATTGACTTGGGGAGGGCCAATGAGGCTTCAGGAAGAGCATTTAGCAAGAGGGCTCGCCCAAGAGAGAGAGGGGGCTGATTTTTGCAAGGCATTATCACACACACACTCACACAAGCTCATGTGTGAAGAAGGAGAAGACTATCTCTTCCCAAGCTTTAATGGAGAACTCATCACCTACTCCAAGCTTGTGAGATAGAAGCCTACATCAACACTCTCTTGGCATGTGGATGCAAATCCAACCAAGAGCCAAGCTTCAATGCATGCTCATCTCCTCTACCAAGCTAAGCTATGCTACATATAAGTGATTATGTGAGGAGATGTACATCTTTCTCGTAAGATACTCCTTCTTCCTCTCAATCTACTCTCATACCCTGCTAGCTCTCACCATCTTCGAAGGTGTGTGAGGTCTTGGGTCTGAGAACGGGGATAATTCAAGTTGTGTTTGTTAAGTGTTTTGCTTAGTGCATGAAGTTTCCATCTTCATTGCACTAGCTAGTCTTGAAGGAACACAAAGAATTGTATTGTACAATGTCTCTCTTGATGGGAGAAACCATAATACAAAGCCTTTTGGAGGGGGGACCGGCTCCATGAAAATCCGGTCCTCAACTATTGTCAATAGCTTAATTGCTCTCTCTTTTGAAAGTATTGTCGATGCTATTTAACTAGGTGTTATGCTTTTTGTTGCTCTCTCCACCCAAGCACTCTTGTAATTCTCATTAGGAATCTACTCTAATGAAATGCCCACTATGTTCATGCTAATTTCCGCTAACATAAGCTATTAGGCCATTAAATGTTACATTGGTATCAGAGCTCAAGGTTTATCTTTTCTTGCTCAAGAAGGGAGCTCCTCAAGCTAGCTACAAATGGTTGGTATTATTAATTGCCTGTGAGTAAGTAGAATAGGGATTTTTCAGCCTTGCAGTGCGCCTGCCTTCGTGCAGTTAACGGGGCATCACCGTCGAGATCTATGGTCTTAATAGTAGAGTCCTACGGGGCTTGCCTATGGCTTAACCACTATTGAGCTATTAGAAGCTTGACAGGAGCCGGTGTTGTTTTGGTGTTGAAAGACCCTCTCTTCTATTCCTTGCAATTAAAGCTATTCGAGCTGCAGGTATAGTAGCTTGAGTGCTTTTTCTAAAGGGGTAAAGAGGAGTAGCAACTAGGGCTTGAAGTGCCAAAGTACACCTAAAAAGTTTACACCTAAAAGTTGTTAGAATGGCTGACAATAGTAAAGAGAGTGAAATTAATGTTGATAACTTTGATTTTGCTCATGAGCAAGCTACTAATGATGCTCCAATGCTTGTTAAATATCTTGTTTCTAGGATTCAACAAGCCATGGGCAATCCATCTCTCCAAAGTGAAGTGCAACGGCAGCTCCGTGCTCACGGGATTCTCCAAGCTCATCACCATGACGAGAGAACACCTAGGAAGCCTCCTTGTGAGACTACCAAAAGAGGTCTCTCTCGGATTCGGGAAGAAGAAGAGAATCCATATGAAGGGCTCAAGAATTTACTTCTTGATGATGCATCTCCTTCCCAAAGGAGAACTCAAGAGCCTCCACCGAAGGAACGAGAAAGAAGCGAGTCTCCCGCCACCTCGACGGAGATGGCTCCATGAAGACGGCGGGCTAAATGCTCTCCATCACCACCAAAGCGGAGAAGACCATCACACTCTTCTCCACGCCATAATTGAAAGAGGGATGATAAAAAACAAGAGAAGAAAAAGGCGAGAAAGAGGACACCTTCTTCTCCATCTTCTTCATCCTCTTCCTCTTATGAAAGCTATGGTGAAGACGACAAAGATCAAGACAAGAAAAAGGCGAGAAAGAGGTCACCCTCTTCTCCACCTTCTTCAAATTTTTCACCTTCTGAAGAAAGTGATGGTGCAACCTTTGAACCATCAAAAAGAAGAGGTCATAGGAAATCCTATGCCGCATGGAAGAGGTCGTCCAAGTTGAAGAAATTCAAAGAGGGAGGGAAGAGCATCTCTTTCCTTACCTATGATGGTACCTTTGGTGCTACGGACAAAGTCTTGGCCTTTATCCAACAATTCGATGCGGCGTTTGGAGATGAGGGCTTCACGGAGTCCTCTAAGCTACGCCATGTAGCTATGCACTTTCAAAATTCCGCCAGACAATGGTGGTCTAGCCTACGAGCCAACGGTGAAGCTCCACGAACATGGAAAGCTTTAAGAGCTTCCATTATGAAGCAGTTTTTGGCCACCGATGCCAAAGACAAAGTACTCACCGAATGGTGAAGCTTAAAGCTCTCTCCCAATGAATCTATCCACACATTAGAAAATTTCGGAGGTCATTTGGAGGGCCTTGTAAGAAATTGTATTTCTCTCTCTAGAAACTTTTTTTAAAATGCACTTGCACCTTGTGAGTACGTCCAAAAGGACAACCAGACACTCTAAAAAGTAGATTTATATTCCCAATCGTCCTTGAAAACAGTCACTTTTTTATTTAATGCGAGCGTCTTTTTCAGGAGGCAGGTGCGGCGCATTCAATGTAGCTTACGTCATCACTGAAAGTTGAAAAGTCACAAACTGTAAAATAGTGATAGATTTTGAGGATTTTGACACCACGAATGCATTCGGAACGCCAAAATACCTTAAAAACGAATGTCTACTTGTCTCATTCTGACATCCGGAGAGGCAAAAAATGTCAAAAAACCCTCAAAAATGGGCTTTTTACTTAAGGCGCGCGAGGAGGCATTCTAAAATTTTAGAATGCCCCTCTGCGCGCCGTTAGTACAAAGCTCCTTTTAGTGATTTTTGGACACTTATCTTTCCAAAAAGCCCCTTTTTAGAGGTTTTTGGACATTTTCCTCTCAAAAAGCTCCCTAAAAAAAAGAAAAAAGGGCCTTTTTACTAACGGCGCGCGAGGAGGCATTCCAAAATTTTGGAATGCCCCCTCGCGCGCCGTTAGTACAAAGCTCCTTATAGTGATTTTTGGACACTTATCTTTCCAAAAAGCCCCTTTTTAGAGGATTTTGGACATTTTCCTCTCAAAAAGCTCCCTAATAAGAGGAAAAAAGGGCCTTTTTACTAACGGCGCGCGAGGAGGCATTCCAAAATTTTGGAATGCCCCCTCGTGCGCCGTTAGTACAAAGCTCCTTTTAGTGATTTTTGGACACTTATCTTTCCAAAAAGCCCCTTTTTAGAGGTTTTTGGACATTTTCCTCTCAAAAAGATCCCTAAAAAGAGGGAAAAAGGGCCTTTTTACTAACGGCACGCGAGGAGGCATTCCAAAATTTTGGAATGCCCCCTCGCGCGCCGTTAGTAAAATGTTCTTTTAGGGGTGTTTGACATTTTTGGCCTCTTTGGATGTCTAAGCGAGGCAATTGGACATTCATTTCTAGGAGATATGTGCGTTCCGGACGCATTGGCAGTATCAAAAGTTTCAAAATCTTCCACCACTTGATAGTTTTGTGACTTTTTGAGTTCTAGTGATGACGTATCCCGTATCAAATGCACCGCATCTACCTTCTGAAAAAGGTGCTCGCATTAAATAAAAGAGAGTGCTCGTCTTCAAGGACCACTAGATTATTAAATGAGGAGAGGGACACCTTTTATATTTTTGTTAATATCAATCTATTTTTCTACGTAACGTAGGCTCTTCTCTCATTGGAGGAGCTTATTTTCCTCTCTCTACCAAAAGGCCCTCCAAAAGACCTCCGAAATCTCCTAATGAATATGTAGACAAGTTTTGGGACCTACAACTCAAAGCCACTGTCTTCAAAAAGTTGGATTTTGGAGAGCAAAAGCAAAAATTTTGTGCGGGCTTAACCGAAGAAATGGCGGAGTATGTCAACTCCCAAAGACCACGTACCATATCGGCGGTAATACACCACACTATGGTCGCCTCTCGAATCAATTTCCAAACGGGGGCAAAAAGAAATAATAAGCCCCCGGAAAATAAGGGTTCCAATGAGCCTAAGGGGAAGGACAATGTCCAAAAGTCTCCTAAGGGCAACTCCAACAAAGCTAAAGAGAAGGGAGTTTACAAAGGTAAGAATAAACTCTCTCCTGAAGAGCTTGAGCATTATCGTAAGGATAACCGGTGTTTCAAGTGCGGCGAACAAGGGCATGCGTACCGCGCTTGTCCCCAAAAGAACAACCGCCAAGATCCTCCTAGAGCTTCCTTGGTTGAAATCCAAGAGGAGGAGACTCACCAAATTCACCACAAAGGATCTCCTCTATGCCATGCTTGGGGAAAGGTAAGAGAACATGATGGTTTTATTCTCTTTGACCCTGGTTCTACTCACAATTTTATATCTCTAGAGTTGGCCACCAAGCTAGGAATACAATCCTACGAGATGGGAGATGTCCTACCCGCAGACAGTGCCTTCAAGCGGCAAGAAGCTTCAGTCAGTCCCTTAATTGGGAAATTGAGGCTTCATGTCCAAGGCTATGTGGACAAAGAGGACTTCTTTATCTCTCCTCTCAAGCAAGAGGATGTAATCCTAGGGGTACCATGGTTTGACCGCCTGGCTACCGATGTTAAATTTCCTGAAAGGAGAATCTCCTTTAAGTTCAGGGAAAAAGACATGTATATAGATGCTAAGGAAATGGGTAACACCATCCCCATTGTACATACACCAGCTTTCAACAAGTCAATAAAGAGCTCTATTTCCGTGTACATGATTTTTGTTAAAGACTCTCAAAATGAACCTAATGCTTTAGCAAAAGAAAATAAAAGCAACCAAAAGGAATTAGAGTTATCCAATTTTCTCAAGGGCTTTCAAGATGTTTTTATTGACGACATCCCCTGTGAGCTACCTCCTAAACGAGGTGATGATGACCATGCAATTGAACTTCTTCCAGGAAGTTCACCGCCTAAAAAACCTCCTTAATAGAGTTTCTCAAGCTCAACAAGAGGAGATTATGTGGCAAGTGCATGAGTTAGTTGAGAAGGGTATGGTTAGGCCAAGCTCATCTCCATTTTGCTCACCTGTGCTATTAGTGCAAAAGAAACACGGCACATATCGTATGTGTTTCGACTATAGAGCACTAAATAGGATCACTATCAAGAATAGGTTTCCCGTTCCACGAGTAGAAGACCTATTTGATAAGCTAGAAGGATCGACCTACTTCAGTAGAGTTGACCTAAAAAGTGGCTATCATCAAATAAGGATAGTTGATCAAGACATTGTAAAGACCGCATTTCGTACTACATTTGGTCTTTACGAATACATTGTCATGCCTTTTGGATTGACCAATGCACCAGCCACATTCAACCGCTTGATGGAGAAGCTGTTCAGGCCTCATCGAACCTTCACTGGAGTGTTCTTTGAAGATATTATCATCTACTCTAATTCATTGGAGGAACACAAGCAACACCTCCAGGTAATATTTGAAGTTTTAAGAGAGAATAAACTTTATGTTAATCGAAAGAAAAGTGAATTTTTCTTGCAAGAGATTCAATATTTAGGTCACATTACCTCTCAAGATGGCATCCAAATGGATCCATCCAAGTTAAAGGTAATAAAAGGATGGCCTAAACCAAGGAATCTGCATGAACTAAGAAGCTTCATAGGTATGTGTGCATACTATAGATGCTTCATAGAAAAGTTCTCACAAATTGCGGGACCATTACATGAACTAACAAAGAAAAGCGTTAGGTATACATGGTCTGCTAAGGAGAACAATGCTTTCGAAAAGCTTAAAGAAAAGCTTATCTCTCAACCTGTGCTTACACTACCGGATCTCTCAAAACCATTTGAGGTCCAATGCGATGCTTGTGGTGATTGCCTTGGAGCTATTTTGCTCCAAGAAGGGCACGCCATAGGCTATGAGAGTCGAAGGCTCGACCCTGTTGAGCAAGCTCTAGGCATATACGAAAAAGAACTCCTTGCAGTTCTACATGCCTTAGACTCATGGAAGCACTATTTATTGGGGACTCCTTTCATTCTGCGAACGGATCACCAAAGTCTTGAGTACTTCATGACACAGACCAAGCTCTCCGGCAAACAAATGAGGTGGGAAAATTTCCTTTCGCAATTTCATTTTCATATTGCTCACATTGCTGGAAAGCATAATCAAGTAGCTGATGCACTCTCAAGACGGCCGAGAGTGAATGCGGTTTCCATAGCAACTCACAATGATCTATCTTCAATGATAGATGAGTATGCTATTGATCCCGATTTTAGAGATGTGATTTCAGCCCTTGCGTTAGGGAAGAAAGAAGAACCATTTACTTTACAAGATGGTAATCTTCTCTATGGCAATAGACTATGCGTTACTAACTCACTACGTGAGAAAGTAATGTATGAATCTCATGCTCCACCTTATGCGGGGCATAGAGGGATTCAGTCTACCTTAAAGGGAATTGAAACATATTTCTATTGGCCTACCATGAAAGTGAGCATACAAGAGTATGTTTCCAAATGTGTGGTATGCCAAAAGACAAAATTTGATAGAGGGAAGCAACTTGGATTGCTTCAACCCTTGCCAATCCCTAATTCACCATGGGAGAGCATATCCATGGATTTTATCTTTGGATTGCCTAAGTCTATCCATGGGAATACGGGAATATGGACGATAGTAGACAGGTTTAGTAAACAAGCTCATTTTATACCTGTCAAAAAGACTATCAAAGCCCATCAAATGGCAACCCTCTTTATTTCACAAATTTTCAAGTACCATGGCTTGCCCATGTCCATAGTGTCGGATATAGATCCTAGAATGACCAGTAATTTCTGGAAGGGTATCTTTGAGAATTTAGGAACAAGGCTAAACTTCTCTTCGGCCTATCATCCACAAATTGATGGCCAAAGTGAAATAGCAAAAAGGTACTATGGTCCCTTTCTGATTCTTAGGCCAATCAATGAGATGGCCTATCAACTCAAGTTGCCCAATCATTGGCTCATACACAATGCTTTTCATGTGAGCCTATTAAAGCCTTACAAAGGAGAGCCACCTCAAGAACCAACTATTGAAGACCCACCGGAGATCGAGGACCAAGAAGAGGTGCTGCAGCCCGAGTCCATTCTCCGACATGAAGACAAGGTACTAAGAGGCGGTAAGACTATCCGACGATATCTTATTAAGTTTAAGAATTATCTTTTTGAAGATGCTAGATGGATGCAAGGCATACAATTAAAGGATAACCTAAACCTTGTCAATGCTTACAATGCTTCCCAAGAGTAAGCAAATGAAAAAAAGTTTTGTCGTATAAGACTCTCTTTTTCTTTATTTGTGCACAAAAATGAAGTAGTATGCATGCTTAGATCAAGTTTGCGGAGACGACGTCTCCCAAACAACAAGCAGAGCTTGTCACTCTACTATGGAAGATTGATAGGACTAATGTGCAGACATGCTTGCGGCAGCCTCAGGCTCTCAAGCGCCAGATGGACTAGTCATCCATTGTGGAATGATGTCGTAGGGTAACATAGGGATCCTCTACCCGCTAAGAAAAGGACTCATGAACATGCTTTACCTTCTCTACACCATAGTCGAGGACGACTATGATATCAAGAGAGAGGTAATGTCATAATAATCAATATCTAATTCTCCTAAATGATTTTCTCATATTAAACTGATCATTTAATGTAGGGAAGGCCAGGGGAGAAAAAGCTAGAATATTGGTTAAGCTAGAAAACCGGCCACAGTAGGGATCCAAAGGAGGGAAAATAGGGATCCAAAGGGGGGGGCATCTGCAAAAGATCCATGTGCAACAATGGGCTAAAAAGACCCTAAGGTTCAGCCCATTAAGACTTCCAAAATGCTAAGGTTCCAAAATTCAAAGGTTGTGCCCAAAGGTCAACCCTAGGGAAAATTGGATGCATTGTGTGTGCCCTAAAAGTCTTTGCACATCCCTACATGGGAGGAGGCGAGCCCTAAAGGTAGGGGATGAGAGAGAAAGCCACACACACACACACACAGGATCCCTTTACACAAAGGGAATGAGGGACACATGTCAGCTCCCTAGGCCAGATGCCCACAAGGTGTGCCCAATTTCTATTGGATGACCCTTGAAGTGGACCAATGAAAATTAAGCTAGAGTAAATCTAGTTTAATTAATTTAAAAACATTTAATAAAAGAAACCAATGAGAATTAAGTCTCCTAGAAGACTATTGGGCAGTCTCCCAAGGGGTCCAATGAGCATTCAGGAGCCCCATGGCTTTCCTGATTCCTATTGGCCACGAGGCAAAGGGGTCCAATGAGAGTTTAGTTTAATTATTTAATTACCTAAAGCTCACACACACACTCACACAAGCTCATGTGTGAAGAAGGAGAAGACTATCTCTTACCAAGCTTTAATGGAGAACTCATCACCTACTCCAAGCTTGTGAGATAGAAGCCTACATCAACACTCTCTTGGCATGTGGATGAAAATCCAACCAAGATCCAAGCTTCAATGCATGCTCATCTCCTCTACCAAGCTAAGCTATGCTACATATGAGTGATTATGTGAGGAGATGTACATCTTTCTCGTAAGATACTCCTTCTTCCTCTCAATCTACTCTCATACCCTGCTAGCTCTCACCATCTTCGAAGGTGTGTGAGGTCTTGGGTCTGAGAACGGGGATAATTCAAGTTGTGTTTGTTAAGTGTTTTGCTTAGTGCATGAAGTTTCCATCTTCATTGCACTAGCTAGTCTTGAAGGAACACAAAGAATTGTATTGTACAATGTCTCTCTTGATGGGAGAAACCATAATACAAAGCCTTTTGGAGGGGGGACCGGCTCCATGAAAATCCGGTCCTCAACTGTTGTCAATATCTTAATTGCTCTCTCTTTTGAAAGTATTGTCGATGCTATCTATTAGGTGTTATGCTTTTTGTTGCTCTCTCCACCCAAGCACTCTTGTAATTCTCATTAGGAATCTACTCAAATGATGAATTTTGTGGTAATTCAGGATGAATTTTGAGACATTAACTTATAATCGTGCATTAATTTGAAAATTTCAACAACTTACTTTCATCGCTTATCTACTCATCGTGCACAGAATCTCCGTCTATCCTACATCCATTGTCCCTCTTGTGCCTCTCGCCTATCCCATGTAGGAAGAAGGCAATCTTGGTGCTACAACTTGTTTGTCTAATAAACAGGCTCTCTTTAGCTAATGGTGATGGCACTTTTGACATTACAAGGGTAACAATCGACAACTTGACATTAGTTACCTCTCTCTCTCTCTCTCTCTCTCTCTCTCTCTCTCTCTCTCTCTCTCTCTCTCTCTCTCTCTCTCTCTCTCTCTCTCTCTCACCCATGGAGACAATCTACAATTAAAGTTGCAATACATGGATTGTGTTCAAAACTCAATTCTCAGTATAATATCAATAATTAGGGGATGACAAAATTGCTGCTACAAAAATCAGCGCTATATATTGCTTCATCATAAGTTTTTACAAGCTACGAGCCACCAACGATGATGTTTGTACGCAAAATTTAAGCTGGCTGTTGTTGGATGCAGCATGCACAGTTCTTGATCATGCAGCAGCTGGCGCAGATCCTGAGCCGCATGATATGCTCACTTCCTGCACGGCCAGCTGATCTCCTTTGCTTATACCTGTTTCTTCATCATGGGCCGTCAATGGCGCCGCTGTAGAAGCAGCAGCCTGAGGGAGAGCCCACTGCACCTGGCGAAGGTAGGCCCACCGGTCCTGGGCCAGGTATACTAGTGCCATCAACGCCACCTGTACGCTAAAGGCCACGTTCACACGAAATAGGGTGCGGCCGCTGATGAGCTCCAGCAAATGCAAGCCAATGAAGATATTTACAAGTGCCAACAGGATGGTCCCGGTGCCAAGGATCCAATGGGCGGCGTACCACACACCCCTCTTCCACCCAGCTCCCACATCCGGCCGCACCACCCCGAGAAACGCCACCACCAAAGGCGCCAACAGCAGAGCCAAGCCCAACCTCCCATGTGTGTGAGCAATCCCCACCGCCCCAAACTCGGCCAAGGCCAGCCCTCCGCCCCCGACCGCCAGAAGTAACCCCAAACTTTGCACAACGATGTGGCCTTTAGCTATGCGTCCGCTCAACAACGCATTACCTTCTTGGCGAGCAGTCCTCAAGAATCGGATGAGAATGACGCCAAGAGGCATGCATAGTCCCATGCCCAACCACATGAGGAGCCCATGCAGCACGATGACTTGGAGACGGTCCATGATGTGGCGATGGTGGCCTTCAGCTTCAGCAGCAGCAGCAAGTTGCGCTAAATCGGGACGACAGTGATCTGTTCACAGCTTACGCAGGGCCTTGTCGACGTCGTCCTTGTGGAGCTAAACCCCATTTCTTTGCATTTATATAGCTCCCGTAATCAGCGCGTAATCAAGCAGAAAAGCACGCGCTTAGGGCTAGAAAATCACACGCAGTCCTGAAACGTACCCGGCACGTTATTAAGGCCATCGGGAATCATCTAGTGGCGTAGCTGGTTTTTAAAGGCAAGAATTTTGGTAGAGTTTTTCACCTTCAAACTCAACGTTGCATTTATCATTTTCCCCGGATATGTTTGTCTTGAGTTGATGTATTTGGTTGGAACGCCTTGTGGCTTGGATTCTTCAAGGGCGTTGTACCTTTCTATAAGTTTTAATACACATCAAATGCAAAGCTACAATTAATGCGGATTGGTTCTCACTCTCACAACAGCATATGGGATCCTCCTTGGCCTAGCACAATGGCAGTGAACTTTACCTACTAATCTCTTACCTAAAGGCCAAAGTTCCTTGTGCGTGACAATATTTCCATGATCATAGAGGGAGGCATGGAGGATGAAAAATACTCAAAGGAGAGAGTACCCCTTGTGGAAAGATCCATGGGTTGTCCCTCATATTTTGTAAATAAAACTCGTTTGAGAATTTGACTTTGTTTATTTTTTCAAAGTATTTTTCTATTCCACTTTAATTTATAAAGGTAAAGTATAAGTTGTAACTTAAATATATTTTTTATAATCTTGAAAAAACAATTGATATTTTATATGTTTTATGCAGGTTAAAAATAATTTTTTTCATTTGGGCCACCCAATTTTGATAATAGGCATGGTGATAATTGCAGAGATATATTATCGCAGCTATTATCGTGCGTATATTCAATAAATCATTATCTCACCTATTCCCGCCACTACTCCCAGACATAAAATTCTCTCCATTTTTCTTTGCTAAGCCACGACAATAGTGGTAGTTCTATAGTTTTCCTCTTATAGTGTGTGTGTGTGTGTGTGTGTGTGTGTGTGTGAGAGAGAGAGACAGAGAGAGAGAGAGAGAGAGAGAGAGAGAGAGAGAGAGGGGGGGGGGGGGGAGACCATGCGTCCATGCTGAGATCAACAGAGTGATTGAGAGAGAGAAGAGAATAGTGTGAATACATGCCCTATGTCCTTCCCCTCTGCCATGATCATAGATGGAGGCATACAGGATGAAAAATACTCAAAGGAGAGAGTACCCCTTGTGAAAAGATCCATGGGTTGTCATCATATAAATCTTGAAACCTGGATGTAGTTATCCTCAAGCACTTTACAAATGAAGTGTTAGCTTGCATCAGTGTGCTTGGCCTTTCATGAAACACTAGATTTTTTCCCAAATGCATACCACTTTAGACTATCATTATGCAAAACCAGAGGCCACAATAGTGGTTACCCAAATCCTCCACTGTATGAGCATGCCCGCAATCACTAGCACTACAAAACACCGCTTTTAGAAAAGATATCTACTAAAGCAATGTCAGTCATAATCTAAGCCATACATATCAATCAAAGCATCAATAATCATGACATTTTTTCCAAATAGTCTACTCCCAGTTCATTAACTCATGCTAGGATTCCACTTGAGCGACGATACTATCCAAAAAGTGGCTTCCACTGTAAGTCACAAATATACTATCGCAGCTATTATCGTGCGTATTTTCAATAATCCGTTATCTCACCTATTCCCGCCACTATTACCGCGCATAAAATTCTCTCTCCATTTTTCTTTGTTAAGCCACGACAATAGTGGTAGTTCTATAGTTTTCCTCTTATAGTGAGTGTGTGTGTGTGTGTGTGTGTGTGTGAGAGAGAGAGAGAGAGAGAGAGAGAGAGAGAGAGAGAGAGAGAGAGAGAGAGAGATACCATGCCTCCATGCTGAGATCAAGAGAGAGAGAAGAGAGAGAGAAGAGAACAGTGTGCGTCCATGCCCTACGTCCTTCCCCTCTTCCATAGCTTCCTTATCCCTCAAGCTCTAATACCAATCTGAGAAAGAGAGGACTAGGACATGCAAATAACCACCCAAATGTACCCTATATAGACCCTTGGCCATGCTATTTATAGGACCCCCTTTATCGCATGTCCCTAGCCCTTGGCCTGCTCACTCTTACCCTAGGCTTGACAACCACTACAAGAGGCTATTCATATTAGCGACGCTCACACAGCGACGCTCGAAAAAAAAATTCCCGGCGTCGCTATGAGCGTCGCAAATTTACAATGAAATTTGCGACGCTCATAGCGACGCCGGCTGGGCTAAAAAAATAACCGAGCGCGCCCAAAAACTCAGATCTCAGATATCAGTTTTTCGGCGCCCTCAAGCAAGGAGCAGGTAACGCTCTCCCTCACTCTCTCTCTCTCTCTCTCTCTCTCTCTCTCTCTTTTTCTTCTCCACACACACACAAAGTGGGGAATATGGATGTGTATCTTCGTCCACTATTGGAAGAGCTACAACAATTGTGGATTGGCATAGAGGTGGTGGATATGAGCCGACACACAGGACGACGGAATGCTTTGATCAGAGGCATTCTAATGTGGACCATGCATGACTATCCCGGGCTAACAGAATGCTCAGGTGATCTATTGACACTCCTCACTCAGACACTGTAAATCTTGTTTTTTCCCATAGTTGATCTATTATCATGTGTATACATGCAAGGCTTCAAACAAGCGGATACAGAGCATGTGTCACATGTGGACCTAGACTGAATACACGTAGGGCACCCTCACTGAAGAAGCAAATCTACGAAGGTCATCAAGCGTATCTTCCAGAGAATCATGTGTTACGCGACGGCTTTTTGGGAAGAGAGCCACCAAGGATGTCTGCACAAGCATGGTTAGAGCAGAAGGAGATGTGCGATGACGGATTGCCTCCAGGGATGAAGAGACTATCTCTATGGTACGAGTTACCATACTGGCTCCGACTCATGATCAATCACTTGCTCGATCCAATGCACATATTCAAGAATGTGGGTAATCTACTATGGGACCATCTGACCGGCAAGAAAGATACTTTGGGAGCCAGAGTTGACCTTAGAAATGTGGATCGTATGGAGCAATATTGGCCGCAAACAGCGTCTGATGGATCGATAAAACTCCCTAAAGCACCATGGATTTTCACAGGAGCCCAAGAACGCAAAGTAAAAGAGACCATTCGATCTTTGCGGACCCCCACTGGTGTAATGCACTCGCTCCGAACGTGTTTTACTAAAGAAGGAAAGCTTACCGGTTTGAAGTCACACGATTGGCATAAAATGTGTCAGGTACGTTCATAGTGGACTTTAATATGTTGAGAGAGAAGGAGAGAACACAGAAGTAGAACCCCAAAGTGTGTAGAATACACACATGAGATGATGTATATATAGAGGGGACCTGGGTGCCATATATAGAGAAGCCATATATTGAGTAGCTTCACATATAAGCTCAACACCCCCGCTCAAATAAGGGTCCCTAACTGTGGATAAAAAAACCCTTGGGGGATCAAGGGAAAAACCCACAGCTCTATATACACCCACCGTTATATTATAAAAATCATTGAATATACAAATGTTTACGAGGAGCTACATCACTCCTTTTACAATGAATGTTTTATGAGGAGTTACATTACTCCTATCAAATACAATAATGAATACAAAGGTTCAATAAAGAGGTGTAAAAGCTATCGATTAGCTTGTAATCAAAAGTGTCTCCGTGAATCTGCTGTGTAGCTTGTCATTAATATCGCATCACCAAACATGTCTTCATGTTGTCATCAATATGGCATCACCAAACATATCTTCATAAATCTTTTATTGTCACCAAGTTTGTCTTCATAAAATCAATTCTTTGATCAATCCTACATAGATCATAGACTCCAAAAAAAAACATGTCATGAAAATTATTAGCATCGTTAATGAAATAATTACGTTCACAATGCCATAAGAGATGGTTCGCGACACCACTCTTTTGACGACATATATACGCACGACAACATATGGTACATAAAGTATAAACGTAAAAGTACAAAATGTGTGATTACGTGATACAAATGATATGTGTATATACTACATAAAACAACATTTATCAATGTAGTGATCAATGAATACCATCAAAGTATTAACAAAATATCATCATTATGTCAATAAAAATGAATAAATGATCATGGTATCAACGAAAAGCATCATGATATCACCGAGAATAATCATTGTATCAACGAAACAACATCATGGCATCACCGAGAATAACCATGGTATCAACGAAATATCATCATGGCATCACCGAGAATAACCATGGTATCAACGAAACAACATCATGGTATCACCGAGAATAACCATGGTATCAACAAAACATCATCATGGTATCAATAAAAATCACCATGGAATCAACGAAATATCATCATGGAATCACCGAGAATAACCATGGTATCAACGAAATATCATCATGGCACCACCGAGAATAACCATGGTATCAATGACATATCATCATGGTATCAACGAAAATCACCATGACCAAAGTATTAACAAAACATTATCATGGTACCATCAAAATCACTATGGTATCAATGAGAAATTATCAATAAAACGACGTAAACTATATCTCTAAAAGAATAATTATACGAGAATCAATGAACGAGTATATCATATAACAAAAGATCATGTACCAACAGTAGCTCGATAGAATTTGGACGATCATCAACGGCTCGACTGAATCGGAACGATGTGTAACTGGCTTCTGCAGCAAAGTTACGTCAGTAACAAATATATGATTGATGAAGAAAAATATAATTGAGAAGTTTTCAATTATGAGAAAAATCAAAAGCAAAAAGTAAAATTTTGATTTTCAAACATATTCGCAGTCTGAGACGATAACCCAAAATTGGTGCAGAATTTAGAGAAACTTTCTTCTGCAAAGTTATAGACCACATCGATTCCAATCCCCATCGCGGGTAGTTTCTTCTGCAAAGTTGTAGAACACATCGATTCCGGTCTCTCACGCGGGTAGTTTCTGCAAAATCGTTTTCAATAAGCAGAAAAATAAAAAACAAAAAACGGAAATTGCTTTTTAGGTATGTACGCAGTCCGCGAACGATAACTCAAAATCCGTGCAGAATTTGAAAACACTTTCTTCTACAAAGTTGTAAACCACATCGATTCCGATCTTTTTTGTGGGTAGTTTCTGCAAAATCGTTTTCAATAAGCACAAAAATCAAAAACAAAAAGAGAAAATTGCTTTTCAGGTATGTACGCAGTCCGCGAACGATAACTCAAAATCGCTGCAGAATTTGAAAACACTTTCTTCTGCAAAGTTGTAGACCACATTGATTCCGATCTCCTCCACAAGTAGTTTCTGCAAAATCGTTTTCAATTAGCAGAAAAATCAAAAACAAAAAGCGAAAGTTGCTTTTCAGGTATGTACGCAGTCCGCGAACGATAACTCAAAATCGGTGCAGAATTTGAAAAACCTTCTTTCTGCAAAGTTGTAGACCACATCGATTCCGGTCTCATGGGCGGGTAGTTTCTTCAAAATCGTTTCCAATTAGCAGAAAAATCAAAAACAAAAAGCGGAAGTTGCTTTTCAGGTATGTACGCAGTCCGCGAACAATAACTCAAAATCGGTGCAGAATTTGAAAAAACTTCCTCCTGCAAAGTTGTAGACCACATCAATTCCAGTCTCTCAAACGGGTAGTTTCTGCAAAATCGTTTCCAATTAGCAGAAAAATCAAAAACAAAATGCGGAAGCTATTTTTCAGGTATGTACGCAGTCCGCGAACGATAACTCAAAATCGGTGCAGAATTTGAAGAAACTTCCTTCTGCAAAGTTGTAGACCACATCGATTCCGATCCCTATAGAGGGTAGTTTCTGCAAAATCGATTTTGATCTGGAGTAAAATCGAAAACAAAAACGTACTACTCTGACACCATGTTGAGAGAGAAGGAGAGAACACAGAAGTAGAACCCCAAAGTGTGTAGAATACACACATGAGATGATGTATATATAGAGGGGACCTGGGTGCCATATATTGAGTAGCTTCACATATAAGCTCAACATAATATCATTGCACAAAATGTGGACTTTAATATCATTGCTGCACATACTTTACAGTTTATTTTACCGGTTGCCATTGAGGGATGTTTGTCTCTCGACATCCGTAACACAATCTACAAACTTGCAAAGCTGGTGCAATGGATCTCACAAAAGGAGATCAACGTAGACTCCATACCGCCTCTTGTTCGACGAGGCTCTTTACCCTCCCCTTCTTTGCCCGCCCCCACACCAGCCACAGCATCGCCATCTACGCCAGGTTTTGCACGGCTGACTGTTCCTAGAAGCTACACACCTCTACCTACTCCGCCAGGAGCCACCCCACTCGACACTCCTCACTTCGGGGCCTAGACGCCGGTGGAGACACCTGACGTCCGTACCCCCATCGACATGCCGCTAGAGACCCCTATCGGGACACCCAGGTTCATGCGTCACCGGCCAGAGGGCTTGCCTTACTCCGTCGACATCAGCGGTGGCATCATCATGGATGATGACGGCAAGAAGGTGATCTCGCGCATGCGTCGTCTTTGCTCTCAGCTGTTTAGACACTACATACTAAACAAATGGAGTGAAGTACCAAGTGATTTAAAAAACAGAGTCATCAGCATACTTCATGATGAGTTTCCCGTTCCAACACGGGATCAGTGCTTCAATGAAGACCTGATGAAGATTCGAATGCACGAATACTGCAAACACAAGCGTTCTGAAGTGCAAAAAGCAATCAAGAATGGGTGGAACAGGCCAGATTGGCTGGCCAAAGAAGATTGGAAGAATGCGAAGAAAGCAGCGCGCGAGAATCCCGACAAGTGGAAGCAACAAAAGGATGCAGCCAGAGCGCGAGTAGAGGCAGGGAGCTCGCACCACTTGGGGAGCGGTGGATGGGCATCATTTGAGGCCGATTTTGTAAGTGTTTTCACATTGCTCTTTATGTTCGATAGTTTAGGGTTTATGAGTTTTTTAATTCTAACATAATGAAATCTTTGTATGTTTTGACAGTGGTCAATGACAGGACGTGATCCCACACCGTACGAGCGCGAGTACGCAGGCAAGAAGGGCTTAAACGCCCTGATGGACATTCTCAGTTCTCGCGACGGCATGATTAGTATTAGGGTTTACTCTTTTTTATTTTTTGTATTGTTTTATAAATGTCGTTATATGTTTATACTTACTAAAAGCTGTCTTATTGTCTTTTTTTGCAGAATCCGACAGATACGCCGCTTGGACGCGATGAGACGTCTGACTAGACGACGTCAGTTTAGCCGTAGCTAGATAGCATTAGTTTAGGGTTTCTCATAGCTTATGTATCATGAGACGGATTTTATACATCTTTTTGAACCATGTATATTATTACATTTGTCACCGCAGTTCCTTTTGCCAATCAATTCTTTATGCCTATGATGTTGTACAATTGTCATTATTACATTTGCCAATCAATTCATTTTGCCTATGATGTGTACAATTGTCAATTTTGCAAACAATGCGTCTTGTGGGTGACTATTTTGGGTCTATTATCTACCCTTGCACTTTTTTTAAAAAGTGAATCAAGTACAATATGGTTGATAGGTGGCAGGGCATTCAATGCCCTGCCACCAAAAAAAAAAATCTCTCGGGCGTCGCTATAAGCGTTGCTCTTTATGGCTCTGTAGTGTCGCTATGAGCGTCGCTATAGTCTTCTGTGTAAACGTCGCTATACCCGTCGCTATGAGCGTCGCTATATAGCGACGCATATAGCGACGCTCTCGTAGCGACGCTCGTAGCAACGGTTTTAGCGACGCCGGGGGTTATAAAAACCCAGTGTATTTCCGTCGCTAACAGCGTCACAAGAGCACACAACCTCTTGTAGTGAACCACAGTCCCTAACACTAGGTTGGTAATGGGACACTTTTATGTCCTGTTAAGTGACCATTTTCCTTGAATTATGTCAAGAGTTTCAAAATGGATTTTGAGGTGCTATCTGTCTAGAAAGTTGTCTCATGAGCTGAAAAAAACTCGACATTTTTTTGGAATATCAATTCCATCTTTAACCTTGTCCTTGCACAACATTTCACAACCTAAACTGTGTGAAAAAACGGGTCCTGTTTTTGGCTTTTTTCAACTTTTTGCAACTATACCACTCTAGAATTCATGGTTGTGAGATGTATAATGCTAGAGAACTATCTTTAGTAGTCCTCAACATGTCCTCATGCTTCTAGGGAGAAATAAATGTTAAAGTTGTAAGTTATGACCAAATTACAAAAATTGCCAAATCCTGCTTTTTAGCCAATTTTAGCTCTTCTATGATTTTTTTGGTGGCTTTCATGATATCCAAATGTAGTTTTGATTTTCTATGTCGCATATTGTAACATAAAGCTACTATTCCTTGATTTTTGGGGCACCTAAACCCTATTTTTCATAGTAGACAACGATGGTTGATTTTTTCAATTATAGAAGAAAACGAAACATTCTAGTATATCAAGTATAGCTTTTTCAATATTGTTAGTTTCTTGTGACAACTACATGCATTTTGTAGGTAGTAACCATATCTATTCATAAGGATCAAATTTGGCTAGATATTGAATGGTTTCTATGGGATTCTACAACTCATACTCGTGAACCCAGTTTTTTCATGTATTTAGCACTTCATCTTTGTCCCCAAGATTCCCCTTGGTAAGAGATGTATTATTCTTTTGACATGCTCCATGGATCCTTATGAACCTAAAGGACAATAGGGAACTAAGAAAACATGTATATATTATTTGTATTGAGCGTGGCTATAGAAACTTTGATGATAGGTTTGTAGAATGGTAAAACTTCAACTTTTTTGTACCTATTTCTTTTGACAAAACAAAAAATAGTGAGTGAGAAGCAATCATATGTTCTGATCACCAACCCATTGAAGTTAACTAGGGAATTTATCTCAAGTCCTACAAAAATCCCTAATCTTATTTTTATGCAACAAAACGTAAGAAATGACTGTTTTGATGAAAATGTACTGGTCCATCAACTTTGGAGGCTTGGTGTGACCAAAAGATGAGAAATTTTACAAGTTTCTTATTTTTTCCATGTGTAGTAGGCCTTGAACTATAACCTCATGAAAGGATTTTACAAAATGAGTGGATCTACTATGGTTTTGGAGGTTTTTTTCAAAACCCTAAAAGGACACCTTTTATGTCCTGTTAGGTTACCAACCTAGTGCTAAGGTAGGGGTTCGGGGGTAACTCTCTCGAGGAAAATTTTGAGGGAATATTCTTAGAGTATTTCCTATGATATGTCATGCCTTTATTACTATGGCTGGTGGATAGTGGTTGATAGGATTAATTTCCTTTTGTGATAATTGAGATGTTCATTGGCCTAGCACAATGGCATTGGACTTTACCTACTAATCTCTTACCTAAAGGCCAAAGTTCTTGTACGTGACAATATTACGAAAATATTCCATGATCATAGAGGGAGGCATGGAGGATGAAAAATACTCAAAGGAGAGAGTACCCCTTGTGAAAAGATGCATGGGTTGTCCCTCGTATAAATCTTGAAACGTGGATGTAGTTATCCTCACAAACTTTACAAATGAAGTGTTAGCTTGCATCAGTTAGTAATGCCTTGTCGCTTGGATGCTTATTAACAAACATTGACCCTACAGTGGCCTAAGGCAAAGTGGGTAGTAGTAGTCTCAAACAACATTTGGGATCCTCCTTGGCCTAGTACAATGACAGTGGACTTTACCTACTAATCTCTTACCTAAAGGCCAAAGTTCCTGTACGTGACAATATTAGGCAAATATTCCATGACCGTAGAGGGAGGCATGGAGGATGAAAAATACTCAAAGGAGAAAGTACTCCTTGTGAAATGATCCCTGGGTTGTCATCATATAAATCTCAAAACCTGGATGTAGTTATCCTTGATAACTTTACAAATGAAGTATTAGCTTGCATTAGTGTGCTTGGCCTTTCCATGAAACACTAGATTTTTCCCCAAATGCATACCACTTAAACTATCATTATGAAAACCTGAGCCGACAATAGTAATTACCCAAATCTTCCACTGTATGAGCAATCCCTATTGCTACCTTGCTAGCCTTACAGGTGTTGAACCGGAGGAAGAGAGTGCAGGTATATGGAGAAGAGAGAGAGATAGAGAGAACACGTTACACAATTATATGAAAACCTCAAAGTGTGTAGAGAGAACACACTAAGTAAACATATACAATGGGGACTCTTAGCTATATATAGCATAGGGGTTGGTATATATAGCTCCAACACCCCACTTAAATATGAGTCCCTACCTGTGGATGAAAAAACCCTTGGGGATACAAGGGAAAAACCCACGGCACCATAAACATGCACTGTTATATTAACAATTATCAAAGTTTGCAAAATTCATTTTCGAAGAACCACATCACTCCATAATATACAATCTGTGCTTTCAAGCATCTTTGGAAGTTTAATAACCCTATATATACAATTGAATTGATGAAAATTCAATATCTTTGAGCCCTGATACAAACTGCTTGATGTGACTTTTATCCTGTAAACAACATCGACTCAAGAAACATATCAAGACGTGAAGGTTATAAATAACCAAATCACATTGTCCTTAGAGACGGCTCGCGCCGCTCTAGAGACGACATAGAAACAAACGTAGTGTCGATGCAATTACATGTGCAGACAACATATAAGAAACAAACGTAATATCAACGTAATCACATGTGCACACATGTATATAAAGCTGGCATGTAATAAACACATTGGGCCCCCAAGATCTCAACTGGCAGTTGTGTCATCATCATGGCTTTACGTACCATGCATGGCATAAGAATGTTCACCATGGTATCAGAGATGCTTAGAAAAACTTTGAAATAGCAACCATCATGGCTTTATGTACCATGGCATTAGAGATGCTTAGAAAAAACTTTGAAATAGAAACCATCATGCCTTTACGTACCATGGCATCATAAACACTATTTTTGTAAGGAAATGCAATACCATGGCATCAGAGACGCTTTCTTCAAATCAAATAAAAATCTTAAAATAGTAATATCATCATGGCTTTATGTACCATGTGTGAGGAAATTCAAAATCTACAAAACCTCAAAGACAATAATTAGTCAGTAGATAATACTTGGTAAATCTTGTCAACTCTACATCGATGACTCACATGAAAACCATCACACACGTTTGTATACTATCAAAAAATGATCGTAAAATTACGTGAAGTATTATGAAGACGGGGGATCTTCATGTTTCAAGTCCATTGAGATTGTTGATATTCCAGCTTCTGACCCTGCTCGGCATAATAAGTTTATTGAGAAACTTTTAACAAATATGGACTCTGAGAGGCAAATGTCGAAGCTCAATAAGGGTCAAGTAGTGGAATTCAAGGCAAAGCATAAGGACGTGCTTCGCATGGTCGTGGAGTTCTGTGCAAAATTCTAATACAAATCCTAACAATATGCCTTGCATCGTGTAGTTTTGCGCAGAATCTGAAGAGAAGATGGCCACAACGACTGCAACAATGCTTTAATTTGTTAGGAAATATGACGTAGCTGAATAGATATTTGAGTAGATTACTTAAGGAGAGAGATAGATTTCACACACAAGACATTATAGAGTAGAGAGAGAGAGAGAGAGTACACACGATATACGTGGTTCAGCCTTGTGGAGATAAACCCCATTTCTTTACATGTATATACCTCCCGTAATCAGTGCGTAATGAAGCAGAAAAGCACGCGCTTAAGGCTAGAAAATATTGAGTCAGCTTGTTGAGTAGTTCATCTATGTTGAACTCAGTACTTTCATCTATGTTGAACTCAGTACTTTCAGGCGTGGGAGATGGGTTTTTATATCCTTGTTGCAAAGGCCCATTCTTTTTTGGAAATGGTCCGTATAGTGATGCATATTGTTGCATCTTGTCTTGGGCCTCTGATAGCTCTATCTCAAGCTCAGGGATTCTGGCGTGTAAAATGTCATGTGTCTCTCCTTCGCTTGCAAGATCTTTTCCTTGGCTTGATAATGCAATGAGCGTCTCTGAATGTTTGGGAAGCACAACTATGGGATGTTTGCATGCAAGCATTGGATTATTGGTGTTACTTGCTGCCACTTTCTTTGCAATTCAACCATGCCCAATGCCAGAATTATTGGGGCGGTCTGACCAATCTACATGCCTCCCAAGGATTTTGTAAACATAACACTGTGTGTAAATTATAGTTCCATTTGGTTATTGTTTGGCGTAACTCTCTCTCATCGTATGAATCTTTGTAGCAATACATCGTATGAATCTTTGATTCCTTTGCATTGCCTCTGATTGGAAATAGTTCTCGCGCACAAAGTGGTTTGGACATAGCTTCCTGCACTCCTTAAGGCTGAGAGGCTCACCTTACAACCCAGATTCGTCCTCTTTGATTCTAGCAATAGCATCAAGGTCTTTCTCTTGGCCATAGCACTCTCTCTCTCCTTTGTAGATGGCATGTGCTTCAACGTGGTTAAGTTCTTCTTCCATATCTTCCAATCAAGCAAATATGTCATCATTAGAAAGACTTATCATGAAGTTAACAAGTCATCACTTTTAAATCTTGAAAGAAAAAGACAGGATAACTTAATCATGCTGCAAGAAAAATACAGAATATGTATCACCATGTTGTTGGAAAGAGACAAGATAACTTGATCAATAATATATATTTTCATTTGCAACTAAAGAGGACAATAATCAAACCATCACTTTAATCATCAGCTAGTCTTAGACTAGAAATCATTAGAATGTCATAGCCCATTCTATGGGCACCGTTTAGATAGAGAGAAAGATCAGAAGCATTAGGTTGGATTGAGGGATTGTTTTGCTTGCCACTCTCAAGGTGAGTATGTACATTGCTTTAAAAATCCCTTTAGTTTTACTCTTGTGGCACTAAGTTGTACTTCAAAAGTCATTTACAAGTATGACACACTAAGAAGATGTCCATGGCTTTATTTCACGGATGGGGATTAGTAGATATGCATTCTGGGGAGGCCCATGGAAAATCTCTCTTGGTTTTCTTTCTAGTTGATTCTATTTGCAAGTCGTAGAGAGCAGAAAAGTGAAGTGCGCATGCAAGAGCGTGTGTGTGTGTGTGTGCATCAATGGAGAAGAGATGAGACACAGGTTTGGGTGGACTCCAAACACAATAGTGTAAGAGTTATGAGTCCTTATTCTTTTATGTAGAATGAATGGTCAGTGCTACTTCCCGGTAGTCTCCGGTCACCCAACACTCAGGCGCAACACATTGGTCTTTGCCACACCAAAAACCTCCCACTTAATGGACAATGTGCCGTTAAGTTGGGGTGACAATGTATATATACATACAATACAGGTAGACAATGACCATGATCACCTACCCAATGCCCATGAGCGTGCAACAATGTGCAAACCTCTCTGAAGGTAAGCCCTTTGTGAGCAAATCAACAGGATTCTCAGTGGTGTGAATCTTGGCAAGCTGCAATCTCTTGTCCTCGAGCACCTCGTGAATGAAGTGATACTTCACATCCACATGCTTTGCCTTTGCATAAAACACTGAATTCTTTGCCAATTGTATAGCACTTTGGCTATCACAATGTAACACAGGCATCTCAACATTGATTCCCAAGTCTCCCACTAGCCAACCAAGCCACATAGCCTCCTTGCAAGCTTCTGAAGCTGCAACATACCCAGCCTCTGTAGTAGACAAGGCAACACAATCTTGCAAACGAGATCGCCATGAAACTGCACCTCCAGTGAATTCAAAAGCATAGACTGATGTGAGACCTAAATTTTATATGTAAGATAAGGTTATGATAGTTTTTTGCATTGATTGTCATATAAGCGTAGAAAGGGGGGTCATATTCCCTAGTATGAGTCATATATAGGGGTTTTATCAAAGTTGTCCGCTCGCAGGTGGCATCCCATCTTGTATATAGAGTGAGTCCCCTGGGAGAAATTTTCAATGATAGGGGAACTCATTTCCTCAATAAAGTAATTAATTATCTGCTTAATGAATTTATGGTCATCCATAACAAATCGGATCCCTATCCCATTTAGTTACAAAAATCTTCAAAAAAAGGGACTTAATTTTAGTCTATTCCGTTAAGCAACACATTCCCAAGCTTAAGAAAAGGGGGAATGAACCATTTATCATTGAAGACGTTTGTCCAAGTAGAGTCGTTAAGGTTTCCACCCTAGATGGTGAACCAATGGCTAACTAGATTAGTGAATGTCATTTGAAAGAAGTACAATTTGTCGCTTACCAATGAATTGCTAGAAAAGATGCATGTAGCAAAGCAATAGGTTATTGATGAAGCCCAAGAGGAAGCTCGACTTCAGGTACTTAAAAGGAAAGATGCTCTCAAAAATCAACAACTACCTATTCCCATCAGCTTAAGCTATCACCTAAAGGAAAACAACTCATTGTTCCAATTGCACCGAGCAAAGAGGAATGGAAAGGAGGTTACCAGCAGAGCAAACCACAAAGCAATCAATCTTCTACATCCTATAGACAAGTAAATGCTACAAGTAGCATGCAAGGAATCAGGTAAATTTGGGTACCAAAAGCACAGCTTAAAGGTAAGCCGATTCAAATTTGGGTGCCCAAAACATCATCTATTGTACCAAAGATGGTTCTAAGGTTCCAAACACAAAGAGGAGCATCTTCGAGCAGGGAACCTTAAACACAATGGATATGGAAGAAAAAGGAGCACTTATCTTCTCCGCAAACTGTAAAACCAATGAAGCAATGCAGAGTTAAGTCTCAAAAGACTCAACCACAACATTTTGACCAAAGTAAACCAAGATACCAATGGCGAGTTAAAGCTCAAAAACCATCGTTATTGATACTGACAGCTCAGGAAATCATCTCATTTCCACTAGTCACTCTTGGAGAAGAGAGCTCTCGACCTTCTTGGCGCGCGATTTCTGGGGTCCACAGTCGCCCTTTTAAAGCGCCGTCTCACACGAGACATTAGGGGTAAGTTCTAAGCTTATCAATGATCAATTCTATATGCCCAGGTAGCAAGTCTAGGCTCAGGAAAAAACCCTAGAAGCCCAGCAGTGCACGAAGTCCTATGAACAAAAATTGACCATAGCGGCTTGTCAGCTCAACCAAATTCAACAAGACTTGAACTATAGCATGCCCCCATATAATAGAACACTTCTACATCACCAAATGACCATTTGGCCAGGGTCGACGGGGGTCCCAAGTAAAAGAACTAGGTTTTTGCCAGATGCAAGAATTGGATTTTGACTCCACAGAAAGCTTATAGACTGGGTCTATACACAATGTACATGGACGGTTTCATGAAAAAAAGTCAAGGCAAGCTCTCAAAAAGTAGAAAACAGCTTGAAGGCTACAAAGCGTCAAATTTGACATATGAAGTCAAATTAACTCCAAATGGACCAAAACTGGATGCATAGCATCAGGACTATGTAGCGACAGCCCATAGCTTCAAAAGTGACTAACCAAGTCCATAGGCCATCTAATCACAAAAATCAGTGATTTCAGAGTCAACAAGAGCACGAAGTGATTTCAGAGTCGACAAGAGCACGAAGTGATGCTAACGTGAAAAAACTTTACCAAATTCAATTTAGGACTTGTTTTAGATGTATTGAATATGTCTAGGTCAAAAAATTATCAAGTCTTGCAAAAAATTAACTGCTGTAAATAATCATGATTATTCACTTTTGTACTTTTTTGGCTTGAAAATGATCCCTTCACTTCACCGATCACTTGTACACATCTATTACATGCCACATTTCAAGTATGAGCCAAAATAATCAAGAAAAAACTTGGAAATTGTCAAACAACGTAAAGAAGTCTTTCCAATCCATATTTTGTGTTATCTGTCACATTTTTTGATCCAAATCACCCCATATCTTATGGGACCAAAGAACATGATGTCCCAAGTCAACTGATCAAGTTTGAGCAAATTTGGATCTCAAAAACTCAAAATCTCAGTATATCTATTGTTTCAGAGTCTGAAAGCCTAAATCTGGCACCATTTCCACCCAATGCACTCAAATGAGCCCACACTTCACTAAGAGCACCTAAATGCCATATAGTTCAAGCCTATCATGTCAAAAATGCAAAAAGTTGGAAAAAATCCCCACCTATAAATAATAACGATTGTCTACTTTTGTTGTAATTTTTTTCCTGAACTGTATGATTTTGATCTCTACATGTTTTTATGCATCTATGTTTTTATGCATCTATGCATGCTCCAAAATTGATTTGAAGCAAAATGGACATCATTTGTCAGCAATTTAGACTTGGGGCATTTTAGAGCGGGATTTGTAGAATTTTCTAACTTTGACACTTTACTTCCTTAACAGGAGCAATGCAAGCTTCCACCAAGAAGACCAAGAAAAGCGTGTCCCAGAAATAAAAGTTGCAAGAGCTACCACCCTACGATATAGACCCAAGTTTAGTAAAGACGGCAAAAGCAACGTACTTGTCAAGAGAACAGCTTGAAGAAAGCAACACCACGGTGTTCACTGGTAGGTTCAAGAGCGAAGAAGGACACCAAGTGGAACTGTAAATGCTACCATAAGAGATGTATGATATAGCTGCCAAGCCAGACACCAAAGAATCCAACAAAAGGCTGGGCCTAAGGGACTTCTACGACCAAGAACCATGCGACGTAGATTTCCAGAAGGCCTATGAGCTATTGTCTATGATTGAAGAGGATGGGCCAGCCCAAATCACCGACCAATAGGGGCAAAAAGTAGAAGTAGTAATCACAAAAGAGATTGTGGCCGAGGCACTTAAGTTGCCGACTGAAGGTATGATGATGCGGGCCCGAGATAAAAAGACAGAAGACACATTCACCAAAGAGACTGTTGTTGCCACATTTTTTGATGTCATCCAAAGGCAAGTGGAAGAACCAGCTCACCTATACCATCAACACTTCCATTTCTTATCTAAAAGATCACCACGGTACACCACCCAAACCATGCAATTGCGACCACCTTCATCCAAGTGTTGAAGTCGAGAACGAGGCAACCAATTGATCATACGTAGTATGTGCTGACAACGCTGAAAGGCACAAAGAATAATTGGGCACACTTGAACTGCTACCAAGAATAGCATATCATGCTATTGGCATGGTTGATAATTTCTGTCCAGCCCTAGATCAGAACACATGGATTGTTTCCACGCAACCTTCTCCCAGAACCACGCGTTATATTAAAGAGAGTATATAAGTCAGATGAAGAATTTGCAGAAATCTCTCATGAATCTCATAGCAATGAGAACTCAGACAATGAGGAAAGAAGGGCTAGAATTAAAAAAATGAAGAAGAAATTTGTAGGCACACACCACCAATAACCTCAGCAAAAGAAGACGAGGTTTGAAAGAGAAAAAAAACCTATGAAAGGAGCCGCCAAGCTATAGGTGAGGACCAGGAAAGATGAGTTCCAAGAGGGATAAGGGGACACAAAACCAAAAACGCTGTAAGAAAAGGAGAAGAGGATCCCACGGAATTTCTTGAACGCATGTATGCAGAGGTAGAAGCCGTAAAGTTGAAAGAAGCGCAAGAAGCTGAAAAGAAAGTAAAGGAAGAAGCGACCGAACAACAAAGATAGGTAGAGGCTACGGAACAAAGTGAGACACATCACGACCAAGGGGAGATGTCTCCAAAGCCCACCTCACCCATTGTAGATCAAGAAGACCACCCAATGCCAAGCCTGTGCCTTTCACCACCAGCTAAACCGAATGAGGGCGAGGAAGCCTAGGAAAAAGAGAAGGAACATGCAACAACAAGTTTTGAACAGCCAAAAGAGACTAAATCAACTGAAGTTGAACATTCTACAACAACCCACCAGAAATAATAGAGGTATCCACAAAGTCTCAAGCAATAGAAGCAGTCGAGGGAACCACAACGCCTTAAGGAGAAGTAGAACCTCCGCCGCAACCACAAGCAGCCACCACAGCACCACCCAAAGAGTCAGACATTGAAACGGCTGAAACCTCTAGACAGACTCACGTAGAGCCTGAAGATTGGAAAACAAAGTCCTCATACAGGTTAATAAATATGCCAAGCAGATGCAGTAGATGACATAAAAAATGCGAACAGCAGCACTTAGCCGTAGTGCTAAGGCTAGGGAACTTGAGCTAGTCATTAATGCTCTACAAGGAGAGTTGGATGACAGGATGAACATAATTTCAGATCTACAAAGACAGATCAAAGAGCAGCTGAAGGATGAAGCCGAACAACACCAGCTTGCAAAAGAGAAGCATCAGAAAGAAATGGAGGAGCTGTGGGAGAACTTCTAATCAAGTTATCCAATGCCTGCAAGACCAAAGATCAACAGCTGACAAAGGTAACAAATGAACTCCTAACCACTACTCTATTAGTACAGAAGATCCAAGTGTATCTCGATGTATCAAATGCTTCTCTGCAGTACTCTGAGAAAAGGATTAATGATCAGGCAGTACTTTTGAGACGGATAAGAGAAAATTCTACTATCGCTTCAATAAAAGGTATAGATGAAGTCTATAAGACTTTGGAAAAGAGAAACGAGGATCTCAAGCTGGAGCTGAAGCTAGAACAATCACAAAGAAGAGACCTTGCTTTGATGAGGGTCCAAATAGAGGAGCAACTGCTCAAAGAGATAGCTAAACTAAAGAGAGTCAATCAGCTACTGAGACAGGGAAAACCAGAACATCAGGAAGAAGTCGGTACCTCTGAGCAATCAACTGTTGACATTCCCTCAGTCTCTTTTGGTGAGATGGAAACACATCCGATAGAAGGGCTAGAAGGAGAAGCAGATTTTTAGGTACCACTCACTGAACCTGAGCAAGTATCCATGGTCCAGCTTTTTAAAGCTGAGGAAGATGCACTCAAAGAGCAAATTGCCCAGGAAACAGAAGCTGAATGGAAAGCAGCGATGGATTGGGGATTGAGAATTCTTCACTCAGTCAATGTAACTCAACTCACTCCCAACCAAATCAATGCACAGTGGCATCAGCAATCATTGCCATACCCTTTGATCAAAGTGGAGCTTTTATTAAAAGAAAGACTATACAAGGATATGGAGGCAGAAGACTCAGAGGATATCCACCCCAAGTGGAGAAAAAGCTGGTCAAACAAGAATTCAAGATATCTGATTCTGTTCACAAGAGCACCTGCCGCACTACAGAAAGACGCAACATTCTGTCTTATACAAAGGGTAAGAACATAGCAAGTATTTGAGACACTAAAAAACAAGAGGCCTACATGGCTAAACTATCCACGACTACCAGCTCTAGAGAAAGGATCGGTAACAGAGGAATACATGGTGAAAACCCTAACGGGCGCCATGACTTTCTTCAAGAGCCTCCCTGACCTCTCATGTGCCATGTTGTATAAGATTTGCAGAATGTTGCTCACATGTATTCAAGCTTTTCACGAGCCAGAGCAGGTAGGAGCGCCATGGATGTCATTCCTTGAAGGCAATAAGGGTCTCTATTTTGACTTAAGTGGCCAGCCTTTTGAAGAAGTCCTTTACGGCTTCTATGCCCGATGCATTTTTTTGCCCTCTAGCAATATGTTGGCATTTTTTGAAGCTTCTATATAGGTTTCTTCACTTGGCGAATGAAGATACCAGTGATTAGTAACCTTACATCTAGATTTGTTGGGTATTCTGTTGAGATGTAGAGAGAAAGAGAGAGAGACGAGACAAGAGACACACCATATACGCTCCCAAAGACTGATTCATATTGAGGACAAGATACAAATATATAGGTGAGACCAAGTTCAGTAGAGTGAGCCATATATAGCTCCAACACCCCCACTCAAACAAAGGTCTCTAGCTTTGGATGGTAAAACCCTTGGGGAGTTCAAGGGAAAAACCCAAGCCCCTATACAATGTGAAATATGAACCAGCGTTGATGATGTGAAAGTGAATTGTGCATCTATGTACAAATATTCAAGTGAATTAGATATCACAAGGTGCAAATGTGGAGTGTGCATAGTGCATGGTACCTAAAAGATTACAATGTCATATGTACAAAGCTATTACAATAGAAAAGAAGCTAATCTAGAAAGAGTGAGGCCGAAGCAACTCCAAGCTCCGAGCGCAAGAGGATGAAACGTGACTCATTGAGGCCTTTGGTCAAAATGTCTGCAATCATCTGGTCACTTGGACAGTGTTCAACCATAATGGTTCCTTTGCGTAATTCATACCTGACATAATGATAATGGACAGCAATGTGCTTTGACTTATTATGTTGAACATAGTCTTTTGCAAGACTAATAGCACTTTGGTTGTCACACCGCAAGGGTGTGCTAGAAAGAGGAGAGTGACCAATATCAACCAGCATTTGTCGAAGCCAAATCAACTCACGAGCTGCAAGTGATGCCGCAACATATTCTGACTCAGTCGTAGAAACTGCAACACAACGTTGTTTCTTGCTGGTCCAAGAAACAAGACAACCATTTACAAAGAAGCAATTTCCACTAGTAGATCGCATAGATAAATGTGAGCTTGCCCAGTCTGCATCTGTGTAACCCAGAAGAGAAAGAGATTGCATAGAATCCGATGTGAGTTGTCGTCGATAGACTAAACCAAAATCTGTAGTGCCTTTCAAGTATTTCAATACACTCTTTGCAGCAGACCAATGCTTAAGAGAAGGACATGCAAGATGTTGTCCAAGATAATTAGCAATAAACAGAATATCAGGACGAGTGTTCATGCCAACAAACTGAAGACATCCAATCAAGTTACCATAAGGTTGATTTGTGACAAGTTGACCGCCATAGTCAGAAGTATTCTTCGTAGAGCTCGCAAGACAAGGTGTGTTGGCTGAATGTGCAGATTCCATACCAAATTTTTGAATAGTATCTGCAATAAACTTTGACTGTCGAAGGAATAAAATACCTTTTGTACGGTTCCGTTGGATTTGAATGCCAAGACAAGAGTGAATCTCTCCAAGATCCACCATATCGAATGCAGAAGACAATAACTTTTTCACTTGCTGAAGAAATCCCAAATCATTGGAAACAAGGATGGTATCATCCACATAAAGAGCAAGAATCACAAAACTGCTACCTTGGCGTTTTATGTATAAGTTGGGGTCTGACGAGCAAGAGATGAATCCTTTAGAGGTGAGAAAAAGATCAAATTTTGTATACCAGGCTCGCGAAGCTTGTTTGAGACCATATAGTGCCTTATGGAGTTGAGCAACAAGGTCTTCTTTACCTGGAATAACAAACCCTTCAGGTTGTTCCATATAAATTTCCTCTTCCAAGTCACCATTAAGAAAAGCAGTTCGCACATCCATTTGATGAGCTTCTAAATCAAATTGAATAGCAAATGCCAATAAAACTCGAACACTTGTAATGCGAACAACTAGAGAAAAAGTCTCTTGATAATCAACACCAGCTACTTGGGAGCAACCTTTTGCAACTAAGCACACCTTGAACTTGTCAAAAGATCCATCTGCTTTTACTTTTTTCTTATACACCCACTTACATTTAATAGTTGTACGACCAGGAGGTAATTCAGTTAGTCTCCATGTATTTTTAGAGATAAGAGAATCGTACTCTGCTTCCATAGTCTCTTGCCATTGATCCTTTTGTGGTGAAGAGATAGCTTCATCATAAGTAACGGGATCTTCACAGGTAGAAAAAGCATTATCAGCAATATCGTCATCATAAACATGACATGAGCCATGTTCAAAATCAATAGGCAGATCAACAAAAATATCAATATCATCATTGGCAACATTTGGAATGGATGTCTGTGAAGAGGAAAGTTGCTCTATAGGAAGAGTTTCATCTTCTGAAAGAAATGGAAAAGCTTGAAGCAATGATTTAGTATCATCAGAATCATCCATGGACCGTGAGCCTCCCATAAGCTGTTCGTTAAAAGTAGCATCACGATTCACAATTACTTTCTTGGAGGAAGGATCATAGAATTTGTATCCTTTGGAAGTGTCTGAATATCCAATAAAAATAACTTTAAGACTAGGAGCATCAAGCTTTGTTCGTGTTTCTTTGGGAACATGAATATAAGCAATACATCCAAAGGATCGAAAATGAGATACAGAAGGAATGTCACCCGTCCATGCTGTGATGGGTATCTTACCAGAGGGTGCAGTAGTAGGAAGATGATTCTGAATAAATGCTGTTGTCAAAGTAGCTTCAGCCCAGAAAACACGAGATAAGCCAGAATGAATTAGCATACATCTTACAGCATTGAGAATAGTGCGATTCTTTCGTTCAGCAACACCATTCTGTTGAGGCGAATATGGAATAGTGCGTTCATGATGAATTCCACTATCAACACAGTAACTCACAAACTCTCGAGAAACATATTCGCCTCCATTGTCACTACGAAGCTTCTTAAGGCGAAGACCAGTTTGAAGTTCCGCAGCCTTGTGGAATTGTTTGAAAATAGATAAGGCTTCAGATTTTTGTCTAAGTAGAAATACAGTCGTATACCTTGAGAAATCATCAATGAAAGTAATGAAGTAGCGATATTGTGATCTCGAAGAAGGTAGAGGTCCACATATATCAGTATGAACAAGATCCAATATGTCATGAGAATGAGTTGTATTTGAAAGAGGAAAGGGTTTACGATTGTGTTTCCCAAGAGCAAAAAATTCACAAATTCCCATATGGGGATGGGCTTTAAGATCCATGCCATGAACGAGATCACGACGTTGAAGATCAAGGAGTTTTGAGAAATCAGCATGAACAAAACGGTGATGCCATACTTTGCAATCATGACCACGTGGAGCAGTGACAATATTTGCTACAGCATCGTTGAGAGAGAGTTCAAACAAATTACCGTTTCGAGGAGCAGTGGCTATAGTCTGTCCATCTTTCTCAATTCGGCATTTGGTATGATCAAATCCAACAAACAGACCAAGATCAACAAGTCTAGCAACTGAAAGAAGATTACGTTGAAGATTTGGTACATGTAATACTCCTTGCAAAATTCGAGTGGAAGAAGATAAGGTACCAAGATATAAGTCTCCAATACCCTTTACTTGACAAGTAGTATCATCAGCAAGATAAACAACACTTTGAACTTACAGTGGATGATAGTTATGGAGCCACTTAGACTATTATGTCATATTTCCTGTAGCACCAGAATCGACAATAAAAAGTGATCCATCACGTACATGAAGTATTCTGTCTGGAGCAACTGAACATAGGACGCAGCTTGTTTCTGGTACAATGTTGTTTCGATGTTCAGTAGCATATGCTCTATTCCGATCTGTGTTGAATCGACGCTTATAACACATATGAGTGGGATGATCAGATCTTCCACAATATTCACAAGAAGAAGAAGAAGAAGAGTCTCTAGATAAACGTGGTTGTTTTGTGGTAATATTGTGTTCTTCATCATATTGACGTGCCCAACAATCATCTTCAGTATGGCCATTTCTGTTGCAGTAAGAACATTGCTTATTAGGAAATTTGAGACGAGAGAAAATATTACCGCGACGGCCACCTCTGCGGTTTCCTCGTTGAAATGGACGCCTTCGAGCATAAAAAGCACGTTCCATCTATTGTGACTCAGCCTCCTCTTGTGAAATCATAGCTGTATCGTGACCAGCATTCCGACGTTCTTGACGTTGAGAGTCCTTCACCGTATCAAGGAGAAGTGTAATCAGTTGCTTTTGTGGAACAGGATCACCGGCAGCAGCGAGTTGATTAATAAAAGATTTGAAAGATTCAATATGGCCCGTCATGGCAGTACCAACTTCATATTGTAACTTGTTAAGCAACCCTCTCAAATAAAGTATTTCTGTAACAGATTTCTTCTGAAAGTATGAAATAAGGTACTTCCATACGTCGTCCGAAGTAGGCAGTTCATACATATCAAGCAAAAGGGAATCAGTAAGAGCAAAAAGAATATACCGACGAGCTGCTTTATCACGTCGTTGCCAATCCATATAGGCAACATTCCAATCTTCAAATATAGGTCCTTCAGTGATAAGCACGTTATCATTATCCGTATCAACACGTTGAGGCGGACAAACACGATTTCCAAGAACAACATCGGAGAGTTCATCGCCTTCAAGAATTAACAACATCTTTGCTTTCCAGCCTGGAAATCCTTGACCTTGGAAAGGAGGAAGAGAACGCTGGCCAGAAGGAAATCCGTTGACGAGAATATTCATAGCCATATCTTGTTGCGAGAAGACGTTGAGAGCGGATTTTTTGAGATGGGGCTCAACTCAAGGCTCCCACCAGACAACCACTCCGTGAGACCCTACACACGCATATTTCTTAGGGGCACCACCCTCTTTTATGGAGAAAGAAGGAAACCAAAACAAACCATATACAACACACACACACACACACACTCACACCTTCCTTATGTGCTTCAACACAAAATGCCCTTCAACCATTCAACACACACTCCTTAAGCAATCCCTTTGAACACTGCACAAACTCACATGCAAAGATTGACCTTCACCATATTAGTGCTCCTATACTTCTAAGAAAAGCAAGCACAAAACCTCAAAACTCAAAACACCATAATGCACAAATACTTGACAACTCCTTTCCTTTCCCAAAAGAAGAGACTACTTACACACATAAGGCGGCATGCATAGAGAGCTCTTCTCCATCTATGCAGCCCCAAGACTTACTTACACACAACATAAGGAGAGAAGCCAAGCAAATAGACACCATGGTGCACAAAAACTTTCTCAACAAACAAGCAACCCAATGAGCACCAAATATGAGAAGCTGCCAAGATATGCTTACCAATTTTACATGCGTTTAGAGCTAAAGTGTGACGACGACACCCCAATTGCAACAATTTGTTGATCAAACCATGAGATAGATCATTGAACTTGATATCCTTGCTCTCATATAGAATCTACAATCCTTATTTAGGGATGAGTATGGTAAGAGAAATGTTTGCAAGAGAATGGTAGCAATAGCATATTGATGCTCTCTCTATGGTGCCGCTTATGATAGCGAGCTTAGGAAATGGATAGGGAGACAAGAGGAGAGAGAGATTAGGGATTCCCTAACCTTAGAGGAGCTTATTTGCAGCAATGGAGTAGGTGTGTGTATTTTTGTGCTTGCCAAAGGGCCTTTTTATAGTTGTACAAGGCCTTGGGTTAGGTTAAACTTGACTAGGGTAGGTAATTAACCATAGTTAGGTTCCCTTTTGACCATTCCTTCAATTATGCAAATAAGGGACTTATTTTTTCATTAAAAATAGCCTTTTAAGTCGTGGAGGCTCCATAAGGGTTGATAATGTATGTGGGCCCCACCATGATGTCCCTCCAGTGGCTCCTGCAGAGTGTCCCCATCCTGTTTGTTGTGTCTCTGGAAGCATCTTGAGCCGACCCCTCCACATGAAAGTGGTTTTTAACTCCCCATTGGTATTTTATAATTTTGAAGAAGTCAAGAAAACTTTTCACCTTTGTGGTTTACCTGATTGTAACTTTGACCTGCAGTAACAGTGTCCGCAGCACCTTGTTTTCACCATAACTTTCAGCCTGTAACTCAGAATTGGGTGTTGTAAAAGGCAAAGTTGACCTTCTCAAAGTGTTTAAGATGATTTTGGAGTGTTACTCAAGTATACCCACAGCTAAGGCTTTCAATATGCATCCAAAACACCTTTTGAACCAAGTCTCCTTGTAGGGGGCCCTTTAGCATGCATCCAAGGTGTAGCATGCTTTTTAAAAAGAGAATCCACCTTAAACAAATGAGGTAGGCTCCAATAAAGTTTGATTTATTGGGGATATACATTATATTTAATATTTGTTGACCAACACAAGTAAATGATCCAAGAGTTGGGTCACATAGTGGTGGGGAAGGGAAGGCCTACAAGGTTAACCCTACCCTTGAGAGAAGATGGGTAAGATAAGTGCCCATAAATTATTTATTTACAAATTATGGGATGTAGATAGCTATTTAAATTAGTAAAGGTAATTAGTTAAAAGAATGTGCAGTAAAAAAACTAGGAGAGTAGAATTAAGTTTACTATTTATATTTAGCATGAAGAGAGAAATATGATGTAAATGCATAAAGATCTAAGAAGGGTAAAGTGTTTGTATGGAAAAAGGCTATTACGGAAAGAGAGAATGAACACTAGGTTAAAACTTTGATAAAAAATGTATACATTTGAGTAGAAATGTAGTGCAAATGCAAGGTTACCATTTAACGCTACTCATATTAGCCCTCCCCCTTCATCTAGGATCATTCATGCTCCTAGATGAAACAAAAGAGTTTTTTTTTCTTTTTTTCTCTTTTTTTTTTCCAACAAAAGGAGGAGTGATATGCACTCTTTTACTCCATTAGACGTGCTTTTCATTACCTCAATCCCATAAATCGGAGATGGGAGGTTTGCTTTGGGTATGTTCAGATTCCAAGGCTGGTTCTTCTTTGCACATCAAAGCTTTAAAAATAGGTGGAGCATTTGCCAAGCCGAAGGGAGCCATGCCAATTTGGAGCTTAGACGATGTAGGTAGATGACTTCCTATCAACGGATTGATACATTGAAAGTAGGGCTTTAATCTCCATCCATTGACTCTGGTCTTGTGGAGTTTTCCTGATAAATCTGCTAATCTGTAACTACCATTCCCAAACTTTGTTTTTATCATGAAAGGTCTCTCCCATCTTTGCAAAAACTTTTTGTCAAGTCGGTTATCATAGCGAAGAACCAACATACCTTCCTTCAATCCTTTTCCCTTGAGCTTCTTGTTGATTTTGTCCCTTTGGCTTGTGGCTTGGGCAATGTAATAGTCGATGGACTCTTCTCTATCAAGCTCAAGTCGTTGAAGATCTAAAATTCTTTCCTGCAAAGATTCTTTTGACCTCTTTGCTCCCCGTGAGAGAATGCGTAGGCTTGCAATCTCCACCTCAATAGGAAGGAGTGCCTCCTGTCCATATACCAAATGAAAAGGAGTGAATTGTGTGGATACCTTGAAAGATGTTCTGTATGCCCATAGAGCTGCGGTCAAATGACGATCCCAGTCGTTTGGTCGATCTGCAACCTGCTTAGAAATGATCTTACATATCATTCCATTCACCTTTTTAACCAACCCATTGCACTGAGGGTAGTAAGGTGTAGAATGCAAATGTTTGACTTTTAACTTTGTCAAAAGATTATCTAGGAGCTCTACTCTAAACCCTGGACCACGATCTGACAAAATCTCTTATGGTGTGCCGAATCTACTGCATATGTGATCAAAGATAAATTTTGATACCTCCTCGGCTGTAATTCGTGTTGTACTTGCTGTCTCCGCCCATCGTGTCATGTAATCTACTCCCACAATGATGAAGACCTTCCCGGTAGATGTGCGAGGTAAGGGGCCTATTGCATCCACACCCCACTTCTCAAAAGGACCATACGAAATTATTGGAACTCGAGGTTCGTAAGCGAGTCATCGATCTCCAGCAATCTGACAACCTTTGCATGACTTACACCAATGCTGGACATCACGGTGTAGACTTGGCCAAACAAACCCTGCTTGCAAAATCTTCCTGTTTGTAATATCATGAGAAAAATGACCCCCACAGACATCATCATGGCATGAAAAGAGGATTCTCTCTATTTCTTGAACAGAGGGCGGGCACCCTTCTTAGCACCAAATGTTTCCCTTTATGATACAGATCATCTCCTATGAGTTGGTAAGGAGTTGCCTTTTTTACCAACCTATGCCTTTGCACTTTATCCAAGTGTTTAGGGCACTCACCAGTTTGGAGGAAAAATATGATGTCCTTCAATTCCTCTTGGCCTTGTTACTTTGGTTCGTAGATATTCACACCTCCCACCATGATCTGAAGTTTCTCATTGGCGAGATAATCTGCTTCCTTGTTGAGGGTTCTCACAACATGCTGTACCTGTGTAGCTTCAAAGTTCTTTAGCAAAGCCTTCACCTGTCTAAGCCACTCCACTAGAGTAGGGTTCTTGCACTTCCATATCCCTTGGATTTGCCTAATAACTAGTAAGGAATCACCTCTTATTATAAGTCTTTCGATGCCAAGTTTTCTGCATTCTTCAAGCCCCAAATTTAAGGTGACATACTCAGCCTCATTATTAGAATGAACATTTTCCAAGGTGATACCTTTCTTAACAAGAACTTCCCTTTGTGGACTTAGAATAAGAACCCCCCCTGCTACCTGATCGTGTTGTCGTCGGTAAGCTCCATCAAAGCACAAAATGTGTGCATTGTCCATCTCCTCCTCATTATTTTGTGGTGTAGCTTTGTCTCCTGCCTTTGGTGACTCTTTCCTTTCTCTCACTTTGTATGTGAGAATGTCTGCAAGACCTGCCCTTGTGCTATCTTCCACAAGAAAAGTGTATTCGAACTCTTGAAGTTCTAGAACCCATTTGGGTATCCTAGATGAGAGGCTCATGTGTTGCACAACATATGGTAAATTGTTTTCCATGGTGAGAATGACAAATGGTGCAGGTAAGAGATATGATCGGAACTTTCTTACCGCAAACATAATTGTGAATACCACCTTCTCCATATCTGTGTAGCCCTTCTCTGCAGCGGTCATGACTTTGCTTGCAAAGTATACTGGCCTCATGTAGCATGTTTTTGGGTCTTTTTGCATGAGAACTACACCGATGGCCTCCATTCCTACACTTGGCGTGATGTAATATGTATCCTTTGGATTTGGTGGCATTATTGTTGGAAGAGAGTTGAGAATACCCTTTACTTCAGTAAAGCATAATTCGTGTTCCTCTCTCCATTCAAATGTGGGTTTGTTTGCTAGCTTGTGCAAAGGTGCAATAGCTTCCGCTAGAGGGTGAATGAAACGAGACATGTACCTTACTTTGTGGTTGAAAGTCATGAGCTCCTTGGTTGTCGTTGGTGGTTGTAGTGACAAGAGAGCATTTACTTTTGATGGATCCACTTGAATCCCTTGCAAAGAAACCACATGACCTAGCAATACCACTTGTGACTCTGCAATGTGACACTTCTCAGGATTAAGCTGTCCCCCAAATTGATGAAGCCTCCTAAGCCCCTCCTCAACTTTTTGGAAATGAAGTCTTTGGCTACTATAGATACAGAAGTCATCCATAAAAACCCTAATTGACTTTCCAAAGAAGGGCTGAAAGACAAGAGTTGTAAACCTTATAAAGGTACTAGGAGCATTTGTGAGCCCAAATGGCATCACTCTATAGGCAAAGCAACCCCAAGGTGTGATGAAAGTGGTTTTTAACTGATCTTCTTCTGCTATTCTGATTTGAAAATACCCTGAATACCCATCACACACTGTGTAACATTCATAGCCGGCTACTTCGTTTAAGATTTCATCTTGGAAAGGAAGAGGAAAATGATCCCTCTTTGTTGCAGCATTGAGCGGTTTGTAGTCAACACAGACCCTCCATTTTCCGTTCTTTTTAGGGGTTACTACAATTGGGGACACCCACTCAGAGTTAGACACAGGGTAAATGAAACCAGCTTTGAGGAGTCGGTTAACCTCTGTCAAAACTGCCTCTTGTTGTATTTTTCCTAGGCGCCTTAGCTTTTGAGCCACAGGTTTAGTACCTGGTTTTAATTCTATGCCATGCTCTATAACATCCACACCTCTAATTTGTGAGTAATCAGTGATAAACAAATTGGGATACCTCTTGAGCATATCGATGTAGGACCGCTTCTCCTCAGGGGTAAGATCTTTTGCAAGCATCCTCTCAAAGTCTTCAAAGTGCTTGTGGTCACCTTTGTCATCCTTTGTTTGCTCCTTTGTTGGGTCAACCTCTATTGATGGAGTTTTTGATGTGTTGAAGATGATTCCCATTACCTCCAAAGATGATTCTTCTTCGCTATTGGATGTAGTGGTTGAACTTTCCTCGTCGCTTGAGCCAAAACTCTCTTCACTTTCTTCATCAGCCGTGGTCTCATAGTTGATGTCGAGCTGCTTTCCTTCATGCCAATCGTATACTACATGTTGCCCCTTTTTGAGAATCAATTGTCCTCTTCCCCATTTTTGATCTGCATTCACAGCAATGAGCCAAGGCCTCCCTAGGATGATGGGATAGCCCTCCCCCTTGGCTGGCATAACATACATGTCCACACGTGCATCTATACTACATACAGAAACTTTTACATTCTCGATGATCCCTAGGCACTTCACACTTGCATTGTTGGCCAACCTAGCTTGACAATTAGAGGATTTAGTGATTTCAAGCCCTAGTCTATTCATGGCTCTTTCCGTGATCACACACATTTGTGCTCCACCATCAACATACACATTGGATACCTTCCTACCCCTTACATAAGCATCTACAATAGGTTCCACATCTCGTTGTGGCTTTGAAGTCAATGCCTTTATTGTCACCTTTTCTTTCTTTCTTGGGAGTCTTGTGCTTACAAGTTTGGACCAGTGCCTTCTCACCTTGGGTGATAGATGTAGGAGTTGAGGCCAAGAAATATTGGGCTTTTGAGTTTGCAGATCTTCTAAGATGTTGTAGGGTTCCATATTCTTTCCTAATGGAAAATCGTTGATGCCGATCTCCCTTCGCCTTGACCTTTGCTTCTTGCCTCCTTCCTCCTTCTTTGACTTTTTCTTTCTCTCCTTCCTTGCAGGTTCTGACTCTTCATTCCTTGTGTCTTCATCCTTGTTGTGTGCTCTTGTGCGCTTTTCTGCTGGCATAACATCAAAATGTATAGGGCTCACCTCTATCTCCTCTTCCAGTTTTATGACGTTTACTCCTCTCTCTTCCTCCAATTGCGGCCTTCACCATATATGGTGTGCAGATTCTGCGATCTTATCTTATACATTGAGTAGCGTTAAATGGTAACCTTGCATTTGCACTACATTTCTACTCAAATGTATACATTTTTTATCAAAGTTTTAACCTAGAGAGAATGAGAGAGATATGAGTACTCCGTTCTGTCAACGACAAACGTAAGAAGTATGCTCAAGGAACGTCCAAAGATGTGAGAGACGTCACCCAAAAAAGGCAGGGTAAAGAAGACGTTAATAATAAACGAGTCCTCAAAATAGAGTGGCGTGAGACGCAAGATTGACGGCCACAATACGAATAGCAGAAAGCTAAATCTTCTCGAAAAAGTTAACGCCAAAATAAGAAAAACGATCACGGAGGCTTCACGAAGAAGTAGGACGAAGAAAGCTGCGTCAAGCTCAATTGCAGTAAAAACAACATAACTTTCTGTTGCGAACTCCGATTGACGCAAACCTAGAACTCAAATCGAAGAGCTCGAGGAGACGAACAAGTTTTGGATGAAAAGTGCCATTGCGCTACGCTCCATCGCGCTTTTTCCGTTTCTCCAAATTTTGAGCAGAACAACAAGAAAAATTCAGATGAAGTTCAGGGTGTCATTAACAAGAAAACGTAATCAACGATTAGATTGATTAGAAATAAACGCCACATAAAACACTAATCATATTCTTCTTAACACAAAACAACCACAGTTAACAAGAATCAACGCTCAAAAAATAAAATTTGTAACAATTTTGAATCTTACATGCGAATCGCATATACATACTGTTGTCACCATGAATTGAATCGGCGTGTGATCATTACCGCTCTGATACCATGTTGAGATGTAGAGAGAAAGAGAGAGAGACGAGACAAGAGACACACCATATACGCTCCCAAAGACTGATTCATATTGAAGACAAGATACAAATATATAGGTGAGACCAAGTTCAGTAGAGTGAGCCATATATAGCTCCAACATATTCAGCCATTGAGCTCAAAAACAGAGTCACAATGCATTTCTTGCAAGTTCTTGACAAGAGAGAAGACTCAATGTATGAGAAAGCACTACATGCGCTTAAAGACCGCCTCGCCAGTCGTCAACCTGAAGACTACTTTAGTCCATGAGTCTGTGTCAAGGGATGACACAGTTAAGGAGGGAGGAATGTTAGCAGCATGCAAGCTAACTTGGATAACATTTTTTGGAGCTTTCATTGTAAAAACACTTATTATTTTGATGAATCGGGAATATTGTAACTCCTACTTTCCAGATAAACAATGTAATTGATGATCCGGGGCTACAAGCTTCCATATTGTATCAACCTGTCTTTAGTTAAAGCTCCCAGATTATTAGTTTTGACCACAAAAACCTTGGCTAACATATAAAAGCCAATTTTTGTAAGTATTTTATAAGTTTTGGATAATAGAAACACAGTGTGAGCTAAGGACACTCACTTCTCTCCTTCTCGCGCTTCCTACTCCTTTCTCGATTGTCACATTGCAGTGCTGTCTGTTGCATTGCAACCGCAGGTAAGAGCTCTATGCATTGATATAAGCTAAGCATTTAGACGCATTCTGGGTCAAAAATGACTATGTCAAAAACTCACTATTGTTAATAATCGTGATTTTTGCACTTGACCTAAAGTGAGAGTTGAGACCATAACAATGTGTGCTAAAGTCTTATAAACATGTCCTATAAGTTTTGTAACATTTGGATGTCATTTGATGTTGTAACGGTTGTGATTTTTTTATCGATGAGCAATTAGCTTTTGGTGATTTTTGTCATTTGAGTGTAGCCTAAGTTAGATGCAAGTTGTTTGTTGTTTTCCAAGAGATTGACAACCTCTTGTAGCCTCTATGCACTAGTCAAGTCAACTTCGTCCCATGGATTGATAATTATATTTGTGGTTCTTGCTATGTCTGCAATAAGATAGGAGTGAGGTTAGACACCCATCCTACACCATAGTACTAATGGCATGCCGTATAGCTTTAGTATCTCAAGAATGATTCTAGGAACAATCGTTTAAAATTTTTCTTGAGAGAGCTACACATGAACCCCTATCTCTGGTTAACTACAACTTAATTGTTGATTGTCTCCTTGCATCCCACACACACACACACACACACACACACATGTAACAAATTTCAAGTTGTGATGCATTGAGAATGCATTGGCACTCATGTATGTGTGCCTCATTAGGACTTACATCTATACTCCCACCATTAAACAAAGACAATGATGTATCATACACATTCTTTGAGCTCACATCTATTTCCATGCATGGTGTATGCTAATAAAGATTGAACTATATTGCTTCATTGGACACATGTTTAATACATATTCACTATACATCTAATATGCTCAAGCAAAAACACATCTAGATTTTGACCATGCATTTTATGATCTCTATGACATGTTTTTGTCCTCATTAATGTCATTTTCCTAATGGGTCTGTGGCACTATACATCGCTGCTTTTTCCAATCACTCACCAAAATGAATTTCTCCATTAACATAGACTCGGGCACTCCTCAATCAAAATAGAGCATGCTCACAACACAACCATATACATTTTTGGCCATGGGGAAAAAAAATTTGAAAGCATATGAACACTTTTGACTTTGCCTTCAACACTAGATACACATACATACCTTCAGAGATTATTTCTACATTTCAAAATATAAATTTGCTCCCAAAATATCATGTATGCCCACATTGGACCACAAACATCACTTTAGACACGCTATAATTAGCGAGGAGAGCCAGTACAGAGAACCATTCTTAAGAAACTTAGAGCATTGCATGTTTCCTAAACTATAGCCTTTTCATGCATGTGTCATTGTTTCCTCAAGCAGGAAGAGCACGGAAGAAGCCATATCTTATTTAATTTGAAAGTGCAACAAACTAGCTAAAGAGAGCCATCACCAATAGCTAAAGAGAGCCTCTTTTGATAGCAAGTTGCAGCACTGAAAGAACCATAACTTGCTATATATCTTACCAAGTTCTTAATTGGATGAGAAGCATTGCTTGCACATGTGACATTAGTCCCTCTACAAATTGTCACAAAACAAGTAACAAATCATGAAAAGATGTAATGTGCATGGTTGCACCATTGTCAAAGTATCAAACATGCTCCACAAACTCTATACTACATTCATCATGAACATTAATTGTGAAACCATGCTCAAAGAGCCTATTCTTCATACTATACAACATTGTCCAAATTTTCATTAAAGCAAGAATCTAGCAGGTCCAGACAATTTTGAAAAAATGAGAAACCTTGCAAAAGCATCGAGATTCCAAAAGAGAATAGTCAAAATCTTTCAAAGGTGGTGAGGCTTCAAAAAGAATAATGAAAATGGAAAGTGTACAAAGGGTCAATAAGAGAGATCACGTATGAGCCACATCTTAGACATCGTCATCTACATGCACCATTAGTGATAACACCTAGCGAATGTGCATCCAAAAGGCATGGAAGGAAAATTCTTCTCTCTTTGTGATTGAGCGGGTCATGGAATGGCCAAGCTGCATGACACTACCCAAGTATTCCTTTGCTTCCTCCTCCATGATATTGCTCAAGTTGTGAATGGTTACCCTTGTAGTGTCAAAAGTGCCATCACCATTATCTAAAGACAACCTCTCGAACAAGTTGCAGCACTAAGGTTGCCTTCTTCCTACATGGGCTAGGGGAGAGCACAAGGACAGACAGTGATTCAATGGCCAATGAGTAGATAAGTGATGAAAGTAAGTTTTTGAATTTTTGAACTTAATGCATGATTAGGGAATGTCTCAAAATTCATCTTGAATTACCACAAAAGGAAACTAATCTCATGGATTAATAGCCACAGAATGTCATATGGATTTAGTATCGCAAGAAAGACTCTAGTAATAATCCTCTAGAATTTTTCGAGAGAGAGCTACATGTGAACCCCTATCTTGGGTTAATTGCAACTTAATTGTTGATTGTCTCGTTGCATCCCCCTTCCCCCCCCCAACACACACACACACAGAGTTACCTAATTTCAAGTTGTGATGCATTGAGCATGCATTGGCACTCATGTATGTGTGCCTCACTAGGACTTACATCTGTACTCCCACCATTAAACAAAGACAATGATGTATCATGCACATTCTTTGAGCTCACATCTGTTTTCATGGTGTATGCTAATAAAGATTGAACTACATCTTCCACAAAAACCAAATCTTGACAAATCACTTTTCCCTTAGTTTGCAAATGATACAAACTCTAGCCTTTTCTTTCTCAACAATAACCAATAAAATTATGTTGCATTAGCTTAACATCCAATTTTTTGGCTATGAATTTCTCCTGCATTAAACCATAAGCCACACAGCCAAAGACGTTCAAGTAACCAATATAGCTAGCTTCTTGCCTACATGCCAAGATCCAAATGGAATATCCTCATGGAATACTATAGATTTTCTTTATTTGGCACCTATTTAATACATAATCAGTATACATCTAATATCCTCAAGCCAAAAAACATGTAGCTTTTGACCATGCATTTTATGATCTCTATGACATGTTTTTCTCCTCATTAATGTCATTTTTAGAGGGGTGTGTGGCACTATAGATTCCTGCTTTTTCCAATCACTCATCAAAATGAATTTCTCCATTAACATAGGCTCGGGTCCTCCTCAATCAGAACAGAGGGTGCTCACAACACAACCATATACATTTTTGGCCATGGGGAAAAAATTGTGGAAAGCATATGAACACTTATGACTTTGCCTTCCACACTAGATACACACATACATACCTTGAACGATTATTACTACATTTAAAAATATAAGAAAAGTTCTCCCAAAATATGATGTATGGGCGCCCACATTGGACCACAAACATCACTTTAGACACACTATAATTAGTGAGGAGATCCAGCACACAGAACCATTCTTAAGAAACTTAGGACACTGCATGTTGCCTAAATTATAGCCTTTTCATGCATGTGTCATTGTTTCCTCAAGCTCCAAGAGCACGGAAGAAACCATATCAAATTTCATTTGAAAGTGCAACAAACTAGTAAAATTTTGATGAACAAATTGTGGATTCCAAAGTTTTGAATAAAAAAGAGCCTTAGAATTAAGAACACACATGCCAAAAAAAATCCATATTGTTTATAAGAAGTGAGCTTATAAAGACTATCAAACTAAGCATTGTACATGGTATTATCATGTATATATTACATCTATTATTCCCATATCATCTTACTACAAGGTCAATTTTTTGCAAGTGTAGATTTAGACTAAAGATTTTTCTTAATCTCTGATATATATAAAGTATTAGTAGGTCTGAAAGAATTGATCTTGATACATAGAGAGTATTAGTAGTCTAAAGATTCTTTGTGATCCTTGATACATATAAAGTATTAATAAGCTTGAAAGAACAATCACTTGCTATCTTACCAAGTCCTTAGTTGGATGAGAAGAATTGCTGACACATGTAACATTATTTCCTCTACGAACTATCTCAAAACAAGTAACAAATCATGAAAATATTTAATGTGCTTGCACCATTGTCAAAGTAGCACACATGTTCCATAAACTCTGTACCACATTCATGATTAACATTTATTGGAACTACGCACAAAGAACCCATTCTCAATACTGCATAGTGATGGCCAGTTTTCGAAGGCCTTAACCGTGGGTACTAACCCTAACAAGGGGAGCATTATAAGTGGAAAAAAAAAGTGTTTTCTATTGCAAGTTGCTGCCACCACCACCCCTTCCTTGTCCTTGCACTCACAGAGGGGCCACCACTCTCTCTCTCTCTCTCTCTCTCTCTCTCTCTCTCTCTCTCTCTCTCTCTCTCTCTCTCTCTCTCTCTCTCTCTCTGTGTATGGATTTCAAACGGGCACCAATGTACATTGAAATGGTTGAGAAAAAATTATGGATGAAGAAGCTTCAATATGATGCACCATTGGAAACTAAATGAGAAGCTTTCAAGAAAGTTATTTTCTCTTGTGCCGAAGAATGCTTTGCTATAAAGCATCTCCATGGTATCAACAAAGATAGATCACGCAAAAGGTGGTTTCATAAAGAATGTCAAGATGCTAGAAAGTCCTTGATAAAGCTTGATGAAAATATGGACAAAAACAACTATCAAAGTCATTTGCATACATACAAGGCATTGATTCAAAAGAAGAGAAGAAGATGGGAAGTAAAGCAACAACTTTTTCAAGTCCAAGAAAAGGCACATGCATGTGGAAGATTTTGAAGAAACTTGAGGGGCAAGTGGGTTGAGAATTTCGGTAACTTGAGTCTTGTGGATATGTGCACACATTGTAGGCAATTATATGAGCAAGCAAATGCTGAAAAAATGCCATTTTATGGTTCACTCACATGTATGCCCTCTTTTTTTACTATTGAGGATGTATGCAGTGGACTTGAAAATTTGGCCACTCGCAAAGAAGGAGATCTTCAAGGTATCAAGCCGGAGATGATCAAATGGATGGGATATTTTAGCCATGAATGGATGTGTGATATGTTCAACCTTGCACTTCAACAGGGTATGCCTTATGACTGGAGTACTAATTGGGTTAATCCTTTGCACAAAGGAGGGGATGTAAAGAATGTAAACAACTACCGGACTATAATGATTGGGTCTCTTATGGCAAAGTTGTTTGTGTCATAATAATCAATATCTAATTCTCATAAATGATTTTCTCATATTAAACTGATCATTTAATGTGGGGAAGGCCAGGGGAGAAAAAGCTAGAATATTGGTTAAGCTAGCAGACCGACCACAGTAGGGATCCAAAGGAGGGAAAATAGGGATCCAAAGAAGGGGCCATCTGCAAAAGAGCCATGTGCAACAATGGGCTAAAAAGACCCTAAGGTTCAGCCCATTAAGACTTCCAAAATGCTAAGGTTCCAAAATTCAAAGGTTGTGTCCAAAGGTCAACCCTAGGGAAAATTGGATGCTTTGTGTGTCTTTGCACATCCCTACATGGGAGGGGGCGAGCCCTAAAGGTAGGGGATGAGAGAGAAAGCCACACACACACACACAGGCTCCCTTTACACAAAGGGAATGAGGGACACATGTCAGCTCCCTAGGCCAGATGCCCACAAGGTGTGCCCAATTTCTATTGGATGACCCTTGAAGTGGACCAATGAGAATTAAGCTAGAGTAAATCTAGTTTAATTAATTTAAAAACATTTAATAAAAGAAACCAATGAGAATTAAGTCTCCTAGAAGACTATTGGGCAGTCTCCCAAGGGGTCCAATGAGCATTCAAGAGCCCCATGGCTTGCCTGATTCCTATTGGCCAGGAGGCAAAGGGGTCCAATGAGAGTTTAGTTTAATTATTTAATTACCTAAAGCTCTCACAAAAGGGGAAAGGGGGACACATGTCAGAAGGCTATCACTTATGCTTCTTAATTGTAATTGGATTGACTTGTGGAGGGCCAATGAGGCTTCAGGAAGAGCATTTAGCAAGAGGGCTCGCCCAAGAGAGAGAGGGGGCTGATTTTTGCAAGGCATTATCACACACACACTCACACAAGCTCATGTGTGAAGAAGGAGAAGACTATCTCTTCCCAAGCTTTAATGGAGAACTCATCACCTACTCCAAGCTTGTGAGATAGAAGCCTACATCAACACTCTCTTGGCATGTGGATGCAAATCCAACCAAGAGCCAAGCTTCAATGCATGCCCCTCTCCTCTACCAAGCTAATTACTAAGCTAAGCTATGCTACATATCAGTGATTATGTGAGGAGATGTACATCTTTCTCGTAAGATACTCCTTCTTCCTCTCAATCTACTCTCATACCCTGCTAGCTCTCACCATCTTCGAAGGTGTGTGAGGTCTTGGGTCTGAGAACGGGGATAATTCAAGTTGTGTTTGCTAAGTTTTTTGCTTAGTGCATGAAGTTTCCATCTTCATTGCACTAGCTAGTCTTGAAGGAACACAAAGAATTGTATTATACAATGTCTCTCTTGATGGGAGAAACCATAATACAAAGCCTTTTGGAGGGGGGACCGGCTCCATGAAAATCCGGTCCTCAACTGTTGTCAATAGCTTAATTGCTCTCTCTTTTGAAAGTATTTTCGATGCTATCTAACTAGGTGTTATGCTTTTTGTTGCTCTCTCCACCTAAGCACTCTTGTAATTCTCATTAGGAATCTACTCTAATGAAATGCCCACTATGTTCATGCTAATTTCCGCTACACATAAGTTATTAGGCCATTAAATGTTACAATGGTTGGTGGCTACTAGTCCATGAGATTAGTTTCCTTTTGTGGTAATTCAGGATGAATTTTGAGACATTAACTTATAATCGTGCATTAATTTGAAAATTTCAACAACTTACTTTCATCGCTTATCTACTCATCGGCCACAGAATCTCCGTCTATCCTACATCCATTGTCCCTCTTGTGCCTCTCGCCTATCCCATGTAGGAAGAAGGCAATCTTGGTGCTACAACTTGTTTGTCTAATAAAGAGGCTCTCTTTAGCTAATGGTGATGGCACTTTTGACATTACAAGGGTAACAATCGACAACTTGACATTAGTTACCTCTCTCTCTCTCTCTCTCTCTCTCTCTCTCTCTCTCTCTCTCTCGGACCCACGGAGACAATCTACAATTAAAGTTGCAATACATGGATTGTGTTCAAAACTCAATTCTCAGTATAATATCAATAATTAGGGGATGACAAAATTGCTGCCACAAAAATCAGCGCTATATATTGCTTAATCATAAGTTTTTACAAGCTACGAGCCACCAACGATGATGTTTGTACGCAAAATTTAAGCTGGCTGCTGTTGGAGGCAGCATGCACAGTTCTTGATCATGCAGCAGCTGGCGCAGATCCTGAGCCGCATGATATGCTCACTTCCTGCACGGCCAGCTGATCTCCTTTGCTTATACCTGTTTCTTCATCATGGGCCGTCAATGGCGCCACTGTAGAAGCAGCAGCCTGAGGGAGAGCCCACTGCACCTGGCGAAGGTAGGCCCACCGGTCCTGGGCCAGGTATACTAGTGCCATCAACGCCACCTGTACGCTAAAGGCCACGTTCACACGAAATAGGGTGCGGCCGCTGATGAGCTCCAGCAAATGCAAGCCAATGAAGATATTTACAAGTGCCAACAGGATGGTCCCGGTGCCAAGGATCCAATGGGCGGCGTACCACACACCCCTCTTCCACCCAGCTCCCACATCCGGCCGCACCACCCCCAGAAACGCCACCACCAAAGGCGCCAACAGCAGAGCCAAGCCCAACCTCCCATGTGTGTGAGCAAGCCCCACCGCCCCAAACTCGCCCAAGGCCAGCCCTCCGCCCCCGACCGCCAGAAGTAACCCCAAACTTTGTGGCCTTTAGCTATGCGTTCGCTCAACAACGCATTACCTTCTTGGCGAGCAGTCCTCAGGAATCGGATGAGAATGACGCCAAGAGGCATGCATAGTCCCATGCCCAACCACATGAGGAGCCCATGCAGTACGATGACTTGGAGACGGTCCATGATGTGGCGATGGTGGCCTTCAGCTTCAGCAGCAGCAGCAAGTTGCGCTAAATCGGGAGGACAGTGATCTGTTCACAGCTTACGCAGGGCCTTGTCGACGTCGTCCTTGTGGAGCTAAACCCCATTTCTTTGCATTTATATAGCTCCCGTAATCAGCGCGTAATCAAGCAGAAAAGCACGCGCTTAGGGCTAGAAAAGCACACGCAGTCCTGAAACGTACCCGGCACGTTATTAAGGCCATCGGGAATCATCTAGTGGCGTAGCTGGTTTTTAAAGGCAAGAATTTTGGTAGAGTTTTTCACCTTCAAACTCAACGTTGCATTTATCATTTCCCCCGGATATGTTTGTCTTGAGTTGATGTATTTGGTTGGAACGCCTTGTGGCTTGGATTCTTCAAGGGCGTTGTACCTTTCTAGTTTTAATACATATCAAATGCAAAGCTACAATTAATGCGGATTGGTTCTCACTCTCACAACAGCATATGGGATCCTCCTTGGCCTAGCACAATGGCAGTGAACTTTACCTACTAATCTCTTACCTAAAGGCCAAAGTTCCTTGTGCGTGACAATATTGCCATGATCATAGAGGGAGGCATGGAGGATGAAAAATACTCAAAGGAGAGAGTACCCCTTGTGGAAAGATCCATGGGTTGTCCCTCATATTTTGTAAATAAAACTCGTTTGAGAATTTGACTTTGTTTATTTTTTCAAAGTATTTTTCTATTCCACTTTAATTTATAAAGGTAAAGTATAAGTTGTAACTTAAATATATTTTTTATAATCTTGAAAAAACAATTGATATTTTATATGTTTTATGCAGGTCAAAAATAATTTTTTTCATTTGGGCCACCCAATTTTGATAATAGGCATGGTGATAATTGCATAGATATATTATTGCAGCTATTATCGTGCGTATATTCAATAAATCATTATCTCACCTATTCCCGCCACTACTCCCAGACATAAAATTCTCTCCATTTTTCTTTGCTAAGCCACGACAATAGTGGTAGTTCTATAGTTTTCCTCTTATAGTGTGTGTGTGTGTGTGTGTGTGTGTGTGTGTGTGAGAGAGAGAGAGAGAGAGAGAGAGAGAGAGAGAGAGAGGGGGGGGGGGGGGAGACCATGCGTCCATGCTGAGATCAAGAGAGCGATTGAGAGAGAGAAGAGAACAGTGTGAATACATGCCCTATGTCCTTCCCCTCTTCCGTGATCATAGATGGAGGCATACAGGATGAAAAATACTCAAAGGAGAGAGTACCCCTTGTGAAAAGATCCATGGGTTATCATCATATAAATCTTGAAACCTGGATGTAGTTATCCTCAAGCACTTTACAAATGAAGTGTTAGCTTGCATCAGTGTGCTTGGCCTTTCATGAAACACTAGATTTTTTCCCAAATGCATACCACTTTAGACTATCATTATGCAAAACCAGAGGCCACAATAGTGGTTACCCAAATCCTCCACTGTATGAGCATGCCCGCAATCACTAGCACTACAAAACACCGCTTTTAGAAAAGATATCTACTAAAGCAATGTCAGTCATAATCTAAGCCATACATATCAATCAAAGCATCAATAATCATGAAATTTTTTCCAAATAGTCTACTCCCAGTTCATTAACTCATGCTAGGATTCCGCTTGAGCGACGATACTATCCAAAAAGTGGCTTCCACTGTAAGTCCGAGATATACTATCACAGCTATTATCGTCCGTATTTGCAATAATCCGTTATCTCACCTATTCCCGCCACTATTACCGCGCATAAAATTCTCTCTCCATTTTTCTTTGTTAAGCCACGACAATAGTGGTAGTTCTATAGTTTTCCTCTTATAGTGTGTGTGTGTGTGTGTGTGTGTGTGTGTGTGTGTGTGTGTGTGTGTGTGTGTGTGTGTGTGTGTGAGAGAGAGAGAGAGAGAGAGAGAGAGAGAGAGAGAGAGAGAGAGATACCATGCCTCCATGCTGAGATCAAGAGAGAGAGAAGAGAGAGAGAAGAGAACAGTGTGAGTCCATGCCCTACGTCCTTCCCCTCTTCCATAGCTTCCTTATCCCTCAAGCTCTAATACCAATCTGAGAAAGAGAGGACTAGGACATGCAAATAACCACCCAAATGTACCCTATATAGACCCTAGGCCATGCTATTTATAGGACCCCCTTTATCGCATGTCCCTAGCCCTTGGCCTGCTCACTCTTACCCTAGGCTTGACAACAACAATCCCTAACACTAGGTTGGTAATGGGACACTATTATGTTCTGGGACACTTTTATGTCCTATTAAGTGACCATTTTCCTTGAATTATGTCAAGAGTTTCAAAATGGATTTTGAGGTGCTATCTGTCTAGAAAGTTGTCTCATGAGCTGAAAAAAACTCGACATTTTTTTGGAATATCAATTCCATCTTTAACGTACCTTGTCCTTGCACAACATTTCACAACCTAAACTGTGTGAAAAAACGGGTCCTGTTTTTGGCTTTTTTCAACTTTTTGCAACGATACCACTCTAGAATTCATGGTTGTGAGATGTATAATGCTAGAGAACTATCTTTAGTAGTCCTCAACATGTCCTGATGCTTCTAGGGAGAAATAAATGTTAAAGTTGTAAGTTATGACCAAATTACAAAAATTGCCAAATCCTGCTTTTTAGCCAATTTTAGCTCTTCTATGATTTGTTTGGTGGCTTTCATGATATCCAAATGCAGTTTTGATTTTCTATGTCGCATATTGTAACATAAAGCTAATATTCCTTGATTTTTGGGGCACCTAAACCCTATTTTTCATAGTAGACAACGATGGTTGATTTTTTCAATTATAGAAGAAAACGAAACATTCTAGTATATCAAGTATAGCTTTTTCAATATTGTTAGTTTCTTGTGACAACTACATGCATTTTGTAGGTAGTAACCATATCTAGTCATAAGGATCAAATTTGGCTAGATATTGAATAGTTTCTATGGGATTCTACAACTAATACTGTTGAACCCAATTTTTTCATGTATTTAGCACTTCATCTTTGTCCCCAAGATTCCCCTTGGTAAGAGATGTTTTATTCTTTTGACATGCTCCATGGATCCTTATTAACCTAAAGGACAATAGGGAACTAAGAAAACATGCATATATTATTTGTATTGAGTGTGGCTATAGAAACTTTGATGATAGGTTTGCAGAATGGTAAAACTTCAACCTTTTTGTACCTATTTCTTTTGGCAAAACAAAAAATAGTGAGTGAGAAGCAATCATATGTTCTGATCACCAACCCATTGAAGTTAACTAGGGAATTTATCTCAAGTCCTACAAAAATCCCTAATCTTATTTTTATGCAACAAAACGTAAGAAATGACTGTTTTGATTAAAATGTACTGGTCCATCAACTTTGGAGGCTTGGTGTGACCAAAAGATGAGAAATTTTACAAGTTTCTTATTTTTTCCATGTGTAGTAGGCCTTGAACTATAACCTCATGAAAGGATTTTACAAAATGAGTGGATCTACTATGGTTTTGGAGGTTTTTTTCAAAACCCTAAAAGGAATGTTTTATGTCCTGTTAGGTTACCCACCTAGTGCTAAGGTAGGGGTTCGGGGGTAACTCTCTCGAGGAAAATTTTGAGGGAATATTCTTAGAGTATTTCCTATGATATGTCATGCCTTTATTACTACGGCTGGTGGATAGTGGTTGATAGGATTAATTTCCTTTTGTGATAATTGAGATGTTCATTGGCCTAGCACAATGGCATTGGACTTTACCTACTAATCTCTTACCTAAAGGCCAAAGTTCTTGTACGTGACAATATTACGTACGCAAATATTCCATGATCATAGAGGGAGGCATGGAGGATGAAAAATACTCAAAGGAGAGAGTACCCCTTGTGAAAATATGCATGGGTTATCCCTCGTAAATATCTTGAAACGTGGATGTAGTTATCCTCACAAACTTTACAAATGAAGTGTTAGCTTGCATCAGTTAGTAATGCCTTGTCGCTTGGATGCTTATTAACAAACATTGACCCTATAGTGGCCTAAGGCAAAGTGGGTAGTAGTAGTCTCAAACAACATTTGGGATCCTCCTTTGCCTAGCACAATGACAGTGGACTTTACCTACTAATCTCTTACCTAAAGGCCAACGTTCCTGTACGTGACAACATTAGGCAAATATTCCATGACCGTAGAGGGAGGCATGGAGGATGAAAAATACTCAAAGGAGAAAGTACTCCTTGTGAAATGATCCCTGGGTTGTCATCATATAAATCTCAAAACCTGGATGTAGTTATCCTTGATAACTTTACAAATGAAGTATTAGCTTGCATTAGTGTGCTTGGCCTTTCCATGAAACACTAGATTTTTCCCCAAATGCATACCACTTAAACTATCATTATGAAAACCTGAGCCGACAATAGTAATTACCCAAATCTTCCACTGTATGAGCAAGCCCTATTGCTACCTTGCTAGCCTTACAGGTGTTGAACCGGAGGAAGAGAGTGCAGGTATATGGAGAAGAGAGAGAGAGATAGAGAGAACACGTTACACAATTATATGAAAACCTCAAAGTGTGTAGCGAGAACACACTAAGTAAACATATACAATGGGGACTCTTAGCTATATATAGCATAGGGGTTGGTATATATAGCTCCAACACCCCACTTAAATATGAGTCCCTACCTGTGGATGAAAAAACCCTTGGGGATACAAGGGAAAAACCCACGGCACCATAAACATGCACTGTTATATTAACAATTATCAAAGTTTGCAAAATTCATTTTCGAAGAGCCACATCACTCCATAATATACAATCTGTGCTTTCAAGCATCTTTGGAAGTTTAATAACCCTATATATACAATTGAATTGATGAAAATTCAATATCTTTGAGCCCTGATACAAACTGCTTGATGTGACTTTTATCCTGTAAACAACATCAACTCAAGAAACATATCAAGACGTGAAGGTTATAAATAACCAAATCACATTGTCCTTAGAGACGGCTTGCGCCGCTTTAGAGACAACATAGAAACAAACGTAATGCCAATGCAATTACATGTGCAGACGACATATAAGAAACAAACGTAATATCAACGTAATCACATGTGCACACATATATATAAAGCTGGCATGTAATAAACACATTGGGCCCCCAAGATCTCAACTGGCAGTTGTGTCATCATCATGGCTTTACGTACCATGGCATCAGAATGTTCACCATGGCATCAGAGATGCTTAGAGATGCTTTGAAATAGCAACCATCATGGCTTTATGTACCATGGCATTAGAGATGCTTAGAAAAAACTTTGAAATAGAAACCATCATGGCTTTACGTACCATGGCATCATAAACACTTTTTTTGTAAGGAAATGCAATACCATGGCATCAGAGACGCTTTCTTCAAATCAAATAAAAATCTTAAAATAGTAATATCATCATGGCTTTACGTACCATGTGTGAGAAAATTCAAAATCTACAAAACCTCAAAGACAATAATTAGTCAGTAGATAATACTTGGTAAATCTTGTCAACTCTACATCGACGACTCACATGAAAACCATCACACACGTTTGTATACTATCAAAAAATGATCGTAAAATTACGTGAAGTATTATGAAGACGGGGGATCTTCATGTTTCAAGTCCATTGAGATTGTTGATATTCCAGCTTCTGACCCTGCTTGGCATAATAAGTTTATTGAGAAACTTTTAACAAATATGGACTCTGAGAGGCAAATGCCGAAGCTCAATAAGGGTCAAGTAGTGGAATTCAAGGCAAACCATAAGGACGTGCTTCGCATGGTCGTGGAGTTCTGTGCAAAATTCTAATACAAAGCCTAACAAGATGCCTTGCATCGTGTAGTTTTGCACAGAATCTGAAGAGAAGATGGCCGCAACGATTGCAACAATGCTTTAATTTGTTAGAAAATATGACGTAGCTGAATAGATATTTGAGTAGATTACTTAAGGAGAGAGATAGATTTCACACACAAGACATTATAGAGTAGAGAGAGAGAGAGAGTACACACGATATACATGGTTCAGCCTTGTGGAGATAAACCCCATTTCTTTACATTTATATAGCTCCTGTAATCAGTGCGTAATGAAGCAGAAAAGCACGCTCTTAAGGCTAGAAAAGATTGAGTCAGCTTGTTGAGTAGTTCATCTATGTTGAACTCAGTACTTTCAGGCGTGGGAGATGGGTTTTTATATCCTTGTTGCAAAGGCCCATTCTTTTTTGGAAATGGTCCGTATAGTGATGCATATTGTTGCATCGTGTCTTGGGCCTCTGATAACTCTATCTCAAGCTCAGGGATTCTGGCGTGTAAAATGTCATGTGTCTCTCCTTCGCTTGCAAGATCTTTTCCTTGGCTTGATAATGCAATGAGGGTCTCTGAATGTTTGGGAAGCACAACTATGGGATGTTTGCATGCAAGCATTGGATTATTGGTGTTACTTGCTGCCACTTTCTCTGCAATTCAACCATGCCCAATGCCAGAATTCTTGGGGCGGTCTGACCAATCTACACGCCTCCCAAGGATTTTGTAAACATAACACTGTGTGTAAAGTATAGTTCCATTTGGTTATTGTTTGGCGTAACTCTCTCTCATCGTATGAATCTTTGTAGCAATACTCGTGCAAGTCCTTTGTGCTTCAAATATGATAGCTTTACGAGGACTGATTCCTTTGCATTGCCTCTGATTGGAAATAGTGCTCGCGCACAAAGTGGTTTGGACATAGCTTCCTGCACTCCTTAAGGCTGAGAGGCTCACCTTACAACCCAGATTCTTCCTCTTCGATTCTAGCAATAGCTTCAAGGTCTTTCTCTTGGCCATAGCGCTCTCTCTCTCCTTTGTAGATGGCATGTGCTTCAACGTGGTTAAGTTCTTCTTCCATATCTTCCAATCAAGCAAATATGTCATCATTAGAAAGACTTATCATGAAGTTAACAAGTCATCACTTTTAAATCTTGAAAGAAAAAGACAGGATAACTTAATCATGCTGCAAGAAAGAGACAGAATATCTATCACCATGTTGTTGGAAAGAGACAAGATAACTTGATCAATAATATATATTTTCATTTGCAACTAAAGAGGACAATAATCAAACCATCACTTTAATCATCAGCTAGTCTTAGACTAGAAATCATTAGAATGTCATAGCCCATTCTATGGGCACCGTTTAGATAGAGAGAAAGATCAAAAGCATTAGGTTGGATTGAGGGATTGTTTCGCTTGCCACTCTCAAGGTGAGTATGTACATTGCTTTAAAAATCCCTTTAGTTTTACTCTTGTGGCACTAAGTTGTACTTCAAAAGTCATTTACAAGTATGACACACTAAGAAGATGTCCATGGCTTTATTTCACGGATGGGGATTAGTAGATATGCATTCTGGGGAGGCCCATGGAAAATCTCTCTTGGTTTGCTTTCTAGTTGATTCTATTTGCAAGTCGTAGAGAGCAGAAAAGTGAAGTGCGCATGCAAGAGCGTGTGTGTGTGTGTGTGTGCATCAATGGAGAAGAGATGAGACACAGGTTTGGGTGGACTCCAAACACAATAGTGTAAGAGTTATGAGTCCTTATTCTTTTATGTAGAATGAATGGTCAGTGTTACTTCCCGGTAGTCGCCGGTCACCCAACACTCAGGCGCAGCACATTGGGCTTTACGACACCAAAAACCTCCCACTTAATGGACAATGTGCCATTAAGTTGGGGTGACAATGTGCATTAATGTTGTAAGGTGACAATAATATACATAACAGTGTGTGTGACACAATGTGCAAAACCTGCTGCAATTGTAAGTTTGTAGGCATCATCAGTGTGAATACAGTGGATTTCTGTTCAGACGCAAGCTGCTCTCTCTTGCCTGCACAGCACCGCGAAGATACGCACATGATCTTCTCATGCCACTTTTCTGCCTGCATTTGACAACTCACATTCTCCTGAAGCTGCAATCACACATGTTCCTTCTCCCACGCCAATCCAGCCACAGCCTCCTTGAAAGCTTCTGAAGCTGCAACATAAGCCTCTTGATAGTGACAATGAACAATAGTTAGCCATTGCAAACGAGATCGCCATGAAACTGTACCTCCAGTGAATTCAAAAGCATAGACTGATGTGAGACCTAAATTTTATATGTAAGATAAGGGTTTGATAGTTTTTTGCATTGATTGTCATATAAGCGTAGAAAGGGGGGTCATATTCCCTAGTATGAGTCATATATAGGGGTTTTATCAAAGTTGTCCGCTCGTAGGTGGCATCCCATCTTGTATATAGAGTGAGTCCCCTGGGAGAAATTGTCAGTGATAGAGGAACTCATTTCCTCAATAAAGTAATTAATTATCTGCTTAATGAATTTATGGTCATCCATAACAAATCGGATCCCTATCACCCACAAGAAAATGGACAAGCTGAGCATACAAATAAAATTCTTAGCTCAGTATTAACTAAACTTGTTAGTTCAGGACGGACAGATTGGGAAAATAATCTCCATGCCACTCTATGGGCTTATAGAGTTTCACCACCAGCTAAACCCAATGAGGGCGAGGAAGCCAAGGAAAAAGAGAAGGAACATGCAGCAACAAGTTTTGAACAGCCAAAAGAGACTAAACCAACTAAAGTTGAACATTCTACAACAACCCACCAGAAATAATAGAGGTATCCACAAAGTCTCAAGCAATAGAAGCAGTCGAGGGAACCACAACGCCTTAAGGAGAAGTAGAACCTCCGCCGCAACCACAAGCAGCCACCACAGCACCACCCAAAGAGTCAGACATTGAAACGGCTGAAACCTCTAGACAGACTCACGTAGAGCCTGAAGATTGGAAAACAAAGTCATCATACAGGTTAATAAATATGCCAAGGAGATGCAGTAGATGACATAAAAAATGCGAACAGCAGCACTTAGCCGTAGTGCTAAGGCTAGGGAACTTGAGCTAGTCATTAATGCTCTACAAGGAGAGTTGGATGACAGGATGAACATAATTTCATATCTACAAAGACAGATCAAAGAGCTGAAGGATGAAGCCGAACAACACCAGCTTGCAAAAGAGAAGCATCAGAAAGAAATGGAGGAGCTGTGGGAGAACTTCTAATCAAGTTATCCAATGCCTGCAAGACCAAAGATCAACAGCTGACAAAGGTAACAAATGAACTCCTAACCACTACTCTATTAGTACAGAAGATCCAAGTGTATCTCGATGTATCAAATGCTTCTCTGCAGTACTCTGAGCAAAGGATTAATGATCAGGCAGTACTTTTGAGACGGATAAGAGAAAATTCTACTGTCACTTCATTAAAAGGTATAGATGAAGTCTATAAGACTTTGGAAAAGAGAAACGAGGATCTCAAGCTGGAGCTGAAGCTAGAACAATCACAAAGAAGAGACCTTGCTTTGATGCGGGTCCAAATAGAGGAGCAACTGCTCAAAGAGATAGCTAAACTAAAGAGAGTCAATCAGCTACTGAGACAGGGAAAACCAGAACATCAGGAAGAAGTCGGTACCTCTGAGCAATCAACTGTTGACATTCCCTCAGTCTCTTTTGGTGAGATGGAAACACATCCGATAGAAGGGCTAGAAGGAGAAGCAGATTTTTAGGTACCACTCACTGAACCTGAGCAAGTATCCATGGTCCAGCTTTTTAAAGCTGAGGAAGATGCACTCAAAGAGCAAATTTCCCAGGAGACAGATGCTGAATGGAAAGCAGCGATGGATTGGGGATTGAGAATTCTTCACTCGGTCAATGTAACTCAACTCACTCCCAACCAAATCAATGCACAGTGGCATCAGCAATCATTGCCATACCCTTTGATCAAAGTGGAGCTTTTATTAAAAGAAAGACTATACAAGGATATGGAGGCAGAAGACTCAGAGGATATCCACCCCAAGTGGAGAAAAAGCTGGTCAAACAAGAATTCAAGATATCTGATTCTGTTCACAAGAGCACCTGCCGCACTACAGAAAGACGCAACATTCTGTCTTATACAAAGGGTAAGAACATAGCAAGTATTTGAGACACTAAAAAACAAGAGGTCTACATGGCTAAACTATCCACGACTACCAGCTCTAGAGCAGGGACCGATAATAGAGGAATACATGGTGAAAACCCTAACGGGCGCCATGACTTTCTTCAAGAGCCTCCCTGACCTCTCATGTGCCATGTTGTATAAGATTTGCAGAATGCTCCTCACATGTATTCAAGCTTTTCACGAGCCAGAGCAGGTAGGAGCGCCATAGATGTCATTCCTTGAAGGCAATAAGGGTATCTAGTTTGACTTAAGTGACCAGCCTTTTGAAGAAGTCCTTTACGGATTCTACGCCCGATGCATTTTTTTGCCCTCTAGCAATATGTTGGCATTTTTGGAAGCATTCTATAAAGGTTTCTTCACTTGGCGAATGAAGATACCAATGATTAGTAACCTTACATCTAGATTTGTTGGGTATTCAGCCATTGAGCTCAAAAACAGAGTCACAATGCATTTCTTGCAAGTTCTTGACAAGAGAGAAGACTCAATGTATGAGAAAGCACTACATGCGCTTAAAGACCGCCTCACCAGCCGTCAACTTGAAGACTACTTTAGTCCATGAGTCTGTGTCAAGGGATGACACAGTTGAGGAGGGGGGAATGTTAGCAGCAAGCTAACTTGGATAACTTGGATAACATTTTTTGGAGCTTTCATTGTAAAAACACTTATTATTTTGATGAATCGGGAATATTGTAACTCCTACTTTCCACATAAACAGTGTAATTGATGATCCGGGGCTACAAGCTTCCATATTGTATCAACCTGTCTTTAGTTAAAGCTCCTAGATTATTAGTTTTGACAGCAAAAACCTTGGCTAACATATAAAAGCCAAATTTTGTAAGTATTTTATAAGTTTTGGATAATAGAAACACAGTGTGAGCTAACGACACTCACTTCTCTCCTTCTCGCGCTTCCTACTCCTTTCTCGATTGTCACATTGCAGTGCTGTCTGTTGCATTGCAACCGCAGGTAAGAGCTCTATGCATTGATGTAAGCTAAGCATTTAGATGCATTCTGGGTCAAAAATGACTAGGTAAAAAACTCACTACTGTTAATAATCGTGATTTTTGCACTTGACCTAAAGTGAGATTTGAGACCATAAGCATGTGTGCTTAGGTCTTATAAACATGTCCTATAAGTTTTGTAACATTTGGATGTCATTTGATTTTGTAACGGTTGTGATTTGTTTATCGATGAGCAATTAGCTTTTGTTGATTTTTGTCATTTGAGTGTAGCCTAAGTTAGATGCAAGTTGTTTGTTGTTTTCCAAGAGATTCACAACCTCTTGTAGCCTCGATGCACTAGTCAAGTCAACTTCATCCCATGGATTGATAATTATATTTGTGGTTCTTGCTATGTCTGCAATAAGATAGGAGTGAGGTTAGACACCCATCCCACACCATAGTACTAATGGCATGCCGTATAGCTTTAGTATATCAAGAATGATTCTAGGAACAATCGTTTAAATTGTTTCTTGAGAGAGCTACACATGAACCCCTACCTCGGGTTAACTACAACTTAATTGTTGATTGTCTCCTTGCATCCCACACACACACACACACACATGTAACAAATTTCAAGTTGTGATGCATTGAGAATGCATTGGCACTCATGTATGTGTGCCTCATTAGGACTTACATCTATACTCCCACCATTAAACAAAGACAATGATGTATCATACACATTCTTTGAGCTCACATCTGTTTCCATGCATGGTGTATGCTAATAAAGATTGAACTACATCTTCCACGAAAACCAAATCTTGACAAATCGCTTTTCCCTTAGTTTGCAAATGATAAAAACTCTAGCCTTTTCTTTCTCAACAATAACCAATAAAACTATATTGCATTGGATTAACATTCAATTTTTGGCTATGAATTTCTTTTGCATTAAACGATAAGCCATTCAGCCAAAGACATCCGAGCAACCAATAGAGCTAACTTCTTGCCTGCATGCCAAGATCCAAATGGAATTTCCTCATGGAATACTATATTACTTCATTGGACACATGTTTAATACATATTCACTATACATCTAATATGCTCAAGCAAAAACACATCTAGATTTTGACCATGCATTTAATGATCTCTATGACATGTTTTTGTCCTCATTAATGTCATTTTTCTAATGGGTGTGTGGCACTATACATCGCTGCTTTTTCCAATCACTCACCAAAATGAATTTCTCCATTAACATAGACTCGGGCCCTCCTCAATCAGAATAGAGCGTGCTCACAACACAACCATATACATTTTTGGCCATAAACAAAAATTGTTGAAAGCATATGAACACTTTTGACTTTGCCTTCAACACTAGATACACATACATACCTTCAGAGATTATTTCTACATTTCAAAATATAAATTTTCTCCCAAAATATCATGTATGCCCACATTGGACCACAAACATCACTTTAGACACGCTATAACTAGCGAGGAGAGCCACCACAGAGAACCATTCTTAAGAAACTTAGAGCATTGCATGTTTCCTAAACTATAGCCTTTTCATGCATGTGTCATTGTTTCCTCAAGCTGCAAGAGCACGGAAGAAGCCATATCTTATTTAATTTGAAAGTGCAACAAACTAGCTAAAGAGAGCCATCATCAATAGCTAAAGAAAGCCTCTTTTGATAGCAAGTTGCACCACTGAAAGAACCATAACTTGCTATATATCTTACCAAGTTCTTAATTGGATGAGAAGCATTGCTTGCACATGTGACATTAGTCCCTCTACAAATTGTCACAAAACAAGTAACAAATCATGAAAAGATGTAATGTGCATGGCTGCACCATTGTCAAAGTATCAGACATGCTCCACAAACTCTATACTACATTCATCATGAACATTAATTGTGAAACCATGCTCAAAGAGCCTATTCTTCATACTATACAACATTGTCCAAATTTTCATTAAAGCAAGAATCTAACAGGTCCAGACAATTTTGAAAAAATGAGAAACCTTGCAAAAGCATCGAGATTCCAAAAGAGAATAGTCAAAATCCTTCAAAAGTGGTGAGGCTTCAAAAAGAATAATGAAAATGGAAAGTGTACAAAGGGTCAATAAGAGAGATCACGTATGAGCCACATCTTAGACATCGTCATCTACATGCACCATTAGTAATAACACCTAGCGAATGTGCATCCAAAAGGCATGAAAGAAAAATTCTTCTCTCTCTTTGTGATTGAGCGGGTCATGGAATGGCCAAGCTGCATGACACTACCCAAGTATTCCTTTGCTTCCTCCTCCATGATATTGCTCAAGTTGTGAATGGTTACCCTTGTAGTGTCAAAAGTGCCATCACCATTATCTAAAGACAGCCTCTCGAACAAGTTGCAGCACTAAGGTTGCCTTCTTCCTACATGGGCTAGGCGAGAGGCACAAGGACAGACGGTGATTCAATGGCCAATGAGTAGATAAGTGATGAAAGTAAGTTTTTGAATTTTTGAGCTTAATGCATGATTAGGGAATGTCTCAAAATTCATCTTAAATTACCACAAAAGGAAACTAATCTCATGGATTAATAGCCACGGAATGTCATATGGATTTAGTATCTCAAGAAAGACTCTAGTAATAATCCTCTAGAATTTTTCGAGAGAGAGCTACATGTGAACCCCTATCTTGGGTTAATTGCAACTTAATTGTTGATTGTCTCGTTGCATCCCCCCCCCCACACACACACACACACAGAGTTACCTAATTTCAAGTTGTGATGCATTGAGCATGCATTGGCACTCATGTATGTGTGCCTCACTAGGACTTACATCTGTACTCCCACCATTAAACAAAGACAATGATGTATCATGCACATTCTTTGAGCTCACATCTGTTTTCATGGTGTATGCTAATAAAGATTGAACTACATCTTCCACAAAAACCAAATCTTGACAAATCACTTTTCCCTTAGTTTGCAAATGATACAAACTCTAGCCTTTTCTTTCTCAACAATAACCAATAAAATTATGTTGCATTAGCTTAAATTAATATCCAATTTTTTGGCTATGAATTTCTCCTGCATTAAACCATAAGCCACACAGCCAAAGACGTTCAAGTAACCAATATAGCTAGCTTCTTGCCTACATGCCAAGATCCAAATGGAATATCCTCATGGAATACTATAAATTTTCTTTATTTGACACCTATTTAATACATAATCAGTATACATCTAATATCCTCAAGGCAAAAAACATGTAGCTTTTGACCATGCATTTTATGATCTCTATGACATGTTTTTCTCCTCATTAATGTCATTTTTAGAGGGGTGTGTGGCACTATAGATTGGTGCTTTTTCCAATTACTCATCAAAATGAATTTCTCCATTAACATAGGCTCGGGTCCTCCTCAATCAGAATAGAGGGTGCTCGCAACACAACCATATACATTTATGGCCATGGGGAAAAAATTGTTGAAAGCATATGAACACTTATGACTTTGCCTTCCACACTAGATACACACAAACATATCTTGAGAGATTATTACTACATTTAAAAATATAAGAAACTTTCTCCCAAAATATGATGTATGCCCACATTGGACCACAAACATCACTTTAGACACACTATAATTAGTGAGGAGATCCAGCACACAGAACCATTCTTAAGAAACTTAGGACACTGCATGTTGCCTAAATTATAGCCTTTTCATGCATGTGTCATTGTTTCCTCAAGCTCCAAGAGCACGGAAGAAGCCGTATCAAATTTAATTTGAAAGTGCAACAAACAAGTAAAATATTGATGAACAAATTGTGGATTCCAAAGTTTTGAATAAAAAAGAGCCTTAGAATTAAGAACACACATGCCAAAAAAATTCCATATTGTTTATAAGAAGTGAGCTTATAAAGACTATCAAACTAAGCATTGTACATGGTATTATCATGTATATATTACATCTATTATTCCCATATCATCTTACTACAAGGTCAATTTTTTGCAAGTGTAGATTTAGACTAAAGATTTTTCTTAATCTCTGATATATATAAAGTATTAGTAGGTCTGAAAGAACTGATCTTGATACATAGAGAGTATTAGTAGTCTAAAGATTCTTTGTGATCCTTGATACATATAAAGTATTAATAAGCTTGAAAGAACAATCACTTGCTATCTTACCAAGTCCTTAGTTGGATGAGAAGCATTGCTGACACATGTAACATTATTTCCTCTACGAACTATCTCAAAACAAGTAACAAATCATGAAAATATTTAATGTGCTTGCACCATTGTCAAAGTAGCACACATGTTCCACAAACTCTGTACCACATTCATGATTAACATTTATTGGAACTACGCACAAAGAACCCATTCTCAATACTACATAGTGATGGCCAGTTTTCGAAGGCCTTAACCGTGGGTACTAACCCCAACAAGGGGAGCATTAAAAGTGAAAAAAAAAAGTGTTTTCTATTGCAGGTTGCTCCCACCACCCCCCCTTCCTTGTCCTTGCACTCACAGAGGGGCCACCACTCTCTCTCTCTCTCTCTCTCTCTCTCTCTCTCTCTCTCTCTCTCTCTCTCTCTCTCTCTCTCTCTCTCTCTGTGTGTGTGTGTGTGTGTGTGTGTGTGTGTGTGTGTGGATATTTCAAACGGGCACCAATGTACATTGAAATGGTTGAGCAAAAATTATGGATGAAGAAGCTTCAATATGATGCACCATTGGAAACTAAATGGGAAGCTTTCAAGAAAGTTATTTTCTCTTTTGCCGAAGAATGCTTTGCTATAAAGCATCTCCATGGTATCAACAAAGATAGATCACGCAAAAGGTCATTTGCATACATACAAGGCATTGATTCAAAAGCAGAGAAGAAGATGGGAAGTAAAGCAACAACTTTTTCAAGTCCAATAAAAGGCACATGCATGTGGAAGATTTTGAAGAAACTTGAGGGGCAAGGGGGTTGAGAATTTTGGTAACTTGAGTCTTGTGGATATGTACACACATCGTAGGCAATTATATGAGCAAGCAAATGCTGAAAAAATGCCATTTTATGGTTCACTCCCATGTATGCCCTCTTTTTTTACTATTGAGGATGTATGCAGTGGACTTGAAAATGTATGCAGTGGACTTGAAAATTAAATTTGGCCACTCGCAAAGCAGAAGATCTTCAAGGTATCAAGCCGGAGATGATCAAATGGATGGGAGATTTTAGCCATGAATGGATGTGTGATATGTTCAACCTTGCACTTCAACATGGTATGCCTTATGACTGGAGTACTAATTGGGTTAATCCTTTGCACAAAGGAGGGGATGTAAAGAATGTAAACAACTACCGGACTATAATGATTGGGTCTCTTATGGCAAAGTTGTTTGGGTGCATAATGCAGATGAAATTGAGTGATTGGACTGAAGATAAGGACAAGCGTGCAAAGGGACAAGCGGGTTTTCATCGATACCATAGCACCATTGATCATTTTGTCACTCTTCGTGTTCTCATGGAGGAAAGTTGGTTGAAAGGCAAGCGATTATATTGTTGTTTTGTGGACTTTAAGAAAGCCTTTGATATGATTCCACGTAACAATTTGTGGAGAAGGATGGAAGAACTCCAAGTGCCAAGTGAGTTTATGCTTGTGGTTTCTCGAATCTATGAGAAGGTGATTTGTCAATTGTGCATGGGAAGAGAAATTTCAAAAAAAAATGAAAGCACTATTGGGGTTAAACAAGGATGTTCGTTGTCAGCAACTCTCTTTGGTCTATGCATCGATCTATTGGAACAAATGGTACTTGACTTTATGCAAGAAGAAGGCATTGAAGAGGTCACTATTTGCAATGTGGTAATCATGCATTTGTTGTATGCGGATGATGTAGTGCTTCTAGCACACACTTTAGAAGATGCACAAAAGCTTATGGTTGTTCTTGATAACTTTTGCTTGCATAGTGGGCTGATTGTGAACGAATCCAAGACAAAGGTTATGCTTGTGAAAACCAACCATAAGGAGAAGCCATGCATTGTGTACAACAATGAGACACTTAAGTGGTTGAGAGCTTTAAGTACCTTGGCCTTGAGGTTCCGTCCAATCACAAGTGGCATGAATGTGCTATGCATCATTTGGAAGCAATAAAGAGAACATTTTATGCATTTGAGAACATGTATAATGCGGGAAACATCAAGTGTTGGGTTCTCAAGAAGTATCTTTTTGATGCATTGGTGACATCTGTTCTTCTTTATGGAGTTGAAGTGTGGGGCGGAGCATCTCAAAGTCTACTTGGAAAGAGTTTGAGAATGTCCAAAAGTGTTTTCTTAAAACTTTCTCCAAGTGAAGACACAAACACCATGTATGCTCCTACTTCTTGAGTCGGGATGTCTTCCAATTCAGGTTATGGGCATGGAAAGGGTTGTGGAGTACATGATAAAGATGCATCAAAACCCCTCACATCAACTTCCTACAATTGCATGGGAAGCAAGCAAAAAAGTTCAAAAGACGCATAAAAGCAAGATCTTGAGCACAGGATGGATGCAAGACATAAAGAAGTGGTTTGGGAGATGGGGTGTATTACACTTGCTACATGATGCTGCAATTGACTCCCAAGTGAATGAAGCTTTTCTACAACGCCAATGTATTATGGCTTGGGAGAAATCCGGTGGGTCACGCTTTATACATTACACCACCCATATTGCCCCCACCTAAAAAGCCATGTTCTTCGGTGAAAGAGGAAACCGTACTCACACTTACATGCTTGAGTCTATCCCCTTGTCGGCGATACGCACTATCGCAGCCATTTGGCTAATTAGCTCCCATTTCCTTCGATGCGAGATAGGGCATTGGGCCAATGGAGAAGAGTCAAATCAATTGTGCACATTATGCTCACTACAGGTTCAAGAGTCTGTGTACCACACACTACTAGAGTGCTCAGATTTTGGTCACATTCAAACTTCTTTCTCTCACATTTTCAACCATAACTTAGACCTACACATTTTCCTCTCCCAGCCAAAGTGTGGGCTCTCCATTGCGACTCTCATCACCACAATTTTGGAGCATCGAGAGTCACTCATCAGCCATACATATACTACATCACATGTAACTTTGGTCCCATAGGTAATTTTTGACCTCCAAGGAAATCGTCTATCCCCTTGTTGGCGATACGCACTATCGCAACCATTCGGCTAAGCTCCCATTTCCTTTGATGCAAGATAGGGTGTTGGGTCAATGGAGAAGAGTCAAATTGATTGTGCACACTGTGCTCACTGTAAGCTCGAGAGTCTGAGTATCACACACTACTAGAGTGCTCAGCTTTTGGTCACATCCAAACTTGCTTCTCTCACCTTTTCAGCCATAACTTAGACCTACACACTTTCCTCTCCCAGCCAAGGAGTGGGCTCTCCATTGCGACTCTCATTACCACAATTTTGGAGCATTGAGAGTCACTCATCAGCCATACACATACTATATCTTGTGTAACTTTGGTCCCATAGGTCATATTTTGACCTTCGAGGACGATAATAAAATCTATCTATCTATCTCTCTCTCTTGTTCTGTGCCAGCAATCAGTGCAAAAATATATATCTCTCTCTCCCTTTCCATACACACACACACACTACACAAACACTTACACAAATGCAAACACACTCACCCTCACACCTCTCTCTCCATCTCTTGCTCTCTCTCTCTCTCTCTCTCTCTCTCTCTCTCTCTCTCTCTCTCTCTCTCTCTCTCTCTCTCTCTCTCTCTCTCTCTCTCTCTCTCTCTCTCTCTCTCTCTCTCTCTCTCTCTCTCTCTCTCTCTCCCCCTCTCTCTCACCGCGGTCTCCATCTCGCTGAACTGAAGGATTTTGTAAATACCACCTTGAATATAGCTTGCCCTCACATTCCGAAGGGTTTTCATCTCCTCCGTCTATGCCTCTCTCTCTCTCTCTCTCTCTCTCTCTCTCTCTCTCTCTCTCTCTCTCTCTCTCTCTCTCTCTCTCTTTCTCCATATGGTGCATGTTTTCATTACTAATGGTGCATGTAGATGATGATGTCGAAGATGTGGCTCATATGTGATCTCTCTTCTTGACCCTTTGTAGACATTCCATTTTCATTATTCTTTTGAAGCCTCACCACCTTTGAAGGATTTTGACTATTCTCGTTAGGAATCGCAATGCTTTTGCAAGGTTTCTCATTTTTTCAAAATTGTATGGACCTGCTAGATGCTTGCTTTAATGAAAATTTGGACAATGTTGTATAGAATGCAGAATGGGCTCTTTGAGAATGGTTTTACAATAAATGTTCATGATGAATGTAGAATAGAGTTTGTGGAGCATGTGTGATACTTTGAAAATGGTGCAACCATGCACATTACATCTTTTCATGATTTTTTACTTGTTTTGTGACAATTCGTAGAGGGACTAATGTCACATGTGCAAGCAATGCTTCTCGTCTTATTAAGGACTTGGTAAGATAGCAAGTGATAGTTATTTCAGTGCTGCAACTTGTCTATCAAAAGAGGCTCTCTTTAGCTATTGGTGATGGCTCTCTTTAGCTAGTTTGTTGCACTTTCCAATTCAATGTGATATGGCTTCATACTTGCTCTTGCAACTTGAGGAAACAATGACACATGCATGGAAAGGCTATAATTTAGGCAGCATGTAATGTCCTGAGTTTCTTAAGAATGGTTCTATGTGCTGGCTCTCCTCACTAATTATAGTGTGTCTAAAGTGATGTTTGTGGTCCAATGTGGGTATACATGATATTTTGGGAGCAATTTTTTTATATTTTCAAATGTAGTAATAATCTTTCAAGGTTTGTATGTGTGTATCTAGTGTTGAAGGAAAAGTCAAAAGTATTCATATGCTTTCAACAATTTTTGTTTATGGCCAAAAAAAGTATATGGTTGTGTTGTTTGCACGCTATATTCTGATTGAGGAGGGACCGAGTCTATGTTAATGGAGAAATTCATTTTGGTGAGGGATTTGAAAAAGCACCAATGTGTAGCGCCACACACCCCTCAAAAAAATGACATTAATGAGGAGAAAAACATGTCATAGAGATCATAAAATGCATGGTCAAAAGCTAGATGTGTTTTGGCTTGAGGATATTAGATGTATATTGAATATGTATTAAACAGGTGTGCAATGAAGCAATATAGTATTCCATGAGGACATTCCATTTGGATCTTGGCATGCAAGCAAGAAGCCAACTATAGTGGTTGCTCTGACGCCTTTGGCTGTGTGGCTTATGGTTTAATGCATGAGAAATTCATAGCCAAAAAATTGGATGTTAAGCCAATGCAATATAGTTTTATTGATTATTGTTGAGAAAGAAAAGGATAGAGTTTGTATCATTTGCAAAGTAACGGAAAAGTGATTTGTCAATGTTTGGTTGGAAGATGTAGTTCAAACTATATTAGCATAAACCATGGAAACAGATGTGAGCTCAAAGAATGTGTATAATACATCATTGTCTTTGTTTAATGGTGGGAGTAAAGATGTAAGTCTCAATGAGGCACACATACATGAGTGCCAATGCATGCTCAATGCATCACAACTTGAAATTAGTTACATGTGTGTGTGTGTGTGTGTGTGTGTGTGTGTGTGTGTGTGTGTGTGTGTGTGTGTGTGGTGTGTGTGTGTGTGTGTGTGTGTGTGTGTGTGTGTGTGTGTGTGTGATGCAAGGAGACACTCAACAATTAAGTTGTAATAACCTAAGGTAGGGGTTCACGTGTAGCTCTCTCCAGGAAACTTTTTAACACTAGAATCATTCTTGCGATACTAAAGCCATATGACATGCCATTAGTACTATGGTGTCATAATAATCAATATCTAATTCTCCTAAATGATTTTCTCATATTAAACTGATCATTTAATGTGGGGAAGGCCAGGGGAGAAAAAGCTAGAATATTGGTTAAGCTAGCAGACCGGCCACAGTAGGGATCCAAAGGAGGGAAAATACGGATCCAAAGGAGGGGCCATCTGCCAAAGAGCCATGTGCAACAATGGGCTAAGAAGACCCTAAGGTTCAGCCCATTAAGACTTCCAAAATGCTAAGGTTCCAAAATTCAAAGGTTGTGCCCAAAGGTCAACCCTAGGGAAAATTGGATGCTTTGTGTGTGCCCTAAAAGTCTTTGCACATCCCTACATGGGAGGGGGCGAGCCCTAAAGGTAGGGGATGAGAGAGAAAGCCACACACACACACACACACACACACACACACACACAGGCTCCCTTTACACAAAGGGAATGAGAAACACATGTCAGCTCCCTAGGCCAGATGCCCACAAGGTGTGCCCAATTTCTATTGGATGACCCTTGAAGTGGACCAATGAAAATTAAGCTAGATTAAATCTAGTTTAATTAATTTTAAAACATTTAATAAAAGAAACCAATGAGAATTAAGTCTCCTAGAAGACTATTGGACAGTCTCCCAAGGGGTCCAATGAGCATTCAAGAGCCCCATGGCTTGCCTGATTCCTATTGGCCAGGAGGCAAAGGGGTCCAATGAGAGTTTAGTTTAATTATTTAATTACCTAAAGCTCTCACAAAAGGGGAAAGGGGGACACATGTCAGAAGGCTATCACTTATGCTGCTTAATTGTAATTGGCTTGACTTGGGAAGGGCCAATGAGGCTTCAGGAAGAGCATTTAGCAAGAGGGATCGCCCAAGAGAGAGAGGGGGCTGACTTTTGCAAGGCATTATCACACACACACTCACACAAGCTCATGTGTGAAGAAGGAGAAGACTATCTCTTCCCAAGCTTTAATGGAGAACTCATCACCTACTCCAAGCTTGTGAGATAGAAGCCTACATCAACACTCTCTTGGCATGTGGATGCAAATCCAACCAAGAGCCAAGCTTCAATGCATGCTCATCTCCTCTACCAAGCTAATTACTAAGCTAATCTATGCTACATATGAGTGATTATGTGAGGAGATGTACATCTTTCTCGTAAGATACTCCTTCTTCCTCTCAATATACTCTCATACCCTGCTAGCTCTCACCATCTTCGAAGGTGTGTGAGGTCTTGGGTCTGAGAACGGGGATAATTCAAGTTGTGTTTGTTAAGTGTTTTGCTTAGTGCATGAAGTTTCCATCTTCATTGCACTAGCTAGTCTTGAAGGAACACAAAGAATTGTATTGTACAATGTCTCTCTTGATGGGAGAAACCATAATACAAAGCCTTTTGGAGGGGGGACCGGCTCCATGAAAATCCGGTCCTCAACTGTTGTCAATAGCTTAATTGCTCTCTCTTTTGAAAGTATTGTCGATGCTATCTAACTAGGTGTTATGCTTTTTGTTGCTCTCTCCACCCAAGCACTCTTGTAATTCTCATTAGGAATCTACTCTAATGAAATGCCCACTATGTTCATGCTAATTTCCGCTACACATAAGTTATTAGGTCCTCAAGCTAGCTACAAATGGTTGGTATTATTAATTGCCTGTGAGTAAGTAGAATAGGGATTTTTCAGCCTTGCAGTGCACCTACCTTCGTGCAGTTAACGGGGCATCACCGTCGAGATTTATGGTCTTAATAGTGGAGTCCTACGGGGCTTGCCTACGGCTTAACCACTATTGAGCTATTAGAAGCTTGACAGGAGCCGGTGTTGTTTTGGTGTCGAAAGACCCTCTCTTCTATTCCTTGCAATTAATGGTATTCGAGCCGCGGGTATAGTAGGTTGCGTGCTTTTTCTAAAGGGGTAAAGAGGAGTTGCAACTAGGGCTTGAAGTGCCAAAGTACACCTAAAAAGTTTACACCTAAAAGTTGTTAGAATGGCTGACAATAGTAAAGAGAGTGAAATTAATGTTGATAACTTTGATTTTGCTCATGAGCAAGCTACTAATGATGCTTCAATGCTTGTTAACTATCTTGTTTCTAGGCTTCAACAAGCCATGGGCAATCCATCTCTCCAAAGTGAAGTGCAACGGCAGCTCCGTGCTCACGGGATTCTCCAAGCTCATCACCATGATGAGAGAACACCTAGGAAGCCTCCTTGTGAGACTACCAAAAGAGGTCTCTCTCCGATTCGGGAAGAAGAAGAGAATCCATATGAAGGGCTCAAGAATTTACTTCTTGATGATGCATCTCCTTCCCAAAGGAGAACTCAAGAGCCTCCACCGAAGGAACGAGAAAGAAGCGAGTCTCCCGCTACCTCGGCGGAGATGGCTCCACGAAGACGGCGGGCTAAACGCTCTCCATCACCACCAAAGCGGAGAAGACCATCACACTCTTCTCCATGCCATAATTCAAAGAGGGATGATAAAAAGCAAGAGAAGAAAAAGGCGAGAAAGAGGACACCCTCTTCTCCATCTTCTTCATCCTCTTCCTCTAATGAAAGCTATGGTGAAGACGACAAAGATCAAGACAAGAAAAAGGTGAGAAAGAGGTCACCTTCTTCAAATTTTTCACCTTCTGAAGAAAGTGATGGTGCAACCTTTGAACCATCAAAAAGAAGAGGTCATAGGAAATCCTATGCCGCATGGAAGAGGTCGTCCAAGTTGAAGAAATTCAAAGAGGGAGGGAAGAGCATCTCTTTCCTTACCTATGATAGTACCTTTGGTGCTACGGACAAAGTCTTGGCCTTTATCCAACAATTCGATGCGGCGTTTGGAGATGAGGGCTTCACGGAGTCCTCTAAGCTACGCCATGTAGCTATGCACTTTCAAAAGTCTGCCAGACAATGGTGGTCTAGCCTACGAGCCAATAGTGAAGCTCCATGAACAAGGAAAGCTTTAAGAGCTTCCATTATGAAGCAGTTTTTGGCCACCGATGCCAAAGACAAAGTACTCACCGAATGGCGAAGCTTAAATCTCTCTCCCAATGAATCTATCCACAAATATGTAGACAAGTTTTGGGACCTACAACTCAAAGCCACTGTCTTCAAAAAGTTGGATTTTGGAGACCAAAAGCAACAATTTTGTGCGGGCTTAACCGAAGAAACGGCGGAGTATGTCAACTCCCAAATACCACGTACCATATCGGCGGTAATACACCACACTATGGTCGCCTCTCGAATCAATTTCCAAACGGGGGCAAAAAGAAATAATAAGCCCCCGGAAAATAAGGGTTCCAATGAGCCTAAGGGGAAGGACAATGTCCAAAAGTCTCCTAAGGGCAACTCCAACAAAGCTAAAGAGAAGGGAGTTTACAAAGGTAAGAATAAACTCTCTCCTGAAGAGCTTGAGCGTTATCGTAAGGATAACCGGTGTTTCAAGTGCGGTGAACAAGGGCATGCGTACCGCGCTTGTCCCCAAAAGAACAACCGCCAAGATCCTCCTAGAGCTTCCTTGGTTGAAATCCAAGAGGAGGAGACTCACCAAACTCACCACAAAGGATCTCGTCTATGCCATGCTTGGGGAAAGGTAAGAGAACATGATGCTTTTATTCTCTTTGACCCTGGTTCTACTCACAATTTTATATCTATAGAGTTGGCAACCAAGCTAGGAATACAATCCTATGAGATGGGAGATGTCCTACCCGCAGACAGTGCCTTCAAGGGGCAAGAAGCTTCAGTCACTCCCTTAATTGGGAAATTGAGGCTTCATGTCCAAGGCTATGTGGACAAAGAGGACTTCTTTATCTCTCCTCTCAAGCATGAGGATGTAATCCTAGGGGCACCATGGTTTGACCGCCTGGCTGCCGATGTTAAATTTCCTGAAAGGAGAATCTCCTTTAAGTTCAGGGAAAAAGACATGTATATATATGCTAAGGAAATGGGTAACACCATCCCCATTGTACATACACCAGCTTTCAACAAGTCAATAAAGAGCTCTATTTCCGTGTACATGATTTTTGTTAAAGACTCTCAAAATGAACCTAATGCTTTAGCAAAAGAAAATAAAAGCAACCAAAAGGAATTAGAGTTATCCAATTTTCTCAAGGGGTTTCAAGATGTTTTTATTGACGACATCCCTTGTGAGCTACCTCCTAAACGAGGTAATGATGACCATGCAATTGAACTTCTTCCAGGAAGTTCACCGCCTAATAAACCTCCTTATAGAGTTTCTCAAGCTCAACAAGAGGAGATTATGCGGCAAGTGCATGAGTTAGTTGAGAAGGGTATGGTTAGGCCAAGCTCATCTCCATTTTGCTCACCTGTGCTATTACTGCAAACGAAAGACGGCACATATCGTATGTGTGTCGACTATAGAGCACTAAATAGGATCACTATCAAGAATAGGTTTCCCGTTCCACGGGTAGAAGACCTATTTGATAAGCTACAAGGATCGACCTACTTCAGTAGGGTTGACCTAAAAAGTGGCTATCATCAAATAAGGATAGTTGATCAAGACATTGTAAAGACCGCATTTCGTACTACATTTGGTCTTTACGAATACATTGTCATGCCTTTTGGCTTGGCCAATGCACCAGCCACATTCAACAGCTTGATGGAGAAGCTGTTCAGGCCTCATCGAACCTTCAATGGAGTGTTCTTTGATGATATTATCATCTACTCTAATTCATTGGAGAAACACAAGCAACACCTCCAGGTAATATTTCAAGTTTTAAGAGAGAATAAACTTTATGTTAATCGAAAGAAAAGTGAATTTTTCTTGCAAGAGATTCAGTATTTAGGTCACATTATCTCTCAAGATGGCATCCAAATGGTCAATCCAAGTTAGAGGTAATAAAAGGATGGCCTAAACCAAGGAATCTGCATGAACTAAGAAGCTTCATAGGTATGTGTGCATACTATAGACGCTTCATAGAAAAGTTCTCACAAATTGCGGGACCATTACATGACCTAACAAAGAAAAGCGTTAGGTATATATGGTCTGCTAAGGAGAACAATGCTTTCGAAAATCTTAAAGAAAAGCTTATCTCTCAACCTGTGCTTACACTACCGGATCTCTCAAAACCATTTGAGGTCCAATGCGATGCTTATGGTGATTGCCTTGGAGCTGTTTTGCTCCAAGAAGGGCACGCCATAGGCTATGAGAGTCGAAGGCTCGACCCTGTTGAGCAAGCTCTAGGCATATACGAAAAAGAACTCCTTGCAGTTCTACGTGCCTTAGACTCATGGAAGCACTATTTATTGGGGACTCCTTTCATTCTGCGAACGGATCACCAAAGTCTTAAGTACTTCATGACTCCGACAAACAAATGAGGTGGGAAAATTTCCTTTCGCAATTTCATTTTCATATTGCTCACATTGCTGGCAAGCATAATCAAGTAGCTGATGCACTCTCAAGACGGCCGAGAGTGAATGCGGTTTCAATAGCAACTCACAATGATCTATCTTCAATGATAGATGAGTATGCTATTGATCCCGATTTTAGAGATGTGATTTCAGCCCTTGCGTTAGGGAAGAAAGAAGAACCATTTACTTTACAAGATGGTAATCTTCTCTATGGCAATAGACTATGCGTTACTAACTCACTACGTGAGAAAGTAATGTATGAATCTCATGCTCCACCTTATGCGGGGCATAGAGGGATTCAGTCTACCTTAAAGGGAATTGAAACATATTTCTATTGGCCTACCATGAAAGTGAGCATACAAGAGTATGTTTCCAAATGTGTGGTATGCCAAAAGAAAAAATTTGATAGAGGGAAGCAATTTGGATTGCTTCAACCCTTGCCAATCCCTAATTCACCATGGGAGAGCATATCCATGGATTTTATCTTTGGATTGCCTAAGTCTATCCATGGGAATACGGGAATATGGACGATAGTAGACAGGTTTAGTAAACAAGCTCATTTTATACATGTCAAAAAGACTATCAAAGCCCATCAAATGGCAATCCTCTTTATTTCACAAATTTTCAAGTACCATGGCTTGCCCATGTCCATAGTGTCGGATAGAGATCCTAGAATGACCAGTAATTTCTGGAAGGGTCTCTTTGAGAATTTAGGAACAAGGCTAAACTTCTCTTCGGCCTATCATCCACAAACTGATGGTCAAAGTGAAATAGCTAACCTAACCATTGTCGATCTACTAAAAGCCTATGTAACGGAAGTAGATCAAAGATCCCAATGGGAGAAGTACTTACCCTTAGTGGAGTATGCTTACAATAACACTGTACATACTTCCACAGAAAAAGCACCTTTCGAGGTAATTGAGGGAAGATCAAAAAGTCCCTTGCTACTTAAGGTACATGGGAAGATCTTCGCTGCAGATGAGTATAGCCGAGACCTACAAGAATGTTTCCAAAAGATTAACGATTCTATCTCTATCTCACAGCAAAGGCAAAAGGCTGCTGCTGACAAGCACAGAAGAGCCCAAGCCTTTAAAGAAAACGATTGGGTCTTGTTAAAGTTTCCCAAGGCTCGATTAAGGCACACAACGGGCAAGAATCCTACGGGTCACCAAAAGTACTATGCTAAACTAGCAAAAAGGTACTATGGTCCCTTTCAGATTCTTAGGCCAATCAATGAGATGGCCTATCAACTCAAGTTGCCCAATCATTGGCTCATACACAATGCTTTTCATGTGAGCCTATTAAAGCCTTACAAAGGAGAACCACCTCAAGAACCAACTATTGAAGACCCACCGGAGATCAAGGACCAAGAAGAGGTGTTGCAGCCCGAGTCCATTCTCCGATATGAAGACAAGGTACTAAGAGGCGGTAAGACTATCCGACGATATCTTATTAAGTTTAAGAATTATCCTTTTGAAGATGCTAGATGGATGCAAGGCATACAATTAAAGGATAACCTAAACCTTGTCAATGCTTACAATGCTTCCCAAGAGTAAGCAAATGTACAAAATGTTAAAAATGAACAAAATTTTTGTCTTATAAGACTCTCTTTTTCTTTATTTGTGCACAAAAATGAAGTAGTATGCATGCTTAGATCAAGTTTGCGGAGACGACGTCTCCCAAACACCAAGCAGAGCTTGTCACTCTACTATGGAAGATTGATAGGACTAATGTGCAGACATGCTTGCGGCAGCCTCAGGCTCTCAAGCGCCAAATAGACTAGTCATCCATTGTGGAATGATGTCGTAGGGTAACATAGGGATCCTCTACCCGCTAAGAAAAGGACTCATGAACATGCTTTACCTTCTCTACACCATAGTCGAGGACGACTATGATTTCAAGAGAGAGGTAATGTCATAATAATCAATATCTAATTCTCCTAAATGATTTTCTCATATTAAACTGATCATTTAATGTGGGGACGGCCAGGGGAGAAAAAGCTAGAATATTGGTTAAGCTAGCAGACCGGCCACAGTAGGGATCCAAAGGAGGGAAAATACGGATCCAAAGGGTGGGCCATCTGCAAAAGAGCCATGTGCAACAATGGGCTAAAAAGACCCTAAGGTTCAACCCATTAAGACTTCCAAAATGCTAAGGTTCCAAAATTCAAAGGTTGTGCCCAAAGGTCAACCCTAGGGAAAATTGGATGCTTTGTGTGTGCCCTAAAAGTCTTTGCACATCCCTACATGGGAGGGGGCGAGCCCTAAAGGTAGGGGATGAGAGAGAAAGCCACACACACACACACACAGGCTCCCTTTACACAAAGGGAATGAGGGACACATATCAGCTCCCTAGGCCAGATGCCCACAAGGTGTGCCCAATTTCTATTGGATGACCCTTGAAGTGGACCAATGAAAATTAAGCTAGATTAAATCTAGTTTAATTAATTTAAAAACATTTAATAAAAGAAACCAATGAGAATTAAGTCTCCTAGAAGACTATTGGACAGTCTCCCAAGGGGTCCAATGAGCATTCAAGAGCCCCATGGCTTGCCTGATTCCTATTGGCCAGGAGGCAAAGGGGTCCAATGAGAGTTTAGTTTAATTATTTAATTACCTAAAGCTCTCACAAAAGGGGAAAGGGGGACACATGTCAGAAGGCTATCACTTATGCTACTTAATTGTAATTGGCTTGACTTGGGGAGGGCCAATGAGGCTTCAGGAAGAGCATTTAGCAAGAGGGCTCGCCCAAGATAGAGAGGGGGCTGATTTTTGTAAGGCATTATCACACACACACTCACACAAGCTCATGTGTGAAGAAGGAGAAGACTATCTCTTCCCAAGCTTTAATGGAGAACTCATCACCTACTCCAAGCTTGTGAGATAGAAGCCTACATCAACACTCTCTTGGCATGTGGATGCAAATCCAACCAAGAGCCAAGCTTCAATGCATGCTCATCTCCTCTACCAAGCTAATTACTAAGCTAAGCTATGCTACATATGAGTGATTATGTGAGGAGATGTACATCTTTCTCGTAAGATACTCCTTCTTCCTCTCAATCTACTCTCATACCCTGCTAGCTCTCACCATCTTTGAAGGTGTGTGAGGTCTTGGGTCTGAGAACGGGGATAATTCAAGTTGTGTTTGTTAAGTGTTTTGCTTAGTGCATGAAGTTTCCATCTTCATTGCACTAGCTAGTCTTGAAGGAACACAAAGAATTGTATTGTACAATGTCTCTTGATGGGAGAAACCATAATACAAAGCCTTTTGGAGGGGGGACCGGCTCCATGAAAATCCGGTCCTCAACTGTTGTCAATAGCTTAATTGCTCTCTCTTTTGAAAGTATTGTCGATGCTATCTAACTAGGTGTTATGCTTTTTGTTGCTCTCTCCACCCAAGCACTCTTGTAATTCTCATTAGGAATCTACTCTAATGAAATGCCCACTATGTTCATGCTAATTTCCGCTACACATAAGTTATTAGGCCATTAAATGTTACAATGGTTGGTGGCTACTAGTCCATGAGATTAGTTTCCTTTTGTGGTAATTCAGGATGAATTTTGAGACATTAACTTATAATCGTGCATTAATATGAAAATTTCAACAACTTACTTTCATCGCTTATCTACTCATCGGCCACAGAATCTCCGTCTATCCTACATCCATTGTCCCTCTTGTGCCTCTCGCCTATCCCATGTAGGAAGAAGGCAATCTTGGTGCTACAACTTGTTTGTCTAATATAGAGGCTCTCTTTAGCTAATGGTGATGGAACTTTTGACATTACAAGGGTAACAATCGACAACTTGACATTAGTTACCTCTCTCTCTCTCTCTCTCTCTCTCTCTCTCTCTCTCTCTCTCTCTCTCTCTCTCTCTCTCTCTCTCTCTCTCTCTCTCTCTCTCTCTCTCTCTCTCTCTCTCTCTCTCTCTCTCTCTCTCTCTCTCTCTCTCTCTCTCTCTCTCTCTCTCTCTCTCTCTCTCTCACCCACGGAGACAATCTACAATTAAAGTTGCAATACATGGATTGTGTTCAAAACTCAATTCTCAGTATAATATCAATAATTAGGGGATGACAAAATTGCTGCCATAGAACAACAGCATATGGGATCCTCCTTGGCCTAGCACAATGGCAGTGAACTTTACCTACTAATCTCTTACCTAAAGGCCAAAGTTCCTCGTGCGTGACAATATTGCCATGATCATAGAGGGAGGCATGGAGGATGAAAAATACTCAAAGGAGAGAATACACATCAAATGCAAAGCTACAATTAATACACATCAAATGCAAAGCTACAATTAATGCGGATTGGTTCTCACTCTCACAACAGCATATGGGATCCTCCTTGGCCTAGCACAATGGTAGTGAACTTTACCTACTAATCTCTTACCTAAAGGCCAAAGTTCCTTGTGCGTGACAATATTGCCATGATCATAGAGGGAGGCATGGAGGATGAAAAATACTCAAAGGAGAGAGTACCCCTTGTGGAAAGATCCATGGGTTGTCCCTCATATTTTGTAAATAAAACTCGTTTGAGAATTTGACTTTGTTTATTTTTTCAAAGTATTTTTCTATTCCACTTTAATTTATAAAGGTAAAGTATAAGTTGTAACTTAAATATATTTTTTATAATCTTGAAAAAACAATTGATATTTTATATGTATGAAAATGTACTGGTCCATCAACTTTGGAGGCTTGGTGTGACCAAAAGATGAGAAATTTTACAAGTTTCTTATTTTTTCCATGTGTAGTAGGCCTTGAACTATAACCTCATGAAAGGATTTTACAAAATGAGTGGATCTACTATGGTTTTGGAGGTTTTTTTCAAAACCCTGAAAGGACACTTTTATGTCCTGTTAGGTTACCAACCTAGTGCTAAGGTAGGGGCCCTTCGGGGGTAACTTTCTCGAGGAAAATTTTGAGGGAATATTCTTAGAGTATTTCCTATGATATGTCATGCCTTTATTACTATGGCTGGTGGATAGTGGTTGATAGGATTAATTTCCTTTTGTGATAATTGAGATGTTCATTGGCCTAGCACAATGGCATTGGACTTTACCTACTAATCTCTTACCTAAAGGCCAAAGTTCTTGTACGTGAAAATATTACGCAAATATTCCATGATCATAGAGGGAGGCATGGAGGATGAAAAATACTCAAAGGAGAGAGTACCCCTTGTGAAAAGATGCATGGGTTGTCCCTCGTATAAATCTTGAAACCTGGATGTAGTTATCCTCACAAACTTTACAAATGAAGTGTTAGCTTGCATCAGTTAGTAATGCTTTGTCGCTTGGATGCTTATTAACAAACATTGACCCTACACTGGCCTAAGGCAAAGTGGGGAGTAGTAGTCTCAAACAACATTTGGGATCCTCCTTGGCCTAGCACAATGACAGTGGACTTTACCTACTAATCTCTTACCTAAAGCCCAAAGTTCGTGTACGTGACAATATTAGGCAAATATGCCATGACCGTAGAGGGAGGCATGGAGGATGAAAAATACTCAAAGGAGAAAGTACTCCTTGTGAAATGATCCCTGGGTTGTCATCATATAAATCTCAAAACCTGGATGTAGTTATCCTTGAGAACTTTACAAATGAAGTATAAGCTTGCATTAGTGTGCTTGGCCCTTCCATGAAACACTAGATTTTTCCCCAAATGCATACCACTTAAACTATCATTATGAAAACCTGAGCCGACAATAGTAATTACCCAAATCTTCCACTGTATGAGCAAGCCCTATTGCTACCTTGCTAGCCTTACAGGTGTTGAACCAGAGGAAGAGAGTGCAGGTATATGGAGAAGAGAGAGAGAGATAGAGAGAACGCATTACACAATTATATGAAAACCTCAAAGTGTGTAGCGAGAACACACTAAGTAAACATATACAATGGGGACTCTTAGCTATATATAGCATAGGGGTTGGTATATATAGCTCCAACACCCCACTTAAATATGAGTCCCTACCTGTGGATGAAAAAACCCTTGGGGATACAAGGGAAAAACCCACGGCACCATAAACATGCACTGTTATATTAACAATTATCAAAGTTTTCAAAATTCATATTCGAAGAGCCACATCACTCCATAATATACAATCTGTGCTTTCAAGCATCTTTGGAAGTTTAATAACCCTATATATACAATTGAATTGATGAAAATTCAATATCTTTGAGCCCTGATACAAACTGCTTGATGTGACTTTTATCCTGTAAACAACATCAACTCAAGAAACATATCAAGACGTGAAGGTTATAAATAACCAAATCACATTGTCCTTAGAGACGGCTTGCGCCGCTCTAGAGACGACATAAAAACAAACGTAATGCCGATGCAATTACATGTGCAGACGACATATAAGAAACAAACGTAATATCAACGTAATCACATGTGCACACATATATATAAAGCTGGCATGTAATAAACACATTGGGCCCCCAAGATCTCAACTGGAAGTTGTGTCATCATCATGGCTTTACGTACCATGGAATCAGAATGTTCACCATGGCATCACAGATGCTTAGAAAAACTTTGAAATAGCAACCATCATGGCTTTATGTATCATGGTATTAGAGATGCTTAGAAAAAATTTTGAAATAGAAACCATCATGGCTTTACGTACCATGGCATCATAAACACTATTTTTGTAAGGAAATGCAATACCATGGCATCAGAGACGCTTTCTTCAAATCAAATAGAAATCTTAAAATAGTAATATCATCATGGCTTTACGTACCATGTGTGAGGAAATTCAAAATCTACAAAACCTCAAAGACAATAATTAGTCAGTAGATAATACTTGGTAAATCTTGTCAACTCTACATCGATGACCCACATGAAAACCATCACACACGTTTTTATACTATCAAAAAATGATCGTAAAATTACGTGAAGTATTATGAAGACGGGGGATCTTCATGTTTCAAGTCCATTGAGATTGTTGATATTCCAGCTTCTGACCCTGCTCGGCATAATAAGTTTATTGAGAAACTTTTAACAAATATGGACTCTGAGAGGCAAATGCCGAAGCTCAATAAGGGTCAAGTAGTGGAATTCAAGGCAAAGCATAAGGGCGTGCTTCGCATGGTCGTGGAGTTCTGTGCAAAATTCTAATACAAAGCCTAACAAGATGCCTTGCATCGTGTAGTTTTGCACAGAATTTGAAGAGAAGATGGCCGCAATGACTGCAACAATGCTTTAATTTGTTAGGAAATATGACGTAGCTGAATAGATATTTGAGTAGATTACTTAAGGAGAGAGATAGATTTCACACACAAGACATTATAGAGTAGAGAGAGAGAGAGAGAGAGAGAGTACACACGATATACGTGGTTCAGCCTTGTGGAGATAAACCCCATTTCTTTACATTTATATAGCTCCCGTAATCAGTGCGTAATGAAGCAGAAAAGCACGCGCTTAAGGCTAGAAAAGATTGAGTCAGCTTGTTGAGTAGTTCATCTATGTTGAACTCAGTACTTTCAGGCGTGGGAGATGGGTTTGTATATCCTTGTTGCAAAGGCCCATTCTTTTTTGGAAATGGTCTGTATAGTGATGCATATTGTTGCATCTTGTCTTGGGCCTCTGATAGCTCTATCTCAAGCTCAGGGATTCTGCCGTGTAAAATGTCATGTGTCTCTCCTTCGCTTGCAAGATCTTTTCCTTGGCTTGATAATGCAATGAGCGTCTCTGAATGTTTGGGAAGCACAACTATGGGATGTTTGCATGCAAGCATTGGATTATTGGTGTTACTTGCTGCCACTTTCTCTGCAATTCAACCATGCCCAATGCCAGAATTCTTGGGACGGTCTGACCAATCTACACGCCTCCCAAGGATTTTTTAAACATAAAACTGTGTGTAAAGTATAGTTCCATTTGGTTATTGTTTGGCGTAACTCTCTCTCATCGTATGAATCTTTGTAGCAATACTCATGCAAGTCCTTTGTGCTTCAAATATGATAGCTTTACGAGGACTGATTCCTTTGCATTGCCTCTGATTGGAAATAGTGCTCGCGCACAAAGTGGTTTGGACATAGCTTCCTGCACTCCTTAAGGCTGAGAGGCGCACCTTACAACCCAGATTCGTCCTCTTCGATTCTAGCAATAGCTTCAAGGTCTTTCTCTTGGCCATAGCTCTCTCTCTCTCCTTTGTAGATGGCATGTGCTTCAACGTGGTTAAGTTCTTCTTCCATATCTTCCAATCAAGCAAATATGTCATCATTAGAAAGACTTATCATGAAGTTAACAAGTCATCACTTTTAAATCTTGAAAGAAAAAGATAGGATAACTTAATCATGCTGCAAGAAAGAGACAGAATATCTATCACCATGTTGTTGGAAAGAGACAAGATAACTTGATCAATAATATATATTTTCATTTGCAACTAAAGAGGACAATAATCAAACCATCACTTTAATCATCAGCTAGTCTTAGACTAGAAATCATTAGAATGTCATAGCCCATTCTATGGGCACCGTTTAGATAGAGAGAAAGATCAAAAGCATTAGGTTGGATTGAGGGATTGTTTCGCTTGCCACTCTCAAGGTGAGTATGTACATTGCTTTAAAAATCCCTTTAGTTTTACTCTTGTGGCACTAAGTTGTACTTCAAAAGTCATTTACAAGTATGACACACTAAGAAGATGTCCATGGCTTTATTTCACGGATGGGGATTAGTAGATATGCATTCTGGGGAGGCCCATGGAAAATCTCTCTTGGTTTGCTTTCTAGTTGATTCTATTTGCAAGTCGTAGAGAGCAGAAAAGTGAAGTGCGCATGCAAGAGCGTGTGTGTGTGTGTGCATCAATGGAGAAGAGATGAGACACAGGTTTGGGTGGACTCCAAACACAATAGTGTAAGAGTTATGAGTCCTTATTCTTTTATGTAGAATGAATGGTCAGTGTTACTTCCCGGTAGTCTCCGGTCACCCAACACTCAGGCGCGGCACATTGGGCTTTACCACACCAAAAACCCCCCACTTCATGGACAATGTGCCGTTAAGTGGGGTGACAATGTATATATACATATAATACAGGTAGACAATGACCATGATCACCTAACCAATGCCCATGAGTGTGCAACAATGTGCAAACCTCTCTGAAGGTAAGCCCTTTGTGAGCAAATCAACAGGATTCTCAGTGGTGTGAATCTTGGCAAGCTGCAATTTCTTGTCCTCAAGCACCTCATGAATGAAGTGATACTTCACTTCCACATGCTTTGCCTTTGCATGAAACACTGAATTCTTTGCCAATTGTATAGCACTTTGGCTATCACAATGTAACACAGGCATCTCAACATTGATTCCCAAGTCTCCCACTAGCCAACCAAGCCACATAGCCTCCTTGCAAGCTTCTGAAGCTGCAACATACTCAGCCTCTGTAGTAGACAAGGCAACACAATCTTGCAAACGAGATTGCCATGAAACTGTACCTCCAGTGAATTCAAAAGCATAGATTGATATGAGACCTAAATTTTATATGTAAGATAAGGGTATGATAGTTTTTTGCATTGATTGTCATATAAGCGTAGAAAGGGGGGTCATATTCCCTAGTATGAGTCATATATAGGGGTTTTATCAAAGTTGTCCGCTCGTAGATGGCATCCCATCTTGTATATAGAGTGAGTCCCCTGGGAGAAATTTTCAGTGATAGGGGAACTCATTTCCTCAATAAAGTAATTAATTATCTTCTTAATGAATTTATGGTCATCCATAACAAATCGGATCCCTATCACCCACAAGAAAATGGACAAGCTGAGCATACGAATAAAATTCTTAGCTCAGTATTAACTAAACTTGTTAGTTCAGGATGGACAGATTGGGAAATGAATCTCCATGCCGCTCTATGGGCTTATAGCGTTTCATTCAAGACATCTTTAAATGCTACACCCTTTAACCTTGTTTATGGTCTTGATGCCATACTGCCGATAGAATTTCTATTGCCGACACTAAGGGTAGCTAATTAAGAATCTTGTAAGGACTGGACCTGAATTGTCATAGAGGCTTGAAGATTTAGAAAATCTTGATGAGCAAAGGCTAACAGTTGTAGCTAACATTTATGCACAAAAGCAAAAACAAAAATAGTTTCTTGATTCCCATTTAGTTACAAAAATCTTCAAAAAAGGGGACTTAATTTTAGTCTATTCCGTTAAGCAACACATTGCCAAGTTTAAGAAAAGGGGGAATGAACCATTTATCATTGAAGACGTTTGTCCAAGTAGAGCCGTTAAGTTTTCCACCCTAGATGGTGAACCAATGGCTAACTGGATTAGTGAATGTCATTTGAAAGAAGTACAATTTGCCGCTTACCGATGAATTGCTAGAAAAGATGCATGTAGCAAAGCAGTAGGTTATTGATGAAGCCCAAGAGGAAGCTCGACTTCAGGTACTCAAAAGGAAAGCTGCTCTCAAAAATCAACAACTACCTATTCCCATCAACACTCTGGAAGTAGATGAAGGACTATGGGAATTACAGAAAGATGTAGTGTCACACAGATGATGAATGGCTAGATGGAATAGACCTTTGCATCAAAGTACAGTTGAACAATCATAGCACAAATGCATTGGTTGATACGGGATCTTGAGTAAATGCAGTCAGTTATTCCACGTACAAGAAAGCAACAAGTCAGTCTTTGACAACAGGAAAATCGACTATTAAAGGATGCAACAAGAATCCAACACCAGCATTGGGAGTAGTCAACTTAAATGTGATAGTACATGGATGTTCATGCCCTCATAAATTTGTATGCTTAACAGATGAACACAAGAATGAAACAATGATTCTTGAAATCTCATGGATGCGGAAGTACAAGCCAGTACCAGATTGGGATACCAATCAGCTTAAGCTATCACCTAAAGGAAAACAACTCATTGTTCCAATTGCACCGAGCAAAGAGGAATGGAAAGGAGGTTACCAGCAGAGCAAACCACAAAGCAATCAATCTTCTACATCCTATAGACAAGTAAATGCTACAAGTAGCATGCAAGGAATCAGGTAAATTTGGGTACCAAAAGCACAGCTTAAAGGTAAGCCGATTCAAATTTGGGTACCCAAAACATCATCTATTGTACCAAAGATGGTTCCAAGGTTCCAAACACAAAGAGGAGCATCTTCGAGCAGGGAACCTAAAACACAATGGATATGGAAGAAAAAGGAGCACTTATCTTCTCCGCAAACTGTAAAACCAATGAAGCAATGCAGAGTTAAGTCTCAAAAGACTCAACCACAACATTCTGACCAAAGTAAACCAAGATACCAATGGCGAGTTAAACATCAACAACCACTGTTATTGATACTGACAGCTCAGGAAATCATCTCATTTCCACTAGTCACTCTTGGAGAAGAGAGCTCTCGACCTTCTTAGCGCGCGATTTCTGGGGTCCACAGTCGCCCTTTTACAGCGCCGTCTCACACGAGACATTAGGGGTAAGTTCTAAGCTTATCAATGATCAATTCTATATGCCCAGGTAGCAAGTCTAGGCTCAGGAAAAAACCCTAGAAGCCTAGCAGTGCACGAAGTCCTATGAACAAAAATTGACCATAGCGGCTTGTCAGCTCAACCAAATTCAACAAGACTTGAACTATAGCATGCCCCCATATAATAGAACACTTCTACATCACCAAATGACCATTTGGCCAGGGTCGACGGGGGTCCCAAGTAAAAGAACTAGGTTTTTGCCAAATGCAAGAATTGGATTTTGACTCCACAGAAAGCTTATAGACTGGGTCTATACACAATGTACATGGACGATTTCATGAAAAAAAGTCAAGGCAAGCTCTCAAAAAGTAGAAAATAGCTTGAAGGCTACAAAGCGTCAAATTTGACATATGAAGTCAAACTAACTCCAAATGGACCAAAACTGGATGCATAGCATCAGGACTATGTAGCGACAGCCCATAGCTTCAAAAGTGACTAACCAGCTCCATGGGCCATCTAATCACAAAAATCAGTGATTTCAGAGTCGACAAGAGCACGAAGTGATGCTGACATGAAAAAACTTTACCAAATTCAATTTAGGACTTGTTTTAGATGTATTGAATATGTCTAGGTCAAAAAATTATCAAGTCTTGCAAAAAATTGACTGCTGTAAATAATCGTGATTATTTACTTTTGTACTTTTTTGGCTTGAAAATGATCCCTTCACTTCACCTATCACTTGTACACATCTATTACATGCCACATTTCAAGTATGAGCCAAAATAATCAAGAAAAAACTTGGAAATTGTCAAACAACGTAAAGAAGTCTTTCCAATCCATATTTTGTGTTATCTGTCACATTTTTTGATCCAAATCACCCCATATCTTATGGGACCAAAGAACATGATGTCCCAAGTCAACTGATCAAGTTTGAGCAAATTTGGATCTCAAAAACTCAAAATCTCAGTATATCTATTGTTTCAGAGTCTGAAAGCCTAAATCTGGCACCATTTCCACCCAATGCACTCAAATGAGCCCACACTTCACTGAGAGCACCTAAATGCCATATAGTTCAAGCCTATCATGTCAAAAATGCAAAAAGTTGGAAAAAATCCCCACCTATAAATAATAACGATTGTCTACTTTTGTTGTAATTTTTTTCTTGAACTGTATGATTTTGATCTCTACATGTTTTTATGCATCTATGCATGCTCCAAAATTGATTTGAAGCAAAATGGACATCATTTGTCAGCAATTTAGACTTGGGGCATTTTAGAGCGGGATTTGCAAAATTTTTTAACTTTGACACTTTATTTCCTTAACAGGAGCAATGCTAGCTTCCACCGAGAAGACCAAGAAAAGCGTGTCCCAGAAAGAAAAGTTGCAACAGCTACCACCCTACCAACTAGACCCAAGTTTAGTAAAGACGGCAAAAGCAACGTACTTGTCAAGAGAACAACTTGAAGAAAGCAACACCACGGTGTTCACTGGTAGGTTCAAGAGCGAAGAAGGACACCAAGTGGAACTGCAAATGCTACCATAAGAGATGTATGATATAGCTGCCAAGCCAGACACCAAAGAAGCCAACAAAAGACTAGGCCTAAGGGACTTCTACGACCAAGAACCATGCGACGTAGATTTCCAGAAGGCCTATGAGCTATTGTCTATGATCGAAGAGGATGGGCCAGCCCAAATCACCGACCAATAGGGGCAAAAAGTAGAAGTAGTAATCACAAAAGAGATTGTGGCCGAGGCACTGAAGTTGCCGACTGAAGGTATGATGATGCGGGCCCGAGATAGAAAGACAGCAGACACATTCACCAAAGAGACTATTGTTGCCACATTTTTCGATGTCATCCAAATGCAAGTGGAAGAACCATCTCGCCTATACCATCAACACTTCCATTTCTTATCAAAAAGATCACCACGGTACACCACCCAAACCATGCAATTGCGACCACCTTCATCCAAGTGTTGAAGTCGACAACCAGGCAACCAATTGATCATACGTAGTATGTGCTGACAACGCTGAAAGGCACAAAGAATAACTGGGCGCACTTGAACTGCTACCAAGAATAGCATATCATGCTATTGGCATGATTGATAATTTTCGGCCAGCCCCAGATCAGAACACATGGATTGTTTCCACGCAACCTTCTCCCAGAACCACGCGTTATATTAAAGAGAGTATATAAGTCAGATGAAGAATTTGCAGAAATCTCTCATGAATCTCATAGCAATGAGAACTCAGACAATGAGGAAAGAAGGGCTAGAATTGAAGAAATGAAGAAGAAAGTTGTAGGCACACACCACGAATAACCTCAGCAAAAGAAGACGAGGTTTGAAAGAGAAAAAAAACCTATGAAAGGAGCCGCCAAGCTACAGGCGAGGACCAGGAAAGATGAGTTCCAAGAGGGATAAGGGGACACAAAACCAAAAACCCTGCAAGAAAAGGAGAAGAGGATCCCACGGAATTTCTTGAACGCATGTATGCAGAGGTAGAAGCCGTAAAGTTGAAAGAAGCGCAAGAAGCTGAAAAGAAAGTAAAGGAAGAAGCGACCGAACAACAAAGATAGGTAGAGGCTACGGAACAAAGTGAGACACATCGCAACCAAGGGGAGATGTCTCCAAAGCCCACCTCACCCGTTGTAGATCAAGAAGACCACCCAATGCCAAGCCTGTGCCTTTCACCACCAGCTAAACCCAATGAGGGCGAGGAAGCCAAGGAAAAAGAGAAGGAACATGCAGCAACAAGTTTTGAACAGCCAAAAGAGACTAAACCAACTAAAGTTGAACATTCTACAACAACCCACCAGAAATAATAGAGGTATCCACAAAGTCTCAAGCAATAGAAGCAGTCGAGGGGACCACAACGCCTTAAGGAGAAGTAGAACCTCTGCCGCAACCACCACAGCACCACCCAAAGAGTCAGACATTGAAACGGCTGAAACCTCTAGACAGACTCACGTAGAGCCTGAAGATTGGAAAACAAAGTCATCATACAGGTTAATAAATATGCCAAGCAGATGCAGTAGATGACATAAAAAATGCGAACAGCAGCACTTAGCCGTAGTGCTAAGGCTAGGGAACTTGAGCTAGTCATTAATGCTCTACAAGGAGAGTTGGATGACAGGATGAACATAATTTCATATCTACAAAGAGAGATCAAAGAGCTGAAGGATGAAGCCGAACAACACCAACTTGCAAAAGAGAAGCATCAGAAAGAAATGGAGGAGCTGTGGGAGAACTTCTAATCAAGTTATCCAATGCCTGCAAGACCAAAGATCAACAGCTGACAAAGGTAACAAATGAACTCCTAACCACTACTCTATTAGTACAGAAGATCCAAGTGTAGCTCGATGTATCAAATGCTTCTCTGCAGTACTCTGAGCAAAGGATTAATGATCAGGCAGTACTTTTGAGACGGATAAGAGAAAATTCTACTGTCACTTCAATAAAAGGTATAGATGAAGTCTATAAGACTTTGGAAAAGAGAAACGAGGATCTCAAGCTGGAGCTGAAGCTAGAACAATCACAAAGAAGAGACCTTGCTTTGATGCGGGTCCAAATAGAGGAGCAACTGCTCAAAGAGATAGCTAAACTAAAGAGAGTCAATCAGCTACTGAGACAGGGAAAACCAGAACATCAGGAAGAAGCCGGTACCTCTGAGCAATCAAGTGTTGACATTCCCTTAGTCTCTTTTGGTGAGACGGAAACACATCCGATAGAAGGGCTAGAAGGAGAAGCAAATTTTTAGGTACCACTCACTGAAGCTGAGCAAGTATCCATGGTCCAGCTTTTTAAAGCTGAGGAAGATGTACTCAAAGAACAAATTGCCCAGGAAACAGATGCTGAATAGAAAGCAGCGATGGATTGGGGATTGAGAATTCTTCACTCAGTTAATGTAACTCAACTCACTCCCAACCAAATCAATGCACAGTGGCATCAGCAATCATTGCCATACCCTTTGATCAAAGTGGAGCTTTTATTAAAAGAAAGACTATACAAGGATATGGAGGCAGAAGACTCAGAGGATATCCACCCCAAGTGGAGAAAAAGCTGGTCAAACAAGAATTCAAGATATCTGATTCTGTTCACAAGAGCACCTGCCGCACTACAGAAAGACGCAACATTCTGTCTTATACAAAGGGTAAGAACATAGCAAGTATTTGAGACACTAAAAAACAAGAGGCCTACATGGCTAAACTATCCACGACTACCAGCTCTAGAGCAGGGACCGGTAATAGAGGAATACATGGTGAAAACCCTAACGGACGCCATGACTTTCTTCAAGAGCCTCCCTGACCTCTCATGTGCCATGTTGTATAAGATTTGCAGAATGCTGCTCACATGTATTCAAGCTTTTCACGAGCCAGAGCAGGTAGGAGCGCCATGGATGTCATTCCTTGAAGGCAATAAGGGTATCTATTTTGACTTAAGTGGCCACCCTTTTGAAGAAGTCCTTTACAGCTTCTACGCCCGATGCATTTTTTTGCCCTCTAGCAATATGTTGGCATTTTTGGAAGCATTCTATATAGGTTTATTCACTTGGCGAATGAAGATACCAGTGATTAGTAACCTTACATCTAGATTTGTTGGGTATTCAGCCATTCAGCTCAAAAACAGTCACAATGCATTTCTTGCAAGTTCTTGACAAGAGAGAAGACTCAATGTATGAGAAAGCACTACATGCGCTTAAATACCGCCTCGCCAGCCGTCAACCTGAAGACTACTTTAGTCCATGAGTCTATGTCAAGGGATGACACAGTTGAGGAGGGGGGAATGTTAGCAGCAAGCTAACTTGGATAACTTGGATAACATTTTTTTGGAGCATTCATTGTAAAAACACTTATTATTTTGATGAATCGGGAATATTGTCACTCCTACTTTCCAGATAAACAGTGTAATTGATGATCCGGGGCTACAAGCTTCCATATTGTATCAACATGTCTTTAGTTAAAGCTCCCAGATTATTAGTTTTGACCACAAAAACCTTGGCTAACATATAAAAGCCAATTTTTGTAAGTACTTTATAAGTTTTGGATAATAGAAACACAGTGTGAGCTAACGACACTCACTTCTCTCCTTCTCGCGCTTCCTACTCCTTTCTCGATTGTCACATTGCAGTGCTGTCTATTGCATTGCAACCGCAGGTAAGAGCTCTATGCATTGATGTAAGCTAAGCATTTAGATGCATTCTGGGTCAAAAATGACTAGGTCAAAAACTCACTACTGTTAATAATCGTGATTTTTGCACTTGACCTAAAGTGAGATTTGAGACCATAAGCATGTGTGCTTAGGTCTTATAAACATGTCCTATAAGTTTTGTAACATTTGGATGTCATTTGATGTTGTAACGGTTGTGATTTGTTTATCGATGAGCAATTAGCTTTTGGTGATTTTTGTCATTTGAGTGTAGCCTAAGTTAGATGCAAGTTTTTTGTTGTTTTCCAAGAGATTCACAACCTCTTGTAGCCTCTATGCACTAGTCAAGTCAACTTCGTCCCATGGATTGATAATTATATTTGTGGTTCTTGCTATGTTTGCAATAAGATAAGAGTGAGGTTAGACACCCATCCCACACCATAGTACTAATGGCATGCCGTATAGCTTTAGTATCTCAAGAATGATTCTAGGAACAATCGTTTAAAATTTTTCTTGAGAGAGCTACACATGAACCCCTACCTCGGGTTAACTACAACTTAATTGTTGATTGTCTCCTTGCATCCCACACACACACACACACACATGTAACAAATTTCAAGTTGTGATGCATTGAGAATGCATTGGCACTCATGTATGTGTGCCTCATTAGGACTTACATCTATACTCCTGCCATTAAACAAAGACAATGATGTATCATACACATTCTTTGAGCCCACATATGTTTCCATGCATGGTGTATGCTAATAAAGATTGAACTACATCTTCCACAAAAACCAAATCTTGACAAATCGCTTTTCCCTTAGTTTGCAAATAATACAAACTCTAGCCTTTTCTTTCTCAACAATAACCAATAAAACTATATTGCATTGGATTAACATTCAATTTTTGGCTATGAATTATAAGCCACTCATCCAAAGACGTCCGAGCAACCAATAGAGCTAACTTCTTGCCTGCATGCCAAGATCCAAATGGAATTTCCTCATGGAATACTATATTGCTTCATTGGACACATGTTTAATACATATTCACTATACATCTAATATGCTCAAGCAAAAACACATCTAGATTTTTACCATGCATTTTATGATCTCTATGAAATGTTTTTGTCCTCATTAATGTCATTTTTCTAATGGGTCTGTGGCACTATACATCGCTGCTTTTTCCAATCACTCACCAAAATGAATTTCTCCATTAACATAGACTCGGGCCCTCCTCAATCAAAATAGAGCGTGCTCACAACACAACCATATACATTTTTGGCCATAAACAAAAATTGTTGAAAGCATATGAACACTTTTGACTTTGCCTTCAACACTAGATACACATACATACCTTCAGAGATTATTTCTACATTTCAAAATATAAATTTTCTCCCAAAATATCATGTATGCCCACATTGGACCACAAACATCACTTTAGACACGCTATAATTAGCGAGGAGAGCCAGCACAGAGAACCATTCTTAAGAAACTTAGAGCATTGCATGTTTCCTAAACTATAGCCTTTTCATGCATGTGTCATTGTTTCCTCAAGCTGCAAGAGCACAGAAGAAGCCATATCTTATTTAATTTGAAAGTGCAACAAACTAGCTAAAGAGAGTCATCACCAATAGCTAAAGAGAGCCTCTTTTGATAGCAAGTTGCAGCACTGAAAGAACCATAACTTGCTATATATCTTACCAAGTTCTTAATTGGATGAGAAGCATTTCTTGCACATGTGACATTAGTCCCTCTACAAATTGTCACAAAACAAGTAACAAATCATGAAAAGATGTAATGTTCATGGTTGCACCATTGTCAAAGTATCAGACATGCTCCACAAACTCTATACTACATTCATCATGAACATTAATTGTGAAACCATGCTCAAAGAGCCTATTCTTCATACTATACAACATTGTCCAAATTTTCATTAAAGCAAGAATCTAGCAGGTCCAGACAATTTTGAAAAAATGAGAAACCTTGCAAAAGCATCGAGATTCCAAAAGAGAATAGTCAAAATCCTTCAAAGGTGGTGAAAATGGAAAGTGTACAAAGGGTCAATAAGAGAGATCACGTATGAGCCACATCTTAGACATCGTCATCTACATGCACCATTAGTAATAACAACTAGCGAATGTGCATCCAAAAGGCATGGAAAGAAAATTCTTCTCTCTCTTTGTGATTGAGCGGGTCATGGAATGGCCAAGCTGCATGACACTACCCAAGTATTCCTTTGCTTCCTCCTCCATGATATTGCTCAAGTTGTGAATGGTTACCCTTGTAGTGTCAAAAGTGCCATCACCATTAGCTAAAGACAGCCTCTCGAACAAGTTGCAGCACTAAGGTTGCCTTCTTCCTACATGGGCTAGGCGAGAGGCACAAGGACAGACGGTGATTCAATGGCCAATGAGTAGATAAGTGATGAAAGTAAACTTTTGAATTTTTGAACTTAATGCATGATTAGGGAATGTCTCAAAATTCATCTTGAATTACCACAAAAGGAAACTAATCTCATGGATTAATAGCCACGGAATGTCATATGGATTTAGTATCACAAGAAAGACTCTAGAAATAATCCTCTAGAATTTTTCGAGAGAGAGCTACATGTGAACCCCTATGTTGGGTTAATTGCAACTTAATTGTTGATTGTCTCGTTGCATCCCCCCCCCCCCCACACACACACACACACACACACAGAGGTACCTTATTTCAAGTTGTGATGCATTGAGCATGCATTGGCACTCATGTATGTGTGCCTCACTAGGACTTACATCTGTACTCCCACCATTAAACAAAGACAATGATGTATCATGCACATTCTTTGAGCTCACATCTGTTTTCATGGTGTATGCTAATAAAGATTGAACTACATCTTCCACAAAAACCAAATCTTGACAAATCACTTTTCCCTTAGTTTGCAAATGATACAAACTCTAGCCTTTTCTTTCTCAACAATAACCAATAAAATTATGTTGCATTAGCTTAACATCCAATTTTTTGGCTATGAATTTCTCCTGCATTAAACCATAAGCCACACAGCCAAAGACGTTCAAGTAACCAATATAGCTAGCTTCTTGCCTACATGCCAAGATCCAAATGGAAGATCCTCATGGAATACTATAAATTTTCTTTATTTGACACCTATTTAATACATAATCAGTATACATCTAATATCCTCAAGCCAAAAAATATGTATCTTTTGACCATGCATTTTATGATCTCTATGACATGTTTTTCTCCTCATTAATGTCATTTTTAGAGGGGTGTGTGGCACTATAGATTGGTGCTTTTTCCAATCACTCATCAAAATGAATTTCTCCATTAACATAGGCTCGGGTCCTCCTCAATCAGAATAGAGGGTGCTCACAACACAACCATATACATTTTTGGCCATGGGGAAAAAAATTGTTGAAAGGATATGAACACTTATGACTTTGCCTTCCACACTAGATACACACATACATACCTTGAGAGATTATTACTACATTTAAAAATATAAGAAAATTTCTCCCAAAATATGATGTATGCCCACATTGGACCACAAACATCACTTTAGACACACTATAATTAGTGAGGAGATCCAGCACACAGAACCATTCTTAAGAAATTTAATTTGAAAGTGCAACAAACTAGTAAAATATTGATGAACAAATTGTGGATTCCAAAGTTTTGAATAAAAAATAGCCTTAGAATTAAGAACACACATGCCAAAAAAATTCCATATTGTGTATAAGAAGTGAGCTTATAAAGCCTATCAAACTAAGCATTGTACATGGTATTATCATGTATATATTACATCTATTATTCCCATATCATCTTACTACAAGGTCAATTTTTTGCAAGTGTAGATTTAGACTAAAGATTTTTCTTAATCTCTGATATATATAAAGTATTAGTAGGTCTGAAAGAACTGATCTTGATACATATAGAGTATTAGTAGTCTAAAGATTCTTTGTGATCCTTGATACATATAAAGTATTAGTAAGCTTGAAAGAACAATCACTTGCTATCTTACCAAGTCCTTAGTTGGATGAGAAGCATTGCTGACACATGTAACATTATTTCCTCTACGAACTATCTCAAAAAAAGTAACAAATCATGAAAATATGTAATGTGCTTGCACCATTATCAAAGTAGCACACATGTTCCACAAACTTTGTACCACATTCATGATGAACATTTATTGGAACTACGCACAAAGAACCCATTCTCAATACTACATAGTGATGGCCGGTTTTCGAAGGCCTTAACCGTGGGTACTAACCCAACAAGGGGAGCATTATAAGTGGAAAAAAAGTGTTTTCTATTGCAGGTTGCTGCCACCACCCCCCCTTCCTTGTCCTTGCACTCACAGAGGGGCCACCACTCTCTCTCTCTCTCTCTCTCTCTCTCTCTCTCTCTCTCTCTCTCTCTCTCTCTCTCTCTCTCTCTCTCTCTCTCTCTCTCTCTCTCTCTCTCCCCCTGTGAGTGTGTGTGTACATGTGTGTGTGTGTGTGTGTGTGTGTGTGTGGATTTCAAACGAGCACCAATGTACATTAAAATGGTTGAGCAAAAATTATGGATGAAGAAGCTTCAATATGATGCACCATTGGAAACTAAATGGGAAGCTTTCAAGAAAGTTATTTTCTCTTGTGCCGAAGAATGCTTTGCTATAAAGCATCTCCATGGTATCAACAAAGATAGATCACGCAAAAGGTGGTTTGATAAAGAATTTCAAGATGCTAGAAAGTCCTTGATAAAGCTTGATGCAACTATGGACAAAGACAACTATCAAAGTCATTTGCATACATACAAGGCATTGATTCAAAAGAAGAGAAGAAGATGGGAAGTAAAGCAACAACTTTTTCAAGTCCAAGAAAAGGCACATGCATGTGGAACATTTTGAAGAAACTTGAGGGGCAAGGGGGTTGAGAATTTCGGTAACTTGAGTCTTGTGTATATGTACACACATTGTAGGCAATTATATGAGCAAGCAAATGCTGAAAAAAATCCATTTTATGGTTCACTCCCATGCATGCCCTCTTTTTTTACTATTGAGGATGTATGCAGTGGACTTGAAAATTTGGCCACTCGCAAAGCAAGAGATCTTCAAGGTATCAAGCCGGATATGATCAAATGGATGGGAGATTTTAGCCATGAATGGATGTGTGATATATTCAACCTTGCACTTCAACATGGTATGCCTTATGACTGGAGTACTAATTGGGTTAATCCTTTGCACAAAGGAGGGGATGTAAAGAATGTAAACAACTACCGGACTATAATGATTGGGTCTCTTATGGCAAAGTTGTTTGGGTGCATAATGGAGATGAAATTGAGTGATTCGACTGAAGATAAGGACAAGCGTGCAAAGGGACAAGCGGGTTTTCATCGATACCATAGCACCATTGATCATTTTGTCACTCTTCGTGTTCTCATGGAGGAAAGTTGGTTGAAAGGCAAGCGATTATATTGTTGTTTTGTGGACTTTAAGAAAGCCTTTGATATGATTCCACGTAACAATTTGTGGAGAAGGATGGAAGAACTCCAAGTGCCAAGTGAGTTTATGCTTGTGGTTTCTCGAATCTATGAGAAGGTGATTTGTCAATTGTGCATGGGAAGAGAAATTTCAAAAAAAAATGTAAGCACTATTGGGGTTAAACAAGGATGTTCGTTGTCAGCAACTCTCTTTGGTCTATGCATCGATCTATTGGAACAAATGGTACTTGACTTTATGCAAGAAGAAGGCATTGAAGAGGTCACTATTTCCAATGTGGTAATCATGCTTTTGTTGTATGCGGATGATGTAGTGCTTCTAGCACACACTTTAGAAGATGCACAAAAGCTTATGGTTGTTCTTGATAACTTTTGCTTGCATAGTGAGCTGATTGTGAACGAATCCAAGACAAAGGTTATGCTTGTGAAAACCAACCATAAGGAGAAGCCATGCATTGTGTACAACAATGAGACACTTAAGTGGTTGAGAGCTTTAAGTACCTTGGCCTTGAGGTTCCGTCCAATCACAAGTGGCATGAATGTTCTATGCATCATTTGGAAGCAATAAAGAGAGCATTTTATGCATTTGAGAACATGTATAATGCGGGAAACATCAAGTGTTGGGTTCTCAAGAAGTATCTTTTTGATGCATTGGTGACATCGGTTCTTCTTTATGGAGTTGAAGTGTGGGGCGGAGCATCTCAAAGTCTACTTGGAAAGAGCTTGAGAATGTCCAAAAGTGTTTTCTTAAAACTTTCTCCAAGTGAAGACACAAACACCATGTATGCTCCTACTTCTTGAGTCGGGATGTCTTCCAATTCAGGTTATGGGCATGGAAAGGGTTGTGGAGTACATGATAAAGATGCATCAAAACCCCTCACATCAACTTCCTACAATTGCATGGGAAGCAAGCAAAAAAGTTCAAAAGACGCATAAAATCAAGATCTTGAGCACAGGATGGATGCAAGACATAAAGAAGTGGTTTGGGAGATGAGGTGTATTACACTTGCTACATGATGCTTCAATTGACTCCCAAGTGAATGAAGCTTTTCTACAACGCCAATGTACTATGGCTTGGGAGAAATCCGGTGGGTCACGCTTTATACATTACACCACCCATATTGCCCCCACCTACAAAGCCATGTTCTTCGGTGAAAGAGGAAACCGTACTCACACTTACATGCTTGAGTCTATCCCCTTGTCGGAGATACGCACTATCGCATCCATTTGACTAATTAGTTCCCATTTCCTTCGATGCAAGATAGGGCATTGGGCCAATGGAGAAGAGTCAAATCAATTGTGCACATTATGCTCACTACAGGTTCAAGAGTCTGCGTACCACACACTACTAGAGTGCTCAGATTTTGGTCACATCCAAACTTCTTTCTCTCACATTTTCAGCCATAACTTAGACATACACATTTTCCTCTCCCAGCCAAAGTGTGGGCTCTCCATTGCAACTCTCATCACCACAATTTTGGAGCATCGAGAGTCACTCATCAACCATACATATACTACATCACATGTAACTTTGGTCCCATAGGTAATTTTTGACCTCCAAGGAAATCATCTATCCCCTTGTCGGCGATACGCGCTATCGCAATCATTCGGCTTAGCTCCCATTTCCTTTGATGCAAGATAGGGTGTTGGGTCAATGGAGAAGAGTCAAATTGATTGTGCACACTGTGCTCACTGTAAGTTGGAGAGTCTGAGTATCACACACTACTAGAGTGCTCAGCTTTTGGTCACATCCAAACTTGCTTCGCTCACCTTTTCAGCCATAACTTAGACCTACACACTTTCCTCTCGCAGCCAAGGAGTGGGCTCTACATTGCGACTCTCATTACCACAATTTTGGAGCATCGAGAGTCACTCATCAGCCATACACATACTATATCATGTGTAACTTTGGTCCCATAGGTCATATTTTGACCTTCGAGGACGATAATAAAATCTATCTATCTATCTCTCTTGTTTGTGCCAGCAATCAGTGCAAAAATATATATCTCTCTCTCCCTTTCCATACACACACACACACACCACAAACACTTACACAAACGCAAACACACTCACCCTCACCTCTCTCTCTCTCTCTCTCTCTCTCTCTCTCTCTCTCTCTCTCTCTCTCTCTCTCTCTCTCTCTCTCTCTCTCTCTCTCTCTCTCTCTCTCTCTCTCTCTCTCTCTCTCTCTCTCTCTCTCTCTCTCTCTCTCTCTCTCTCTCTCCGCGGTCTCCATCTCGCTGAACTAAAGGATAAGGGTTTTCATCTCCTCCATCTATGCCTCTCTCTCTCTCTCTCTCTCTCTCTCTCTCTCTCTCTCTCTCTCTCTCTCTCTCTCTCTCTCTCTCTCTCTCTCTCTCTCTCTCTCTCTCTCTCTCTCTCTCTCTCTGTGTGTGTGTGTGTGTGCGGTGTGTTTTGTTAGTGCTATTTGAATCGTTGTTTTCCACATACTAGCCGCTCAAAGCTAGGTGGTTGCCCCCCCCTCTTCACTTCTCGTGACGAGTTCTGATTGCACGGTCCTGGTGTAGAGGCCGTTGGGGTCCATTTTTGCACTTGCACTTGTCGTTTGGTGTCCCCCACTGAGGAGGGCTTCTTGGAATCCTTCAGTTTACAACGTGAAAATGATGCACGTCATCGACCATGGACAAGTGGCTGCAGGAATTCTCCAATTGAAGAACGGAGGAGGAAAAAATTGAAGAAGGACTAAAAGCCTTCATCAAAGTGCTGCTACTGGAATACACTCTCGTCAATATCCAGGAAGTAAGTTCTCCATCTTGCATCTCTCGTTCTAACCGTGAATCAAGAGCCACTAGAGGTAGGGCAGCAGGCTGGTCTCATTGCCGTCACGCATCGCACTCTATCAATGAGTGCCATCAATGGAAGTAAAGAAGAAGCGGAAATCCTCTACATCAACGTCCACCATGAAGAAATTATCCATATTAAGGAAGGAAAGAGGTTAGTAAAGCCTCTCTTTCCCAAGGAATCTAAAAATAAAAGTGTAGCTCGGCTCCTTAGTGGCCCAAAGGGGGCTGCTTATGCCAAGGGAAAAGGAGGGCTAGGCCAATCTTAAATCACATGACCCCCAAGGAAGAAGAAAAACCTGGCCATGCAAGTGCTTTGAGTTTGGCTTGAAAAGCAGAATCATGCCCAAGCTGCCAGAAAGAAAGTCATCCAAGGTAAAGCGGCAAAAGATTGCCTATCGATTTGCGACACGCATGCGAGTACTGCGAGTTCACTTCGACAATCCCGAGCGGAGGTGATAAGGAGGTTCCCATGCCCTAGAGAAGAGTGGTTTGGCTACTACCATTGTTGTTTTGGATGGCGGGTAGAGGGCCTTCCTTCTCTCCCCGCACAACTCATCCTGAAGAAACTGTCTACCACGGGTGAAACCCAGTGGGCTGAAGATGAGCTACAATTAAATGGTGTGGAATTCATGCAACGAGCCGATTATGATAACTATTTTCACCTATTGCTATCTAAAATGCTAGGAGTGATCAAACACGTCGCCATCACTCCATACGTGCTGAGCAATGAAGGGAAGGTGGAGCCTATGAAGGGCGATGATCTCCTATGGATGTGCCAACTTGTCAAGACCGGCATGGTAAGGGTATAAGTGAATACTCTACACTCTGTGCATCATAGATAACAGACCAGCCGCTTTTCCGTTTATATTTCTCTAACACATGCACGTACATATATTTGTACGTAGGAATATCTTCTATCAGCAGAACATTGTGTTCTTGTTTAGTGTTGCGACGCTAGGAGAGATCCTTAGCTTCCCAAATCCCATTATCCTCCCCGTGTAGGATTACCATCATTCCTTTAATGTTTCAATTTTCATCCTGCTTTGATCTATCCACCACCCAACCTTGTAAGAAAGCCACTATAAGCCGCTAAGTTACTTGTGTTTAAGAAAAAAGGAAAAACAAGGAGTTTGAAAATCTTGTTTTGTAATGGCAAAATTTCCTTCCCAACCTTCATGGGTAAGGTGGGGGAACATGCTTTGGATTTCCTAGATAATCTTGAAATAGAATGTGTCATCTCTGGAAGGGATGAAGATGCTTCATGTCTTTGTATTGTTGCATTGTTAATGAAAGTGGAAGCAAGATCCTAGTATAGCGCCTTGGTGCAAGCCACCAAGAAGAGGTGGGACCTGCTAAGAATACCATTTCTAAGGTGCTTTGGAGAAGGCACCACATCGGGGAAATTGTGGCATTTGATGATGGAGTTGAAGCAAGGAAGTATGGCTGAATATGCATCATATGAATCAAAGTTCATGGATATATGGGGATCATTGGCTACATCACTGAGGAAGGGCAAAGGGGCACCCGATTTCCTAAAGAAAGACCGGTTTGTAGATAGTTTATGGCCAACTCTTAAGGAGAAGGTGAAGGAAATTTTTCCTGGTATGTATGAGGTAGCAATTGAAGTAGCCCTCCTTAAAGATATGAAATTGCGTCTACAAGCCAGGACTACCGAGGAAGAGGAACCGAGTAGGTCCCAACCACACCTAGCCGCAATTGCAGCAGCCATCTAGAGGAGTCAGCCACCACAGGAACCGCCTGAACATCAATAAGACCTGCTCAACCAAATCACCAACCAGTTAGAGAATCTTTCAGTATCTGGTGCAGCAAGGGCATGCACCTACCAGAAATCCAGAGCAAGGAAGAGGGCAGCGAAGACAGAATCAAGACTACCATTGTCACAATTGTGTAGAGGACGGCCATGGAATGTACTATTGTCCTCATCCAAGAAGGTAGAACTTCAATAGGGGAGTAAGGCAGAATCAAATCTCTCCACCAAGGGCGAGGCCACCACCACCCATGCAACCAAAGCCAATTCCATCGATCCAAATCCCTCGACCGCCCGTACAACCACCACTACCATCGCAACCTCTAATTCCACCTCTACCTCCACCACTTTCTAGAAACCAAGTAGTGAGTGTCATCAGTCTTGAAGCTAAGGGAAAGACGAAGGTAGAAGATCGTGTCAAAGAGAAGGAAAAAGGAAAAGGAAAAGTAGAATAAGTGGATGCCATGGGAGTGAAGCGTGCTAGGTATGAAGAGGCCTCGCAAAGGCACGAAAAGATGAAAGGAAAAGGAGAGCCTAGCCAGCATGCGTCTAAGCCTCAACGGAAGATCAACATCGTGGATTTTTTGCTGGGTGAGTATGTTAAACCATATGACCTAGTTCAAGCTATTTTGATGCAGGGTCCAAAAATAACCTGGCCCCAATTACTCCATCTTGCACCTAGAATGAGGAGATAATGGACAAAGATGGTAAGTACTAGAAAGTTAAGACCAAGGATAGTTGGGGCTATCTCTACGAGGAATCTAGACAACACCTTACCTATCATGGATGCCCACATCAAGGGGCAATGCATCTTAAACATATACATACATGGTGGCACACAAATATGCGTCATGATTAAGAAAATGATGCACCATCTAGGCCTAGAAGTAAGTAGGCTGGCACCCTGCCAAGATGAAATGGCAAATAACGTCAAAGTGAAGTGCATAGGCATAGTGAACTCAGTCAAGGTGAAGGCATTCAACACGGAAGTGGAGGTAGAGACTTTTGTCATGCCACACAAAATGGGAGGGCTACCCTATCATTCTCAAAAGACCATGGCCCATGGCTATGGAGGCTAAGCAGGACTGGAGTACCGGAATGATCCAGATGAAGAATGCTAAAGGGAAGCCCATATTCTACAACATGAAGACTTGGAAGCAATGCAACATAATCTTGGAGATATCAAAAGATGAATTTACCAGTGACTCTTTGAGCACCTCGGGAGAAGAAACAAAAACAACTGAAGAGAGCGACATTAGCATCGAAGTGATGGGAGTCATCCTTAGAGATCCAAAGAGATTGACACAGTTTGATACCCCACCAAAGAACCATGAGGAACCATCAGGTACGCAACCCTTGGTGGATACAAGTAAGTTACATTGGATACTCTCCAATGAGTTAGCTAGTGAAGAGAGAGAAGAGTACATCTCTATGCTGGGTAACTTCACCACACTTTTCATTGATGGTTATGACAAGATCATGGGATCATAGTGGTGCGACACCACATAATACTCAAGGAAGGAAGTAAGCCTATGATGCAAAAGCTCATAGGGCTTGGGTAGTTCAGCAAGAGGCATTGCTCAAAGAGGTAAGGAATTTGCTACATTCAAGTTTCATCTACCCGGTTGAAGACTTAGAGTGGGTCTCTCCAGTGGTGGTCACGCCAAAGAAGAATGATAAATGGAGAGTTTTTGTAGACTACAAACCTCTCAATGTAGCAACAAAGAGGGATCATTTTCCCCTCCCATTCCAAGATGAGATTCTCAATGAGGTAGCAGGTCATGAGCGCTACACAGTATGTGATGGCTACTCAGGCTACTTCTAGATTAGCATTGCAAAAGAAGACCAAAAAAAGACAACCCTCAGAACACCATGGGGATGTTTTTCTTACAAAGTGATGCCTTTTGGCCTCACCAATGTTGTGGCCACATTTTAATGCTATGTAACTTTTGTCTTCCAACCATACTTTGGTAAGTCAATATGGGTTTTGATATATGATTTCTGCATCTACAGCTCTCGCTCTATCCATTTGAGAAAGGTCTATGATGGCCTGGCTAGACTGTAGGCCTTGGGTGACCAACTTAACATAGATAAGTGTCACATTGGTGAAAGCAAGGTCACTCTTCTCGGCCATGTAATTTCATCCAAAGGAATTGAGGCTGACCCAAGCAAGGTTCAAGCTTAATTATCTTTGTCATCACCCATAGCAGCTAAGAAATTGGTCTCTTTCCTTCAGAAGGTAAGGTATTTGAGCAGGTTCGTTCACTTGCTCTCTCATGTGATTCTCCATTTACAACAAGTCACCCATAGAGATGTCTTCCTATGGAGTGAAGAAAATGAGCAACAATTAAGTGAAATAGATCCTGGCTTCACTTCCCACCATTGCATCCCCTAGACTGTACAAGCCATTTTATGTTAACCCCAGTGTAGGAAGTGATACACTTGGGGCCGTACTAATGCAGAAGGACCCCCAAACCTCTTTCATGCATCATATCTACTTCTCTAGTCGTGTCATGACCCCATCAGAAAAAGGATTCACCATAGTAGAGCACATGGTGCTTGCATTAATGTTTGCCACTACAAAGTTCTGCTCTTATCTATTGCCTAGGCCCTTTGTAATTCTAACAATGTAAGAAGTCTTTTCGTATGTAATGCAACACATGGATGTCTCATCTAGGATCTCTAAGTGGCTCGTTAGATTACAAGAGTTTGATTACAGTATGCAAGTGGAGAACTCCACTAGAGCTAGTCTAGCATGTATTCTTACTCATCATCACTATGAGAAGAAGCTAAAGGTCAACACAGAAGGCAAAGGAGTGACACCAATGGTGGAAGCTCCTAAGCTAGAAGGAGCTCACTCTCTTTTCTTTGATGGATCTTACAAAAGGACAATGGACCAGGCTATAGCTCGCATTGTAATTTTCAATGAGCAAAGGGACAAGGTCTTCTCTATTGGACAGTTACTACACTCCCACTCCAACAATGAATCAGAGTATGTGGCCCTAATTCTTGGATTAGAACAATGTGTTTTGCAAGGGGTTAAGCGCCTAAATGTGTTTGGGGATGCCATGCTCTTGATAAAGCAGATAAATGGAACTTGGGTTTGTAAAAATCAAGTTTTTCTTGGCAATTATGCCAAGTTAAGAATCTTTTAAGAAATTTTGAAGCGGTGCAGATATTTCATGTCCCTAGGGCAGAAAATCAAGAAGTAGATGCTCTAGCCAAGGATAAAATACGAGATGTTCCCATAGGAGCAATCAAATTGAAGCTAGCCCTATTTCAGGGTAGCGATGTTGTGCCTGATATCATCAGCTTCTTAGATACAGGAGAATTTCATGAAGGGTATACCAATGACCAAAAATAATGGCTTGTCTGAAAGGCAACAAGACACCACCTTAAACAACACCTTGTACTGCAAGGGCAGAGACCAGATTCTCAGACGAGTCCCAATCTCTGGACAAATCACGAAGGTGATCTCAAGTTGCCATGATGGTGTTTGCGGTGACCACTTTGCTCTAGATATTACTAGTAAGAAGATTCTACACGTAGGATTCTCTTGGCCTAATATGAAGAGGGATGTGCATCATTGGTGTAAAACATGCACAGCTTGTCAAGTATCCAGTGATCAAACGCTAACCGATGAGCCACAGACTCCTATCATCTCATATGGCTCATTTGAGAAGTGGGGAATAGATGCAGTTGGTCCTTTACCAAGGGCCTAGTCAAGTAAACTGTACATTCTCGTTGGTTAGACTACATGACCCGATGGGCGGAAGCAGCAACCACCACACGCATTACAGCCCAAGAAGTGGTGAAGTTCATATTTGAGCACATCTGTTGCCGCTTTGGCACACCTCTTAGATAATATCTGATAGAGGGCCAGGTTTCAGAGGCGACTTGGTGGGAGAACTGATGAAAAAGCTAGGCATCACATCTTGAAATTCAACTCTATACTATCCACAATGCAATGGTCTAATGGAAAAGGTAAACGGCATGATCTGTAAAATCATCACAAAACAGGTGAATAACCACACCATTGATGGGGATAAGCATCTCATGGCCGCTCTTTGGGCCTACCGCACGACATTCCGTACATGACTAGGTTTCATCACTTTCCATCCGGTATATGGAAAAGAGGCCATTTTACCCATTGAGGTGCAAATAGCCAGCTAGCGAGTCATGGCTAGCCAATTACAGAAATGCTTGGATCTAGAAAGGCTTCAGCTAGACATGGAAGATGCCATCAACTACTATGCCACGCAAGTAGAACGACGCCGGCTCACATTCAATCAAGGGCGTAAGGAAAAAGGTATGAAGAAAGGCATGTTAGTATTGAGATAGCCGATTCTTGAAGGCCGATTCTTGAAGGCCTTAACCGTGGGTAATAACCCCAAGAAGGGGAGCATTATAAATTAAAAAAATATAATAAACAGAATTTTCTGTTGTTGCAGGTTGCTGCCACCAACCCCCCTCCTTGTCCTTGCGTGCACAGAGGGGCCGCCACTCTCTCTCTCTCTCTCTCTCTCTCTCTCTCTCTCTCTCTCTCTCTCTCTCTCTCTCTCTCTCTCTCTCTCTCTCTCTCTCTCTCTCTGTGTGTGTGTGTGTGTGTGTGTGTGTGTGTGTGTCAGCACAATCAATGCAAATATATTTCTCACTCTCTCTTTTTCCATACACACACACACACACACTAGACAAACACTTACACACACACACACTCATCCTCACACCTCTCTCTCCATCTCTCTCTCTCTCTCTCTCTCTCTCTCTCTCTCTCTCTCTCCACAAACACACACTCACACTCACAAACACATACATGTACACACACATACATACACTACAAGCATAAGCATACGCACAAACAACGCACACACACGGCACGCACAAGAAGGAAAAAGAAGCAAAGAAAACGGATATCGACGCATCGACAAACAAAGAAGGACCAAAAAAACGCGATGGCAACAACGAATCAAAGAATGAGGCTGAAGGCATGTCCTAACTGGCACCAAAATGGACGAGCGCTCTACACCAACGCACCAATCAAGCCTGCTATTTTCCGTCATCTCATCCACGACGCACTTTCTTAATAATAGCCGTAGGGTGATTCATTTTCCGTTTTCCAAGCCAAACTTTGTAAAAAACCATTTGTATATCCCACCTCTCTCTAGGTGATGGTCACAAAGGCCTACCTAGGAGAATATCATTTTCTTATTTCTCCCAAAACAAAGCACTAGTCAACCATTCGGGACCTGGCTACCTGCTTTGTCTCTCTAACTTAGGGCCCTAAACCTAGTTATTCTGTATTAAACTAAGTAGCTTGCACTTATAAAAGATCACTGAGAGGTCACTATGGGGAGTCAACACACTTGAAAGAGAGGTCATGCATATACACTGACTTCAAGGGTCACTATGCAGAGGAGTAGGATCTCCGCACACATGAAATTTCCCTAGAGAATGCACTATGGGCTCTCTCTCTCTCTCTCTCTCTCTCTCTCTCTCTCTCTCTCTCTCTCTCTCTCTCTCTCTCTCTCTCTCTCTCTCTCTCTCTCTCTCTCTCTCTCTCTCTCTGTGTGTGTGTGTGTGTGTGTGTGTGTGTGTGTGTGTGTGTGTGTCAGCACAATCAATGCAAATATATTTCTCACTCTCTCTTTTTCCATACACACACACACACACACACTAGACAAACACTTACACACACACACACACTCATCCTCACACCTCTCTCTCCATCTCTCTCCATCTCTCTCTCTCTCTCTCTCTCTCTCTCTCTCTCTCTCTCTCTCTCTCTCTCTCCACAAACACACACTCACACTCACAAACACATACATGTACACACACATACATACACTACAAGCATAAGCATACGCACAAACAACGCACACACACAGCACGCACAAGAAGGAAAAAGAAGCAAAGAAAACGGATATCGACGCATCGACAAACAAAGAAGGACCAAAAACATGCGATGGCAACAACGAATCAAAGAATGAGGCTGAAGGCATGTCCTAACTGGCACCAAAATGGATGAGCGCTCTACACCAACGCACCAATCAAGCCTGCTATTTTCCGTCATCTCATCCACGACGCACTTTCTTAATAATAGCCGTAGGGTCATTCATTTTCCGTTTTCCAAGCCAAACTTTGTAAAAAACCATTTGTATATCCCACCTCTCTCTAGGTGATGGTCACAAAGGCCTACCTAGGAGAATATCATTTTCTTATTTCTCCCAAAACAAAGCACTAGTCAACCATTCGGGACCTGGCTACCTGCTTTGTCTCTCTAACTTAGGGCCCTAAACCTAGTTATTCTGTATTAAACTAAGTAGCTTGCACTTATAAAAGATCACTGAGAGGTCACTATGGGGATTCAACACACTTGAAAGAGAGGTCATGCATATACACTGACTCCAAGGGTCACTATGCAGAGGAGTAGGATCTCCGCACACATGAAATTTCCCTAGAGAATGCACTATGGGCTCTCTCTCTCTCTCTCTCTCTCTCTCTCTCTCTCTCTCTCTCTCTCTCTCTCTCTCTCTCTCTCTCTCTCTCTCTCTCTGTGTGTGTGTGTGTGTGTGTGTGTGTGTGTGTGTTGTGTTAATGTTATTTGAATCGCTATTGTCCGCGTCCTAGCTGCTAAAATCTAGGTGGTGTCCCCCTTGTTCACTCCCCGTGCCGAGTTCTGCGTGCACGGTCCTGGCATGGAGGCCGCTGGGGTTCGTTTTGTGCCTGTGCTTGTCAATAGCATTTTCCAAATTTTCATTTGAAGAAGCGTCTAATAGGTCCCCGCAATTTTGGAAAGAAAAAGGAGAAACCTTTCAAAAGAATTGCGAGTCCAAAAGAAAATCTTCAAACACAGTGAGTCTTCAAAGAGAATAATGAAAATGGAAAGTCTTCAAAGGTTGAGAAGGGACAGCACGTGAGCCACATCATCATCTGCATGCACCATTATTAATAACACCTAGCCAATGTGCATCCAATAGGCATGCAATCAAAATCATTCTCTCTATTTTTTATGGGAGGGGCATGGGATGGAAAAGGCATAGCTACCCTACCCTACTTATGCGTGGTTTTCTTTTGCTTTCTCCATGTTGCTCAAGTTATCAATGGTTACCATTGTAGCATCCAAAGTGCCATCATCAATAGCTAGACAGAGCCTCTTTAGATAGACAAGTTGCATCACTGAAAGAACTATCATTTGCTATCTTACCAAGCCCTTAATTCGATGAGAAGCCTTGCTTGCACATGTGACATTATTCCATGTAGGAATTGTCTCAAAACAAGTAGCAAATCATGAAAAAAATATAATGTGCTTGGTTGCACCATTGTCAAAGTATCGCACATGTTCCATAGACTCTATACTACATTCATCATGAACATTTATTGACACTATACACAAAGAACCTATTCTAAATAATACACAGCATTTTCCAAATTTTCAACCAAGCAAGCATCTAGTAGGTCCACGCAATTTTTTTAAAAATGGGAAACCTTGCAAAAGCATGGAGATTCCAAAAGAGAATAATGAAAAATCTTCAAAGGTAGTGAGGCTTCAAAGAGAATAATGAAAATGGAAAGTCTACAAGGGTCAATAAGAAAGATCGCATGCACCACATCATCATCATCATCTGCATGTACCATTAGTAACAACACCTAGCGGTTGTGCATCCAGAAGGCATGCAAGGAAAATACTTATTTCTCTTTGGGACGAGTAGGTCATGGGATGGCAAAGGTGCACCAAATTACCTTGTTTATACCCAAGTGTTCTTTTGATTCATGTATGATGCTCGAGTTGTCGATCGTTACCCTTGTACTATCAAAAGTGCCATCACAAATAGCTAAAGCTCCAGGGGGTCACTATGTATAAATTGTGTTTATCATGTGCATTCAAGGACTATTTTAAAAACTCCGTATGTGTGAATTTTTGACAAATAAAATACACCCTTTTCCTACTCAATTTGTTATTTTTTCTCCCAATTTCATTTTACGATGTCGTGCAGCTTCGCTCCCATGCAAAGAAAGATGCCAAAAAAATTCACATCAAGTTTGTTTGAAGTTTACATGATTAATGAGCAGTGATTAAGGCCTGGTAACAGATCAAGTCTAATGCTGAATGTATGTCAAATGCGGCCGAAAGGGCCAAAACATGCCTTAATGATGCCAAAAATAATTATGCTTGAAATGAGCACAAATGGGATATTATGACCTAAAATTGCAGTGCTTGAAGTTCTCTATCAGACTGTCTTTATGGCTCGTTGATTGGAGCTACGATGAAGAAGTTATCGCAGTTTGAAGTTCAAGTGGATTGTAGATCCGTATCGGAGTGGGCAACAGCATCTAAGGTGACAGAATTGAAATGAATGCATCAAGATGAAGTGCTCAATTTTTGGGGCGCGTCGGTCTTTTCAGATCAGTGATCGGAGTCTCGGTCGCCAAGATATTGGCTGATAAAGATTCACCGAGGGTCGGTTCCGTACCAGCCCAGCCCGCTCGATCGATGTGCCATTTGGGAATTTTTTACTTCGACCAAGTTTTGGAACATCATGCAAGAATGCGTTGGTTGATATGTTGTGCCTGACAATAATATTAGTTATTGGAGATTGCTAATGGCAAGAAAATCCCAGCACGGCTATGGCTTAAACAGATACGAAGTCGAGGTTCTCTCTCAAAATGCAATCACCTATAGTAACATCTTGAAGGCTGTGTCGGGGAAAATGGTAAAAAAATTCACAATGATATTGTTAGTCAAGGACTCTTGGAGGAAGAAGCCAAATGATTTTGGCCACCCAATCGACCCATGTATACCAAATGTGGTGCCCATCATATATTGGCCAAGGGCCATAACTAAGGCCACACTCACAATGTTGTAGCAGAGCAGTTATCTGTGTTATCCGGAGGGAGCACCAATGAGATGATTATGAATAAAGAAAGAAGTCCAATCGCCTCAACCTATGCCCGCCCAAAGGCAACCAAAGGGAGACGGCCTGCCCACTATGGAAAGGGGTTTTTTGTTTAAGTGTGAATGAAAGGAGGAAAGAAAGAAAGCGTGCAGCAGCAGGCGACGAGCAGGCAGCGTGGAAGGAAACATAGAGACGCACAGAGCGGGGAAGCACTCGGACGAGCTCGTGGCAGAGACGAAAAACGCTGAGGTGGCCATGGCGCACCGTTTTGGGACCGAATTGGGCGGATTTTGCATCGAAGCAATGGCCGGGCTGCCACGTCATTACCTTGATTCCCACGCCACGTCAGTCACAGCACCGTGAGTGATGGGTAGGGAAAAAATAAGTTCATTAAAAAAAAGAGGAGGAGAGCGTCAAGGGAAAAGGAGGGATTTTTTCTCTCTCTCTTTCTCGCTATCATCCTTCGCTAACCAAGGCAGATCTCGGCAAGGCAAGGCAAGCAAAGAGAAGGAGGTTCTCTCTCTTTCTCGCTATCGTCCTTCGCTAACCAAAGCACAAGGCTCACTCTCGGCCTTTGCTAACCAAGGGGATACTCTCTCTCTTTCGGCTTAAGCAAGGGCTTTGCAACCAAGGCAAACAAGAGGATACTCTCTCTCTTTCGGCTTAGGCAAGGAGAGACCAACCAAGGCTCGTAAGCAGTCTTCGGAGAAGAAGGCCAAGCTTCGGCATAGCAAGCAACACAATTTTTGAGAGCTCAGAGCAAGCCCAGCATGAAGGGAAATTGGAAAGTCTAGAGCAGATGGAACCGAGACAACAGGAATTTCCTCGTCAGCAGGCAACCTAGTTTGATTATTTCTTTTTGATGAATTGCAGAGCCGCTAACGGCCTGGAGTGATCTGTAATGGGATTTTAATCTGTTAAACTGTCATTAGCATTATTTAATGGTGTCATTAACAACAATTGAGTCTTGATTGCGTATCAGTTTCATCGGTGTTACCAATTTTCGAGCAAGTTTTGTGCGTTGATAGCATTACCAAGTAATTAATTGCTGTTGTATTGTGCAGTGCGACAATTTTTCGCTCTCAATTTTTCCACAGCCAGCAGCCCGGTGCTGACCTGGCTCAATTTTCGAACTCTTATAGTCATAAAATTCTTAGATGTCCCCCCCCCCCCCCCCGCGAGAGCTATAGAGAGCCTCTTTAGATAGAAAAGCTGCAGCACCAAGATTTCCTTCTCTCCCAACATGGGCTAGGCGAGAGGCACAAGGACAGTGACTGTAGGGTAGAAAATGATTCGGTGGCCGATGAGTAGGTAGGCGATGAAAGTAATTTGTTGAAATTTTGAAATTGATGCACGATTACTAAATGTCTCAAAAGCCATCTTGAATTAACCCAAAAGGAAACTAATCCCATCAACCACTAGACACCATCCATATTACTAATGGCATGTCATATGGTTGTAGTATTGCAAGAAATATTCTAGGAATGCTCCTTCAAGACCCCCTACCTCAGATGTTGTTAGCCCCTTACACCCCCTCAGTTGGGCCTGCTCAATATGCCTTGGACCCCAAGGTTGAGCTCTCAAATTAGCTCTGTACTGTCCATGGTCACAAATAAATACCTCATTAGTTCATAAGCTAGAAGCCACCAAATATATGTGCATTATTTGCTTCTCCTTCATATGGGGCTCTTACAAATTGTGCAACATATATATATGATGATGGAAAAAATTGATATGTGTGCATTGCAAGTATACTCCCCCCTCAATCAACACCCAAAGATGCTTTATTTTGGCCATGCAACAACTCTTAGTCAATGAAGGTGTCAAAGTAGTTGGTCTTCCCAATAACTCTGGTGAAGATATCTGCATAGCTATCTTCAGTAGGACAATACTCTAGCTCCACAATCTCATCCTCAAGAATCTCTCAAACATGATGATATTGAACCTCAATATGCTTTGTGTAAGCATGGAAGCGAGGATTCTATGTAACTCTGGTTGTCACATTGAAGTGTTGTTTTTGAGTTAATGAGATCTCTAAGTCCATGAGATCTCTCCTAACCCAAACTATTTCACAAGCTACAAAACAAGGAGCTTGAAGTGTTGTTTTTGAGTTAATGAGAGCTCTAAGTCCATGAGATCTCTCCTAACCCAAACTATTTCACAAGCTACAAAACAAGGAGCTTTGTACTCCACTTTTGTTAAATAAAGAGCAATGGCTGGTTGCCTTGTGCAAATCTAAGAAAACACTCCAGAAACAATATCTAGAAATCAACGTTCTAGAATCATATTTTCATGTCCAATCAAAGTCACAATAACAATTTAGTGTATTCATGTCAATGCCATAGAAAATGACATGGCCCAAAGTACCAAATCTCTCATGCCATAACTAAGTTATACCTATATTGTAGTTATTGTAAGGGTAGAGACCTTGTAAACCTTATTGTATCTTACTCCCTTTTCCATTGAATTGCCTTCACCAAGTCTTTTACTCCAATTTGTATGACACAAACTTCAATGCCACGATCAATGATTGCAACAATCAAGAGTAGATTCTTCTTGATTTGTGGCACATACAACACATTAAAGAGTTTCCTAGTTTGACCTGTAGCTGCTAAAAAAAAAAAATTGCAAGACCCTTTCGGAACTATACGAATCTTTATTAATAGTGATATGTCAAGATGTTCCACTATTTAGAATCCAAGAACCATCAACAAATGGGGTTTGAGCTGATGAGCGTACCTCTTCTATGGCAGCCCATAGTTCAAGCTCTATTTGCGCATTGTTGGTGGATTCTCTTTCCTTCCAAGAAGCTTTCATGGTGCCATTCTTCTCATCTGCTTTCTTCTTTCTATAATCTTTAACAACGTGACATTTCTTATCACAATGAAAATAGCTACCTATAAATTTCATATTCTTGGGATTCTCTTAGAGGTATGATGTATTACGGATCCCCCTTTCTTTTTGTGTTGGCCCCATGAAAGTAGCATCACCACCACCATCGCTAGTCTTGAATCATACCTCCTCTCCAAGAAATATTGCACTCAGTTCTTTGAATGTAAGAGGGGTTGGATGAACCTCAATGTTGAGTGTTGTAACAAGACCATCATATTTAGCTGAAAGTATGCAAAATGCAACACCAAGCTAGCTCTTTTGAATAAATGAACACACCAATAACATCTAATTGATCTCATACATCCTTAATTTTATTAATAAAGGACTCAACCTTATTGCCATTAGCAAGTTTCTTAATAGAAAACTGGTTTTTCAAATTTCAACTTTTGGTGTGATTGTGTATCTCATATTTGTGAGCCAATATGATCCATGCTTCATGTGCTTTAGTGACGTGCTCACTACTGAATCAAAGTGAGAACAAAATCACTTACACACATGGAAATGGTGCACATCGCATCTTCATTCCTTCTCTTACAAGCATGTGGAAGAATAGCATTTGGAGGAATTACAAGACTTGGATTTTTGGATTAGTTGTTGGAGTAGGCTCTGGTCGGCACCATTTTGCCCCAACACTTTATTTAGTAACATACAAATCTGTAAGGACCAAATCTGTAAGGAATCCACCAAATATATGTGCACTATTGGCTTCTTCTCATGTGGGGGCCTTACAAACGTGCAAGATACATGATGGTGGAAAAGACTGGCAGGTGCGCATTACAAGTATGCTAATACACAACACCTAACCATGCAGTAGCTTTAGCATTCACCACCACACTAAAGACAAAGAAACCAATGTAGATTGATCATGCATCATACTTGTTAAACACTCTCAAGATCACAAAGAAAAGAAAGGAGTTTAGTACATTGGAGCTCCAAAAATTTTGACTAGAAGCACTTGCTACGGTGTCAGCATGGTAGAAAATCTACCACCAACACCTGATCAAACTTTTAGGCTCGTAGCTAGAGTGAATAATGAAGAAGCAAGAGATGAAGAAGTTGAAGAGGCTAGATCCATAGCTACTTGCTCCAAGAGAAAGGTTCCTAGTGCCTTTCGATCAAGGCCAATCCATGCTTCATCTACGATTGTTGCGAGCTTCTTCACAAGACCACCTAGTGGCAAATAGAGGTCCTTTTTGTAGAGATAGTCTTCAATTTGCATCTTCCAATGTTGGTAGTTTTTTCCGTTGAACTTCTCAATCTTGAGCTTCCCTTCCTCCGCCATAACTCCCACTCAATTCAAGGAATCCTTTCCTTGAGATACTTTACCTACGAGCAAATCTTGCTCTGATACCAGTTGTTACGAAATATGACGTAGCTAAGTAGGTAATTGAGTAGATTACTTTATGGAGAGAGATAATTTACACACACAAGAGATTATAGAGTAGAGAGAGAGAGAGAGAGCACACAGGATATACGTGGTTCACCCAATGTGGGCTATGTCGACGGGAAAGCATCCACTCAATGGCTTTAGTACTTCAAAACAAGAAGTAGGTTACAAAGGGATTATACCCTTTTGGAGCTCCCGCCTTGCTTCACTCTCACCACCTCACACCCACCTTGTTGCATCAACTTCACACTATGAAATGTGTGTAGAAATGGCCTCCTTTTATAGGCCAAAAGGGTTGCCCTCTCTCATGAGAGGCAGCCATGTGTAGCCGCCCTTGTGTAGATTATTCCAAATCGGACCCTCCAATCTACCCATGTGTGGCCACCCTTGAGAAGACAAGTCCGCTTTTGAATTTGGCCATCGTCCATTGAACTCGACCACCGGCCACCGGCCATTGACTTCCCCAACCACAGGCCAACCGACCGGTCGGCTGATTGGGCGTTAACATTTTTCGTTTCCGGCGAGTGATTTTTCTTCACGCTGTGAGCGGGATGAAAACACACACAGCGCCTCTATAACAACCCGACACACACTCTTGGGAAGATACACACACACACTATGGGGCACCACTCGGCTTACACAACACACCTGGCCGAGACAGGGAACACACCTCTGGAGTGAGAGGAGAGAGACTATCCACTTGCCCACTCCACACAGACACACACACACACACCCAAAAAACTCAGCTCAAAAGAAGATAATTTCTGATGTTTAGATACAATTGAGCTTGGGCCAACACCAATGGGGCAAATAGCTCACACAATATGGGTAAAATAAGCTAGATACAATCACAAACTAGAGAAGAAACTTCGCTCATAGGAGAAACTTACACATAAAAACAGAAGGAAAAGAGTGAGGAATCTGGAAAAATGAACAGCGCCATCACGTCTGGAACGGCCCAAAACCCCAGTCTACAATGTCAAAGTGCTAAAATCCGACCTCGGATGAGCAGTTTACGGCCAAAACAAGCTCCAAAATGAGCAAAAACACACCTGCGGCTGTTCCTCCTCTCTTCTCCACGTTTTTTCTGGTCTTTTGTAACATTTAATGGCCTAATAACTTATGTGTAGCGGAAATTAGCATGAACATAGTGGGCATTTCATTAGAGCAGATTCCTAATGAGAATTACAAGAGTGCTTGGGTGGAGAGAGCAACAAAAAGCATAACACGTAGTTAGATAGCATCGACAATACTTTCAAAAGAGAGAGCAATTAAGCTATTGACAATAGTTGAGGACCGGATTTTCATGGAGCCGGTCCCCCCTCCAAAAGGCTTTGTATTATGGTTTCTCCCATCAAGAGAGACATTGTACAATACAATTGTTTGTGTTCCTTCAAGACTAGCTAGTGCAATGAAGATGGAAACTTCATGCACTAAGAAAAACACTTAACAAACACAACTTGAATTATCCCCGTTCTCAGACCCAAGACCTCACACACCTTCGAAGATGGTGAGAGCTAGCAGGGTATGAGAGTAGATTGAGAGGAAGAAGGAGTATCTTACGAGAAAGACATCTCCTCACATAATCACTCATATGTAGCATAGCTTAGCTTAGTAATTAGCTTGGTAGAGGAGATGAGCATGCATTGAAGCTTGGCTCTTGGTTGGATTTGCATCCACATGCCAAGAGAGTGTTGATGTAGGCTTCTATCTCACAAGCTTGGAGTAGGTGATGAGTTCTCCATTACAGCTTGGGAAGAGATAGTCTTCTCTTTCTTCACACATGAGCTTGTGTGAGTGTGTGTGTGATAATGCCTTGCAAAAATCATCCCCCTCTCTCTCTTGGGCGAGCCCTCTTGCTAAATGCTCTTCCTGAAGCCTCATTGGCCCTCCCAAGTCAAGCCAATTACAATTAAGCAGCATAAGTGATAGCCTTTTGACATGTGTCCCCCTTTCCCCTTTTGTGAGAGCTTTAGGTAATTAAATAATTAAACTAAACTCTCATTGGACCCCTTTGCCTCCTGGCCAATAGGAATCAGGCAAGCCATCGGGCTCCTGAATTCTCATTGGACCCCTTGGGAGACTGCCCAATAGTCTTCTAGGAGGCTTAATTCTCATTGGTTTCTTTTATTAAATGTTTTTAAATTAATTAAACTAGATTTACTCTAGCTTAATTTTCATTGGTCCACTTCAAGGGTCATCCAATAGAAATTGGGCACACCTTGTGGGCATCTGGCCTAGGCAGCTGACATGTGTCCCTCATTCCCTTTGTGTAAAGGGAGCCTGTGTGTGTGTGTGTGGCTTTCTCTCTCATCCCCTACCTTTAGGGCTCGCCCCCTCCCATGTAGGGATGTGCAAAGACTTTTAGGGCACACACAAAGCATCCAATTTTCCCTAGGTTTGACCTTTGGACACAACCTTTGAATTTTGGAACCTTAGCATTTTGGAAGTCTTAATGGGCTAAACCTTAGGGTCTTTTTAGCCCATTGTTGCACATGGCTCTTTTGCAAATGGCCCCCCCTTTGGATCCCTATTTTCCCTCCTTTGGATCCCTACTGTGGCCGGTCTGCTAGCTTAACCAATATTCTAGCTTTTTCTCCCCTGGCCTTCCCCACATTAAATGATCAGTTTAATATGAGAAAATCATTTAGGAGAATTAGATATTGATTATTATGACATCTTCTCTCTGTTTTTTCAGTTCCCATACTTAGCTTTATTAGTTGGGCACCCTTGGGCTTTTAGATGACCTCAAACGGACCCCGAATAGGCCAAAAACTGACCTCGCAGTGCATAGTTGTCACCCTGCTGCATCCATGCGCACACCTGGCACTCATTTCTTTTCAATAATGCGTCTCGCAACCACGTGAAGTGGCCCCAAAAAGTGGTCCTAATGATGACCTTTCTGCATAACTCTCACAAGAAAACACCACTTTGTGTCCGTATTCATCCACGTGCAAATATTGACCCCGTTCGACCTCCTGACGCCACTCGATGCCATCTGACGCACCTGCTTACCTCATGTTGTCGGCCCGCGGATAGCTTCCTCGAGAAGTTTTACGCGCTACCAACTCCTCATTATTGTAGAAAAAACACACTAGTACTGATAATAGTGAAAATCGATGCACTATGTACATCTTGTCCTACCTGTACACATGTGGGCCCCACGTAACCACCTGGCTTTGGAAAATGGGCAATTCTTTATTTGATGCACCATGCATGGGTATGTACATATGCGCAATCCCTTGCTCCAAAAAACTCCTGACATAATTTTCCCATCCCCTAGCCTGCTAGAGCATTCATGCTCAGCAGCAACAACAGTAGTAGATGCTCATTCCACCTGAATCCCACACAAAAACACTTTGCATTCCCTGCATCAAAAACTTAATCAAGCTTCCACCTGGTTCCCAAGGAAAACATGTAGAGATTCCATATAACAACCTTGCATCAATAAAACCATCAATTACTTTGGCATCAACCTGCATGTGCAAATTTATCTCCTTCTCCATAGCTGAGAGGTCTCCACTGATCATTTGTGTCATCAATTCCTGCTTCTTTGACAACTCAACTTTGGTTTGCATCAGCCCTTCAATCACTTCATAAGGCCCTTCACTTTCATCCTCAACTTCATTTGCAAATGCAACTAAATCAAACTCCTGTATTTCTTTGTCCATCAAAAGAAATGCAACATCAGCATCCTCATCACTATTGGTAGTGCTATCAATGTCCTCATCTGTCACCGTGGAAGAGTCTTCATCACTAGACTCATCCTCATCTTCATAAAGCTCCTCTAATCGTTTCCTTGTGTCCATATTATAAAGCTTCTTGGTACCTGTCTTTCCATAGAGGCTAATCGTACCATGTCGCCAATCTTGAACAGCTCCCACTGCACGTAACCAAGGTCTGCCCAGTATAATAGGATATGCTCCCAACCCTGCTGGCATCACATGAAAATCAATCACTGCCTTTGCATCATATGCCTCCACTTCTAAGATCTTTACAACACCCAAGCATTTTACTTTTTGATGGTTTGCCAATCTGATCCGAAACCCTGACACCCCAGTCAGTGTAAGACCCATCTTCTCAACGCATGCGTGTGTTATCACACATATTTGGGCCCTGCCATCAACATAGCCTTGTCCTAAATTTTTCCTTTTGTGCCACACATCTACTATTGGACAGATATCTGGTAGCTCGTCCATTGCCAACACCTTCATTGAACCTCTCTCTGGCTCTTTCTCCATTGGGTTAACCATCCTCTTCCACTGTCGCTTTAGCTTAGGCAACATCTCGATAAGCTGCCCAAAAGTAACATTTGCCTTCCTGCTTGTCAGATCCTCCTTCAAGTCATAGCTTAATTGCCCATCCTCTAGTGGAAAATCTGAAACATGAAACTTTCGACGAGCTCTCCTTTTCCTCTTGGCCTTGACATCCTCGCCTTCATGGCTCTTTCCTTTCTTCTTACTAGGACCTGGGGCACTTCTTCCTTCCTTATCCTCTGTGGTCCTCTTCCCAATAGGCATCACTAATGTATCCTCTAGCTTTGATGCCTTCTCCAAGGTGACTACACGTAGCACTTTTGTCTTTCCCTTTTCCTCTTGGGTTAATCCACTGGTTCCTTCGTCTCCCTTAATTTCGATGCCATAATCATTTGACCTAGTTAGCACCTTTTTTGGCAATGAATACATGTCTCCCCCCATCCTTGGTGGCTTATCACATTGCGGGCTGATGTGACCCAACTCTCCACAATTATAACATGTGGGCGTCTGCCTCCAGTACCTACCATTGCTTTGTCCAACACCATTCCTAGGCCTTTCTTCACCTCTTGGCTGATTTTCAAACCTCCCTCGACCTCGATTATTTCCCACTTGACCTAGCATGTTTAGGCTGAGATTCTTCATCAAATCTACCACTTGCCTCATGTCTTGCCTTAGCCCATCATCTTGCACCGATGTAGTGACCACTGCTGGCATAACCTGAGTAGTAAGAGGAACCACTGGTTCATGATGAACCCCTGACATGCGACCTTGTAAAGACTCTATAGGCTGAAATTCAGACCTCATTGGCAAAGACTCCACCCCTAACTGGCTCATTTTCCTCAACTTCCACTCTTTGTTCCTTGCTACCTCTAGTGCATCTTCATATGTCCTAGGCTTCTTTAGCTCCACTCTCCAACGTATATTCTCCCAAAGACCAGCCAAGAACCTATCCTTCTTCATCATGTCAGGCGGGGGTACCTGTGGTGCTAAGGCCTTGCACATCCGCTCCCATGCCAATGAAAACTTTCGTATGTACGTATCTACTGGCTCACCTTCCTTTTGCACCAAAGCCTGTACTTCTTGCCACACTTTGTCAGGATCTTCTACCTTCACAAAATCCACTTCTAATCCATGCCTTAGATTGTCCCAACTCAATCTTACAGGTGGATCAGCCACACGCAACTCCTCTTCAAATGCTTTGGACCAAACTCGTGCATCACTCTTCAAACAAATTTGGAGAAGACGTAACATCTGCGCTGGGTCATGGATCTGGTTGCTAATGCAGGCAACCTCCATCTTTTCCAAAGAGTCTTCCACATCTTCATCACTTCTTCCATGAAACTCCGGATAAGAGAAATCCATGGCTACCCAAGTTACGATGCTTTGAGAACCCCTTCGAACACACGTGCAAGAACCCAAAAATTTTCACTCCCTAATCCCCAGAAACTTCAATGGAGCTCAACTTTAGATAAGGACGAACACATGCACATCAAATGAGTTTTCATAGTTAATCACTGGAATTACAACAGGCAAAGGACATTCCAGGATCTCTCTTAATCTTCTTGGCCCAAACATAAAGACTATGCACTGTTGGAAAAAAATCTTCCTGGACACATGAATATTTATTTGGATTCTCTGAGTTAAATGAAAGGGAGTGAATTGAGGGCCATTTTGATCATCCATTAAAGCCAACCATGCAGCTCCCAAGAAAGCACACTTGTCTTATCCTCTGATTTTGCCAAAATTTCAGCAGCATAACAACATAAATGGCTCAAAAGACCAAAAACCAGCCATCATAACTTGGAAAATTTTTGACAGAGTTTCCCCAGAAGTAGAGCAGTGAGAACCCAAAATATAGACTATATATGTATGCATAAACTGCCAACAATAGAACCCGAGCATCAAATAAGAATCACTAGTACATATCCTATGGCGAGGTCACGAAAAGGGTGCTCCAACTACCTGTATCACCGAAAGCATCTCCACATTTGAGAATCCCCCAGCTCAATAAAACCTCACGCTATCGACCCTCACACGAAGGCTAACGCAAATCGCGTATAGTCAAGTCTCACAAATGACTATCTTCCAGACCAAGTCTCAGAAATGGCTAGGACTGCCAAATAAAACCAAGTATGGCTCCACAAAGGCGTACAATTTGCATTTTCCACAAGTAACGTACAATACTAACAAACAATGCGCTCAAGCAAGCGCCCAATGATGCATACCCACGGCAACTGCAAGTGACTTCACTTCTAGTATACCACTGTACTCCAGATACCTGTACCTGTGTGAATCACCTGTACCTGTACCTGTCCCTGTAACCTGTAACCAGTAGTCTGCAACATGTAATCCCGACTCTCGAAGCTTGAAGCTCGAAGCAGAAGGTACTCGAAGAAGATCCTCAGTGGGGGCACCAAAAGAATGTGAGCGGGATGAAAACACACACAGCGCCTCTATAACGACCCAACACACACTCTTGGGAAGATACACACACACACTATGGGGCACCACTCGGCTTACACAACACACCTGGCCGAGACAGGGAACACACCTCTGGAGTGAGAGGAGAGAGACTATCCACTTGCCCACTCCACACAGACACACACACACACACCCAAAAAACTCAGCTCAAAAGAAGATAATTTCTGATGTTTAGATACAATTGAGCTTGGGCCAACACCAATGGGGCAAATAGCTCACACAATATGGGTAAAATAAGCCAGATACAATCACAAACTAGAGAAGAAACTTCGCTCATAGGAGAAACTTACACCTAAAAACAGAAGGAAAAGAGTGAGGAATCTGGAAAAATGAACAGCGCCATCACGTCTGGAACGGCCCAAAACCCCAGTCTTCAATGTCAAAGTGCTAAAATCCGACCTCGGATGAGCAGTTTACGGCCAAAACAAGCTCCAAAATGAGCAAAAACACACCTGCGGCTGTTCCTCCTCTCTTCTCCACGTTTTTTCTGGTCTTCTCTCTATTTTTTCAGTTCCCACACTTAGCTTTATTAGTTGGGCACCCTTGGCCTTTTAGATGACCTCAAACGGACCCCGAACAGGCCAAAAACTGACCTCGCAGTGCATAGTTGTCACCCTGCTGCATCCATGCGCACACCTGGCACTCATTTCTTTTCAATAATGCGTCTCGCAACCACGTGAAGTGGCCCCAAAAAGTGGTCCTAATGATGACCTTTCTGCATAACTCTCACAAGAAAACACCAATTTGTGTCCGTATTCATCCACGTGCAAATATTGACCCCGTTCGTCCTCCTGACGCCACTCGATGCCATCTGACGCACCTGCTTACCTCATGTCATCGGCCCGCGGATAGCTTCCTCGAGAAGTTTTACGCGCTACCAACTCCTCGTTATTGTAGAAAAAACACACTGGTACTGATAATAGTGAAAATTGATGCACTATGTACATGTTGTCCTACCTATACACATGTGGGCCCCACGTAACCACCTGGCTCTGGAAAATGGGCAATTCTTTATTTGATGCACCATGCATGGGTATGTACATATGCGCAATCCCTTGCTCCAAAAAACTCCTGACAACGTTGGAGACTGGGCGTTCAAATTTTTGGTTTTTGACGAGTGATTTTATTTTCCTACAAGTTATTTTTCTTCACGCACGATGGCTTCTCCTCATAGTGGGGGCCTTACAAATGTGTGTTTTTAACACAAAAGATTACAAGGGGTAAATCAGGCTCCATACTTAGCAATTGTATAATTTTTTCTATTTTATAGTGTCTTTCCTTTAACTCTATGTGGTCAAAGGGTCAACACTTTTGTACATGCCACAATGATAAGCGTTGAACCACCATGGACTGTGGATTCATGGGCAACTTTGACACAAATAGTGATGAAGATAGGTATTGTGGGACCATGAAAAGATACTAAAGGTCAATTTTAGAACCTTTCATACCTGCATCTTTGAGTGAAAATGCTTTGCAAATGTGTTTAGATGACATAAGAATGGGCTCTACATGGTTGAATCTAGTGTGTATCACACAAGGAGGTCCGACAACTTAGTTTTGTCATGCAATTGTGAGCAAGTGAGTGTACACCTTCTTTACCCTTATTTGCTTGTAACATGAGGCCAAGGTCACTCACTTTGAACTTCTCTTCTATAGGTCATCTACATAGCATCAATCCATCAACCAAAACTTTTGTTGGTTGTTCTCATAACACCTCAAGGAAGAACCATTTTTTTCACTAATGAAGTGGAGACCGTTTTTGATCCTCTTCCACCTATTACATTGGATGAGGGGATTGCGAGGAGAGCGAGATTGATGATTCAAGTCCCAACATCGCCAATCTCAGCAAGGATGATTGCCATGATGACAATGATGAGATGAAAGATGACAAGTTTGAAGAAGACGAAGCCAGCACATCCACAAACGACAATTGAATTTCTCCCTTTATCAATTTAGGAGCCATGAGTTTAGAGTTAGATCAAGTTACTTGGAGAGATCTCTTGGAAGATGATTTGTAAACATTTGTTATATTTTATTCTTTAAAATGTTTTTGTCATGTTAACCATTCATTGCTCTCTCTCTCTCTCTCTCTCTCTCTCTCTCTCTCTCTCTCTCTCTCTCTCTCTCTCTCTCTAATTTTTTCAAGAATGATAAGTTGTCGTTGCTTATATAGTTTGGCATTGCCCTTAGTAACCTCTACCTAGTCAATCATCAGACACCAAGTCAGAAAATTTGAGATTCGGTTTCAACTAACCCAGCCCTTGATCATGCACCACATGATGGCTAGTTCATGATATCAAAGTGTGAAACACGAGGGCTACAACAATGGAGGCAAAGGGCTCCTTGAAAGTGCTAACCTAAGAGAACAGAGTTGGCCACAAAGTTGGGCACAGGGCTCCTTGTAACTTCATATCAACGGAGTTGGCACAAAACTGGGCATACAAGCTTTCAAGATGGGAGATACTATAAATACCTATGGGGCTTTCAAGGGACACCAAGCCTCCATTACTCCCTTGATTGGGAAGTTGAGGCTTCATGTCCAAAGCTACATCAACAAAGAAGACTTTTTCATCTCTCCTCTCCAACATGAGGATGTTATCCTAGGGGCACTATGGTTCAACCGCATGGCTGCCAACATGAAGTTCCCTGAAATAAGAATCTACTTCACCTACAAGGAAAAGAGAATGTATATAGATTCTAATGAGTCCAACCATACTATAACACTTGTAAATTCGCATGCTTTTGGTAAGTCAATGAAAAGCTTGGTTTCCTTGTATATGAGTTTTCTCAAAGAGTCTCTAAATGATGCTAATGTTTTAACAAAACAAAGTGATAGGAATCAAGAAAAATTAGACTTGTCTAACTTTCTAAATAGATTCCAAGATGTATTTATCGATGACATCCCTATGGAGTTACCTCCAAAACGAGGGGATGATGATCATATGATAGAGCTTCTACCCGAGAGCTCACCGCCTAATAAACCTCCTTATAGAGTTTCTCAAGCTCGACAAGAGGAGATTATGAGGCAAGTGTATGAGCTAGTAGACAAGGGGATGGTGAGGCCTAGCTCCTCTCCGTTTTTTTCACCAATCGTTTTAGTGCAAAAGATAGATGGCTCATACCGCATGTGTGTGGACTATCGAGCACTAAATCATATCACTATCAAAAACAAATTTCATGTACTACGGGTAGAAGATCTATTTGATAAGCTACAAGTTTTGACCTACTTTAGTAGGATTGACCTTAAAAGTGGCCATCATCAAATAAAAATAGTGAATGAAGATATCATAAAGACCGCGTTCCATACAATGTGTGGTCTTTATTAATATCTTGTCATGCCTTTTGGTTTGACAAATGCTCCAACCACATTCAACCGCCTGATGGAGAAAATATTTAGACCCTATCGCAAGTTCACTAGAGTGTTCTTTGATGATATTATCATTTACTTGAAATCTTTGGAGTGGAGGAGCATAAGAAACACCTCCAAGTATTTTTTCAAGCTATGAGGGAGAATAAACTTTTTATTAGCCAAAAGAAGAGTGATTTTTTCCTCCAAGAGATTCAATACTTATGTCATATTATCTCTCAAGATGTTATCCGTATGGATCCAACCAAGCTTGAGGTAATAAAAGGATATCCTAACCCAAGGAATCTACTTGAGCTACAAAGATTTGTTTGTATGTGTATATACTATATACGTTTCATAGCTAAATTCTACCAAATAGAAGGACCACTACATGACTTGACCAAGAAAAATGTTAAGTACATATGCTAAAGAGCAAAGTGATTTTGAAAATCTTAAAGAAAAACTTACTTCTCAACTAGTACTTACACTACCGGATCTCTCAGAACCATTTGAGGTCCAATGTGATGCTTGTGGAGATTTCCTTGGAGTAGTTTTCCTTCAAGAAGGGCATGCCATAGCATATGAGAGTCAAAGACTCAATTTCAACAAGGGAGTACTGGGCCTCTACAAGAAAGTACTACTAGCTATTCTACATGCCCTTGACACTTGAAAGCACTATCTATTAGGGATTCCATTCATCTTACGAACGGACCACCAAAGACTTAAGTACTTCATGAAGCAGACCAAGATCTCCAACAAACAAATGAGGTGGGCAAATTTTCTTTTCCAATTTCATTTTCATATTGCTCATATTGTTGGTAATCATAATCAAGTGGCCGGTGCACTATCAAGAAGATCGAGGGTAAATTTAGTGTCTATAGCAACTCACAATGATCTACCTTCCATGATAGATGAGTACGCTATTGACCCTGATTTTAAAGACATAATGTCAATCCTTGCCTTACGGAAGAAAGAGGAACCATTCACCTTGCAGGATGGTTATCTTCTCCATGGAAACAAGCTATGTGTTACTCACTCCCTTTGTGAGAAAGTGATGTATAAATCCCATGCTCCTTGATATGCGGGGCATAGAGGGATTCAACCTACTCTTCAAGGAGTAGAGACGTATTTTTATTGGCCCACCATGAAAGTGAACATACAAGAGTATGTTTCAAATTGTGTGATATGCCAAAAGACCAAGTATGATAGAGGGAAGCAACTTGGATTACTCCAGCCATTACCAATCCCTAATTTGCCATGGGAGAGTATATCCATGGATTTTATCTTTGGATTACCCAAGTATATCCATGGGAATATGGGAATATGGACAATAGTTGACATGTTTAGCAAGCAAGCACACTTTATTCATGTCAAAAAGACTATTCAGGCACACCAAATGGAAACCCTCTATATATCTCACATTTTCAAACACCATGGATTGCCAACATCCATCGTGTAAGATAGAGATTTTATAATGACCAGTAACTTTTGGAAAGGTCTCTTTGAAAATATAGGTACAAGGTTGAATTTCTCTTCAGCCTATCACCCACAAACGGATGGCCAAAGTTGTGAGATCCCCAACCCACCAATACGAAGATCGAGTTTGGTCCTTGACAGGTCTCTAGGCCTAATAAAAACCAAAGTCTCTAAACAAGAAAAATCCAGGGAATAGACCTTTATCATTGACAATGGCTTGGGTCTATAGCCCTAGACGAAGACCTAGTCCTGTCTCACAGAGAAAACGGGACAACATCTTAAAAATCCAAAAGTATTTCGGCCCTAGTATTACTTCCACAAATTGGGCTAAGGTACTATTCTCAACCAACACTTTTTTTCCCCTAACATATGTGAGGGAACAGCCGTTGTGGTGAACTCCTCTTCCAATTGGAGAAGTATTCTAAAAGTTTTTAGTGCGCGAGAATGGATAGTTACCTGACCAATCAGGTCCACCCGTCCATGATTGACAACCTTAGTCAATCCCCACTTACACCCCACACTCACACATGTTTTTTTTTGTTTTCTAATTACTATCACATTGTTTTAACATTTAAAATAATGTATTCCTTTTTAAACTTTCTGTCACAGTGATTCCTTCATTCAAGTATTGAAGATAGCATTGAAAAGCATTCTTTTAGCAACCAAACATCTTTAAACTTAAGATAGGGTAGTGTAAATCAAAACATTGTCCATAATGACTATGACTAGTACTCTTCTTGTCTCAAGACCACCTAAGGGGGGTGAAAAGAGGCACCCATTCCGTGTTCATAATCTAGGGTGGATAAACCCCCACCCAAGGTTCGGGGTGCCCATACACCAAACCAGTTGCCCATACAACCGGGGGGCTCCCCTAGGATTAAAACGGTATCCTAACTTATGTAGAAACATCAAGACATTACACGGAGTAGAAACTCATCGTTCCTGGGGGTAGCCAACTTACCCGTGGCTGGAAATCCATCATTATTCATCAAAATATACCAAGGAGTCGGAGGTGTCTTGAGACAAGCTATCTTAAGGATGATCAAACATATCTTTCCTAGTTCAATCCAGGCTAATCCAAACATTTCTTTCCTAATTTTCAAACAAGTATACGTTGGTTTCCTGGAAGATGCCTTCCATTTTTAATCCAATTTCACCTTTCCTAATTCTTTACTCGCTCTTTACGCATGCAATGTTATTACTTAAATAAGAACTTGAATTATTCAAAACATAAATTATAATGAAAACCCACATGGGACTGATCAAACATGGGGCCTAAATGCTCTTGTCAGTGGGCCTACTACTAGGCCCAGCTTTGTCGTCATGGTGTGACACTCTAGTTCATTTTGGAGCTCCGTCCTCATCATCAGATGTAGGATTTTCTCGGGTCCTTTTGGGTGCCATAACTTCTTATCCTTATAAAAAAGGACGTCTAATCATTAAGTAAATTATTTGAAAGCTAGACTTAACCTTTGTATTCAATCATAACCCAATCAAGGTTAAATTTGTAGTCTTAATTGGTAAATTCTTGACCTAGTAATTTCTTATTTGCCTATATAGATATGATAAGTTTTTCCAAAGCTTCCCTAAGGATTTTCTAAGCTCTCGTAATTTTCTTATAATTTTCTATATCTCCTTTCTAATTTCCCCATCGAATTTAAGCTTGGAATCTGCTTATTTTGAGCGTAATTTATTTTATTTATTTTCTCTTGAAGATTTTATTTTCTCAACTTTATATCACTGGTTTACACTTACTGTAATTTTCCTAGAAACTTTTGACTGCAACGTCTAAGAAGAGGCTTTATCTTTGGCTTTATCTCCTCTACCTCATAGTGGAGGAGGACTATGATTTCAAGAGAGAGATAATGTCATAAAATCTAATATCTAACTAACCCAAATGATTTTCTCATATTAAATTGATCATTTAATGTGGGAGAATAAACGAGAACAAGAGTTAGAATATAGACATGTGCTTGTGGATCTATCTCAGCAGCCACAGGACCAAAGTCAATGGGTCCAAATGAGAGATGGTTTGTCAAATAGAAATGCTAGCTAATGGAGCTTGAAAGACCTTAGGGTTAGATTCATTAGAGACCTCCAAAGGTTAGTGTTAAAAGTCCTTATACCTAGGACCTTAGGCAAGCTAGGGCTGAGCTAGAGGTGGGAAGCCGACCAAAGCTTGAGGTTCTTGTCATGCTTGATGACTAAGGTGCTTGAGGTGCTTGTCATGCTTTATAACTAAGGTTCTTGAGGTGCTTCATGACTAAGGTGATTGAGGGGCTTGTGGTGTTCCAAAGTCAACATGACCCCTACAAAGGAGGGGGCAAGCCCTAAAGCTAGGGACATGAGAGAGAACACACACAACACACACTCAGGGCAAGCCTAAGAATTAAGAGGTAATAAGGACACATCTCAAGCACCTACACATATTGCCCTCATGTAGAGCCTAAAGCCTATTGGTTGACCTCTAAAGGGCTCGAATGAGAATTTAGTTTATTTAATTAATTTTATAAAGAATTTTTCAAGCCCTCTCTCTCAAAGGGGAAAGGAGGACACTTGTCCAAATGTTACCATGGTTGCTTGATATGCACTATGCATGTGATTGGCTAGGCAGGGGTTTAATCAAATTTAGGGACAAGCTACAAGAAGGGGTCAACCAAAGAAAGCTGGGGTGTGCTTGGGGGTATATTCTCTCTCACACACACTCACATGCTCTTATTCTAACTTGGTGAAAGTCCAAGAACTCCACCTTCTTCTCCAAGCTTGAGAAGTTGAGAGACTACACCAACACTCTTGTCTATGGAATGAAAACCAATATCCCTGCTTCATCGTATTGATAGCCATCTTCTTCATCTACATTAATATGCTACTATGCTATTCTAAGCTTGAGAGGACACTATTTCTTTCTCGTAAGAATACTCCTTATTCCTCTTCCCTACCCTCATTCCATGATAGCTCTCTCCACCTTTGAAGAAGTTTGAGGTCTTGGGATTGAGGCTAGGAACAAGTTAATGCTTTCATTTAGCTAAGTTACAGGCATAATTTTGGTGCATGAAGCTCTTTATCTTCATTGCATCATCAAGGTCTCAAGGAACACAAAGCTTGTATTGTACCAAGTCTCTCTTTATGGGAGAAGCTATAATACAAAAGCCTTTTGGAGGGGGGACCTGCTCCACATAAATCTAGTCCTCAATCGTTGTCAAGCTCTCTAATTCTCTCTCTTGCAAAGTATTTCTCTCATGCCAAGTTAATTAAGTATAATGGTTATGTTTCTACCTCTAATCAAGTTCTGGGTTGCATTTATACACCCATACAGAATAAAATATACATATAAAACATCATTATATGCCAGAATCCCAAATAATCACGAATAGCCGTATGTTTAATTTTATTTTCATCAAAAGAGGAAAGATTCGTAGCCGTGAGGCATCGTCATCCTTGTTGGAAACCACACAAGTGATGTCAAAGTTATCCAAAAAATTGATGGTGATGTCTTCTCCCTTCTTGCCACTGAACTATGTGGGAAAAGAGACACTTGTCATGGTAGTAAATCAATGAGCAAACAATCACAAACTTTTTTTTTTTGAGAATGACTTAGTGATTCATAAAGGTTTATACAGGGCTAGAAAAATGGAGCTAGAGCTAGAAAAATGGAGCTAGAGCTAAGAAGAGCACAAGGCTAGAATAGAATAAAGATGCTTACATCAAAAGAGTGGTAGCTTAATTAAGAACGGGCAAGATGATGGGACATGGGGATCTAAGAATTTCATCAAGCATCTCTGCTCTCAACAGGAAAACAATATTTTGCTGGTAGAATATCTTCCTATCAATGTACACGTTTACTTGCATGTGTTGCAAGAAACAAAAAGGAAAGACTCTTGGCCTATTGTTATTATCCATGTTGGGTGTAGGGCAAGGCTTTGGAGACTAGAGTTGCATATCTCAAGTGTTGACAAGGTGACACCTTCACCACAGGCCTCTAACTCTTGTTAAAGTCCACATAATCCTCCATATTGGGTTCAAAACAGACTGGACAAGAAGAGACTACCTAAATCGGCTTTCCATTTTGCATGCGGCAGCGACGCTTGGGTGGTTGTACTTCACTTGAACTCTCTAGGCCTAATGAGAGTGTATCCCCACTTGCTTCCACCGAATGCTTTAGGCTTTGTGGCTTGGAATTTGTGGTTGATGTAGTTGAAAACTCTTCTCTGACCGTTGGAGAGAAAACACTTGGTGCTATATAAAATCTGACTGATGTGAAAGTGTTGATACGGTTCTCAAAAGCAAAACTCGTCGTTCTTTTCTTCACCTCTTTGATTGGCACTCATTGACAAAATTCTTTGGTTCACAGCAGTGATGACATTCCTAGCCCTCCCTCTTAATGCTCTTGATTTGTGATTAGCACGAGCAATGCAAGACGGGGAGCTTAGCTCTTGGATATTGATGACGCTACAACGTGGCAGTAGCACTTTGATAAAGGCCTTGAGTGCTTCTACAGTCTCCTCTTCTTCAGTCCTCCAATTTGAAAACTCTTGCAACCACCCGTCCATGATTGATGGCATGCATCACTACTCTTTGTTCATTAACGGTCTTTGCAAAGCCCTGCTCAGTGGGGGCACCAAATGAGAGGTGGAAGCGGAAAACGAACTCGATGGCCTCTACACCAAGACTATGCACATTGGCCTCATCATGGGTAGTACACAGTAGGGGCACCACCTAGCTTGGAATGCAGCTAGGACGCATGATAAGCGGTTGGCACATAACACAAGCAGAACGTGAGAGAAGGAGAGAGAGGGAGAGGAAGAGATCATTAGAGCTTTATTGCTATAGGCTTCATAGACACCATACAAAAATTTACAAGAGGAATTTCACATAATCAACGTCTCACAAACTCATGTGTGCATGGTAACTCTAACCTCTTGGCCATTAAGAAACCAAAACGAAGGACCATAGCCAATACTATGCCATATTTGAACTATGTGTGCGTAGAGGTGCATACATAAGGATATACGTATGAGAGCGTGATTTTTAGAGCTTGATTGTGTGTGTGTGTGTGTGTGTGTGTGTGTGTGTGTGTGTGTGTGTGTGTGTGTGTGTGTGTCTGTGTCTATCGCAACACGTTAACATGCTTTCACCCAGATATGATTGATTTTCACATCCTATTATGGTCTAAATATGTTAGCACAGCTATCACGTGGAAAGTATTTAGTTTTTTTCCTATGGGATGTGAGCATAGCATTAGCCGTAAGCATTGGCAAGTATGATCATAGATATGCAGGTTCAAATCTATTTTCACTATATGTATGCACACTAGGTGTTATTGGACCCAGTTTTTAAAAGGCTTTGGAGCAGCATATACATTCATGACATTAGTAGCTTATAGAACATTTCTCATTATGTGTGTGGTATCCCTTATGAGATTAATTATGGGTCTATCAATCACCAATAGAGGTCATGGCTTGGTTTGTGTGTGGTATCCCCTATGACATTAATTATGGGTCTATCAATCACCAATAGACTTCATGGCTTGGTTTGGGTGATATTGACTAAACTTTGTCGAGTTTTTTCAATCCACTTTTTGGATATCTAAAGTTAACCAAGTTGGTTGTTTATACAATTGCTGATTACTCAACAATGTTGCAAGGAATTTTGATCCCTGTTTACCATTCATTTTGGGGGACTCTCTATAAATGATGGGGAAACACACCTCAATTCTACTTGTCATTCACAAGGAATAGGTAGATTACAAGTGCTAGACTTGTTCTAAATGATATGCTAAGCATGTCTGTTAGCATTGAGAGGCGGAAGTGAAAAAATAGAACCGGTGGCCTCTACACCAAGACTATGCACAATGGCCTCATCATGGGGGATACACAATAGGGGCACCACCTAGCAAGATATGCGGCTAGGATGCATACATATACACAATGAAGCATGCCATGGAAAACAATTTCAAGATCCACGCCCAAATGTGGAATGGGGTGGTCGGAGAATAAGGTGAGAGGAGTGGTGAATGAGTGAGAATGGGCTTGCTACTCGTGCATGTTAGTAAGGAAGATAATGAGGTAGGGGAAGCTTGCGAGTATGCTCACTTATCATACAAGAGGTGGCGAATCCGCACACCTCAAGATGGAAGTAGCAAGATGATAGGAATATGAGAGGGAGAGAGAGAGAGTGTGTGTGTATGGTGGCGAATCCGCACACCTTTACATAAGCAAAAAAAAAAGGCAAGGAACAAGCATATACCATACTCACAATGAGATGTATCCAAAGCGACACAAAGTATGGCACCAAGATGGAGTGTGTTGATTGCTTGCAAAAGATGAATACAATAGGTAGCGTATGGCAGGAAAATGAGAAGGGGACAAGATCATAGGAGGCATAATGGAGAGATGGGAGTTGATGGCGAGGAATATCATGAGTGTGTCCACCCTTCTTCTTCTTGAAATTTTGCCTTCAACCCTTAATTACAAGTGGTGTGGAGGTGTGGTGCTCATCTTTTGTGCATGGTGATGGTGATGATGATGGTGTTGTGATTATGTGATTAGGGTTCATGCTACAAGCATGTAGCACAAGAGTGTGTATGGATAGGTGTGTGTGTGTGTGTGTATGTGTGTGTGTGTGTGTGTGTGTGTGTGTGTGTGCGTGTGTGTGTGTGTGTTTGTGTGTGCTCTCATGGTCTCCTTATATAGGGAAGGAGGGGAGGATTTAGCAATATTTCTATTTGAGGTGAGTGTCCCACTTTGGTGACTAGGAAAATGGGGTGCATGTGACTGTGGCTCCCATTTTGTCTCCTCGTTATTTAAAATACCAGAGTCAATAGAGAGAGAAGAAGAGAGAATGTGGGTAGGATGTAGAGGATAGGAGATATTTACAATAGTCTAGCTTTGGCTAGACATAAGCTTATTAGGGAGAGAAGAGAGAGGTAAGAAAATTATAAGAGAGGTTGTCGAAGGTGGATAATTCTTGATGAGGATGGATCCTCCAAAAATGGTGATAGAATCACTCTAGACTTGCCAAGACCTCATTAAAAGAGCCTTGTCTCTTGTAATCATGGTTGAAGACTTGTAGAACCATAGCCATTCTAGAGGGAAGAAAATTGGGGATGGCCTGTGTCACCATTACATGAGAAAACTGGGGTCCACTACAAAAATCATAGCTCCGCGTTCATAACTCCAAAAATTCTAAAAAAAGTTGAGCTAAAAGTTGAGATCACGAGCTACATCTTTCATGTTGAACGCTCCTTCAGATTCGGGGTTCTTCTTTACTTAAAAACTTCAGCCAAATAATGTATTATTTGTGGCTGCAAAAGTCTTTTGGTGGTCCCCTTTGAGTGGACTTCTCTCTTGCCTTCAAGTCTAAGCTCCTTCATGTGTATGAAAACATGACCTAGAGTTTTGAAAAGATTGGCAATCATCTAGATGGAGGTATTATTGAAATTTGAAAGTGGGGTTGAGGTTTGAAAATGAAAACTAGTGAATAAAATATTTGGTAGGGTGGAATAATATACATACATGAAAAATATATTAGAAAATGCTAAACTATATAATGTAATTTAGAATATATATATTTAATATTTAAGGTCAAAAGAGATATCAACAAAGAAAGCTTACTTATTTATGCTACATCGTGATTGATTAGCATAAGTCTTATTTATTTAATAAAGGCTAAAACTTTTGTGAAAAAGGAAGAAAAAATCAAAAGTAACTTATATAATAGGAAATCTTTTGGTAAAAGGGAAAAAATATATGGAGGGTTCCCATGCATGGAAAAACTTGCCTCATTAGCCCTCCCCTAAGGCTAGAGGTATTCATGCCTCTAGCTCTGTACTTTAGCATGTTGAAATAGAGTAAGATTTCTCCTTGGTGGCTCGTAGATCCTTGTAGGGAATAATGGATCCCTTGGAAGCATGAGGCTCCCCAAAGTTCTTTTCGGTGTCCACCTGGGTCCCACACTAAGCGTAAATCCATTGTATGCAATAATGCCCTCTTCAGAAGATCACACTTATAATGATTCTTGAGTCCCCAAACTGCACAAGAATTAACTCTTGCATAATTGATAGAAGGTATGAAAAGAACTTGATCAGTCCTTGAAAGTATTCCAAAGCGGGACCATGCATGGCTTCCTCGTCCAAACACATAGCCAAAAGGGAGTAAGAAACCATAATCCTCATATCTTGCTTGTTGTCCTTCTTCATGCCAAATTGATAGAGACCTGTTGCCCACATGGAGAGAATACATGGTTGATGCCTGTTGCACAAGAGAGCCCACCATGTACAAAAGATAAACTACAAACCACATTTTGAAAAATGACTCCATGTTACCACTAGTATGCAAAACCATTCTTCCTTGATTGGTGTGTCCTAGATTGATTCCACTGGTTGTTGATGTCAATCCTTCCACTCTTGTCGCAACCCAACTTAAAGAGCTTCCCAAATTAATGTTACACGCAATGTTCACAATTAGAAAGGAAAACCTAAAGTTCCAGTAGGCCTCAATTGCATTTCTTTGCATGAGTCTTTCTCTAGAAAGGACTTGCCAAGTGGTCTTCAATGTAACTTTTGGTCGTCTTCCACCAATCTCGTGCCATAGGGGTAGTTGAAGTGTCTTCACCACTTTCACCTGTGGTTGCAAATTTGAAGGGTCCACCTTGTTGTGGTTGAATGTGAGGCCCATTACCTCAATGGAGCTATCACTTCCTTCACTCCCTGTTGACTCCTCCTCTGAAGTGGTGGAAGAGTCACCACTAGAAAACTCATCCATAGAGGTTTCTAGATCCATGTCGCATTGCCGACCTATCTTCATGTCGTCAAGAATTGGCCTCCCTTTTGCATCCTTCATCTGGATTATGCCGGTGTCCCAGTCCTGCTTAGCTCTCATAGCCATAAGCCAAGGCCTCCCTAGAATGATAGGGTAGCCCTCCCCTTTGTGTGGCATGACAAAGATGTCCACATCTACCTCGGTGTTGGATGCCTTTATAGTAACTGCATTTATGACACCAACACATTGAACTTTTAAATTATTTTCCATTTTGGCTCGGCATAGTGCCGGCCGACTCACCTCTAAGCCCAAACGGTGCATCATTTTTTCACTCATGACGCATATTTGTGCGCCACCATCGATGTAGATATTGGAGATGTGTTGCCCTTTGATGTAAGCATCCATCACTGGTAGTATGTCATCTAGATTCCTCCCAGAGATAGCCCCAGCTATCTTTGGCTTTGGTTGTCTCGTGCTAACCATCTTTGTCCATTGTCTCCTCACCCTAGGTGCTAGGTGGAGTAATTGGGGCCAAGTGATTTTTGGGCCCTGCACAGAAACATCTTGAACCAAATCATATGGTTTAGAACATTCACCCAAAGAGAAATCTACAATGTCAATTTTACGTCGTGACTTGGACGGCTTTTTGCTAGATTCCCCTTTAGTCTTCATCTTTTCTTCCTTTTGGGAAGATTCACCATGCCTAGCGCGTTTTACCCCTATGGCATCTACTCCTTTAACCTTGGTCTTATCCTCCTCCACTTTCTCCTTTCCTTTACCTTCAAGACTGATGACGCTTACTCTTTGATTTCCAACTGGTGGTGGGGGTAAGGGTGGAATGAGAGGTTGTGGTGGTGGTGGTGGTTGTGGTTGAATGGGTGGTTGTAGGATTTGCATGGGTGGTGCTTGTTGTGGTACCCTCGGTGGTGGTGGTCTTGCTCTCGGTGGTGAAACCTGGTTTTGCCTGGCTCCTCTGTTGAAATTCTGCCTCGTTGGGTGTGGACAGTAGTACATGCCATGACCATCCTCCCCACAATTGTAGCAGTGGTATTCTTGGTTTTTCCTTCGTTGTCCTCTTCCTTGCTCTTGGTTGCGATTGTGTGCATGCCCTTGTTGTATCAAATGGACTGAGAGATTCTCAAGTTGATTGGTGATTCGATTGATCAGGTCTTGCTGATCTTCAATTGGTTCTTGTGGTTGAATCCTCTAGGCGGCTGTTGTAGGTAGTGCTAGAGGTGGTCGGGTCCTAACGGCTTCCTCTTCATCGATATTCCTGGCTTGTATGCGCAACTTCTTGTCTTTAAGGCGGGCCACTTCAACTGCTAGCTCATACGTAGCAGGAAACCTTCCCTTCACCTTCTCTTTAAGAGTTGGCCATAACCCAGCCACAAACCGATCCTTCTTTAGGAAATCAAGTGCCCCCTCATCCTCTCTTAGCGATGCAACCCATCGCCCCCATAAATCTACAAACTTTAACTCATATGATGCGTATTCCAGCATACTGCCCTGCTTCAACTATGTCAACAATTGCCATAGCTTCTCTGATGTTGTGCCCACTCCAAAACGCTTGACAATGGCTGCTCTTAATAAGTCCCACCGTTCCTTGGTTGCTTGTGCCAAGGAATTGTACCATGATCTTGCCTCCACCTTCATTAGAAGTGGAAAGATGCGCAAGCGCGAAGCATCATCATCTCTCGCAAAGATGACACATGCTATTTCCAAGTTGTCTAGAAAGTCTGCAGCATCCTCACCCACCTTACCAGTGAATGTTGGAAATGCTACACTTTCCATTGTGAGAGTGAGAAAATTAACTTGACTTAGATTTTTTTATTTTATTTTTTTATAGAGATTCAATACATGGGTGCTCGGTGGATGGAAAACATACTATACAAGGATGAAAATAACTACATCAAAAGACACTTCATGATTAATCATAGGGAGGATAAAGGGTAGAGAAGAGGTGTTTATCTCTTGTAGTCGTTCTCTACCAAACATGGTTGTAATGATCTGCTGATAAAACATCTTGCGGTCCAAGATTACTTTGATTGATTGAATTCGTTGTGGTGCATAAGTTTGGTTCCTTGCAAAAGGTTGATGTGCTGGGTCCATCACATGATAATTCGGAAAGGATCTCTCCTTTGTGGTGGAAGGTTATAGTCAGAGTTGTAGAGCTCTTGGTAGTCGAGGTCAAATTTATAGTACCACAGGACAAGGTTGTCTTTGTCTTCTATCTCTAGGACTGCCCCTCTAGCAAGCTCTTGGAAAAGCTTGAACTCTCTCTCTTTGAGCAACTTCACTTTCCTGCAAGATAGAGTGCCATCTAGTGTATACACAGGTGTGATGAGGTAGGTGGTGAGTCTTACCACTTGTATTAATCCAAGTTGGATGGATACATAGCAAGCTATAAAGTCGTCATCATAGCCTTGATTCACAAGCAACACCCCTTGAAGGTGGAGAGTCTTGTCTTTCCGCCAAGCAAAACCTGTGTCAAAGACCTTGTCGATGACTAGCTCCGCCACTTCACTTGGTAGACGACATAGAATCCATGCTGTTGTTTCTAGTTCCTGGCTCATGAGATGAGAGTGAGGTATAGAAAGACTTTGGAGGATTTACCCTTTTGTTTTGGAGACGGGGTGATTGTCGGCGTTGGAAAACCCTTGAATCTTTTGGTGCAAGGGAGAGGGAGGGACCACGCGTTTGTAGTAGCTTCTTCAAGTTGTGAAGGCTTGTTGTGGATGTAGGTGGAATAGGTGGCAAAGATGGGGACGTAGATGTAGAGAAGCCTGGTGCTACTTGAAAGCCTACTGATGTGAAAACGCCGGTGCGGATGTCGAGGGAGAAAATGATGGCCTTTTTTTCACTTTGGGTTGCACTCATGTCGAAGGAGCGGTTTTTGGCTACAATGTGAGCATGATGCAGCTTGTGCCTTGCTTTTACGCTTGCGGGGATGATGAGAAATGTAAACCATCTAAGTAGGGAAAGAGGGTCTTACCACTTCTTCTATGCTAACAATACAACACTCTGGCAAGAGTGTCTTGATGACTTGTGTCAAACCTGCTTGAAGCTCCTCCTCTTCAGTGGTCCAATTAGAGAATTCAAGAAGCCACTCGTCCATGAAGAGAAGTAAACATGTCAGCCTTGTAAACTGAAGGTTTCAAGAGCCCTCCTCCGTGGGGGCACCAAATCAGAGGCGGAAGTGAAAAAATAGACCCGGTGGCCTCTACACCAAGACTATGCACAATGGCCTCATCATGGGGGATACACAATAGGGGCACCACCTAGCAAGATATGCGGCTAGGACGCATACATATACACAATGAAGCATGCCATGGAAAACAATTTCAAGATCCACGCCCAAATGTGGAATGGGGTGGTCGGAGAATAAGGTGAGAGGAGTGGTGAATGAGTGAGAATGGGCTTGCTACTCGTGCATGTTAGTAAGGAAGATAATGAGGTAGGGGAAGCTTGCGAGTATGCTCACTTATCATACAAGAGGTGGCGAATCCGCACACCTCAAGATGGAAGTAGCAAGATGATAGGAATATGAGAGGGAGAGAGAGAGTGTGTGTGTATGGTGGCAAATCCGCACACCTTTACATAAGCAGAAAAAAAGGCAAGGAACAAGCATATACCATACTCACAATGAGATGTATCCAAAGCGACACAAAGTATGGCACCAAGATGGAGTGCGTTGATTGCTTGCAAAAGATGAATACAATAGGTAGCGTATGGCAGGAAAATGAGAAGGGGACAAGATCATAGGAGGCATAATGGAGAGATGGGAGTTGATGGCGAGGAATATCATGAGTGTGTCCATCCTTCTTCTTCTTGAAATTGTGCCTTCAACCCTTAATTACAAGTGGTGTGGAGGTGTGGTGCTCATCTTTTGTGCATGGTGATGGTGATGATGATGGTGTTGTGATTATGCGATTAGGGTTCATGCTACAAGCATGTAGCATAAGAGTGTGTATGGATAGGTGGGTGGGTGTGTGTGTGTGTGTGTGTGTGCGTGTGTGTGTGTGTGTGTTTGTGTGTGCTCTCATGGCCTCCTTATATAGGGAAGGAGGGGAGGATTTAGCAATATTTCTATTTGAGGTGAGTGTCCCACTTTGGTGACTAGGAAAATGGGGTGCATGTGACTGTGGCTTCCATCTTGTCTCCTCGTTATTTAAAATACCAGAGTCAATAGAGAGAGAAGAAGAGAGAATGTGGGTAGGATGTAGAGGATAGGAGATATTTACAATAGTCTAGCTTTGGCTAGACATAAGCTTATTAGGGAGAGAAGAGAGAGGTAAGAAAATTATAAGAGAGGTTGTCGAAGGTGGATAATTGTTGATGAGGATGGATCCTCCAAAAATGGTGATAGAATCACTCTAGACTTACCAAGACCTCATTAAAAGAGCCTTGTCTCTTGTAATCATGGTTGAAGACTTGTAGAACCATAGCCATTCTAGAGGGAAGAAAATTGGGGATGGCCTGTGTCACCATTACATGAGAAAACTGGGGTCCACTACAAAAATCATAGCTCCGCGTTCATAACTCCAAAAATGCTAAAAAAATTTGAGCTAAAAGTTGAGATCACGAGCTACATCTTTCATTTTGAACGCTCCTTCAGATTCGGGGTTCTTCTTTACTTTAAAAATTCAGCCAAATAATGTATTATTTGTGGCTGCAAAAGTCTTTTGGTGGTCCCCTTTGAGTGGACTTCTCTCTTGACTTCAAGTGTAAGCTCCTTCATGTGTATGAAAACATGACCTAGAGTTTTGAAAAGATTGGCAATCATCTAGATGGAGGTATTATTGAAATTTGAAAGTGGGGTTGAGGTTTGAAAATGAAAACTAGTGAATAAAATATTTGGTAGGGTGGAATAATATACATACATGAAAAATATATTAGAAAATACTAAACTATATAATGTAATTTAGAATATATATATATTTAATATTTAAGGTCAAAAGAGATATCAACAAAGAAAGCTTACTTATTTATGCTACATCGTGATTGATTAGCATAAGTCTTATTTATTTAATAAAGGCTAAAACTTTTGTGAAAAAGGAAGAAAAAATCAAAAGTAACTTATATAATAGGAAATATTTTGGTAAAAGAGAAAAAAATATATGGGGGGTTCCCATGCATAGAAAAACTTGCCTCAGCATCAAGAAATTCAATTGGAAAGTTTATCTCTCTAGTTGGAGTTTCCTTTCCATGAGGCAAAGCATGTTGTGACTAAGTTTATTCCCTTCATGTTTAGGTCAAGTTCTCAACCTCAATCACCAGTTATGGTGGGGTTGTTTACTGATAAAGAATGATAACAAGTCAAGGACTTCATCTTTACTGATGAGTTATGTCAGCATCTTACTTTCATGGGACGTAAGGAGAGGTATTCTTTTAGATACCTCTTAGCTGTAGTAACTCGTTTAGCATACTCTAGTGAGTTAAAAATGGAGTTCACACATTATGTTGGATCTAGGCCAGCTACACAAAACGGTTGCAAAGGGACAACAATGTGAAAAATCAAGATGTTATTCTTGATTTCATTGAACCTTGGACCTATGGAATCATGTTTCGGTCAAATGCATAGCTAGATCCATGAAGGATACCACTGTGGAAAACATTAGTATTCTTATGAAGATATCACCACTTTTGTTTTCAAGGATAAAAATGCTTCTCCAAGGGGGGAGTAATGTGAAGCGTAGGGTAAGATCGAGTAGGCCAAGGACCAAGATGGACATGCAGTAAAGAGAGTCCTACAAATATCATAGCCAAGGGAGGCATGGTTGGGTGGTTATTTGCATGTGGCAGTCCCCTATATCTCAATGTTGGTCCCCTAGACCCCCCAGTCAGAGCTGCTCACTGTGCCCGAGACCCAAAGGTTGAGCTCTTGAATTAGGACCCTACCATCCATGGTAACAAATAAAGACCTCATCAACTCATAATTTAGAATTCACCAAATACATATGTACTATTGGTTTCTTCTTCATATGGGGCCCTTACAAATTGTGCAACATATATGATGAAGGAAAAAATTGATAGGTGGCCATATATTGCAGGTATACTAACACCCCCCTCAATGAACACCCAAAGATGCTTTATATTGGTTGTGCACCAAGTCTGTGTCAATGAAGGTGTAGAAGTAGTTGGTCTTTCCCAAGAGCTTTGGTGAAGATATCTGCACGGTTACCTTTATTAGGACAATACTCTAGCTCCACAATATCATCCTCAATAAGCTCTTAAACATGATGATATTGAACCTTAATATGCTTTGTGTATGCATGGAATCCAGGGTTCCATGTAACTTTGGTTGTCACATTGAAATGTTATTGTTGAATCAACAAGAACATATGAGTCCATGAGAACTCTCCTAAGCCAACTTTGCTTCACAAGCTGCAAAACAAGTAGCTTTATACTCCGCTTTTCTTGAAGAAAGATCAATGGGTTTGCTACTTTGTGCTAATCCAAGAAAACACTCCAGAACAAAGTGAGAAACAATATGTAGAAATTGACTTTCTAGAATCACAATCTCATGTCTAATCAAAGTCACAATACCCAATAAGGATATTTGTGCCAATGCCATAGAAAATGCCATGGCCCAAAGTACCAAATTTTTCATGTCATCACTGAGTTGTAACTTTTACTATAGTTACTATAAGTGTAGAAAGCTCATAAACATTATTGTGTATTACTCCCTTTTTCCTTGTATCGCCTTGACAATCCAATATTTTTTCTTTCTTTTTCATGAAACAAACTTCAAGTCCACGATCAGTGATTGCAGCAATCGAGAGTAGATTCTTTTTTATTTGTGTCACATACAACACATGAAAGAGTTTCTTAGTTTCACATGTAGCTTCTAAAAAATAAAAATTTCAAGGCCCTTCTGCAAGACATTTTGCATTATTCCCAACAATTACACTAATGTGTTCTTGTAGAGGCTTCTGGGAACTACACCAATTTTTCTTACTAGTCATATGTCGAGATGTTCCACTATCTAGAATCCGAGATTCATCAACAAATGGGATTTGTGCTAATAAGCATAACTCTTCTATGGTAACCCATAATTAAATCTCTATCTCAACATTGTTGGTAGATTCTCTTTCCTTCCAAGAAGCTTTCAAAGTGTCGTTCTTCTCATCTGCTTTCTTCTTTCTGCAATCTTTAACAACATGACCTTTCTTGTCACAATAAAAATATATACTTATAAATTTATTATTCTTGGGCTTTGTCTTAAGGTATTTGATGTAGTTCCCTTTCCTTTTGTGTTGGCCATAAAAGTGGGATCACCGCCACCATCCCTAGTCCTGAGTTGTAGCTCCTCTTCAAGCAACATTACACGTAGTTCTTCAAATGTAAGAGGGGTTGATGAACATGAGTGTTGAGCACCATAACAAGACCATCATATCTAGATAAAAGTATATAAATGCAGCACCGAGCTAGCCCTTTTGGATAAATAACCACACCAATAGCAGTTAATTGATCTCATAGATCCTTAATTTGCTTAATAAAGGTCTCCACCTTCTCTCCATCAGTAAGTTTTCTAGTAACAAGCTGATTTTTTGAATTTTGATTTCTGGTGTGATTTTGCACCTCATATTGGTGAGACAATATGCTCCATGCTTCATTTGCTTTAGTGGTGTACTCACTGCTAAATCAAAGTGAGAATAGAATCACTTACACACATGAAAATGGTGCACAACACATATGCATTCCTTCTCCTCCAAGCACGTAGAAGAGTAGAATCTAGAGGAATTACTATACTTGGATTTTCCAAATTAGTTGTTGGAGCAGGCTCTAGGTTAGCACCATTTTGTCCCAACAATTTATCTAGGAACATAAAAATCCAACTTGCAAAAAAATTTAATTTCTACAAAGTGTAGCTGGTTCCATCAAGTTGGCCTTCTGTGAAGGTTGGTGGATGAATGCATCATGGAGTATCATCGGAAAAAACATTTGAAGATGCGAACATAGTAAGGGATTGATTTTGCAAGGTACTACAAGTACTTCTCGTACAATCTTAGCCATGAGCACATAAAACTTTGATAACATGTAAGAACTGTGGAACAAAATATGATCTTGTAGCAATGTGAGTAGAGAGATACATGCAAAGTAGATTAGTGGAAAATCAAAATTTAGATTATCTCTATTACTTATTGATGACATCATCCACCCATGCCCTCTCAAGGTAGAGCTTATATAGCGATATAAACAACTAGAGCAAGTAGGCAAGAATGCAAGGGACTATTTATCCTTCAATATAGGATGGCATGATTCATGTATATGGCCTGTAGCATTTAATGGCCTAGTAACTTGTGTGTAGCGGAAAATAGCATGAACATAGTGAGTATTTCATTAAAATAGATTCCTAATGGCATAACAAGAGTGCTTGGGTGGAGGGAGCAACAAAAAGCATACCACCTAGTTAGATAGGCATGAAAAATACTTCAAAAGAGAGAGAAATTAAGCTATTAACAACAGTTAAGGACATGATTTACATGGAGCCGGTCCTCCCTCCAAAAGGCTATGTATTATATGTTTTCCGCATCAAGGGAGACATTTTATAATTTAATTCTTTGTGTTCCTTCAATCACTAGCTAGTGCAATGAAGATGGAAGCTTCAAGCACTCAACAAACACTTATAAAACACAACATCAATTTCCTCACGGTCTCATACCCAAGACTTCACACACCTTTAAAGATGGTGAGAGCTAGCAGAGTATGGGTAGATTGAGAGGAAGAAGGAGTAGTCTTACGAGAAAGAAGTACATCTCCTCACATAATCACTCATATTAGCATAGCATAGCTTAGTAATTATCATGGTAGAGGAGATGAGCATGCATTGAATCTTGGCTCTTGGTTGGATTTGCATCACAAAGCCAAGAGTTGTTGGTGTAGGCCTCCCTTCTCACAAGCTTGGAGTAGGTGATAAGCTTTCCATTAAACCTTGAGAAGGGGAGAGAGAGAGAGAGAGAGAGAGAGAGAGAGAGAGAGAGTCTTATTTCTTCACACATGAGCTAATGTGAGCCTTTGAAAAATCAGTCCCCCTCTCTCTCTTGGTCGACCCCTCTTGCTAAATCCTCATGTTGGCACCTCATTGGACCTCTCCAAGCTTAGCCAATGAAAATTGAGAAGTATAAGTGATAGCCTTGTGACTTGTGTCCCCCTTTCCTCTTTTGTGAGAGCTTAAGGTAATTAAATAATTCAACTAAACTCTCATTGGACCCTTTGTCTTTTGGCCAATAGGAAGCAGGCAAGCCATTGGGCTGTTGAATGCTCATTGGACCCCTTGGGAGACTGTCCAATAGTCTTCTAGAGAGCTTAATTCTTATTGGTTCTTTTTTTAAGTGTTTTTAAATGAATTAAACTAGATTTACTCTAGCCTCGTTCTCATTGGTCCAACTCTATGGCCATCCAATAGGATTTGAGTGCACCTTGTGGACAATTGGCCTAGGGAGTTGACATGTGTCCCTCATTCCCTTTGTGTAAAGGGAGCCTGTGTGTGTGTGTGTGTGTGTGTGTGTGTGTGTGTGTGTGTGTGTGTGTGTGTGTGTGTGTGTGTGTGTCTGTGTTTCTCTCTCATCCCCTACTTACAGGGCTCGCCCCCTCCTATGTAGGAGCCTTGAAGACTTTTTGGCACACTCACTAAGCATCCAATTTTACTAAGCTTGACCACTAGACACAACCTTTGAATTTTGGAACCTTAGCATTTTGGAAGTCTTAATGGGCTGAACCTTAGGGTCTTTAAATCCCATTGTTACATATTGCTCTTTTGCAGATGGGTCCCCCTTTGGATCCCTATTTTCCCTCCTTTGGATCCCTATTGTGGCCGGTTTGCCAGCTTAACCAATCTTCTAGCTTTTTCTCCCCTGGCACTTCCCCATATTAAATGATCAATTTAACATGAGAAAATTTTTTCGGAGAATTAGATATTAGTTATTATGACATGGCCTCCTTATATAGTGCTATGGGTCGGTAGTAGATAAGTGTGCGTGCGCATGCACATGCGTGCATTGATGACAGGTGGGTATTACAAGTATTCTAACACATAACACCTAACCATGGAGTAGCTTTGGCATTCACCACCACATTAAAGACAAATCAACCAATGTAGATTGACCATGCATCATCTGTGCTAAACACTCTCAAGAGCACAAAGAAAAGCAACCGAGTTTCTTACATTGGAGCTCTAGAAGTTTTGACTAGAATTGCCTCCTACTGTGTTGGCATGGTACAAAATCTACCACCAGCACCTGACCACAACTCCTGGCTCATAGACAAAGTAAATAATGAAGAAGCAAAGGATGAAGAATCTGAAACGACTGAATCCCAATCTACTTGCTCCAAGCAAAAGTTGATGGAACTCTCTAAAGACGAGGAAGAAGATGAAGAAGATGATGCAGAACCTCAAGATGTGATCATGGATAAAACTCTAATACAAACCATCGAAGGAGCACACGTACTTTACAGATAGAAGAAGAAAAGAAAGGGGTCGCTAAGAGAAAGCAAAAAGTGGGTGAGCGACGTAGCAAGCATGCCGATGTATCACCACCTATCAAAGTTGAGGAACCGTCACAACAAGCTACCTAGATCAAAAGAGAAAACGAGGCATTTCAAAGAGGAAGAGGAGTCCAAGGAAAGTTTGAGGGAAACCTGAACCCAAAAAACTTGGAACAAAGAACCCAATGTTCCAACAAGAAGAAGATTCGCTAGCATGATTAGAGTTTCTCTATGGTCTAGAGGAGACATAAAGACCCATGTCTACAATCCATGTATTGCTTAATTGTAGATTGTCTCTTTGTGTCGCACATAGAGAGAGAGAGAGAGATATATTGACGCGCATCTACCCCAAAAACTATATCTTGACAAATCAATTTTCCCTTGGTTTGTAAATGATACAAATTGTAACCTTTTATTTATGAACAATAACCAATAAAACTATATTGCATTGCCTTATCGTCCAAATTTTTGGTTGTGCTAATCTTGCATTAAACCATAAACAAAGTAGCCAAAGACTTTTGAGTGACCAATAGATGGCTTCTTGCCTTGCCAAGCTCAAAATGAAACATCATCATGAAATACAATGCTTCATTGGTGGACACCTCATCATGGAATACAATGCGTTAGTGGACACGTGTTTAGTACAAATGCAATACATCTAATAACCTCAATCCAAGATACATTTGGCTTTTGACCACACATTTTACCATCTCAATGACATGTTTTTCTCCTTATCAATATCATTTTGTTGAGGGGTGTATGGAACTATTTATTGGTGCCTTTTCCAATGACTTACCAAAATGAATTTCTCCTTAAACATAGACTCCCCTCCTCAATCAAAACAGAGGGTTCTCACAATAGACCATATACATTTTTTGCCATAAGCAAAAATTGATAAGTTCGAGCACCAAGATTGCCTTCTCCCGACATGAGACGTTTTGGAATCAAGGCATGATCATTGAATGTCTTGAAAGTCATCTCAAGGTTGTCACAAAGGGAAAACTAATGGTTTTCATTTTTTTGAAGCCATTAGTACATATGTAAGACAAACTTTTCAAACTTTTATTTAAAGAACCATCTATAGTAGCTGCATTTTCCTCTTTCAACCTTCTTTTCCTTCAGCTTAAGACCTCACAAGTAATGAGTTGATCATCTACCTCATAGTAATGGAATGTTGCCCAAAGAAGCATTAGGTATGGAAACATTTATACTCTTTTTTTGAGCTACATAGCCTTTTTTTTTTTACTCAACCTTCAGCCACATTATTGAGAGACGACCATCAAACTTCATAGCATCACATTTATCATCGATCAAAAGTTTCTAGTTGGAGACAAAAGTTCCATAAGAATTTGGCAACGTATCAAGAGTTTTTTGCACAAGGGAGTTATAGAGAACAATCTCACCAAAGTAATTATCTACTCTGTGAGATCTTTAATCTCTACAAGAAATATATCCTCAGGAATAAACTTTGGTTCTAGATCTTGAATATAATAACGAACTTTTGACTCATTATGTCCTACACACAAAACAACTGTCTATTCCATGCCTACTTTGATATTCTAAATATGAATGGAGCCTTCCATTAAATTATTCAAAATATAAACGGAGTAATGGAATTCTCAATAGAGAGCATAGCCAAAGCATGATTTTAACATGCTAATAATATTTCAAAGTAGTGGCTAAGACAACTCAAGCAGTAGAAGTGCTAGAGCATGCACCATCATCCAAATAATTTGGTCGTACATCATAACCAAAGATGGATGTTGTAAGATAATTGTGCATGCTCTAGTAGTTCACATCCTAATTGTCCTCGGGAAACAACATCCAATGATGCCTTGAATGATAGGAGTCTATACAAGCTAGGGAGAAACAAATCCCTAGCAAGCAAAAATAGTGCCTTAGCGGTCCTAATACGTGCCTTCACACAAATCAATGATACAATATGTAACAAATCATATGGTTTAAACCTTTCTTTCATGTGAATTATATGCATTGTAGCTTTGCATTTTGGCACCCATTTGAATAGCACTTCTCTGTCGGTCTTGCACTATGCCTTTTGATTTAGCTCTTGTTGACCGTGTTTTTTGTGTTTAGTAAGTGTTTGCATTGACAATTGTTATGATGCTTTGGAAGCCAAAACATTTCTTGGCCCTCAAAGTACCCTTGTCTCTTGAGTAATGTTGGGCAGCCAACTTTGTTGGTGAATTTATTAAAAGGTTTCAAGGAGCAGTTAATTTCTGTTGGTAAGGCCATACATGAGAGCTCTCTTGTGCAACATCAATTCTTAATGCATTGCAAATCCTTATCAATATTTTGCCTACATGGCCACTTATAGAAAATAAGCTCGATGATGTGAAGTTTGATGGTGTTGTCTGTATATTTCTTCAAGAGAGAAAAACAAGGCTAAGTAGTGTGTTATTGAGCAGACATTTGTGCCTACACAAATATATATATATATATATATATATATATATATATTGTTTCTACCATAATCCTTCTCTGAAAAAAATAGCCTAACAGGTATTGCTTCTTCTTTAAACAACACTATGTCAAAGAAGTTTGGTGAAAAAGGTAAGAAGAAGATAAAATTTCATTATTATAAGGCTAATGATCAGCAAATTAAGTAATTTCCTAAGGTTAAAGCGAAAGAATCTCATAAGAAAGAGGGAAATATAGCCATTGCAAATGCCTTCTCACATGTATATTTGCAATTGTTGTGGATGCCAACTAGGCATTTATTGCATAGTGTCGAGATACAACTTTTGTTCTTAATGCATGTATTGTAGAGTCTAAAAACCTTTTGTGGTAATTTGAGGATGGTTCAATCAAGAATCATACGTCTCATCATGCTCTTTTGACTTACTCTGAGACTTCCCCCAATGGAAATATTGGCCAACAATTCTTTTATCGAGTTAATGGAGTTGAAAAAATTATGCTAGTACTCTATTGGTGGTAGTTCTTTTACATGTTGATACTCTGTAAATACAGGGGATCAAGAAAAAACTTTTGTCTATATGCTCTCTTGCAACACTTTTGTCTATATGTTCCCTTGCAACACTTGGAACTTGTAGCCATTTGTGCATAATAGAAGAATGACCATAGTATTGGTGATACTAATGTACTTATGTAAGCTCATTACTTACAAAAAATGTGTGAAAGATCCAACATGCATAGTTCTTTTATTCTAAGGTCATTTCAGATACAAAAATTGGGCATATATGTTTTGGTCATCTAAATTTTGCCAATTTGATGTGTTTACATAAATTGAAAATGGTTGCTTTGTTGCGCCCTTTTAAGGAACCATTGGAACATGTATGTGAAGGCTATATTTTAGGAAAAATGTAAGATTTTAAGCTCCCTAAGGATGCGTCTATATGGGCTACTTGAAACTTGTAGCTTGTCGATAGTGACAATTGTGGTCCAATGCACTCTCTATCATTTGGGAATCATTTGTACTTCATGAATTTTATTGATGGTTACTGCAAGCATTCCACCGAAATCCAAGTACAAAGCTCTTTTACGCTACAGTTAATCTCTAATCAAGGCTGAAAAATATATTTGGTTGTATTGTGAGCCCCCTTGCTTAGATCAAGGGAGGGGGGGATTTGTGTAAAAATTTCATTTCATTTTCCAAGATTCACCTTTTGCTTCATTCCATCAAAAGAAATTTCCTTGCTTACCCTCAATTATGAGAGAATTGTACTATTTGTCCCCCCTTTACTCAAGCAAATCATCAATCAACACACTTTGTTTAGCTTTCTGAACCAACTTAACTTGTAGCCCATCTGACAAGGGTACGTAAGAAAAACATCCAGCATTTTGAAGTGAGAACAATCAAGTTTTTTGGTAAACTTCTCCTTGGGTACCATTATGCAAAATAGCAATAGGAGTCTTGTTCATAATACAGATAGCTATGGATGTGCCTAAGACCAATAATAATGAGGCATAGTTTTCACATTCATCATGCTCTTGCAACTTTTGCAATGTGTCTATTCTTCATTCTCTTTTTTAGAAAAAATAGTTTTATTGCCCTCCATATGGCTTCGAGCATTATACATATTACCTCACGTTTTTTGTTCATGAAAAACACCCATACTTGCCTTCTATAGCCATTAATAAATGTGGCATTTAACTTTCGCAATGTGTCTATTCTTCCCCTGCTTTTTTAGCAAAAAAAAATTTATCGCCCTCACTAAACATATTACCTCACGTTTTTCCTTCATGAAATACACCATACTTTCCTTGTATGGGTGTTTTTTCTTCATGAAAAACACCCATACTTGTATGGCCATCGATAAATGTGACATTAAACTTATGTCCCCTCATAGATAGCGTCTTTCCAAAATTCCACACATCAGAATAAACTAACCTCAACACATTTTGATTACATTCTTTCATGAGGGAAAAGATGCCTTTACTTGTTTCTCAAAGTGACAAGCCTTAAAACTTAATGCATTTTTAACTTAAATGCTGGAAAACCTATACAAGCACTTTGTGTTGCAATGTTTCAGCCTTTACACATGCATGTCCAATACACTTATGTTGTTGGCAATACAACTACATGAAAGAATGCATGCAAGATGGAGAGGATGAAGGAGAAGGGAAGTAGTATATTGAGTGTGCTAATACATGCACACAAGTGGGAGGGAAGACCTACTAGCAAAGGAAAAAAGTACCCTTGAATTCCTAACACTAATTACTTATATCGATATCTTGATGTTGTAATTTGTGAGTGATGCGATGAACATGAGTTGACACTCATGTGTAGGGAAGTGCTAGATCATATATGATTAGTCTGCAAAGAAGAGTAAGTCCAAAGCTTGGCAAAAATATTCAAACTTCTCACGAGGCAAAGCCTTTTTGCAAAGATCAGTAATTGCCCCATGTAAGTCCATACACTAAGCTAACCTCTCTTACAAAGAGTCTCTCCCAGCTATCACGTTCTCTAGCTATCATTACGTTCTCTAGATATCATTGTGTTTTCTAACTACTACTTAGTTTTCAATGTAACGTACTGTTGCATACATTTTCCAACTACATTTTGTGCTTTCTAGCCACCCTTGCCTTTTCTAACTAGTACTATGTTTCCTATTGCACCGACATCCTTATCACTTCTAGTACTATCGACCTTCTTATCGTTCATTTCTTAAATCTGCTATTTGCCTATTGACCGCGTATATCTAGCTTGCTTCCTTTTAATTTATGGCATACTTATATAATTTGCTACTCCATATATCTACTCTATATTGTTATGTCTATGTGTATGCATACATGGATCTATAAGTGAAAGTAGAATATATTTACTATGTACTTCTATGTTTGAACATATATGTATGTATTTATATGTGTAACAATCACAAAGATTTTTCATTTCCCCATTCCCAAGCATATTAGTGTTTCCATCTTCATTCCTTTTTTGGATGAGTCTCATAGCTACCCAAAATCAACTCCCCCAAATTATTCTTTTATTCTGTTCTCCTTCCCATCACTATTTTCTTGTTCCTGTTTCACCTTTTTCAATGATCATGCTCAAGCATTTGTGAGTGTATGTTTGTGGACATTTATTTTTCGTGTCTGTGTGTGTGTGCACGCGCACGCACACGCTTGCATGTCATAAACCACATTAAAATCAAAACTATATGCACTTAAGCATAATTTAATGATTGAAGTTGTATTTATGTGTGTTTATACATGCATATGTGTGTTTATGCATGCATGTGTGCATTTATGCATATTTAAGTATCCATATGCAACATTAGTGTGCTTGTGTACTTAGGTTTATACACATTTGTTTGTGTAAACGCAAATGTGTGTTAATGCCTATAGGTGTGTATGTGTATGCCTTGGCACTAATTGACACCACTTTTGGGAGGTGGGATCGACGGTCCACAATGTTTAACCGATGTGGACCGTCTGATTGCTTTTGGGAAAAAGAAAAATAGCCCCCATTTTCGCCCCCTTAGCCTTGAATCCACCACCTCCTACACACAACACCAATGCTCTACCGGTAAGCTATCATGTTCTTGTTGAAAGATAGGTGGAAATATGTCATTATGGTAAAAATGGGATTTGTAAAAATGGGGTTCACTTTGGACTCAATGTGATCAACGAAGTTCACTTGGGAATGACTACGTTCACTTTGTGTTAACGGTTCACGTTTTAAGACCAACGGTGCATGCCCACTCCCACTGCCCCCAACGAAGGGGACCATTGATCCCGCCTCCCAAAAGTGCTGTCAAATAATCAAGAGGATGTGCATGTGCACGCTCCCCATAAAAGAAAGAAGGTGAGAGCAGTCACATTGAAGACACAACGAACAAACACTTGCAAACCCATCAAAAAACATGACAAAACACCAAAATGTACACACTCAGGCACACAAACAACGCACCTTGTTGCAAGCCTTGGAGCGCTCTAGAGACTGATCTAGAGTGCTGATCCATGTGCAATAGAGAGTAGGGAGAGGGTAAGAGGATGTTAGATCTCGATGGATGTGGGGTCGCATAGGGGGGAGGAGGGATAGAGTAAGGAGAAGCGAGGGTAGAGGGTGTTAGATCTATAATGGATGTGATGTGGCATGAGGGGGGAGGGGGATAGAGTAAGGAGAAGAGAGAGCCACGACAAGCTACAAGAGAATTAGCCCACAACATTCTGGAAACAAGTCCTCAAAATTTGTGTCGGAAAATGCGTTAGTAAAAAATCACATCCTTGGGCTTTAGCCAAGGACTGATGGTCATGTTGCATAGTCTGGCTTCACAAGCACAGCGCCTACTCAATTAACATTTGTGGCATAAAGATCCAAAACTTGTTGAATCCCAAAAAATGGCATCAGTCACGTGATTCACACCAAATTTATAAACAGATTGAGTTATCACATGTCCCTGAAATTTTTTTAGCAAGTGGGAGAACAAACTTGCCAAATCTGTGCCCATGCATGCGCACACCACAATCCTTGTCTAGAAGCTGGCAAATACATGCGATTCTCTGCGCCTACAAGCATGTACGCATAAATGTGTGTGCATTGAAACGGACATGCAAAGAGAAATACTTGGCATATCCAAAAATATACAAGATAGCTTCATTCAGGTTCTGCAGCATGGGCGCAAGAGGAACGATTGAGATACAACAGAATAGCATACAGCAACAGAGGACATCTTGTACTTTCTTGGTGATATCATCTTGCTCAAACATATAAGTGGTAGGACTTTGGCCCTCCTTCAATCTCTCTACAAACTTCCTGCTTTTGACAGCCTCAGCAGCATTAGCCTGAAGACCCACCAATATATTTTTTCGAACCAAGCACACTGCGTAAAAAAGCAACGGCATCAAGAAAACTTGGTTGGACCTGACTTATATCTGCAACAGATTGAACATCTCTTTGTTGCAGTGCTTTACGCTTCAAGATCTTGATATTTTATGTATAGATAGACAGATAAATATTCATATGGCTTTTGCCCGCACAAAGCCTCCTACAAAAAAGCCCGTACAAAAAGAGCCAGAAATTGCGAACTACCTCAAAATTGTTCGTGAATGACGTATAGTTACAAGCTTCTCTGGACACTCGAGCTCTCCACCAGATATGACTTGGTTTCACAAAATTGGCTTGATGATAATATCTTCTCCTTTCATTTCTGCTGTGAACAACGAACCTGCTGTTGGGCACCTGCTACCAAGTCACGTTTGTAAAGATATTTTAGTTTCCCACCAAAATCGAGCCATGACTTAAAAAGACAAGGAAAAAAGTTCTTGAATGAACCTTGAGCTGTCATGAAACTTCTTTTTGGCCAGTCGTCGTCTTTTAGCCCTGCTGAGAAGCTCCCCCTCTCCCACATCTTTAACATTTTTGCCCTCCCCTGCTTCAAAAAGTGAAGATACAGCTGCCTCCGTCATAGTCTTCACCGAATCCTCCCCTGTTATTGTACCCAATAAGTCTGGCGTATGCATCTCTTCAAACTCTTGGTCCCGTCTTGAGCTTTGAAGAATGCGACCCTTCTCCAAATCAAAATCCTCTTGCAGAAGACAATCAGCTGAATTCCAGTCATCACTCTCGGGCCGTCCCTTGTTAGAGATGTCTGGTAGCAAAGGGCCAACAAATCTCTTGGTTGGTACAACATTCAATTGTGTCGCTTTCAATTTCTTCACCTTGACTCTCTTGCGTTGAGCCCTAGATAGCAAGACTGTTCCAACTTCCACCTCTACATGAAGATAGACATTTTCAGAGGCCTCTTCACAATGTAAATTCAATTCTGAGCTTTTGCTCTGCTTTGGCCTAGATTTGTATCACTTGTTCCCCATTGCTTTGTGAACCCAATGGTAACTTCAAAACTCTCTCTCTCTCTCTCTCTCTCTCTCTCTCTCTCTGTGTGTGTGTGTGTGTGTGTGTGTGTGTGTGTGAAATGGTATAACCTTTCTATCACCCAAGCATGGTAGATTGGTTATGCCATTGCTCTACTTTGGCCTAGATTTGTATCACTTGTTCCCCATTGCTTAGTGAACCCAATGGTAACTTCAAAACTCTCTCTCTCTCTCTCTCTCTCTCTCTCTCTCTCTCTCTCTCTCTCTCTCTCTCTCTCTCTCTCTCTCTCTCTCATGCCAAGGGTACAGACGACAGTCAATCAATTTTCATGAAAACCCTCTACTACCTTCGTTATCGGTGTGGATTTCCTCTATAGCCGGTTCTGTCCTTCTAGGAGACTGACCTTGGAAGTTCACTTCTTGAACCAACTTGGGCGTTTCCTCATTCAAAAAAGCATTTTGCATACATACCTTCACAAGTCAGAGAACTCTAAACTTATGAAGTATTTAAAGGGCCACAATCAACACACACACATGCAAGCAAAAACAACATAAAATATTTTCCTTCTTTTATTCACTAGATTGCATTTTATTTAAAAGCCCCAACTTAAAGATGGAAAAAAAATAACATAGAGAGGCCACATATATGAGACAAGGTTACTGGAACCAGAATTCATCTATTCTTAACAAACAAAAAATCACTCAAGCCAAATTCACAAGAAACTGTAAAGACTTAATTCCTAAACGTCATACTACTACAAGGCACCAACAAAACACGTAAGTGTTAGCCCATACTCAAAGTTGAGCTTAGAGTTTGCTACCAGCCGTCCACTATCTATGAAGTCTACGGAAGCTCGACTGGACACTGATGAGCAACAGTTGGAGTTGAGGCTAGCGTTTAGGGGTGAGGCCTCCCACGTATAGAGCTGTAATTGTTATTATGTCTGAATAGAAATATGAAGCAACTGCACAATGCACATGTATATTGCACTAGACCTCATGCATGTGAATCGAAAACTGCGCATGCCATAAGGACATTCTTGCTTTTCATTCCGTAGCCCATCATTGCATCTCTTTGAAATCCCTTTTAAGTTCTCAGTTTTTCTCTGTCAGATTCTGTTTGAATGATGTCCTTATTAATGGACAAAAAACAAAGAACCAAAGTGAGCAACCCATGGCGGCTCTGCCTCCTCCTCCTCCCTCCTGTAATACAAACTCACTCAAACGTAGAAGTGGACAATTTGGGAAGCGGATATGTTACCGTGCAAATCAGGTACAGATAAATAGAAACTCTTACTCCTTGCCTCCACAACCAGAAACAAAAAACCCCATAATCCTTGCTTCTATGTTCAATGCATACGAGGACATGGTGCATACCTGATGGGACTCTGAGGATGGCGATGGAGGAGGAAATACATAGCGCAATACAGCAGCTTGAAATCGATCGTGATGCTTCTGCCGCCTCGTGGAAGACATGTCCTGTTGTGTTCTCACGAGACGTGTTTTGAACTCATGCCTCGGACCTCAACGATCTATACAATAGGCTTTTGTCACACATGGTTGTCCACAATCCATGTCACAATGGTAAACTAGTCTCATACGCAGATTGAGATCAAGCATCTAGCACTAAATTACAATGCGGACTGACAAATTTTTATAAAAGAATTGTGTATATTATTGCCAATTAGCTCTATAGTTGTCTGCAAAATGGCCCAATTTCATGGCATTGACTACCACATTTGGCATACATATCAACCAACGCAATGCCAATTGTTTTTTTTTCTACAGCCCTTGGCTAACAATATCTTCGTGAATTCTTTTTTCCATATCATCATCTTGCATAATGCCACTTGCCTTCAAGATACAAGCATAGGTTATTGCATTTGAAGATCTTCCCTCTCTTTGCACTAGGCTGAAAACAGCCTAGAGCTTCCTAGCACTGCCTTTGTTGGGCATATATCGCAACCATTGCAATCCAAGAGATGACATTCCGGATAGGAAGCTCCTCAAGAACTTTTTGTGCTTTATGAAGTACACCACATTTGGCATACATGTCGACCAAGGCATGTATTTTTGCTTCCTTAGCAGTGTTGCAAGATAAAAAGGATGTGTGTGGACCAAGGCATTACCAAGCATGACAAATTTTGCAACAACCCTTGGCTAACAATATCAGAGCAACAAATATTTAAGCCCATAACAGCATCTTGGGTAGAGCCACATGCCTCAAGATGCATGCATAGGAGATTCATAGCCTAGAGCCCTAGTCTTGTTGTGTGTATCATGCAATCAATGCATTCCAAGAGACGCTGCTCTAAACGATAAGCTCCTCAAGAAATTTTTGTGCTTTCTCAAGTGCACCACATTTGGCATGCATGCCAAGGTAGTGCCAACTACGTAGTTTTTTTCCAACGGTCCTTGACTAACAATATCATCGTGAATTCTTTTGCCCATATCAACATCTTGCATAATGCCACATGCCTTCACGATACAAGTGTAGGTGATTGCATTTGGAGAGATGGCCTCTCTTTGCATCTGTTGAAAACAACCCAGAGCTTCCTTGCCCTGCCACTATTGGGCATATCTCATGATCAAAGTATTTCAAGAGATGACATGGAAGCTCGTCAAGCACTTTTTCTGCTTTATGAAGTACACCACATTTGGCATACATGGAAATGTCAACTAAGGCAATGCCAAGCATGATGCTTTTTGTCAAGATCCCCTGACTAACAATATCACCATGAACTCTTTTGCCATACCAACATCTTGCATGATGCCAAATGCCTTCAAGATGCACATGTAGGTCATTGCATTGCGCTCAATGCCACATGCCTTCAAGATAGAAGCATAGGTGATTGCATTTGGAGAGTTTCCCTCTCTTTGCATCTGTCGAAAATAGCCCAGAGCTTCCTGGCCCTACCACTGTTGGGCACATCCCATGATCAGAGCATTCCAAGAGACGACATGGCATATCATCAAGCACTTTTTGTGCTTCATGAAGTACACCACATTTGGCATACATGTCAACCAAGGCAATGCCAATCACGACGTGTTTTGTAAACAACCCTTGACTAATAATATCATCGTGAACTCTTTTGCCCATACCAACATCTTGCATGATTCCAAATGCCTTCAAGCTGCATGAGTATGTCATTGCATCGAGAGCTCAATGCCCTCACTACAAGAGGTTATGTGCACTTGTGACGCTTTTAGTGACGAAAATACATTGGTTTTTTTTACTCCTGGGCGTCGCTACCACCGTCGCTAAAAGCGTCGCTACGGGAATGTCACTATAGGTGTCGCTATATGCGTTCGCTAAATAGCGACGCATATAGCAGCGATGATTGCAATTCTTCTGTAGCGAAGCTCATAGCGACGTTGCAAAACCTTATATAGAGACGCTTATAGCGACACCCGAGAGTAAAAAATTTGGGTGGTAGAGCATTGAATGCCCTGCCACCCATCAACCATATTGAATGTTTCCAGAATAAAGTATACCTAAATGAATCCAAGATAAGCACAGATTCACCTTTGAAAGAAAGTGCAAGGTATAGACCCAAAGTAGTCACCCACAAGACAATATAACCATTAACTCCATCATGCATAGTATTGTTTCCAAAATAAAGATAGAAAACTGACAAAAGTAATTGGACAAAAGTGAATTGACGAAAGTAAATCAATGAAAAAATTATACACATCATAGGCCAAAACACTTGATTGTTAAACTTTGCAAATGTAATAGTTACAACACAATTGTCATTGATTTGAGAAAATAGATCGCTTTTCAATAGTCACAAATAGATGTATACACGTCATCTCATTATACATGCTATGACAAAAGAAAAATAGTGCTATCTGGCCACACCTAGACTGGCATCGTCTAATCAGACGTCTCATCGCGTCTAAGCGGCGTATCTGTCGGATTCTGCAAAAAAAAACAATAAGACTTTTTGTAAGTATAAACATAGAATTACAAAACAATCTATTTTCTTAGCTTATCATTAGAATACAACAAATGTAAAAGAGTAAAGTGAAATACTAACCATGCCTCTTCGAGAACTGAGAATGTCCATCAGGGCATTTAAGCCCTTTCTGCCCGCGTACTCGCGCTCATACGGGGTGGGGTCACATCCTGTCATCGACCATTGTTTAAAACATACAAAGAATACATTATGTTAGAATTTAAAATTACAAATAGATTTAACTACCAAACCTAAAGGGCAATGCAGAAACACTTACAAAATCGGCCTCAAATGATTCCCACCCACCGCTCCCCAAGTGGTGCGAGCTCCCTGCCTCTACTCACGCTTTGGCTGCAACCTTTTGTTGCTTCCACTTGTCAGACTTCTCGTGCGCTGTGTGCTTCGTATTCTTCCAATCTTCTTTGGCCAGCCAATCTGGTCTATTCCACCCATGCTTTATTTCTTTTTTTACTTCAGAACGCTTGTGCTTGCAGTATTTGCGTATTTGAACCTTCATCAGGTCTTCATTGAAGCGCTCATCCCGGCTTGACACGAGAAACTCGTCATGCAGCATGCTGATGACTCTGTCTTTTAATTCATTTGGCACTTCACTCCAAGTGTTTAGTATGTAGTGTCGAAGCACCTGAGAGCAAAGACCACCCATGCGCAAGATCACCTTCTTGCCTTCGTCATCCAAGATGATGCCGCCGCTGATGTCGACCGAGTACGGTAAGTCCTCTCGCCTGTGACGTGTGAACCTGGATGTCTCGACAGGGGTCTCGAGTGGTGTCTCGATGGGGGTACAGATGCCAGGTGTCTCCATTGGAGTCTGAGCCCCGAAGCGAGGAGTGTCGATTGGGGTGACTCGCGGAGGAGTAGCTAGTGGTGTGTAGCCAGGAACGACCGATAGCCGCGCAAAACCTGGCGTAGATGGTGATGTCGTGGCTCATGTGGGGGCGGGCAAAGAAGGGGAAGGTAAGGAGCCTTGTCAAACACGAGGCGGTGTCGAAGCATCAGCAGCGGCATCCCCACAGCAACCGCCGCCACCACCACTAGAGCGAGGATGCCTAGAAGAGTATGAAGATCGTATCGTCGACATTGAAGTCTCGGAGCGCACTGAATGCTCCGAAACAGAGGGAGACGCTGAAGGAGTGGAACCATGTGATGGTGATCCAAAGCGATGACGCTCCTCGTACCACATCCTCTACCGGGGTGACAAAGAAGAAAGAAACTCTTCATCATCCATACCTGCATTAAACACACGAACATTTAATCTTAATGTTGAATGGAGAAGAAGATATGGACAAGTTATAATATATACTATAGATAATAGGGGGAGGAATTCCTATGTAGAGAGAGAGAGAGAGAGAGAGAGAGAGAGAGAGAGAGAGGTGACTCATAAAGGGGGAGGGATTCCTATGTAGAGAGATTCCTGTGTAGAGAGCCAGCTTCAAATTAAACCTTAGCGAGTAGCGATGCACGCTTCCTGCTTCTTCGGTAGATGGGAAAGATCTGCCTGCCCTTTGAGGATCTACATGCCTTCTAACGCACATATCCGATCCCTTGCGCGTTTTCATGAAACGTTCTAAAAAGAACATCCATCTAGAATGTACTTTGCCACCTATTTCCACCTCATCAACTATGTGAACAAGAAGATGCACTTGAGTGGTTAGCATGGTAGTAGGAAAGTGTTTCTCAAACATGCACACAACCTTCGTAGCGTTTAGTTTGGCGAATGGTATGGAGTCTACACGGATCTCCTTTTGTGAGATCCATTGCACCAACTTTGCAAGTTTGTAGATTGTGGTACAAATGTTAGGAGACAAACATCCCTCAATGGCCAACGGTAAAATAAATTGCAAAACACGTCTAGCAATGATATTAAAGTCCACACACAAATTTGTTACACAATTCCCACTATGATATATTCTAATTCAAACATATATACCTGACACATTCTATGCCAATCGTGTGACTTCAATCTAGTACGCTTCCCTTCTTTAGTGAAACACGTTCGGAGCGAGTGCATTACGCCAGTGGGGGTCCGCACAGATCGAATGGTCTCTTTTACTTCACGTTCTTGGGCTCCTGTCAAAATCCATGGCGCTTTAGGGAGTTTTATTGATCCATCGGGTGCCGATCAGATGGTCCCACAAAAAGTTACCCACATTCTTGAATATGTGCATTGGATCGAGCAAGTGATTGATCATGAGTCTGGGCCAATATGGTGACTCGTACCATAGAGAGAGTCTCTTCATCCCTGGGGGCAAACCGTCATCACACATCTCCTTCAGCTCTAACCATGCTTGTGCAAACATCCTTGGTGGCTCTCTTCCCAAAAAACCGTCGCGTAACTCATGATTCTCTGGAAGATGTGCTTGATGACCTTCGTAGATTTGCTTCTTCAATGAGGGCGCCCGACGTGCATTAGGTCTAGGTCCACATGTGACATATGCTCTATATCCGCTTGTTTGAAGCCCTGCATGTATACACATGACAATAGATAAGCTTGAGAAAAACCAAGATTTATAGTGTTTAAGTTTGAGTATAAATCACCTGAGCATTCTATTAGTCCGGGATAGTGATGCATGGTCCACATTAGAATGCCTCTGATCAAAACATTCCGTTGACCTATGTGTCGGCTCATATCCACCACTTCTATGCCAATCCACAATTGTTATATCTCTTCCAATAGTGGATGAAGATACACTTCACTTTATACCGCCCCGGCACAATCAAACTTAGAAATAGGTGCCCCTTCTTGGTAGTCAACCACGGGGGGATGTTGTAGTTGACGATGACAACGGGCCATATACTGTAAGATGTTGACTTGTGACTAAATGGATTTACACCATCCATAGCCAGCCCTAAGCACAAATTTCGAGCTTCCCTGGTAAAATCCGGCCATGTGTTGTCTATATGTTTCCAGGCTGTGCAATCTGCACGAATCCGTAGCACATCATCCGAAGATCTATTCTCCTCGTGCCATGATGCTAGGGCAGCCATGGACTTACATTCGAAGAAATGCTTGATGCAAGGAAGCAAAGGAAAGTGTTGCAAAACCTTTTGTAGAATTTTTTTTCCGTGGAGATCTACTTGATATCTCTCGGAATCACATTTCGGACACTTCTCCATGTCTATGTATTCCCCTCTAAAACGAATGCAGTCGTTAGGACAAGCGTGAATAGAATTGTAATCCATCCTCAAGTTTCGCAAGATCTTTCTTGCTTCCTCTCTGGAATCTGGCATCAGATTATCAGCTGTGGCAGTATGTGCTCTTTGAGCAATCTACACAGCGAAAAAAATGCGTGACACTTGTGTAAGTAGTCTATCAGATCATTATACATCTATAGTTTTTTATTGAAGTAAACACATTGTAATAGATCACCTAAAAAGCGTTGTGACGCTAGTGTCACTCCATCCAAACTTTGCCTGCATGTTGAGAAGAACCGGGAGCGCCTTCAATCTAGACACACGTGCTCCATTATACAATGGCGTATCGGCTTCACTTTTCATATCATCATAGATAAGCCTTTCTGAATCCATGATCGTCTTGGTCATTTCATCGATCTTGGGCTCAAACATAGCCTCGTTGGGAATGTGGTCTACATGATCATCCTCTGAGCTGTCAGAGGCTACATCTTGTGGCCTCATGTATGTTGCTTGACCAAAGCGCCTGCGAGACGAATACGTCTATTGGGTTGCAAGATTGCTGCCTATTGGCCAGCGTCAGAGTCCGCCGAGTTATAATTGGCAACAACTTGATCTATAATAGATGGATCAAACTCGCCAAATTCGTGAATGTGCTGCAAAGAAACGCGTCTTGTCCGTCACACAGCATGTTTGCATTGATTACAAGGACATAAGATCCTTGTTGAGAGATAGGTGTTTCGGTTGGATGGCATAAATCTTATAACCTGGACATAGATTTAACCTTCTATTGGCATCCTCCGTCTTTTATCTCTCTCTCTCTCTCTCTCTCTCTCTCTCTCTCTCTCTCTCTCTCTCTCTCTCTCTCTCTCTCTCTCTCTCTCTCTCTCTCTCTCTCTCTCTCTCTCTCATCACAATGTAAACTACCTCACATTCTCTAGTCATGTCCGATCCCCGCACACCTCGGTCTAGAGGTGCACGGAGATCAGAACCACCTGGTTATAATCTTGTCTTTATTGGTCAATGCCTATATTTGTGGGTACGAGAAATCTACACACCCACGTCTACATGGCAATGCATGTAGTGGACAAAACCCCTTTGCCTCTTCTTTAGCTGTAGCAATCCATAGCATCTTAACATCTCTTCACAACAGATCCTTGTTCGAGGGATTATTGTGCACATTACATATTGGCCTCCAATCTGAGTATCATGTCGTTGAAAGCTTTCCAACTTAAGGTCGCATCCGTAGAGAGGAAGAGAGGGATCACCGTTGGCCTAACTTCAATTTTTTTCCGTAATCCCGAAGGTAGACTTTAATATAAAAACTAAATCCAAAATCTAATCTGAAATATAACCTAATTGAACATATGGTGATTCTGAGCTAATTGAACATGGTTAGTGGGTGAGTTGATAGGTGTCAGATTCTGATGGGACAGTTCATTGCGTTATGTACCTAGTGTTTGCTCTTTGGGCAAAGCCTTGAGCTTAGCTGGAACTCCCCTTTATTGACATGGCCTAAAATCTAACATAAATCTAAATCTAATCTAATCTTAAATCTAACCTAGCTAACCTTAAATCTTTCCATAATCTTAAATCTAACATAAATCCAAATCTAATCTAATATTAAACTCAACATAAACCTAAATTTAATCTAATCTTAAATCTAACATAAACCTAAATGTAATCTAACTTAAATGTAAATAACCTAATCTTAAGTTTAACCTAATTTAAATCTTAACTTAATCTTAAGTCTAACCTAATTTTAAATTTAGCATAAATTTTAAATATAAGTTAAATGTAATCTAACTTAATCTTAGATCTTAATCTAACATAAGCTTAAATGTAATTTTAAATCTAACCTTACCCTAAATCTTAATATAACATTTCATTAATTCATATTTTCTCTACGTTCTCTCTCTCTCTCTCTCTCTCTCTCTCTCTCTCTCTCTCTATCTCTCTCTTTGTTTTCTCCATTACCTCTCTCTTTTCGTCTTCTCCCCCTCTCTCTCCCTCTTTCTCTTTCTCTTTGTTTTCTTCTCTTATCTCTCTCTCTCTCTCTCTCTCTCTCTCTCTCTCTCTTTCTTCTTCTCTCAATGTGTGTGTATGAATTCTTTGTGTATGCATGTGTGTGTAATGTTCTGTACATTCAATGTGTGTGTATGTGTTTTGTTTATGCATGTGTGTGCATTCTGTGTGTGTGTGTGTGTGTGTGTGTGTGTGTGTGTGTGTGTGTGTGTGTGTGTGATTGAGAGGGAGAGAGAGAAAGAGGGGAAGGGAATATGAGAGGGAGGAGAGGGAAGGAGCATACCTAGCTCTCCTTCTTCTCCTTGTGTGTGTGTGTGTGTGTGTGTGTGTGTGTTGGGGGGGGGGGGGGGGGGGAGGGGGAGAGAGAGAGAAAGAGGGAGAGGCGTGGGTTACCTGTTTTGTTAGAGAGTCGAGACTCAGATCTGAGATCTGAGTTTTTGGCGCTCTCGGTTTATTTTTTACCCCTATCGGCGTCGCTATGAGCGTCGCTATGCAACAAAGAAAATAGCGACTCTTATAGTGTTGCTATAAGCATCACTATGCAACAAAGAAAATAGCGACGCTTATAGTTACGCCGTGGATTTTAACATTTGAGCATCACACTGCTAGTGTCGCTAATATGAAGAACCTCTTATAGCACCTATCTTTGCATCTATTGAACGGCATTTTTTGTTAACAGCCCCTAACTAACAATATCATCTTGAACTCTTTTGCCCATACCAACATGTTGCATGATTCCTGATGCCTTCAAGCTACACGTGTAGTTCATTGCATCGAGAGAAAAGATCCCTATGGTAGAGCTTCAACGACATGTCAATTTTGTTAGAAATTGAGTTACTTCTTGCTATGATCTTCAATTCCCCCTCTTTACTGCAACTTTAGTTCCCTCATCCATCATGCCTTTGTAAACCTTGCCAAACCCTCCAACTCCAAGCACTTGAGCTTCATAAAAAGAAATTGTAGCTTCCAAAATTTTTGCAAAGCTAAATTGGTGGCCCAATCTTGAGAGCACCAATGAGACATAACTAGTGCCACTCTTGTGAGAAACTGTGGAAACCTTCGTTGCCATGCTTGTAGAGTTCCCAACATGTATGGGTAGAGGCAACCATGCGGATGGTGAGTGCTTGTAGACCTTGGATTTCTTACGGCAAAAAAAAGCAGGCAATGTCCTCATCGTTAGTCCTAAAATCGTGGTGGTCACGTTTGTGTATAACTTTAGAACGAGTGAAAAGAATCAAGGAAAGCTCAAGTAATAATAGTAAAAAGTGACGCTTTCTTGCGAGGTTCCTAGCCATGCAATTTGAGCTGTGGGCAAGGGCTTCGATCATGCCAATGGCCAGTTGTGGGATCAAAGATCTACAGAACGACCTTTGGCTCACCTAGTAAAAATTCCAATGGAAAAGTTATTTGCTCCGATCAAAACCAATTGTTCAACTAACCACCTTGCCCCACAGACAGCTTACTCCTAAAATAAGTATTCCATCAACAATTTGAACATTTTCTTACTCAATGGATACAAAAAGGGAAGAATTCTAGCTCAACTCGCTAGCATCATGTTAGGTGCATGCCCCTTACCTATGTTTCCAAGTCTCAAAGCAGCACATGTAACTATGCTACTTGACACATCATCGTCAACACCATGAACACATGTATGGATTGTGCTCTCTAAGTCACACAAAGGTATTTATGTACACCCTTCCATGTGTGTGAGTGAGAGAGAGTCTTACAAAGATGTAGCTAAAGCGAATTAGGCTGCAAGATGCAGACTTAGACTAATAAAGAAACTCTTAAGCCAAATGAGTGATCACAAGCTTTACAAGAGCATTGCATTAAATATGAGAAAACTTGGATAGCTGCATTGAGAAGTGTGTTTGGTTTTGATATGAGGGCTTAGATTCTTAAATGGCATGTTGTATTTGTAGTCTCTTTGTGATTTTCTCCTCTCGGACTTAACATCACCTATTTTGACACCCCCTACGTCCCCCCCAAAAATGTGAAATCATGTACAAATTTTCTTTTTCTTCTTCCCCCTTTGTGTAGTTATAGTCAGGCTTATTTGGAATTATACAAGTGATGAAGTCACGAGGCCTGCCAAGTGAAATTTACTTGAAATCCAAAAGAGTTGAGTTAAAAAATCAAGATTGAGATGCCGCAAACAAGCGTACATTATGAAATTTTCATTACATTCAAGAGAGAGATACAACAGTTTTACAAGTAGAGCATCTAAATCTAAACTATCATTTTTTGGTACATCATGAGATGGATTGGGTTAATGAGAGTTGGGATAGAAGATTAGTGTGTCGGTGTTCTCCAAGGGGTGTGGGAGGAGAGGGGGATTGAGGGGCCAAGGCTCCTTTTAGATGGTTGCTTATTTTGGTAGTAGTATGTATGTTGATGAGTGATCACACCAAAAGAAAATTCTTGTGGCACTCATGGAATGTGGTTTTGAGTTTCTCACTCAAATATGGTCAAGGATTGAACTATGCATAGTTGTTGTTTGTTGAATTTTTAGGATGTAGCTATTATCGTGGAGCAAATCATACAAACACATGTATTGGTTGTTTGTGTGATTGACGTGGACGTTGAAGTCTCCAATGATAGTGTTGACGGTGTTTGTATCAATGCCTTGAATTAGGTTTTGCAAATACAGAAGAAGCAATTGTATGGGAGTCTTGGGTGATTTGTATATGTTCACAATGAGGATGATGTTTTTGTTTGTCAAGGTACAAAAGGCTTCTATTACCTCGATGCCTGATGATGACAAAATAGTTTTTTTTGTGCAACTTGATCTTGTTCTTGTGGTACATTGATAGAACATAGCCATTGTGATGATGGATGTGATGAAAGTTTTTGGTGCAAGAGAATTCCTTTCATTTTGTCGTCTTGTTTCCTGCAAAAAAAGGATTGTTGATGAGGTGAAGTGGATATCACTTTTTATGTGGTTGATGTGTTTTTGGATTGAGACCACACTCAATGATTGAATAATGTGATGACTATCCTCTAGCAGATTGAGAGGCTCATTTTAATTGCTCCCATCTTGCAGCCCTACAAAGGCGCTTGAGTTCTTTGAGTATTGTAGGGTGGTTTCAAATGTGAGTGTTGATTATTGGACTCAAAATGTGCAAATTGGCATGGTCCTTAATACATGATAGTGGAGTGTAGATCAAATTGCGGGAATGTATGCCAACAAGATTGAATGCTATAGAAGCCATTGTCAGGCCCTACGATCTATGGATTGTGTTTTTCTATCAGGCCAAGGGTAAGACTGGACAGGCCAAGGGCCAAGACTCACATGCAGTCAAGGGGTGCCAAATTTCGAAGGCTACCAGTCTATATATGGTGAGGATGGGAGGTGAGTTGCATGTGTCAGTCCCCGCAGTCTTAGATTGGTATTAGAGCTCATGGGAGAGGGGAGAAGGGCAGCAAGACTTGGATGGTTTTGCATGATACATGTGTGGTCTCTCTCTCTCTCTCTCTCTCTCTCTCTCTCTCTCTCTCTCTCTCTCTCTCTCTCTCTCTCTCTCTCTCTCTCTCTCTCTCTCTCTCTCTCTCTCTCTCTCTCTCTCTCTCTCTCTCTCTCTCTCTCTCTCTCTCTCTCTCTCTCTCTCTCTCTCTCTCTCTCTCTCTCTCTAGTCAAGTACGTCGAGTCTAACTCGATAGGGAAACACGCACGAAGCACCACTTGGGTGGAGGAAGCAGCTAAGGCATACAAATCTATATGTGATGGTGTTGGCTCCAAAACGGAGTGCCCTGATCTGATATGCAATTTTTGTTTTTGCATGACACGTTGAAGTACAAACCAGCACGAGGATTTTGGATCTCATACATGTGTGCTTCGTGCTACCAACGCCATTGAACCTCTTGGTTCATACTAAGAGGGTCTTTATTTTGAGTTTTGGTCACTTTAATTTGGGCCACCTTGGTAAGGGTGCTCTCCCACAAGTGCAAAACAAGAAATAGGTCCAAAGCAATTCAAAGGCTCGCCATGTTAGTAAGCCACAACATGGTCACCGAAGCCATCACGGGTAATTTAGTTTTTCCAGAAACCATATTCTGACTATCATCCCTTGCCTTATGTTAAGAACTACAACCAACCCTGCAGTTAATTGTGGATTGTTTGGAATAAGAAGATTTTTTGAGCATGTCTTGTGTGGTTTGTTGCTTTGATGACATATGCTTTTGTATGGAGCTTTGTCAAAAACCTAGTATGGTTTGTTGCATGCATTGATGACATATGCATTTGTATGGAGCTTGTCAAATACCTTTTGATTACATTGATTCTTCGATGTGTTAGTGAAAAAAAGATGGGGGGTTGTCACAATGTCAAAGTCCTTGTTTGTGTGTGTTGTGTTGATGAATAATAAACCATATGTGTTCTGCTTTGCAACTCTGATATGATTCAAGGTCTCTATGAATGCTTTATTTGATTGGCGTGTCGATTTCATGAGCTCACAACACTTTATGTGGGTGTTCCAAAATTAAGGCACGAGGATATTCCATGTGTTGTCTAAATCATTGAATATCCAATGGTTGCGCACAAAACTTGCTTGGCAAAGATCACAATAGTAGATTACATCCAATCCCCAAAATGGTTGAGTATGATTATGCTTGATAGCTCAAAGCTGTGTGTCGATAATATGAAGTAATCTATTCCCTATCAGAGAGGCTTCAGCAAAGACAACTAGCTTGAGATTCATATAAATTTGTGACAAGCTACTCACGATCTCATTTGAGAGAGCAGTGTTCTTGTTGAGCATCAATGGAAGGCATCAAGCTGAGTGAATGGTTGTGCCGCCAAAATATAGGTTGCTTTGCCTATGTAATCCATTAGCAATGGCATTGGAAGCTCAATGTTGCTTGCAATCAATGTATTGTAGTGCCAAACCAAGCCTTGCACAATAGCACGTAGTGTAAATGTCTTCCCAAAGCCAGCACCCGGCCAACACTACCTATCAAAAAGAGGTGTAGGATTTTCTTGCTGCAATCTTTTCATTGTCATGATGTCATCGTGCAATTGGCCTTTGTTCAATGTCTAAGATCATCACAAGCAACTGATACTCTTCATTTGGGATGCCAAGAAGTCTTGACGATGTTGCAATATTTGTGTTGTGCACTCTAGTTGTTGGCAAGCCAACGTTGAGTTCATAATTGAATGTTTCTTGATGATCCTCTCTTAAGGAAGAATTAGATGAAGATTCTTGCTTACTATTTTTCAAGAGCTCAAGTTTTGTTAACTTTTTCTTAATTTCACTAATTGTGCCAATTTTGGACTCAAAATTCTTTCTCCATGTTGTCATGAATGTGTCAAATTAGTCTGATTTCATGTGACAGGGAGAAAGAGCAAGCAAATTTCATGGTATGTCTCTCAACATCCATTTGTGCATTGAAGCTTGCATATCTAATAACACGAAGTTTATTTTGCCTACGTTGAATTGGCTTGTGAATTCAACCAAGCATAGATGTGCCAAATTTATTGGTCTTTGAGTGTATTTAGTGACAAGATCATCAAAGAAAATGTGTGTATTAGTAGGATCAATTGTGTCTAGAGTGGATCTTCTTTTTAATAGCAATGCTCTTTGGGATTGGAAGTATGTGTTTATGAAAACAAACTCTCTGTTAGCATTGTGTAATGGCAAAGATAGTGCAATATATGCCGCTTGTTGTTTCGCAATTTGTTGGCTATTGATTAGAACACTCCCAATTCTTTAAAGATGCTACAATGTCCAAAGATTGTGTTTTTTACAATTGTCATTGTTAGTGTTGATGATGCATCAAGATATGATCTCTCATCCAAATTTATAAGTGCAACTCTGAGACTAGAGGGAGCTTGAACAACGACTCTCTGCCCAACCCCTGCCCTCTATATAGGGCACCTTCAAGCTCCATTCAGATTGGCCCCTCGCCTCTGACCTTGACCTAAGATTACTCTCCCCTTGGAGAAACGTTTTGGTCCTCAAAAAAAAAAGTGGGAAATCTCTTTTTAAGAGCACTAGTGTTTTCCCAAATGGCACCCTCTTCAGCTTTGTCTTTCCACTTGACTAATGCTTGTCGACGTACATGATGATGTGTACAAAAATTATGATCGTCAAGAATAAGCTCAACTTCATGCAATTGGGTTGGAGGTTCAATGAAATCAACCAAAATCTGATGGTCAATAACATTGTCGTCCTTATGTAAGCATTTAAGTAAATGATTTACATGAAATACCATATGAATGCATGAGAGCATAGGTAATGAGAGTTTGTAGGCCATATCAACAACTCATTTGAGTATCGTAAAAATCCCACAATACCTCAGAGATAGTTTAGGTATTGGCACATACAAAAATACCTCTTTCCCTTCCATGAAGATAGCTTGCTGATGTTTCTCATAAGCATATTTTTTATACCAATCTTGTGCATGTCAAACATTTTAACTATAGAATCACAAAGGTAAGTGCCACTGTGTGTGTGTGTGTGTGTGTACCCACCCTGTCCCAGGCACCATACACAATGGGTCGATAGTAGGCCCATTGTAAATGGGACTACTACCTTATTAGAGAGATGAGAATACTATGGTTAAATTGTAACCCAGGACAGTTATGTTGGGTATGAGTTTGTAAAATTTTATTAACTATGTTGTTTCTACTGAAGCCATTACGGCAATACTTTTTTATTAGTACTTTAATATCCTCCCAGGCAAGCAGGAAATTGGAGGAAGAGTAGATAATTAAGTATAGCAAGTTGATACAAGTGCTAAGAGCAGCTTTGTGGGGCCTATTAAGTTCTACCTGGGATGACTGAGTTGGACAATGTGGATTGGGTCCACTTAGCAGCAACCATAGACACTTGGGGAAACAGGGGGACGACCTGGGTAACACCTGAGGGGGATGAAATGCCACCACTCGTACCCTTAAATATTCTAGAAGCAATGCATATAGATTTTAATGACCTACAACATGAAGGTTTGACTGGCATTGGAACCAGTAGTGTCTCACAAGACTATAGCCCACACGATTCGAGGTCAGAATCATCAATTGAAATTGACTCTGAGGATGAAGAATCTAAGTTAAATCTTCATGCAAATGTGATGACAAACCATTCAGGGCCCAGTGGTACCCAAGATGACAATCTATCCAAGGGAGCAGAAGACACAAGTAGCGATTCATCTAGCGACTCTTCACTAGAGATCCACCGTAATAAAAAATTAAACAAGAAGAGTAAGAGATATAAGAGGCAATGATATCAAGCAAATGTGCATGCTAGAATAAATGAAAAGAAAGCAGCCAAAGAACAGGTAGAGCTTAAAAAGATCCAAGCAAGAGTTAAGGCTCAAGAAAGACAACAACGTCTTAAACGCCAACAAGAGGCTAATCTGGGAATCACGGAAGCGTTTTTTGAAGACACTGATGATGATTCATTGGAATCCGAGCCACCTCTACGATATCCAATTGAACTAAATAGCCTTTATGGGAGAGTACTATATAACACATTATTGGATACAAGAGCTCAACATAATTTGTTATCCTATGGAGTTTGGTGTCAGCTAGGGAAACCACTCCTATCCACAAGCACCATCCAAGTCAAGGGTGTCAATAAGAAGAAGACCATTGTTTTTAGAATCCTACACACTCTTGTTATTTATGACAATGGAACCATGGTTCAAAGCCTTTTGGTCATGCCTTTTGGTACTATGGAGGGTAATATAAACCTGGGGTGCAAATGGATGTCTGCAGTCAAATGTAATATTGATTGGGAGACCGAGAGTATCACAATGCAGAAACCAACTCATGGCCCTACGGCTCAAGAAATAACACCTGAAATCTCACCTCTTCATAACACAAAAAACAACAAAATATTGCCAATCCAAAAAGTCACAACATCCTTGCCAGTAGCACAACCCTCTAAAGCTTCAACTTCCATGGCTACGACAGATAGTGCTACATCAAAGGCTCCACGTTGGTGCAGCTAAAGTTGGTCAGAGCTAGGAGATGGTCTATGCCAGGCAGAGGCGCACGTGAGTGCAGTGCAGAAGGCTAAGGCAGGTACCAAATCCCTAGGCAACCCAAGGATAGCGGAGGTGTATGCTTGAAGCGGTTTTTGTGGGCCAAAGGCGTGCTGCAAAGAGCCAAGCAGGTTGGTGGCCTTTTGTGCCTGAGATGTGGGTTTTTATGTGCGAGAATGTGGTGTTCAGTATGCTTTCCAAGCCGGCCTAGACGGCTCGTCAAACGGAGCCCCGGTGCTCTAGATATTGTAGTTTAAAGAAAGGGTGTGTAGCAGATCCCCGACGGATAGGGCAGCTGGGGACAGGTGGCTCGGACTGATGTCAGTGTATACGTGTGTAGTGCTCGAGTTGTGGAGCATGCTTGTCTTTTCGGATTGCGAATCGGAGCTCTGGATAGCAAGATATGGTCATTAGAAGATTTTCCGAGGGTCGGGTCTGAGCCTACCTTGCCGTAGTGGAGGATGTGTTGTTTGGCAGTTTTACGGATTCGCCAAGGTTTTTGAAGGTAGTGTGCGTTATGTGGAGTCAGCACAAATCGACTGCACGTCAATTGGATATTCCGTCGGTCAGATACAGCGAAACGAAGTTGGGAGCATTTGGGCAGTGAACAGTTGCAGATGGTTTTTTTCCGTTTCGGAGGCCTTGGTTCAAGGGTGCCGAGGGATCGGAATGAAGATACGGCAAGTGTAATCGGGGCCGGGCAGGTGGAGTTTCAGGGAGTTTTGTCTGCTAGATAATAGGGTTGGGAGCTGAAGGGGATCGGGGAGCACCACAGACGGAGAGTGAGAGAGAGAGAGAAGGAGACAGACACGATGTGGGTGGGGAGACTCCAAGAGTGAGCAGCCCCCTATACACTTATGCTATGTATAAGGTATACAAGTCAGTGGGCGCCCAGACACTGGGCGGCCGGGCAAGGCACAGGCGCCTATACCCCAACAACCTCCCACTTAAAGGCGACTGTGCCTTTAAGCAAGGGAACCTAGTCTAAAGACTACAAAAGGTGAGAGAAAACCGCTCTCAACCGATGCCCACTGGCTGGCTGTGATCGTGTGCATCTGGCTGTCCTGCTCCCGTGTAAGTCCATACACCACTAGACGTACCGCACACGTACTGCAAGTATGTACGCAATACCTGCATATCTCCCTCGTGCACTATGCCATCATCAGTCAACAAACGGCTGACAACCCCAACTGCAAATGCTCCCACTGCAGCTGCGATATCTGGTCTCAAGATCAACATCTCATACATGAGACCACCAAATGCCGATGCAATGCTAGCGGGCCTTGCTAGCTCTACGGAGCATGCATCAACATATATATCCCTGGCAATAGGCATCTCTGACTGACAAGGCGTGTCAGCCACATGCATCTCCTGACTGTCCGCAAAAGACGCATCAACCTGTCGTGCAACCTCAGAGCAAACTAGCTGCTCTAGGTGTCTGCTGGAAGACATATCCTGCACAACTATATCCCCATGCTCACTGTCGAGCATAGAAAGGAATGACTGCATAATCACTGACATCTCAGCCTCCTCTGCAATCATCCACTGCAAACATGACCACTCAATCTGTTGTGACTCACTAGAGCTCTCATGCTCTAACTCCGTATGCATAGACTCTTGCACAACGTCCTCCTGTCGTGACTCACTAGAGCAAGACCGCTCTACCTGTCTATCCTGCATAGAAGTATCTCGCACAACTGACTCTCTGCTTTGCTCAGTCACTAGCAAAGCATGCATGTCTGACTCTGTCACCTCTCTGTGTGACTGCTCAAGTCGTGCCCCAACTGTGTGCACAACGAGCTCACTACTCTGCACTCCATGCAAAGCATCCTGCAACCCACAAGCAAAAGAGACTCACCTGCTCTCTCGCTCTCTACCTGGCTGCGTGATCACAGAGACAACACCGTCTCTCGCGTGATCCACATGCAATGGGTAACCTGTACCACTCCTGGCACCTCTCGCAATCACTAGCGAACCCAAATGCATCACAAAATCTCGCTCTCGTAGCGAAATCTGACATCCGCTATCCCGTAACTGTCTGACTGAGATCAAATCCCGTCTCAGATCTGGCACATAACGCACATGACGCAGGGTAAATCTCATACCACTGGGCAAGGACAAACATACGTCTCCTGTACCCTCAATGTCATACATAGCACCATCAGCCATGTGCACACAACCAAGTCTCCCACTAGAAAACGTGCTAAACCACTCACGATGCGACGTGACATGGAAAGTAGCATCTGAATCTAGTAACCAATGTGAAGACAATGTGCAATCCGATATGCAATCCGTAGACATAAGATCGTCTGAAGACAAGCTAGATGTAAATGTGACATTGCCATCACAAGCATACTCAGTAACCACCGTACTGATCTCACTAGCATCTGTCATGCCCAAATCTGCATCACGCATCTGTCGCCTCCGTTGTCTCAAACGCCTGAAACATCGACGCCTAATGTGCCCTCTATGTCCACAATGCCAACATGTCAAGTCTCTATGCCGTCGAGACTTGCGTGTGGGACCAATCTCTCCCATGGACATAGAAGTGGGACTAGACTCCCCTGTAGACATGGATGTCGCGTACATAGCATGTAAACTTTGCCATAAAGCATGAGTTGTAGTCTTCCTCGAGACCTGCCAGTCAACAGACTCAACCAGATGCAAACGAATCGTAGACATTGCTAACTCATCAAGATCCTGCCAATCATCATCACGCATAGACTTGGGCTTCGCCGATAAACCACGCAAGGGTTTATCCTGACCCAAATCCGCCAATGCAACAAGCATATGCTCCTTCCAAGCAACAAAATCTGCACCATCAAACTGTGTTAGACCATAACGTTGGAAGTCAAATGAAAAATCAGCCATAATGCTCGCAAAAGAGCAACCAACAATGAGTAGCAAATGTCAACCAAATCAGCCCTAAACTGACTTGAATCGCATCAACAAAAGTCTGCAAATATGGCTGTAAAATATGGCTGCAAATCAGCCCCAAAACAGCCCCAAAATTCAGCTCTTAAACAACTGCATAAACAAGTCACAAACGTGTCCCAGATCAGCCTACAACTGAGTCATACATGGACACCTACAAAGAGGAAACAATGGCTGAAAATTCAGCACCCAAATAAGCCCTCAAACCTGCTTGTAAACTTGTAAACCTGTAGCTGAAACCTGCTGAAAAAACCTCAAGCCATTAGTGCTCGAATCCGGCTACCTAGCTCGTAGCCACACAAGCATACATCACAATACTCACTCCTGTGAGTGTGCCAAGATAACTGTACGCCTGTCAAACCCGTGAGCTAATCACCAAGCCCACAATGTGCGGTATCGATGCATACACACGTACAAATCTCCCACCTGCAGAGAACACCGCACGCAAATGTTGAGTGCAACCCGCAATCTCTACCTAGATCGCATAAATGATGCGCATAAAACTCCTGGGAAAATTTCGCCAGAGTTTCGTCAGTAAAACGGCCGAAACCAGTAACCAAACTGATTGCACGCTCAAAACCATGAGCAACCAAAGCGCATCAAATCACACTCTAAATGCATGCACCAATCTCCACATTTTGCATACATCATTGCAAACACCTGCAAATCTAGTACACAAATATCTGCTCTACCTGTGACTGCCAAAAAACATGCTCGAGGCATACATTGCCGAGCTCAAAATGCAATCACATTAGTCTCCTTGAGCATCAAACCACATAAGGCATACATCGTATCCTCCCACCTGTGAGGAAACTTGCAGCAAATATCACTCTCACATCTGAGAGCAAACCATGTGTGGAATCCTCGACACACAATAAACAACTGCTGCTGCAGAAAATTCAGCGTTCAGAATTTTAAAATTCTGATATGTCGAGCGCGTCCGGAGTGTGCCAAAACCCCAAGGTAGACTCCTGGATCATATGTATCCGAGTCCGGGTGTGAAAGCTATGCCAAAAACAGTGTTTTTGGGACCCGAGAGTGCACAAATAAACTTGCTGCTGTATCTGCTGTAATTCAAAGCATAATTTCAGCAAATAGACATCACCATCGCGTCCGGAGCGTGCCAAAACCCTGACCTAGACTCCTGGATCATGTAGATCTGACTCTGTATGACGGAGCTACGCAAAAAACTGCGTTTTAGAGCCCGAAAATGGCAAAAACGAGCTGCACACAGACTTGAACCTGCTCCTGCTCCACTCTGCGTGATGCAATGCCCTCTCAATGCAAGCTCCAACACAAGAGCTTTGCCACAACAGCATCCAAGCACTCGAATGTCAAGCTCTCCTCCGTCGAGCACTTCTCTAACGAGCTCCACTGAGCTCAAAAGCTCCTCTCACCAAGGAAGCCGCAACCGCCTCCTCGACCAAGCTTGACCACACCAAGCTCCTAAGCTCCAAAGACAATGCTCCTCAAGCTAAAATCGCTCTCCGTGAAACTCCGCGATCGAACTCCACCGTCGAGAGCGAGCGAGCTATCGCCTCGAAGCTCTCAAAGCCGTCGTGCTCTCCGCGGTCACCATAGCTCTGATACCAATTGAAGGGGATCGGGGAGCACCACAGACGGAGAGTGAGAGAGAGAGAGAAGGAGACAGACACGATGTGGGTGGGGAGACTCCAAGAGTGAGCAGCCCCCTATACACTTATGCTATGTATAAGGTATACAAGTCAGTGGGCGCCCAGACACTGGGCGGCCGGGCAAGGCACAGGCGCCTATACCCCAACAGGAGCAATGAATGGGAGCCTACAGAAGAGGGCCAAAAAGGGGAAAAAATAAGAGGGCCAAAGAGTAAAAGAAGCCGGACAAACCAAAGTAAAGCAAAGCCAAGCAAAGCCAAGCAAAGCCAAGTGGGCCCAAACCAAGGAATGTCCGGGCAAAGGCAAGATCAAATAAACCAAAGAGCAAAAGAGGACAAAGAGGAGCCGGATAAGGGGTGAAGGTCAAAGTCAAATTGAGCAGTATAAGGCTAAACCAAAGGAGGATAAGAGGAGAAAAATAAAAAATAAAAAATGAAGAGCCTAGGGGGCAATAGCGACGTCGCTAATGCCCCCCCCCCCGCCAAGTGCAAAAGAGAGAAAGAGAGTAGATGGAAAAAGGCGGTGCCCCCCTTCCCAAGAGATAACAAAAATGGGTGCCCCATGGACCAATGAAAGTGCAATTTCCCAAATTGAACCCCCCACCCTATAAAAGTCAAAAAATGATCAAATTAGAGGCTTCTTCTTAGCTTTTTCTTGGCTTATGGAGCCCGTTTGGAAGCCTGCAAAGTGGAGCTTTTGGACAGAGGAGTGTGCCTGTCAAGCCCTTTGCATTTTCCTTGTATAAATGGCCATGGTGATGGCAGTGTGAGTTTGTACAGGTGTTTTGGTGAGTGCAATCGAGTCGTTGTTGCCTCTCCTTGCTGTGGTTTCCCCTTCCCCCCTTCTCTTTCTCCTGCTTTCATGGTTCTCCTCGGTGCTGGCTGTGTGGAAGTGTGTGCCCCCCCGGACCGATGGTGTCTGGTGTGAGAGAGTGAGTTTGAGTTGTTATGAGTGCGTGTAAGGGTGGAGACAGACTGGAGTGCTACCGTTCTCCGAACGATCCTAGTTTCCGAGCAAGTCTTGGCGGAAGGGTACTCCTATTAGACAAGGTAGTCTTGTATGCAGCTATCCATGAAAACTACAAGGCTATAAATTAGATCACGTTCTTGAATACATATTGACAAGAATGAATTTTGGTGCTTGAAAAGGACAAAGAGAACTTTACCTACAAGAGGATACATGCTGCATTGATCAATACAAATGGAATGCCTAAATCAATTGTTTATTTATATACACCCTAATCTCATGTAGAGAGAGAGAGAGAGAGAGACAGAGAGAGAATGCAAGATTGCAACAATAACAATACACATTTAAATGGAAGACTCTTGGATACTAAATTTTGTTATGAAAAAGACATGACAAACTATAGCTGAAAATAAGGATTTCATGTACGATCAATGAAACAAAATGTAACAATAATTTACAATGATTCACTTTGTGAAAACAAAAAGTAAAAACAATGATGGCAATATACTCCAAGCTTCATAGCAAAATGTATGCTCTTTGATTTTATATTGCTATAGTTTTCGATCCATTAGATAGTAGCGAAAGAGGCATCTCCGTATCAATGTAAAATATACACCAAAAAGTTTCTAGTTGTTGCTTGGTCGCGATTTGCATCTCAAAAAGACAAAAAGACTCAGCTGGCTTTAATGCTCACACACATGATTGTCAAATTGTGACATTGCAGCGTCTGCCACTAAGAGCCTGAAATAATTCGACTTTTGTGAGAGCTGCCTGGTGAATGAACTCGCGAGATGATGAATCCAATCCCAATATTTGCAAATATACATAGTACAAGTGCTTACATGGATGTATGTCAAGCGCTTGCTTTCTCTTTTCAGAAATCCCTCACACGTGCAACGAGGAAACTCGCCCAGATTCACTGAGTAGTTGACACCTAATGCTCGCGAGCCTTCAGTACTTACGTAGAAAATATGAGACTCATTGCATAAAACAATGGCCTCACGAACCAGTTGCGCAGACAAGGTTCTTCCTTTCTGAATGCTAACCTGGAACTCTTTGGTCAAATTTGCTCTCCACTTAACAAGCTTACCATCTCTAAATTTTGGCTGAAAAGAACTAAGCGCTTGCAAAGAGCTCGAGTTGCATTTGCTGTAGTTGATTTGATTGAGCTTTTACCTGATTCAAGTGAAAATCCATTTTCCTCAAGGATTTGCATCTCTTGTGGTTGCAACAAAGTTCCCTCATCCACTTGCCACACTCCTGGAGCAGGGCCAATCAAGCCAACAACATGGTCCTCATCAACCTCCCAAGAGTGTGTTGGGGATGAGTTACAAAACCAAATAAACCCCCCCACAAGACCTCCAGGATACTTCCTTCGACCCCAAAAGCAAGGTGCAGGTACTCCATCTTTGCTATTATCAATCCCTGCATTAATGTATGCTCCACATCTTCCACTTTGCCCTGGTAATCGTCCAAAACAAGTCATTTTCTTTCCTGGTTCGGTTCTTTTGATAGCCCACACTGTCTTTGGAATCCTCCTCTCCACATATTCTCCTTTTCTCTCACCTTCTGGTTTATTTTTGTAACTATGACCCTCAATAACAGTTACAAATTCTGGCCTATGAGTATCCTCTTCTAGGATCTCTCTTGGATCAACCTGCAGCGGTCGCTTTGCACGCACACTCCTTTTACACATTGTAGAATGTTGCATCTCCGGAGACTGAATCCCCATTTCAACCATAGATGAATGAGCAAGATCTGTTAGTTTTCTATTCAATGTCCGGCTTGTATTTTGACTACTGAATCTCTGTGCCATATCTTGTATTCCAGGGCCTGTTCCTGCATGAATACCTTTCAAGTATGCATTACACTTCACACTTTGCAAAATAGCCATTGACATGTCAAATCCTGTGGCCTCATAAAGGGATAGTTGGCTTTTAAAACCAACTCCAGCACGCATACTTGCATGTTTAGCCTCTGCTAGATTAGTGGTGGGCACAAAAATACCTCACTCATCTTGACTCACAAACCAAGATCCCCAATGGAATGCTCTCACATCCCACCAAGCAAGCCAAGTTTCCAATGATGGTATCTCGCCCTTGATTGAATGACCTGCATGCCAAAATTTTCTGATTTCATTCTTGCAACTGTCTGCAGCCACGTCGGATGGTGCATTTCGCCACTTTCGACACAAGGATTTATGCTCCTCTTGAAATGAAGGACGGATACACTTACGTGTGTGGTGAACCATGCTTTGCTCCCAATGGAAAGTACAACTCCTCTCTTTTTCAGGTACCTTTTTTTTTGCCCCACCAAAGTAAACCGCACGCACTGCAAGCCAATTTGCATTTGCCTCATCTGCCATGAATCCACGAAACTATGGTTTTTCAAAACCATTTTCATGAGCCACAGAATTCAACTTTTTCCAAAACTCAGTCTGAGCAAAGCGATCCTCGACCTTGAACTCACATGTGGCAATAGTCAAAAGAGAACGCACATAAGGGTCATATACGTGTGCAGACATTGTGGGCCAACCAAAAATTCTATGTATGTGATCAAAATGAACCCACATTTCTTGCAAGTTTCCACCAGGTCTCATTCTATTAATCAAATCAAGTCCACTACCAGGTCCCCTAATTGACATTTTAAAAACATGTGGTTGATGTCTATCACTCGACTGCCCTGGGAACAGCACACTGTGAATGAAAGGGTAGCGACAACGATTCTTCAAGTCCAACACAGCTTCAAGGCCCATTGCAGTGATATTCTTCTCTCTTTTGGCATACTCTAAACATCTTCCTATCCTCCTTTTATTTGAGAGAGGAGTGATACTCAAGAATGTCTGCAAGTTTATCCTCACCAATCTTTGAGCTCCCCTCTTGATTGTCTTTCATTAGCATGTCCATAATAAGATCTTGAGTAACGGCACCCTCAAGTTGTTTTGGAGTAGTGAAAGGATTTAGCTTTGCACGTGCTGCAACCTTCTCCTCTATTTGTTTTTCGATGGCTCTACTGACACCCTCTTCATAAGGGTGCTTATGATTACCCAGATGAATCACACATCTTGTAGTGTTGAAATGATCTCTAGGCACACAGTAGTAAATTATTGCATGACACAAATCAACACACTCGGGCATTTGTGAGCAGTGTTTGCAAACAATATTACCATGTTGAAGCCCTACAAGACCAACAGGACAACTTTTTTTCATTCTTCCTTTCCAGTGTGTTTCATTTTGATAATGTAGTCTCAAGTAGTGAGGACAATCAATATTGACGCACCGAAGGTGTCCAGGACAACGACTCAAGCGCACAACACCATCAAAACAATCTGAGTTGCATGTGACGTACTCCATCCAAGAGTGACCCTCATACTTGTGCTCCATGCCATGCATTGTTGACTTCTCTTCACAAGGAGGGAGCTCAAATGCAATGTACCCATCGTAAACTTTGGGCAGTTCTTCAGCTTTAACAATCTCTGTCGCACTTTGCATAGCGACATGCAAGCTACTATTTAAGGGCAGTTGTTTAATCATATCAATGACACTGTGAGTTTTTGGTGTTTCATTAGGAATGAACTCAACAGAAGTAGGAGTCTCATGTACAGCAATATCAATAAAAATCTTATAGAATTGATGTATTTCTGCATCAAGAAGAAATCCTTCTTCACCAGTGGAGAGCAGAACAGGCCCAAACTTTAATTGTTCATGGCTGAGTGACAAAGGCACCCCTTCTAAGTTAAAATGCTCCTCAAGAAGATTTAGCTTGATTTCCACAAACCTGCTCTGAAAATTAACACTTAATTTCTGTCGTGGAGAAGGACCATATATGGTGATGAATCTACTCATGGATGATTGAAGAAAGGGGACGATTGTAAAAACGGGGCGTTAAAGCTCTGAGTTGAACCAACTCTGAGTTGAACCAATTGAAGGGAATTTCTATTAATCAAGAATTCCTTTTTTCTACAAAAAAATTTCGGCATAAAAATCTAATGAAACCGTCATAAATGCACCTCTATCTCATGATCACATAATTTTAAAATTTCAATGCGTTAAAATTTTTGCCATCATAAAAATAAGTAGATCTCTCTCTCTCTCTCTCTCTCTCTCTCTCTCTCTCTCTCTCTCTCTCTCTCTCTCTCTCTCTCTATATATATATATATATATATATATATATATATATCTTGTGTGCCTCTCTCTCTCTATCTCTCTCTCTTTCTCTCTATATCTTGTGTTCCTCTCTCTCTCTCTCTATCTCTCTCTCTTTCTCTCTATATCTTGTGTGCCTCTCTCTCTCTCTATCTCTCTCTCTATCACCCGAGTGTGGTAGATTGAATAACATGTATTTAGTTCAACTCTCCTCATTGGATAGATATTTAAGGTCTCTTGGGATAGTTTCCTACGAAGTTAAATTTCTCTTATTCTTCCTCCTCTCTCTCTCTCTCTCTCTCTCTCTCTCTCTCTCTCTCTCTCTCTCTCTCTCTCTCTCTCTCTCTCTCTCTCTCTCTCTCTCTCTCCCCATACCTCAAAAGTTCTCTAAAGTTGGGGCTATTCTGAGTCGAAAGGGAAGAACATAGCGAACATGCGAAGATGAAGAAATCGAAAAAAATGCCTCAGAGGTACATTTCTGCTCTATTTCCCATGCTAAAAAAACTCATCAAAAGGAGGATGCGCCGGCGCGTCCTCCTTTTCTGGTGTTTTTTGGAATCATCTGCGATTTTAGTTTTCGTTTTTGTCCCACGAAATCATTTCAGTTTTCGTTTTTTGGAATCATAAGCGATTTTAATTTTCGCTTTCAGTTTTCAGTTTATGGTATATGCGTTAGTCGATTTCAGCTAGTGCTATGGGCGATTTCAGCTTGCGCTTCAGCACGCAAAATCACATTTGAGCTTCAGAGATCCCATTTGTTAACCCTCACACTTGAGCTTCAGAGATCCCTGTCACAGCCACTGATGGGGACAAGGTCTTGATTTGACATGGGTAATTTGGATATTTTATTTGTGGCTCACATGTTGTCCAATGGGAAGAGTTGGGTCCATGACTTGTGACTGCTACTATGAAGCTATCTCGTGTTTCAAGTTGTCCAATGTTAAATAACAAGTCTGGAAAGGAAAAGCACCTGTGGGTTTTTTTGGGAAGAGTTGTGACTGCTACTGTGGAGCTATCTCGTGTTTGTTTATCTGTTTTCATTACTGGCCTTGTTATGGTCAGTGTTTACAAAGAATGAGGGCTGCTTGGAAGTTATGGGATCTGTGGTGCTCTTGGATGTAAAGTTGACTGCTCTTAACTTTACCCAAGCAGCAGCAAAGTGCACGCATTATCTTCCTACTGTCTACATTGAGCTCTATGAGTTGGTGTGCTTAGCAGTCCTCAAAAACCGGGCAGGAATTTCAAAGCTCCCCTTGAACTGAATGAATTTGCTTCAATGATAATTTGTGTCAATTTATCTGCAAAATCCCTCAGATTTTTGCGGAATCATCTTGCAGTGCACACCATTTGTGTGTGTGTTTTTACAAACAAAATGCAAAAAAACACCCCAAAAGTAGGGCGCGCCGGCGCGGCCTGCTTTTGGGGTGTTTTTTTGCATTTTGTCTGAGGAGGCTATGGGGATTAAGTCCAGCACTTTTATGAGCCTTTTCGAAGGACCTGCATGATCGGAATAGTCCATTAGTGAAGTACACAACCTGCATGATTGGAATAGTTCATCAATGAAGGACCTGCATGACCGGAATAGTCCATTAATTTTGCAATGCAGTTTAGTACTGACCATAGCCCTATACTGCTTTAGCCTCCTGAATCATTGGCAAGTGCGGGGCTGTCCTTGGAGACCTCAATAGACTTCAGCTATCATGCTCCAGATCAGTGAACCAAGGTGTTTTCATCTAATGTGTCTGTTCTCTATGCTGTTGCTTATGTCTGTTCTATATGTGAGGAAGGTACTTCAGAACGGAACTCAAGGCAGGTGAAATTGGTAAAGTATCGTAGCATGTGCCTTATGGGTTGTATGTATGTGGTTTGAAGTATGCAAAAACCAAGGCACCGCTTTGAACCATGCCTACGAAGGTTAGCTGTGATTGTGAGTACATTGACAAGATTTTTTATTGCTTGTTTGTATGGCAGTTGCTTTGACAACACCTCAGACAATGTACACTCTCAGGATTGGGGGGATGCTCCTGATGATCCTGATCAGCTTATCGTCTTTAGCCTAATCAGCTTATCGTATTTCCTGCCCTTCTTTTATAAGCGGTAGAATGCTTAAGTTGCGAGTATAAATGGCATGCAAATTGCCAAAAAACACCTCAAAAGCAGGCCGCGTTGGCACGGCCTGCTTTTGGGGTGTTTTTTTAAATTTGGGATGCTTTTCTAACAAAGACTTTTTTATTTGTTTCTCTTTGCAATCTTATAGCTGCAACAAATTAGTCATGAAAATTAGAAAAGGATTGCATTTGGCCAATTTAAGTTGCGAGTATAAATGGCATGTAAATTGCAAAAAAACACCTCAAAAGCAGGCCGCGTCGGCACGGCCTGCTTTTGGGGTGTTTTTTTGCAATTTGCATGCCTTTCTAACAAAGACTTTTTTATTTGTTTCCCTTTGCAGTCTTATAGCTGCAACAAATTAGTCATGAAAATTAGAAAAGGATTGCATTTGGCCAATTTAAGTTGCGAGTATAAATGGCATGCAAATTGCAAAAGAACACCTCAAAAGCAGGCCGCGTCGGCACGGCCTGCTTTTGGGGTGTTTTTTTTCAATTTGTTTTTTTTTTAAATTTGGGATGCTTTTCTAACAAAGACTTTTTTATTTGTTTCTCTTGCAGTCTTATAGCTGCAACAAATTAGTCATGAAAATTAGAAAAGGATTGCATTTGGCCAATTTAAGTTGCGAGTATAAATGGCATGCAAATTGCAAAAAAACACCTCAAAAGCAGGCTGCGTCGGCACGGCCTGCTTTTGGGGTGTTTTTTTCAATTTGTTTTTTTTTTATTTGGGATGCTTTTCTAACAAAGACTTTTTTATTTGTTTCTCTTTGCAGTCCTCCGGGTGTTGCAGGGGGTCGTAAGCGATTAAGGAAAACCGGAGGTTCATCTCAACCAGAGGAGAGTCAAGATGACATAAGCAGAGTGCTCGAGCAAAATGATGTTGAGGAAGAGGTTGAGATCCAAACTCTGGATGCTTCAGGGGTTGCTCAACAAGAGGCAAGTATGATGATTGTCCCTTATGTTGTTAGGCCAGAGGTACCTTCTGTAGAGCCATCCAATGAAGAGAACAAGATTTACATGGATATGGGAGAGGACATTCTTCAGAAAACAAGGATGTTCAGCTGTCACCATTGTCCACCCATTCCTCTTTGTAGACTAATTCCTTATGCAAGGGTAAGGGGTCTTCGCGATGATCTTTCGGGCTTGAAAATAGCATTTGCTAGAGAGGGTTATGTGGCAGAGAAAGTAGCATTTATTGTTTCCATTTGGACGAGGGACAAAGAAGTTTCAATTGTGGATGAAGCAATATAGAGGGATTGGGATCCTATTGGCATGAGGTTAACGAAGAGTTTGAAGCTGACCTCATTCTGAAACCTGGACTTTAGGAACTAATGGGTCACATGTTCTATGTTTGGGAAGGCAACCATCGTACCGTGGCATGGACATCTGCTATTAAAGAATGCTTCAAAGAAACAAAAGTGAAGCATTGTCGTGTGCTTTGTACTATTATTGACCCTACCAGGGTTAGTGAGATTGCCCTTCTTACAAGTTTACAGAGGATGAACTAGTGAGTCTCCTTTCTTATCTTTTTGGTTATGATAGTTCTCAAGTTTATTTATGTTTATGTTAATTTATCTTGCTTTTGAACATGTAGTTTGAATACACATGCCTTGGTGACCACAACATTGAGGGATGAACTAGTAAATTGTGCAAATATTTGTTCTGCTGATCATGGGGAGTACCTAAAAGACCTACCTGAGAGAGATAGAATGTTGATTGCACGTATCAGAAAGAAGAGTACCAAGGGTGTTGAGCCTTGGTGTCCTCTTACACGCAGATATCTCGGAAAGCTAGTTTTTAATGTAAGTTTTAAGTAGCATATATTTCTAACATGAATTTAGTACTGCTATGCTTGTCACAATGGATTTGACTCCTTCCCTTGTTTTTCTAGGTGCAAATAAGTAAAGCACTAAACAAGAAGGTTGAAGAGGCAAGACTAAAAATGTCAGATGAAGAGAAGGAGAATGAAGAGTTGGCTTCAAGATATGGTGATAGGATTGGAAAGGTGAGTCTTTCTCAATGAACAACTATGTGTTTGTAGTTACTTTTCTTATATAAATTATTGACTTCACTAAGTTAATTTTAGATCCTTAATATTGTCGATCCCAAGCATGGAGATACTTGGAGGTCAAAAGTATGGTCTCTCAAGTGGGGGCCCGAAAGTTTTGCAACGCTTGAGAAATTGAATTTATTGGCTTTATGTGATGTTCAAATGGAGTCAAAAATCTTTTGGTTGACTTTGTTGGAGGCAAACAAAGCAACAAAATCTATGTATGGCCTTGCACGAGGGGATCACCTTTATAGACAGTGAGTTCCTAATATTTTTCATGATTGTATAGATTGCATGGTTTATAGGCTAACAAAAATAATACATGAATTTATGTTTTCGTCTTAAAGTTGGCTTAGAAGAGAAGCTGTGCTTGAGAAGATATACCATAAAGCTACGGAGGTGTCGGTCGATTTTATGGATGTGCCGGGAGGGGTAATTGTTCCTCTTGATCTCTCCCTGTTTGACTTCTATGAAGAGATGAAGATAGAGATGAGGACATATCTGTTTCCTCTTGAGGTTCGAGGAGAGCCAAAGGAGAAGAAGAGCAATGATAAACCTCTCAAGAAAGAGGATATGATATGGAAAGCTTCTATGAGGCTACTTTTTAGGTGAAGATGTGTGAATGAATTTACTTGATAGTTACTTTAATTTCATATCAAAGATAAAATCATGTCTTTGATAATTGTTTCATTGTCCATGGTAGGTACTTTGTTTGCTTGCAAGGAAAAGGTCATGTGCCAAGTATTCCAGTTAGGGCAAAGCAATGGCTATTGACCTTGAATGAAGAGACTTGTATGTACCCACATGCTATGCATCAATGTACACGATCGGAGCTTGACAATTGTCCATGGTGGATAGATCTTGAAGGAGGTCATGTTTTGAATAGAGAGAAGGAGCTCTATTCACAAATATCAACCATGATTCCAAAAGAAGTGGACCAAAGAAAGAGTATGATAATTTGAAATTTTGTATAAGTAAAATTTTGAATCATGTATCATGTATTTGTTGGTTTTCAATAACGTTTTGTTCTTTATTCTATTGTTGTTTAGATAAACAAAAAGAGAAGCATGTTGAGAAACAAAGGATTGATGTTGAAAGCCAAAAGTCCTTTGATATTTCTCATCATATGGAGGACCTGGAAACAGAGGATTGCATTCAAAGTTTGAATTTCAAGATCCAAATCTATTTTGATTCTTTAGTGAATTTTTTAATAGTGTTTAAATACACGCACACACATATATATACCTACTTACTTGCATACATATACATAGATATATAAATGTCTGTTTATGCATGTAAGTACTTATATATATATATATATATATATATATATATATATATATATATATATATATATATATATATATATATATATATATATATATATATATATATATATATATATATCATGTTTCTGCATACATTACTCTATTGTGTATGTCTCTCAAGTATCCAAGTTATGTCTTTGCACACATACACAGAGTCTCTCTCTCTCTCTCTCTCTCTCTCTCTCTCTCTCTCTCTCTCTCTCTCTCTCTCTCTCTCTCTCTCTCTTCTCTTATTTGTATGTGTTTTGAGAGGAAAACATATTGATATCATGCTCTTGTGATCCTGAAGGGAATACTCTAAAAGGTCAAAAGAGACTTTCCAAAAGGACTACACAATTTATTTATCTTGCAACGCATTATTTGGGATACATGCCTCATGTTGAGAATCCCAAAAGCATTGTAGTGGTTGGTGATTACATCACCATTGGGAAGGATTTTACGGGAGGAAGAAAAAATGATACCTTCTATAGTGTGCACGAGTTCATCAAGCAAAATAAGCCTTCAGGGGTTAATTACACAGAGGGGAAAGACTGTGGATTGGGCAGCTAACTTCATTTTTCTTGACTTGCCATTTGGAGGCACTCAAGGTGGTGACGATCCTTGTCCCACCTGGGATTTTGTTTCTGAGGAACATGTACGCTATGAGATTGCTTTGGCAGCATCTACTTTGGGAGATTTGGGATGGTTATTGGTGATGGCCTCTATGGCAGGTATTTGTTAAAGTTAATACTTGCTAATATTTATGTTTATTTTGTATGTTTCTACTTATTGAAACTTTTCTAAGATGGTGCAATTATATTATAGGTGATTTCACAATTGGGTGGATTGAGCGCTATGTTCGCGTTTACGATTTGGAGATAGTGAGACGAGTGGTTGTCATTCACCATTCTACGTATGGATTCAAAGAGATTGGTGGTATTCGCACAGATTTGAGTATAGTGATGATTATATTCTATTCAAATGCTCAAAACTACATGTGTTTCTTGAATTAAGGTTTAATTGGATATTATTATCTTTTGTTGCTAGTGTTCTACGTCAATGCTTTTTATGGTTCGACGTCGAGCTACAGATCCTCCTATTTTCATTGCAGAGAGTACACCTCTCTTTGAGTCCTTCGGCATGCATCCTTTAGATACCCTCGCCTACCATTATCTTTCGGATAATTTGCGTGCTTTGGACCCTATCGGGCAGCAATGGCGTGGGGGACTAGAGAGGAGTCATACATTTTTAGCATGCTTTGTACACATGTACTGTCGTCGAGGTGGTGTGTGCATTGAGATGGGATGTGGTACTGCGCCTATTCTTAAGACATGCATGCACACTGGTAGAGTATGTGCATCTATTGATGTGGATACATTTTTGATGACCACGTATGTAGAGCCTCTCCTTTTGGCTTACATGCAACAGGGCAGCCATGATGATGTTAGTAGGCCGCAGGCAGATGATGAGGTGGATCCACTTGCAGGTTTCAATCCGTATGACTAGTGAGGCCCTTGTCCCTTGAGACTAATACTATTATGGACTTCTTTCAAGTGTGGTTTGTTTTTATGTGATGTTTGGTTTATATTGCCATGTTTAATTATGCCCTTATTTTGTCGCAGATTGACATTTAGTAAAACTCATGGGTTTTGGAACATAGTTTACTTCGGAAATGTTATGTTCTTGGATGTTATGTTGTTCATATGTTAATCTTCTCCCTTTGTATGAATTTTTTGGTATAGAAATTATTGCCAGCTCTAGATAAATAGTAGTATTCCAATATATGTTTATGTGTTGTTTGGCTTGTATTGCCATATTTGGATATGCTTTTGTTCTATCATGGTTGGTGACAATATATGGATTACTCACGATCTAGGAAACACATTTTACATTGGAAATGTTATGTATTAGATGTTATATTTGAATATGTTAATCTTTTTCCTTTGTATGGATTTCTTTATATGTATTAAGATTTTGTTTATTCCTTCCATGCAAAGTCAATTGCCCGTGTATGCCGAAGCAATGGCAAAGAGCATGTCTAGAGAAAACGATTCGACATGGAACGGGAAGAGCATCACTACATTCAAAACATTTACATTGATGATGAATTTGAATCATTGTAAATTATTGTTACATTTTGTTTCATTGATCGTACATAAAATCCTTATTTTCAGCTATAATATGTGATGTCTTTTTGATAACAAAAATTTAGTATCCAAGAGTCTTCCATTTAAATGTGTATTGTTATTGTTGCAATCTTGCATTCTCTCTCTCTCTCTCTCTCTCTCTCTCTCTCTCTCTAGACATGAGATTAGAGTGTATATAAATAAACAATTGATTTAGGCATTCCATTTGTATTGATCAATGCAGCATGTATCCTCTTGTAGGTAAAGTTCTCTATGTCCTTTTCAAGCACCAAAATTCATTCTTGTCAATATGTATTCAAGAACGTGATCTAGTTTATAGCTTTGTAGTTTACATGGATAACTGCATACAAGACCACCTTGTCTAATAGGAGTACCCTTCTATGGAGTACCCTTCCGCCAAGACTTGCTCGGAAACTAGGATCGCTCAGAAAACATAGCTCGGAGAACGGTAACACTCACAGACTGTGGCAATAGGTGTGCGTCGTGTGGTGGTTTTGTGGAGTGCGGGAGCAGTGGTAATCGAGCAGGCAGTGGTCTGCTAGTGTGAGTTGTGTGTTTGAAGGTGTTTTCCGAGAGGATAGGGGTGTTGTGAATACCCTGAGCTATAAAGAGGCCCTTGTGTTTGTGCCGGGTGTGTTCCCCCATTCCCCCTCTTCATCGTGATCTAACCAAGGGTACATATCAATGGGTCCCAAAGGTATCGTTATCGGACCCCCCTATGGTTCAAGTTAATTCACAAAGGAAACCTTGAACAAAGGCGTCGACTCGGGTTAAAAAGGTGAAAACCAATCATGTTGGATTCCCAAACAATTATTAGAAGCCCAAGGCTACTATGGTGGAAATGATCAAATTTGGGTACCTAAACGTAAATCGTGTCCTTCTCTATCCACTAAGAAACCATGTGAGTCAAATCTTGTGATTCCAAAGCCAATGGAAGACCATGGGAAGGGAAAGATCACAGAATGCTACACACCTATTCCAGAGCTAGTTTGGGTTCCAAGGAAAAAACAATCTATTCGGCTTAGCTCAAGAAAAGGGACGTTCCATGAAGCTTCTAGCTCCTCATGTAATGCATCCATAGAGGTAAAAGCTTCTACACAACCTCCACCTACCATAAACCGCCTCCATGAAGCTACAAAAGATTCAACACCTTCCATTGTTCAGTTATTACCTAATGCACTACTTCAAGTTCGTTCATGGGAGAGTACCTTACCACCCTTGCAACTCGATGAGACACCCAAGGTAATAGAAAACTATTGGTTAAAGCCTTCACCCATAACAACTTGGAACAATTGGTTTCAAAGGGTGACGACATCGTTCCAAAAGATATGATCTACCCAAAGAAGGGGGGAGTCTTCATTCACGTCAACCTATTGAATTATTTCCCTCTTACTCTTCTTTCCCTGACCCTTGAACTTTCTGATTTTAGGGATTGTATATATATAGATATATAGTAACTAACCACCCTAGTTTAAAAATTAAAAAAAATTAAAAATTAAAAATAGTAAAGAGCAAGAGCAATTAGCAAACGAGTGTGCACAATACTAGTCAAAATCATTGACCCATACCTACACATGTCACATCCGGTACATTGAAACAAAAACCTATGTCATCAAACACCTTTGATCCTCATCACTCGAGTGATGGAGGATAGGTAGGATTAGTACGATAGGAGTGTTTCTGTTTTAGAGTTTAGTGATTAGCAAAGTTCTTTTTTCCCATTGATGTGCCTCTGGAAGGTGGATGTTTGGTGGTGACTATTGTGCAGTTTGTAACTATATAAGGATGCCTTCGAAGGATAACAACAATGGATGTTTACATGTTACAATGAATCTTCTCCATTATATCAGGTGTACTACTTCCTTTTATCTATGCTTTCCACAGTTACATGTTTGCATCTTGTCATTTGAGTTTCTAACAATGCATAAAATTTATGAAGTTGTGACATTGCCAATTTAGATGCTATAATTTTTTCAAACTTCTAGTACCTTGTTCTTCTCTTTGAGTTTGGTCTATTAGTTGGCTTTAAGTAGGTATCAGGACCTTAGGCTAAACTAGGCCACTTGATTGCTGACTTTAATTCCTAAATAGTCTATTAATTGTAGTAACTTTAGTAATGTTTTAGGCTATGAGGATATAGTTCTCTCTAGCTTATTCCACCTACGTGTGAGTTGTGTTGTGGAAGTCCATGTGTTAAGCTAGTATTTGAGACCTCGAGTCTCCCAGCTACTGGTATTTGAGACCTCGAGTCCCCCAGCTAGTTGTAGCAACTATGACACCAACAACAAAAAAAAGACCAAAAAAGAAAGAAAGCAAATTATAGCACAAAATTCCTTGTATTATATGTTGATAACACTTAAGTGGTATAAGTGACAAGATCACTAGTCTTTAGACCCCGACGAGCATTCCTAGGGTTAACTACTCTTTAGTCGACATTTTTTAATTAACGTTGGTCAATCTAGTACTTACTTTAGCCCTAGCTCTTGTGTACTTCTCTTAGAGTCAACCTAATAGACCTTAACTCAATTGCATTTCATTCAGGTAGTATGCTTGTTCTAGTTGGCAATGTTACAATTCATGATTTTTTTTTCTATTTCCTAGAATATCATGTATGCATCTCACTTATTGCACGCTTGCATAGGCTGCCTTTGAGCTTTCACAATGTCGTTTTTCTTCTGCTACTACAAGTACTCCTATCGTGGATCCCGATGCTGCACTGTTATATTCCGAGGACGGAATCTACATCAGGAAGGAGGGCATGTTAACCACTGGTGTCCACTTCTATAAGTAGTCATGTTAGGAAATAGGTAAGAGTGATCGCCGATAAGAAGTGCACTCTAATTAGAACATTCAAGGGTTCATTGGCTAAGCATGGGCACCCAAGTGTGAATGGGTGAGCTTAGATAAAAGTCACCTAAACCTAAAATCACTCATTCTCTCATTTGTGCAATTGAAGAGTGCTCTTGCTCCATCTCCATCTTCTTCTTCATCTCCTTGTGTGTGTGTGTGTGTGTGTGTGTGTGTGTGTGTGTGTGTGTGTGTGCGCACGTGAGAGAGAGAGAGAGAGAGAGAGAGTGTGTGTGTGTGATCGAGCATTGCGACGACACGGTGGTGGCGAGACGGTTGAGCGTGGCATGGCGGTAGCTCCCTTTTCTTCGCGGTGAGGAATCCTCCACGAAGGCGAGCGTAGGGCGGTGAGTGACACACCCTTGCTCTCTTGAGCTTGCTAGATTAGGTTGGTTGTGTGCTTGCAGCCATTTGTGGCTCGCACACAATGTATGGCAAGTCCCTTGCATTGACACATGTAATAGATGCACACAATTTATCCCATCTTGGAGGATTGATTATCATTACATGGTCAATGAAGTTAAAGAGCATGGATGCTATACATGCGTCACTCATAATGTAAATGTCTTCAAGAAATTTTTCAACACATTATAAATTGTAGATTACACTTTTTTGTGCCCTTTGCACAAGAAGTTGAAGCCGCTCTTCCAAGATATACATGCTAAATAACTTGTACTCTTAGGTTTTGGCGACAAGGTGAGCACATCTTTATAGTTCTTGTGTGCTAATCCTTTATGAACTACATATAATTATGTTTCAAAAATGTATAGGTCTTTGGAGCTCTTGAAATATGAATGGCCTTAGACTTGAGTACATTTATGGTTTTTGTAAGGGTAATCAAGTTAACCATCAGAGCTCCAATCCATATTGTTTTGCTTGTGATAAAGCGGCTCAAATTGATTCAGTTTTTGCACTCCAGGATCGCTTATTAACTTACCGTGAGGGAAAGACAATTTTAGTTGTGTTGCATGGTAAAGTTGTTGATCAGGTGCTTCTTCTCTTGCGTAGTTTCCTGCATCTATATGAGAGCAACCTTGTTGAGCTGAAGTGTTTGCTTCTTGATCTCAAGAAAGTTGGTAGATTTGTGATTGATACGCAAGGGTATGTAACTGGTTACAAAAATTGGTATGCGTAAGACAAGTGCTCTGTGCATTAGCATAAGACACTATTGGAGTATATAACGCACTATCATGATGTGATTCTCAAGCTGGAGGATTTAGATACTATTTAGCAAGCGTGTGGATTCATCCATGGGTTGACACTAGAGCTCAAGAAGCATGTCAAAATCCACGACTCCAAGATGCTGATGGAGACTATACTACAAACACATATATATGACGATCCTGATGAAAAATCATTGCATAACACTCAACTGTCTGACACTACACCTACAAATGTGTTACCATAGACATGTGGTAGTGATGTGTGTGAACACACTTAGGACCGTAGGGGCATTTTTTCACTCACTAGGAGGTTTTTCCCCCCGTGCATTGTATATACGCCCATCACTCTAGGGCTATCTTATCTTTCATTTGCACACTAAGTAATACACTCTCTATTGTGTGCCTTGAGCTTTCTTTGTCTTCTCCAAGTTGTGTGTGTTTTCTTGTAACCCTAATTCCAACAATTGGTATCATAGTAGTCACCAGCAATTCAAGCACATGCCTACTCACTTTCTGCGATCTCTGTGAGCTTTGGCGAGCATTCGCAAGTCGACAAATATTTTGGGAAAGTTCGTTGAGCGTGGTCTGCTCAGATTTTTTATTCGGGCTCATTTTGGCCTTTGTTTCCACTATAGGCAGTACAATGCAGGCTATTTTGTCATTTTGTGCATAAATTTTGTCAGTTCTATTTTTTTCATAACAGGTCCCTTACAGTCTTCTATGGTTTGTGTTCTATAGCACGTGTTGTTACCACTTTGTTTCTCCTCTTTTCGGGAACTTTTCACATCAGGTGCAACATTTACCATGGGTGACAACAACACAAATGTGTTCAAGATGTTTGCTATTGAGGACAGATTGGATGGGTACAATTACCCTATGTAAGCCTATATGATGCAGCATGTTCTTGCGTCAAAGGGCGTTCGGAACATTGTGCAGGGCATTGATGTATGTCTTCGATCTTAGGATGTAGGCGATGTTGAGGATGTTGCAAGTTTTGGTGGCAAGGTTGCTGCTGCTAGAGCTGATTTGCCTACGACTGAGCAAGCTCGTTGGGATGTAAAAGATGCACAAGCTCATGCACTGATTGTGTTGTCTGTGAAGTGCACTATTAATCCCCACATTTTTTCAGTAAAATCTGCAAAACAGGCTTGGGATATTCTGGTTGGACTTTATGCAAGTCGCAATGAGGCAAAAATTGCATTGTGGCGTAAAGAGCTGGAGTCGAAGATTATGCATGAGGAAGATGACATGGACACTTTTCTTGCTAGTGTCAAGGATATCAATAAGCAACTTATTTTTACATGTGAAGTCATTTTAGATAGTTTTCTTGTGCAGACTGTTCTTGATGCTTTTTGTCAGATTCTTACCTGACTTTTGCTAGTACTTGAAGACTTATGACCCAAGGAAATCTTGAAGTTGTCAAGTTTGATGCATTATGCACATTGTTATTGCAAGAGTCACTTTCCAGAAAAAACACGACAAGACAACGTGTAGTTGAATGTGCCTTTATTGTTGCTCAAAGAAAAGGTGGTAACAACAATGTAGCCACTTCTCATGGTTCTTTTGCGAGTGGTAAATCACATGTTTCTAATACTTCTGCTGGCAACAATTTGTCAAGGAATTTTGGTGATAAGGGAAAAAAGAAAATGGGTTGCCATTATCATAAAGCTAATGATAATTTGATCAAGCAGTGTCCTAAGTTGAAGGCCAAAGAGGCTAAGAAGAAAGAGGCTGGTTCCACTGCAAATGCAGCTATTTTGAGTCTTCTGTGAAAGGAGACTGTGATGCTGATGTTGATGCAGAATGGGCTTTTAGTGCAAAGTGCAATTATGATCCTAATGTACATTATGCATGTTTGTTAACTACTGCAGATGCTCAAGTGTGGCACTTTGATAGTGGTGCTACAAAGCACATTACCTCTCATCATGACTTGTTTATCTCTCTCGAGGATGTCCCTCATGGGAATTCAGTCACTTGTGCCAACAATGCCTCTTATTCGGTCAAGGGAGTTGGAAAGATTGTGCTTACTGTTGCAAATGTTAGTTCTTTCACACTTGTTGATGCATTGTATGTACCTGGGATCACGAAGAATCTTTTGTCTGTATGTGCACTTTCTAAACTTGGTCTTGTAATCAAATTTGTGGATGACAGATGTACAATACATGATCTCATTTTAGGTGATAAAATTGTTGCATCTGGCATTTTATGCCATGGTTTGTATAAGCTCACTTTATAAGACAAGTGTGGGTAGAATTATGCAAATGCAGTTGTGGATTCTAAGGCTATTTCAAATGCAAAACTTTGGCATGCACGTTTTGGGCATCTGAATTTTGCCAATTTGCTGTGTTTGCAGAAATTTGGTATGGTTGCTTCTTTGCCACCTCTTGAAGCACATGTAAAACATGTTTGTGAAGGCTCTATTTTGGGTAAGATGCATTGTTCTAAGTTTCCAAAGGATGGTTCAGTTAGGGCCACATGCAGGTTGCAGCTTGTGCATAGTGATGTTTGTGGTCCCATGCAAACTTCGTCCTTGGGCAATTACCTTTACTTCGTGACTTTCATTGATGATTACTCCAGCCATGCATGGATATCCGCTTAAAGAAAAGCTTGAAGTGTTTATGTGCTTCAAACAATTTTTGGCTATGGCTGTAAATGCCTCAAAATGTACAATGGACACCCTCTGTTCCGATCGAGGGGGGAGTATATGTCTCATGAATTTAATGTATTTTTTGCTAGTCGTGGGATAAAACACCAATGTACAATGCCTTATACGCCTCAACAAAATGGTGTTGCTGAGAGGAAAAATAGGTCACTTAAGGAAATGGCACAATGTATGGTCAAGAGTCAAGCTTTATCACATTCGTTTTGGCTTGAGGCCATCATGTGTGCCACTTATGTACTAAACAGGTGTCCTACAAAAGCTTTGCAGTCTATGACTCCATATGAAGCATGGCATGATAGAAAGCCTTCTATTGAGCACATGCGTGTTTTTGGCTGTTTGGTACATGCTTTGGTGCCACAAACGCAACGTAGGAAATTGGATGATAAGGTGTTAAATGTATTTGTGTTGGTTATAGTGCTGAAAGCAAAGGTTACAGGTTGTATCATCCGCAAACAAAGCGTTGGTCTCACGGGATGTTGTGTTTGTGGAAGATTCTCTTTAGTCCTTGTGTCATGTACTAGAGAGAGTAATGTAAGCTCACATGACATTTATGACATTTTGTTGCCTCTTTTCAGTGGTGGAAGTTCAAATGTAAATTCCAATGAGGCAAATGTATAGCCTATGGGGGTTTCTAAAAATGTTACAGATCGGCCTAATATTGATGCATATGTACATGATGTACTTGATGAGGAAAGGATTGAGAATGAGCAAGCTAAAGGTATGCCAAAATGGCTGGTGCATACTTTGTGTAACAGTAAATTGGATGCACCTTTGTCTAGTTGTACTCGTTCAGATTCTTGCCATGCATCTTATGCATTAGATTGTTATGATTTGGTTGTGTCCAACTTACATGATGTTGAGGAACCTTTATCTTTTGATGAAGCACAAAATTCAAAAAATTGGATGGTTGTCATGCAATCAAAATATGATGCACTTCTAGAAAATGACACATGGACTTTTATGTGATTTTTCTCCTGGAAAAAAGGCCATTGGTATGAAGTGGGTTTACAAGTTGAAACGCAAGCCGGATGGTAAGATTGATTGCTATAAGGCTTGACTTGTTGCAAAGGGTTATGCACAGCAAAAAGGTATAGATTATGAAGAGACGTTTGCTCCCACTTGTCGTATGACTACAATGCATTTTCAATGTGCATTGGCATCTCATTTTGGTTGGGATGTACATCAATGAGACATTGTTACTGCTTTCTTGAATGGTGAGATATTTGAGAAAGTTTACATAACGCATCCTCACGGTTTTGTCCACAAAGGACAAGAGGATAAAGTGTGTAGATGTAAGAAAACTTTGTATGGGTTGAAGCAATCTCCTCGTGGTTGGTATGAGAAAGCTGACATTCATTTGGTCAAACGAGGCTTTCATAACAGTCCAATAGAAAACTTTGTATGGGTTGAAGCAATCTCCTCGTGGTTGGTATGAGAAAGCTGACATTCATTTGGTCAAACGAGGCTTTCATAACAGTCCAATAGAAAGCACATTGTCTGTAAAGCGTGAGGATGATGTACCTCTCATTGTGGTTCTTTATGTGGATGATTTGTTGATCACTAGACCAAATGAGAGACATATTGCTGAATTTAAGGTTGATTTGAGATGAAAGATTTGGGGCAGTTGCATCATGGTTGAAGCAATCTCCTCGTGGTTGGTATGAGAAAGCTGACATTCATTTGGTCAAACGAGGCTTTCATAACAGTCCAATAGAAAGCACATTGTCTGTAAAGCGTGAGGATGATGTACCTCTCATTGTGGTTCTTTATGTGGATGATTTGCTGATCACTAGACCAAATGAGAGACATATTGCTGAATTTAAGGTTGATTTGAGATGAAAGATTTGGGGCGGTTGCATCATTACTTGGGTATACAGTTTAAGCAATGTGATGGTGGTATTGCCTTGTGTCAGAAAAGTTACATAGAGACATTGCTATGTAAGTTCGGAATTGAGGATTGCAAACCTATTGCCATTCCCATGGAAACAAGTTTGAAATTGAGTCTTCTCATGATGCTGGTGATCTTGCAGATATCACTCTTTACCAAACTGTTATTGGATGCCTCATTTATGTATGCAACACAAGGCCGGATATTAAATTTGTAGTCTCAATAGGTCACCATATTTATTCATAGCCCAGGGTCTAAGCATTGGTAGGCTGTGAAGAGGATTTGCCGCTACTTGAGTGTCACTTTATATCTTGGCTTGTTTTATCCCAAGGGGGGATCATTGCCGCCAGACTTACATGCTTTTTCGAACTTAGATTGGGTTGGTTGTTTTGACAAGTGATTGTCCACAAGTGGGTTTTTTTTTCATGATTGGCAATCCATGTATATCATGGTTGAGCAAGAAGAAACCTAATGTGACCACTTCCACTTGTGATGCTGAGTACAAAGCAGTCTTCACAGCTATGGTTGAGTGTGTATCTCAGACGCCTTATGGCTGATTTGGGTGTTGGACAGGACACTGCCAACACTATCTACACTGACAGTCAGAGTGCATTGGCAGTTGCAAGGAACCCAGTTTTTCATGCTCGTAGAAAGCACATTGAGGTGCATTACCACTATGTCAAGGAATCAAAGTGTGATTTTCTTAAAAAGGTCAATTCACTACTTAGGGCTTGTTATTTTAGTTGTTGGGCTATATATGAATAAATCCAAAGTGGATGCCATTAGGAGGTGGCCTTCTCCTAAAACTCTGGAGGAGTTACAGATTTCTTGGGTTTTGCAGGTTTTTACCCAAGGTTTGTTAAAAATTGTGTCCATATTATTGTTCCAATGACGAACCAATTGAAAGCTAAGGGGAAAACCTTTCAGTGGGGCACAACTCGAAAACAAAGTTCTGATGCTATGAAGGACGCGTTAGCTACAATTCTTATTTTAGCTATTGTGGATCTATCCAACTGTTTGTATTAAAAATAGATGCTAGTAACCGTGCTATTGGAGCAGTCCTTCTATAGGAGGGAAGGCCAATTGCATTTGAAAGCAAGAAGCTTGATTCAATAGAATAGAATTATTGTGCTTGCAATAGTGTCTGCTTTGGAAACTTGGCGACATTAATTGTATGGATCTCAATTTGAGATTTTTCTTGACCATGAAAGTATAAAATGGTTTACACATCAAACAAATTTGAAGGGTCGAAAGGCCAGGTGAATTGAGATTCTTCAAGATTATGATGCTCAATGATCCTATACAAAAGCAATAGAGTTCTCCTTGAGTTAGAGCCAAGGAGTTTGTAATGTGGTAAAAGTATATACAATCCTTAAAGGAATCAATGTCATCCTTTACCCAATATACACGTTTTAACTAGAGTCTAAAGCATGCTCTTCGTAGAAACTAATAACCTTCCTAGATTTCCTTCATGCCTTTTCACAAGAACTTTTGCGTACTTTTTTTTCGAAAAAAAAAGGTTAGTATGTTTGTAGACATCATCCATCCTCTACTTTTCAAAACCTAGCAAGATTAGATATCTATTGAACCAGACTTCGGTTATTTAAGAGATCAAGTCAAATCAACAAAGTTTTTTCATTTTTCAATCAAATCATTCTTCTCATAGAGATTGTAGGTATAGTTTAAAGTATTTAATTTAGATATCAAAGATTTGAATCACCGATCATTAAAAAAAAATTGCCATATCAAATGAATAACATACTAGGTCCTCATTACTTCCACCAAAAAGAGGTGAAAAAACTTCTTAGCATTCAAGAAACTGAGTATTATAAGTAGGTTCCCTTAGGAAAGACAAAAAAGTTCCTTAATGAATTTTCAATTTTCTAATCAAAGTCTAGCTATAATATTTAGTAATCTTTCCATCATTTGAAATTATAACCAGAGCCAAAAGCTGCTCTCCATGTCAAGACAAAAAGACCAAGTAAAGTAAGTATCCCAAAGCACTCGTGTTGGAAAGTCCAGGTGCAGGTGCTTACTAGCAGTCCCAAAGAAAAAAGAATGGAGATTTTTAGTTATTTAGATGTCACATCAAGAAAGACCTATCAGATGAGCATTTTATACTAAATGGAGCGAGCTAGATTCAGAGAACCACCTAGTTAGTTCTCAAATGCCAATCAATCAAAATGAGAGCGAAGCTACTTAAGATCTTATCATTTCCAAGCAAGGCAACAACTACAAAGTCTGGCCATAGCAATATGAGTGGTAGGATCCAAGATGCTGTACTTTTATGCATACCAAACCAATGATGGTGAAGGTAGGATAAAAGAGCCATAACTGAAATTGGTCACCAATAGACTCCACAAATACCCAACAAGACAATATTATTAGAGAAATATCAATATCAAAAGGGAACACATAACCCATCAAAATAGTATTCTACAAGTAACCCCATAGTTGTTTCTTGATGTACAATGACTGTAGCACACCATCAAAAAGTAAAAATAGGTGAGAGTCAATCATCATAACATGGCTAGGTGTTACAAGCACTCTCAGCAAAAGCTAGTGCCAAACTCTACTAGCTTCTATAATAAATGCATACTATGTCCATAGTTTCATAAGGAGGCACTAGAGAAAACCATAATTAGCAAGGCATTAGATAGCTGTCCTTTTCCCAGATCAGACACAAAAGGCCATCCACATCAAGTGTGTTTTTGTTAAATATGATTGATCAGGATGCAACATGCCAATCATAGCCAAATCATCCCATATGATCATAACCATATGTAGACCATTTTAGATCAGATAATCCAACCCTTCTCAAGTAGAAAACAATAAATAAAAGTCCATGCCAACAAGCCTCTAAAACTAAGAGTGCCAGGATATTTGTCTTGCCATTTTGGAACCGCTTTATAAGTGCGCATCCATGAGACTCCCAAGATGATTTCCTCATTGAGGTCCGTATCAGCCATGATGTGGAATTGATGTGGGTAGTGGTTGTCATCAATGTTAATTGAGACATTGGCTTGTCCCAAACTAACCATTGTTCCTTTGTCAGCTACCTTTAGCTCAATCTTGGTCGGTTCGATCATGGAGTTCAAAATTTTGAAATATGTAGAATACCGCATAGCATTGACACACGCCCCAATATCTACAAGTGCTCTTTTTGTCGTTCCATTGACGAGTTGGACATTGATGCATGCAACCATACCTCCAAGCCAACTTTGCTCGATTTGGACGATTGAAGTAGGAGGAGAAGGTGCTTCTACTTGCCATAGTGGAGCTGGATTCTGCCGTGCCTTGCGCTTTAAAATCGGAAATTGAGCTTCCTCCTTTGCTTGCTCTTTAATTGTTTGAGCCTTCCATTTCCTTTCCTTAGCTTCGTGTATCTTTGGTAACATCCATGCAGTGAGAGGTTGATACTACTTCTTCAGTCTGCTACCATTGATCCAGTTAGACATCACTTCTCCCTCCATTTTTGCAAGTTGTACGTCACTACTTGGTGATATGTCATTAATCACAAATGGGCCGTTACCTCGCTTTTTCAATATCTTGGAGTGCTACTTCAAGGTGTAGACTAATACATAGTCCCCTTTTTGAAACTCCTTGTTGATCACATGTTGGTCATGAAATTCTTTCATTTGTCGTGTTTGTGCATAGATGGCTGCAACAACAGCCTTGAGTTTCAACTCATCTAATTGAGTTAGTTGTTACAATCTACCAGACAACTCATGTTGTGTCCATCATAATTATTATGCAACACTTAGTGTAGGAACCAAGAATTCCATGGGCAGTAAGTATGGCATTTATCCTGAACACTAAATTGAAAGGTCTTGTATTTGTGGCATTTTGTATGCTTCCCGATATGTCCATAAATCTGAGCGTAATTTCTCATCCCAATCTGCTCTTAATCTGCTAACAATGTTTGTGAGCACCGTGCATAGAATTTTGCTTGTGCTCTCGGCTTGCCCGTTTGCTTGAGAGTGATATGGCGCTGATTTTGAATGAAGCACCATAAAATCTCACAATAGATAGTCAACCACATCGTTAAGAAAACAAGTCCCTCGATCACTCACTGTCTCAATCGGAAGCCCATATCTAATGAAAATATTCTCATACAAGAACTACACTGTCATTCTAGCATCGTTCTTTTGTGTGATTACAAAGTACGTGAGAGTAGCCGCTCTCAGTTGTACACTCCAAAAATCATAAAACCTTTTGATAATGATAATGTGTGTCCTTTCCCACTTACAAAAATTGAGCTTTATACCTAGGGTTTTCTTGGCCAGTTGCCGACTTTACAAGTATTAGACTCATTTTTAGACTTTACAACTGGGATTTTACATAAATTGGCTCAGTAATTATCACACTAAAATCAAAGACTCTCATAAAGTTACAAAGCTTTTTTGAAAAGATAATGGTGGGATATCAAAATTTTGGGACTCATGATGATATCAAAATGTTAGGGCTGATGATGAAGGGGTCAACTAGGAGGCCCGTCTGGTCCATCTGCCAACAATTGAGGATGACTATTCTTCACAGGTTTCTTTTTAAAACCTTATTCAAGCTTATTTGTTTCTTGGTTCCTAACTCTGGCATAGTTGCTTATAGTGATGGTTTACTGAGTTTTTGTTAAAAAGCGCATTATGGAAACCAAACCGCAACAAATATGGTTATCCAAAGCCTTGCTTTCCAATCACTCTTCCAACTCGACTGAGCCAAGTTTCCAAGCAGCCAAAACACCTCAACCAAGTCAACACGGTGAAGGAAATCCAAACAACCACTCAGTGCTTCCTCGGGCTTGAACAAGTACAAATGGATTCCCAAATTTCAAACAAAAAAGTCAACAACCGCCAAAGCATCGACATGGAAATGGAGACCAAAATCATCAAATTGCTAGACAACTTCAAAGTCTCCCAAACCAATCTTCAAGTGGGTACCCAAAGCCAAGCCAAGCCAAGCAAAAGCAACCAAAAGCCCATGGTACTCACCGAACCAACCATCAAAGAACGGGCCATTCATCCTCAACTACTTTTGTTTGAAAAATACAGCATAGATGATACCTCACTAGCAAAAACCACTAAACAATTGGTTCAATACCCACATATTGCACAACATCATGTTACCCAATGCATCTCTTCCATAAGCATGATAGGCCACATTCCACGACCTTGCATAGACACGTTGTTCGCGCCCAGGAACATTGCGCAAACCTTTGTCTGGGATGACTCAAAATGAGAAGGGGGTAGCAGATTACAAAATCTCAAGTTGCAATATGATGAGAAATTATGTGTACAATGTATAAAGTGTGTTTCGATACGTAATTTTTTCTTTTTTTGTCGACTTTTAGCAAAAGTTTGCTCTTATCAGGCATAGTGTTGAGCCATATTGACAAATTTGATGGGCAAGATGCCTAGAGTGAGAGTATGTACGTATGAGTGTGAGGAATAATTTTTGGAAAAAAATTGGCCAATAAATAATAATTTTCAGTAATTTTGAGAAATTTTCTTGCCTTTTTAACCTAATTATGATAAAAAAGAAATAAACATACCCCAGAAATTTGGATTTGAGTTTTGAAAGCAAGTATCGAACCTACAAAGCAAGAGCTTTGAGCATGTCAAATATGGAAGGATTTGGCACATGTCGAAATTTGGGCCAACTTACAACAAACCAGAATTGCAAAATCACAAGCAATTAGCGAACATGTGTCCAATTGACAAGCCGTCTAAGTCGCAGGTGGCATGTCATGACAAATGCAAGATTATGCACGATGCACTTGGGACTAGCAGGCACATATAGGCAAACAGGGCAAGGTAAACCTCATTTGCAGTCGAATAGTTTCACACACACACACACACACACACACACACACATAGAGAGCTTTTTGACCTAGAGATTCTTGCAAGGTTTTAGCTTGCTACATCCACCTAAGATACGCATACTACACCAGATTTCACAAGTATGATCCTTATCACTGCATGAACAATTGCGTATGGTCAAATATGCACAAAAACACTCACAATAACAGGATCAATCAAATTTGGGACAAGATTTTTGAAAACTATCATAGCACTTTTGGGAGGGCTAACAAAGTCCAAATTCAGAAACAAGTTCATAGGGATGTCCATAATTTCTAGCAGAATCAGGGCCATGCCATTACAGTTTGAGAATGGGATGGAACATGGATCATGATCCATGATACCCCCCACCTCAATCTGCACCTTTGCACTACTGCCATCACAGATAAAAGTTGTAGTAGAACATGGATCGCGATCCATGACCCCCAACTTGCCCAAACAAAGAAATTTTGGTCTTGCTAGTTTGTGCATGCCTTAGGGAGTGTGCCCTGTAAATTTGGTGAAAATTGGACAATGGAACAAAAAACAGAGTAAATTTGGGATTTCAGTCACCAAATGGTCATTTTGACCCACATATCAAAATTTTGACCCAAATCCAGAAAAAGTGAACCAATAGCTTAGGGAACATGCCTGGAAGATACCTCAAAAGTTTTGTCCAATTTGGATTGAGGTCATGATCGAAATCCATGGCCCCCAAATGCAGATTTGTCAAAAATTGTTGCAAAGTGTTTGTACAAGTTAATGGATGTGCATGGTGGCAAAAATTCAATCTTTGGTCACATAAATTACATCATTTGTCAAAGTTCAGCAATGTCACAGAATGGAATTGTGTTTTTGGTCAAAGTCTAAAGTCAGTGGAAGATTGTGAACTTATGGTAACTCAAGAAATGCCAACAAATGCTTCAAATATGGACCAGAATGGTCCTGAGGCCTGGGACGAACCAGTCAAACCATATTGGTGTTTACTGAAAACAAATTAATATCCAACAAGGCAACCCTTCAAGTTGTATACTATCTTAAACTCTCTAGTATAATTCCTTAATCAAAGCCATAAATAGCTAAACTCAAGGCAAATCATTTCAAAAATTTATCAATTTTTAGGGAAATGGGCAAACCCAAGGGCTTTAGGTAAATTTTACAGCAAAATGAGAAGGTCCATTATCAAGCCTTAAGCAAAAAAAATTCAACATCATGCTATACTCATGACCAAGAGGTTACAGAGCCGATAGACCCAGATCCCTAAGACATTCAAGCATATCCAAGTCAATAACTATCAAAATGTGCACATGAAAACCTATTTTAGTTATTCAAGCTCTCATCTCAATGTAGAAGATCCTAGCTTAGGGAAACTAGAACCCCAATATGCTTTGGTAAGCCCGGGCAACATCATGTATCCATATTAATTTTGTGAAGATTTTACCATTTCTAAGACCTTATCACTGAGCTCAATATTCAGATCAAAATAAAAAGTTACTAGTCCTTTAAGAAACAATTTAGCTGTACGAAGAACATGCCCAACACTTCTTCATAGGGTCAAAGATCATAAGCCCATAGTCTACTCCAACCAAGTTCTATCAAACTAGCACAACTAGCAAAACAATGGGCATTATGAGCTTTGATCAAGGCCACACACACTGCTAACCCCATGTAGAGCATATATGTTTTGGATTATCAACATGTAACTACCCATGTACCCTAGATTGATCAACACAAAAGGGTTTTAAGACTATATTCTTTAGCATGTACAAGAGCTCAAATCCCTTTCACAACCAAGCTTTCTCTTTTTTTATGTAAGACATTGTCCCAAGAAAAATCAAAAACCACATAAGACACTCAAACTACCAAAAGAGGAATCCATATACTATTGACAAAAAAATCAAGGTGAAGTAACACTAGCTTTAATGCAAAGACCCACTTGGGAGGAAGAAATCTTTTTAATATGTATCTAGTTTGAAGCGAGGAGGTCCATATCCCAAGCAAACAAAACCGAGCGAGACATTTTTTCGAGCGAATCTAGTCAAAAACTTGATACACAATGCGTACTTACCTAATTTATCTAAGCTAATAAAATGCAATGTCCATGGTATAAGTCACCCCTTTTTGAACTAAACCAATTGTGCTGCCATTAAAAAAGTGCAACCCATTTGGCACCAATATTACTTCGTTTTACTAGCTTTGCTCCCATAACACACATGATTTCTTCTTCTTAGGCATCTTTTTCTTGGCAATCGTATATTACTGCTAGAGAAGTCCAAATGCACTCTAGCATTTGACAAAAATAAATACATACATCTTTCCCATTGTCTGCATTCAACATACCCTTACTTGGGGTATGCGCTAGTCTGACTCTCTAGTAAAACTCATTCAATGTCTTTCTTCTTCAAAAATAAGAAAAATCTACATTAGAGAATCTCAAATGTTTATCACAATGACTACATCGACTCCCTTAAAAAAATCACTGCCACATGTTACATACTTTATCCAAGCATGTCCATCAAAACCCTACTCCATTCAATACATAGTTGACTAGTTTTCTTTTTGAGGAGGAAGCATGTAAGCAATGTAGCCATCTTATGTAGTTGGATTTTCCAAAACTTCTACAACCTTTAAAACAAAAAAAAAGGGCAACCTATAGATTAATTTGCAATGGAAGAGCATCAATGATTTTAGGAACACTTTTGGTGCTCGCAAGGTCTGGTTATATACTTCCATCTTCAAAAATGATCGTTGATATCTTGGAACCAACCAAAGATGTAGCTTGATTCTCAGTGGCGTCAACCTTGTAGTACTATGACACCTCATGATCTAACAAACAAAACAACTTGTTTGCTTCATTGCAGGCACGTTCAAGCTTTAGCTACTCCTTAAGCAATGCTAGTGGCTACAATGCAAAATTTAAATCTTCCATTTTAGAGTAATTATCCTTGAGAGGTTACACTATGATTGTCTGATATTGATCGTCAAACATAAGAAACAACCTTTTCCCATGTGAAAGGACGATGATGGTAATATGCCAAGCCATTCATTCACATGACCTTCTTGCAAAGAAAATAATATAACACTAAAGTTTGTGGGTGACCTTCTTGCAGAGAAAAAAATATAAGTGTACAAGGTTGATCTTTTTGCTAGAAGATTAGAATCTTTCTTGTGAAATTCAAAATAATAGTTAATTTTGTGCCTAGTAACCTACTGCACACCAATTTGAGGTAACACTAGCACGGACCTTTTTTGGGGACAACATTTTGAGCTAATGTGAATTGTCAACTTTGTTGACGCTTTGCCTCTGGACCCCTTGAGCGGCTACAGAAGGTCTAAGTCTAACTTGGCCAGTCCTTGTGAGTTGCATCTGATGTCGCCCTCAACGCTAGCCTCTTGACTCTTGAGTGGTGCACGGCTGTAGTTTCGGCCCTTTCCGTGGCCCTTGTTTATTTTGTTTTCTAAAAGTAAGAGCCTCTCCCAAAAACTTAATAAAGCTCTAGTATTGCACCTTCAATGCAGTGTTCAGGAGAAATCATTTTCCCAAACATACAAAATTTCGTTCCTTGAATTTGCCAAGAGAAGATTTTTAAAAAATGGGTTATTTTTCCGCTTTTTTACACTATTTTTCTCTATTTTGAGGCAAAATTTTTTCTTTTCCCCTTGCCATTTTTGAAATTGAAAACGACACGAGTAGTTTGATTCAACAATTTTTAGGGGCTTCATTAAGAGGAATCACTTTTGATTCCACTTCAATTCTAAAGAAAAACTAGTCTTCAAGAGTTAAATGCAAAGTCCGATGGCAGTGGTGTCTGTTGCCAGCTCAGCAGGGGCGACATAATTGTTTGTGTGAACTCTCTTTTTCTCTCCCTTTCTCGGCTCCCATGCAGCCAGAGAAAGGAGACATGGATATCGAGGTTGTGTGTGCAATACACGGGGTTTACTAAAAAAGCACATAAAATATAGACGAGGACATAATGGCGCTCTTTGTGTGCATGGTAAAAGGGGAGGAAGAGCACGTTATGATTTTGCTTTAGGAGATGCCTCTGCCAATACTCGTAGGAGGGAGCACAGCTCTATGTGCACAGAGAGAGAGAGAGAGAGAGAGAGAGAGAGAGAGAGAGAGAGAGAGAGAGAGAGAGAGAGAGAGAGAGAGAGAGAGAGAGAGAGAGAGAGAGAGAGAGAGAGAGAGAGAGGATGTTAAGTTGAGACATATTTTTCTCGAACGCTGCTTCAATGGCTCATTGACAGAAATGCTTCCCAAAGCAAAATTTCAAGAGAGGCCTTTGGTCACCTGACAAGGATGAGAAGCTCCTTGCCTGCATTATGCAGCATGGCCCTGGTAGTTGGAGCTTTGGATCAACCCCTTCAGTGGTGTGTGGCTATAGTTTTCAGATCATGACTCATCAACTGCACCTCTCTCTTGATCATGCCCTTGGTACTGGCCTCTTTTAATGAGTGGTACGCGGCTAGCTATAGTTTCGGGATCATGATGCCACATCAGGTGCAGCTCTCTCCTGGTTATATGCCCTTGGTGCTGGTCCCTTGAGTGGTGCATGACTAAACTTTTGTGGCCAAGAGCATGACGCCATAATTCACCGTAGCTGCACTTTTCTTGTGGTCATGCTCGGTCACACATCATCACCTCTTCCTTCTCTACCAAAGTTGGGACTCTCCATGAAACTGTCATGCGCCAGCGCGGGACAGTTTCATGGAGAGTCCCAACTTTGGTAGAGAAGGAAGAGGGGATAAAAAAGGAGCTACTGATTTGAGTTTGGCCATTGGACATTGTGTGTTGCCACCGTCGTCATGCACTGGCTATCGTTTCTAGATCACAACTCCATTGACCTCGTCAGCTTTGTACCTCTCCTCGTATGCCCATGGTGTTGGTCCCTTGAGTGGTGCGCGACTACAATTTTGTGGCCAGGATCATGACGCCATTGGTAGTCACAACAGCACCTCTCTCTCGGTTACGTTCGGTCGCGCTTAATCATCCCTTCTTCCTCCTCTACCAAGCTTGGGACACTGTCCCGCGCCGTTCACATACTCAACGTATGAAAAATCAACATACTCAACCCACTCACCCACCCTTTTTAATTTGAGGAAAAAACTAAACATTGTGTGTGGCAAACACGTACTTTTTCTCCGACACAACGGCTCGACCGATCAAGGAATTGATGCCGTTCTGGGATGGAGTAGCAAGCAGCTCGCTGGGCGATTATCCCGTCAATCCCGGCAGCCCCGCAGCATCATGTGGAGCACCATCGAGAACTTCAGAGAGAGCCTCTCGCAGATAACGTCGGAGGTTCTCGATGCTGCAGAGGAGCTCGAGGGCGGCGGATCTGAGCACCCGTCATCCGCTCCTAATACTGGATCAGATGCTTCCTCTCACCGGCGCTTGCGCCAGCTGCCTCTAACCTGCCAGGGAGAGGTATTTTTCTCAGATCTGAGTTGCCTACTTGGTACATTTTGCTATTGTGGCCTTTAATTTTCTTCCCATGTCGAGTTGTGTGTATTTGCGTGCGCGTGCTTAGATTAGGAGCAATCATTCCTGCATGACACTATTGGTGTAGGTATTAGGCTCACGTCGAAGAGGTGAAGGGGTTAGAGAGAATGTTCAGGTGTACGCTTGGTGCCTCAATACACAGTGGTTTGGTTGGGTGGGGAAATTATCAATGCTATGCCCATTAGCATTATCTCTTAGTCAGACTTTACCCAACAACACATACAGGTCCTACCAAAGAGCCAACAAAAGCAAGATGACGCTTCTAAGTTTCATCGGGAATTTTATTAAGAATCTTCGTGTCCCGACCCCGGACTTATTAGCCACTCCCACCCTTACTCCATCGCGCATTGGGCGCGCTCCTGTCTGCATCGCTCTGTCTTGCAGGGTAGAAGCCATCACTTGCAAGAGAAGGATCAAGGATTTTTCAAGCTGCTGTTTTTCTTCAGAGACAGTGCCATGCAATAGTGGATGTCTATAGCTACCAAGCCGCAGAGTGGAGTATTTTGAAAGGCTTGCCATAGAAATCGGAGCAGATTATAACTTGAAATTTCTCAACATATCTCAAGAGGTGTCTCTTCTGGAACCAATATCCTTGGAGGTCCAGTGTGATTGGTATATCTTGGGGCTACCATCACTGCCTCAAGAACATTGTCTATCGAGGCTTGTTTCGACTATTCAAGAGCTTATGGACCATGCCGCGGTTGTCACAAACGGGTGCGCATAGCAATATAAAATATACTCGGATAAATAGATTTATCACTTAATACTGAAGCCAGAGGATATAGAGAGAAATAGATAGATAGAGAGAGAGAGTGAGAAGATCGACACAGTACTGGGACTAGAAGATGGGTTGGTCCCCCTCCGTAATAGTATCTTTATTATTGAGGAGAAGTCTATACAAGCACTTGAACTGAATGTATTATCACGTTCGTTCTAGAATAAAACTTGATGGTTCCTGGAAGCCTCGGCTTCCTATTCCTAGGGCAAAACCCTATTCCAAGGAACTTCAGTTCTTTATTTCGAATCCTCGAGAACCAAGGTTCTCACCTCTGGATCTCACCTTCTAGACTCGAGGCATGGCATCCCTGCAACTCTCTTTCGACTCGGTTTCTAGAGTCCTCTTTCTGCAGAATAACTCTGCTTTCCTGGACACGAAGTCCTTCCCTTGGGAATTTCAACTTCCGAATCACATCTCGAGAGTCTATCACTCTTAGATCTGTGGATCTACTTCCCCAAACTCGTGTACGAAACCCCTGGGTTGATCTGGCTCTAGTTCCTCAGAGCGCTTCTCCTGCAGAGGCTCATGTCTTCTTCTGCTCCTACTCCCTCGTGAAGAGGAAGTACACCTGCAAACACACACAAACACGGGAAAACAATTCGTATGGCGAATCCACAATTGACACCTCTCGCTCTTTGCGCGGGAAAAGGGACCTCCGTGCTTCGTAGTCTCGCGATCTCTTGCGTCTTTTGGCAGCAGAGTCTCCTCTTGCTAAGTCTCCTCTTGCTGGCGCTGGCAACTCCTCTCTGAGTGAGGGCGTATGATGCTTTTATAGCTCCCTGGCCACAGCAAGAATAGCTAAGCGCAGGTTGCCCGCGTAGAGATTGCGGCGGATTTTTTTCTTTTGCTCTTCTGCTAGAAGAAGCGAGATAGAAAATGTTGGCTAGTTTTTTTGCTTTATTTTCCAGATGGCTGCCCACTTATTAAGTGGGCGGCCGGCATATTTTAAAATTGGTCTGAATCTGCCAAAAAAAACGCAATAAAACCTATAAGTTAAAAACAATACACTTCCCAGGCGTCCTTGGATGCAACCACATGCATAGATATACAACCATAGACTTCCTTGCGGGAAAGCATCTACTTTCTCGAAAAGAAACCTGCTTTCTCAGAAAGCAATTGTATTTCCTCAAAGTTTCCTCTGAACCCATCTTCATTCAAGTGCTTGCTTTACCTTGTGCACAATTCTAACCATAGTTTTTTCATACGTCAACCATGTGTCTCACTCGGTGGGTATGGAAGCCCGATATAAGTCTGATTCAGACCCCTCGAAGATTTCATACGTGGAATACCATACGACACTAAAAAATTAGTATATATATATATATATATATATATATATATATATATATATATATATATATATATATATATATATATATATATATATATATCATAACAAATAGCAATTAAATTTAAAACACTAGACTCTAGACTCTAGAGAGCAGCCCAAAGCCAGCTGCCACTGCCACATAATGCATTAAAACATGATACATCGTAGAAATTAGAAAATGTAGAATCTAGCTAAATCAAGGTCTCTGATCAATAGATACAATCGTACATGAATGATGATACATCAATGATCATACTAGATGTAGAGGCTAGAGCAAAGCAGGAGATGGCAAAATATGGAGCTTCCAAAACCAACAAGACTGTATATTGAGTGTTGAGATGTCGAGCTCTACATCTTGAGCTGGCATCCACTACGGGTCTTGGCCGCCTACGGCATTTACTCACTGGCGCGTTAGCTGACCGACACAGAGGATCTCTGCCAGTGATTCTACAGTTGGACTACACTTATGGTGCCAGCCTAGTACGCTTCTAGCGTGTTCACACTTAGTGACCGCATGTACGTATGTGCTACTTTTCAGTTTTAGCACTTAGTCATTTTGTACTCTCTTTTCTGTGAGAAGAAGAAGAAGCTTTCCATCTCTGTGTGCTTTGTGCTTGTCTTGTGTAGCTCTCTTGCATCCTCATTCTTTACACTGAGTACTTCAAAATTCAAATGACAAAACATAAATAGAGCCTAGAGGGTGGAGTCTAGCCGCTCGATGCTAAAATAGTGAATCCAAAACATAAGTAGAGCTAAGAGGAGTCAGGACCGAGGCTAGAGCAAAATGCAATGAGCTCTAACTCTCATCAAAGTCCACCTCCTCATCATCATCCTCATCCCAAGCCTCATCCTCGGCAACGGAGCATGAAGTCCCAATATCACTGGGCATACTAATCGGAAGAGACTCCATAACATCATCAGTGCTCTCTGCAATAGCCTCCTGAATCTCCTGCAACTCAAGCAAGCGCTCCTCATCCTTCTCTTTGTTAAGCATCTCCAATGTCACCTCCATTCTCTCATAGCCTCGCTCTTTGATCTTGCATAAGAGCCTCAGTTGGTGTGTATGTAGACAAGCTTCTCGGTATGAGCAAGAAGTAGCTTATTTCTTCTCTTGGTGTGAATGAGAGAGAAGGTGCTCCAATTTCTCTCACATGGAGAGGCACATGTCCCTTGAGAAAGCACCTTAAGTGCAAGAGTTTGCAATGTGAGCGTGCAAGCCCCAAAAGTCTCCCACCATTTTACACCCTCTTGCATTCTCTTTGGATCCTTTGCAATAGGATAAGCAAATGACTTTCTTTCAGTGAGGAAAGTGTCCAACTCATCAATGAGGGTACCCTGCATGGTCAAATCACCCTTTGTATACTTGTCCAAAAATGTCATCCACCCGTCATGAACCTCACTATCATTGAATTGCCCTCTTCCTCGCCATATAGGATGCAACAAGTATCCCACAGCATGCAATGGTGTGTGCATCATATTCCATCTATCAACGCATAGGTTCTTGATCTCTTGCATCCTTGCCGCATCAATACCTTGCATGTTTTGAATTTGCTCAACCATGCGATTCGTAAGCTCATACACAAGCCCCATGGTGGCTCCTTCCCTATTAGCCAAACAAGTATCTTCAAGATGGGAGCACAAATCTTCAAAATCAACTTGGCCTCTTGCCAAAAGGATGCATTAAACACAATGTCCGAGACCACTATGGCCTTTGCAGTCCTGGATGCCTTCATTTTCACAAATTTTGCATCAATCATAAGCCTACGCACACCTTGCATACATCTCTCATCCACAAGACTAGCCAACATGATGAAGTAGTAGGCAAATCGAGTGGCCGATGGCTCCAACAATTCCTTCTTGCTAAGCATTCAAAACAATGCCAAGACAGTGGACTTTCTTGTGACAAATGTGACAACCTTTGTTGCATCTTCAAGAATTTTTGCAATCCAAGTGTCACGTGACACATCCAACCCTATGTGTCTGTGGACAAGCTGCAGCACGATCAGGGTTCAGTCAGTCCAGTTAGTCTAGATTTAGAAGTGATCTGGCACTTTTTTGAGTCTATTCGTAGACCGTGCATGCCTAGTCACTTAGTATAGATGCATATCCTCTGGTTGCACACAGCATGATCATAAGCATTCCCATCAGAATCCATCAGAATCAGTGAGGGAAATTTTTCAGTGATTTTAGCCTATTTTCCCTATTTTTGACATTTTTCACTTATTAATTTAAGTGACTTTCCAACAAAAGTAGGTAGGGCAATTTGGGTAAGAAAATATATAAGCAAACCAAAGTTAGCACTAAATGGCAGAAGAGGCAACAGGAGCCAAGCTCAGCAGGCAACTTCTCCAACAAGACCTTGGTGGATTCGTGCCAAGCAAGACCCATCACTAGCGTTTTCTCCATTAGCAGATCCTCGCCGCAACCCTACCACAGCCTGGCGTTTTTGCATCAGGGCACCCTGCCAAGGAACCCCATCCTCTAGCGTTTTTGCAAAGAAGCCAACAGCTAGCATTTTTACATCCCTTGCGTTTTTGCATGACCCAGCATTAGCAGTTTGCAACGTTTTCAGCCACAGCAAACTAGCGTTTTCAGCCATGAAGAGTTTGCAAGATTCAGCCCTCGAAGAGTAGCAGATTCAGCCCTGGTAAGACCATCAGTTTTCAGCCTTGAAGATCATCAGTTTTCAGCCCTAAACCTGCAGATTTTCAGCGTCAAAGAACCACAGAACCAGCCCCCCCAAATCAACGTTTTGGACTAATGGCAGATTTCAGCCCGTAGCGTTTTTGGACAGCAGATAAAAGATTGCAGATTTCAGCCTTAGGTGGACTTCGTCATCACCGTCGTCATCGCCGACATAGTCTAGACTTGCATCAGTGTCATGCATTCCATTTGTACCAGATTGTGCAATTATAAGTAGACCACTCTTGCTGACGAGAGTGGGGCCTTCGGAGGAGGGTTTTACAACGTCTCTGGTGTCGTATCTCTCTTCTCTCTCTATCTCTCAGTCTTATACACTTGCACGCACAGTGTCCATTCGCTTGTTTGTGATCATAGCACTCTTTCATTAAGAACGGAAGGCTCTACCTTTCATAAGAACAAAAGAAACCTTGAGCACAGTTCGGAGCACTCATCTTGAGCAAAGCGCAAACATTCATTCCGGTGCACCTAACATTGGTATCAGAGCTTTGGCAGTGTTCTGTATCACTCAAGGAAAGAACCACAAGCATTTTTTTTGCTTGTTGCGATCGCACAAACCCAAGTTTGCTTGGGCGTGTCGATTCCTTATCGTGTTTTTGAAGAGTGACAGGAATCCCAAGAAAGAAGGGCTTGTCCAGCCTTCCCTTGTGTCTCTTTTCACTCATTGAGAGCGGACCGTGCACTTAGCGGCCGGCCAATTGACGTGAGGTGGGAAAAAGCAACCTTGGTGTGAGCGCAAGGCTGCCAAGCGGTGCGCCCGTGGAAAGGAGTAGAAATCGGGTGAAGAGAAGATCCTTCTCAAACACGGTTTGCAAGCGAAAGAAAACCTCAAGAACCTCAAGAACCAAGACCCCAAGAACCCAAGCTCCTCGTGAACCCAAGAACCCAAGAACCTCAAGAACCCAAGTTTCTCGTGAACTTAAGAACCCACGATTGCAGAATGATCATCACTCGAAGCGGAATGGATACTTCGCTTGGAGGTGATGAGCATGAGAGAGGCGAAGAAGAATTTTCCCCACTAGAAGGTTTTTCCGACCCTCCCCCTTCCCCATCTACACCAAGGATTGCACTAACTCCTATTGAGGCTTTAGACCATATGTTTCTGGAAAGGAGGTTAGAACGCGAAGCAAGAAATGTAGAAAAAATGGCAGAAATGGAACGCAGACACGCAGAAAGAAGAGCAGAAAGAAAAGCAAAAATGGAACGCAGACACCAAGAAAGAATCGCAGCGGCGGTCATAGGAATGAGCGACCAACACATGAAAGAGTTCTTGCGACTCGTTTCTCAAGCACAGGCACAGATGCAAGAGATTCGGGAAAAGGAGACTCTCTCAGTCTCTTCTTCTCCAAAGCATGACACACAGAATTTGCATGATTATGAGAAGCATGATGATGATTTGGATGACAAAGATAAGCATGATGATTTGAATGATATTGCTAAGCATGATGATTTGGATGCCAATGACAAGCATGATGATTTGCACGATCAAGATGTGATTTCTCACAAGCATGATAATTTGCATGATCAAGACGTGATTTCTCACAAGCATGATGAGTTGCATGACGATGATGTGATTGTTCACAAGGATGATGTGTTAGTGGATGCTTTTTCTAGCGAAGCTAACCTCGTTGTAGATTCGATCAATCACGAAGAACCGATCTTGGCTTCCGAGTCGAGGTCCAAAGAACCTCCACAGGACGATTCGATCACTCAGGAAGAAGCGATCTTGGCTCTCGAGCCTAGGTCCAAAGAACCCTCACAGGAAGTATTATGTGTTCGCATGATTGATACGCACGCATGGTTCAAGTGTTTCATTCGTGATCGTTTCCTGTATTTTAGTTAGCGTCTTTATGTTATCCCTTTTCCTAGGCATGACATATTGTATGTTGAGTACGTTTCACTCATGGATGAGCACGAATGTATGCGGATTGTTGATGAAAAGCTGAAAAGTATGCATTCAAGGACGTCATTTTCCATGTCTCTTCCTTGGCATGACACATTCGTAGCAAGAGCACATGAAAGTATGAGCACCAAGCATGGGCATTTCCGTTGGGCATTGCCAAAGTTGATTGCCTTAGATCAAAAGAGAGAGATTCGATCTCATTGTTTTTATGTGTTTGATGAACGGTTTGGCACTCCGTCTCTTTGTTCATCTACATGGCATGCACAGTCTTTGAGGAAGACAAGATTTTTCCCACTCACTTTACATGGAATAGGTATGTTCATGGTTTTGTGTTGGAAGTGGTTTTAGGAATTTTCAGCCATGGAGATTCTTGAAGAAGAAAGAAGTATGACTAAAGACGAAGTTGAAGCATCGAAGGAGCCACATAAGACTTTGTGTCGCTTTCGGCGCGGCCCAAAGAAGCAAGCGTGGCAGACCTTTATAAAGTTCAAGTACCGCACGACCCACACATCAGAGTGGGCCAGCAAAGAGTCCCTTCCAGGATTCCGGATGCTATTGGCGATCTCCCTCTACGCCATACAGTTCGGTATCAATACCTCACTTTGAAAAGGAGGGGATGTCACGTGACACATCCAACCCTATGTGTCCGTGGACAAGCTACAGCACGACAAGGGTTCAATCAGTCCAGTCAGTCTAGATTTAGAAGTGATTTGGCACTTTTGTGAGTCTATTCGTAGACCGTGCATGCCCAGTCACTTAGTGTAGATGCATATCCTTTGGTTGCACACAGCATGATCATAAGCATTCCCATCAGAATCCATCAGAATCAGTCAGGGAATTTTCCAGTGATTTTAGCATATTTTTTCTATTTTTGACATTTTTCACTTATTAATTTAAGTGAGTTTCCAACAAAAGTAGGTAGGGCAATTGGGTAAGAAAATATATAAGCAAACCAAAGTTAGCACTAAATGGCAGAAGAGGCAACAGGAGCCAAGCTCAGCAGGAAGCTTCTCCAACAAGACCTTGGTGGATTCCCGCCAAGCAAGACCCATCACTAGCATTTTCTCCATTAGCAGATCCTCGCCGCAACCCTACCACAGCCTGGCGTTTTTGCATCAAGGCACCCTGCCAAGGAACCCCATCCTCTAGCGTTTTTGCAAAGAAGCCAGCTAATCGAGTTGCCGATGCATTCATTAGAAAAGGTACAAATCTCTCTTTTGTGTTGCTCTTTCATCTTTTTTGATGGTGTTAGCATCAATGAAAATGAGAAACAAGTAAGCCGGTGCCCAATCTGGCAAGCATTGTGATGCAGATGGTCACAAATCCATGGCCTTTAAGCTTATTCACCTTTCTTCACTTCTAATCACAATTGTTTTTCCAGATGGCATTAGAGTTGCGGAGCCCCCAGGTTTGGCAGATGAGGCAAGGATTGTTCATCTTTGTAATCTTCAACCTCTTATCTTGGCTTCTAGATATGGTGTGCTCTTGCTGAACCGAGTAGGCAAGGATTGTTCATCTTTGTAATCTTCAACCTCCTATCTTGGCTTCTAAATATGGTGTGCTCTTGCTGAATCGAGTCCCAGCGGAGGTATGGACGACCTCCCACACTTTTGCCTACGACTAGCTAATAATGACATGCCGCCTCGGCATGGTGTATATGTGTGCCGTTTAGTCTGTACAGCTCGCACTAGCTTGCAAAGCTTGCACGACACTAAGAACGTTTGCTACACTTCTTAGCCGTTGGTAAACAAGATTGTCTATCTTGAAACCCAGCTACTTTTATTTCAAAGGTGGCTTGTTTACTACTTGCTCCTAAGCAATTACTCATGTATGTTGACTCGTCATTTTCCTTCATTACCTACTATGGCCTCCAAAACGCTAACCTTGCCTTGTGCCCAACATTTGAAGGGGTGTTAGTGTTTAAGGGTCACTTGGTATATGACATAGTAATAGAGGAGAGAGAGAGAGAGAGAGAGAGAGAGAGAGAGAGAGAGAGAGAGAGAGAGAGAGAGAGAGAGAGAGAGAGAGTGAGAGAGTCGACACGGCCCGACGGAGCTTCATGCCCATGCTCGGCCCGGTGCATGTCCCCGAATTACATCTGGTCAAGCAAGTTTTGGCCACGTTTGAAGGGCGCCAAGATTTGAGATATATTCCTATGTCCATCATTTTCTAAGTCTTAGAAGTATTTGTTGGCAATTGGAGCAACCATCCTTCACTAGTATTGATAGAGGATCAGCCCTCAATTGTGGCATATGGCATCTTTTGTTAGAGATAGCACCACCATGGTTGTCCATACCCTCTCTCGTCTTCTGCAGTTTCTAACTCTCTGTGTCATGTGCACACTTCATTTGCGATACGTGGACATGCTTCTGCTACAGTCCAGTATCAATCGTAGTCTAGCTTAGGACCTAGTATGGCACTTTGTGAGCCTCTAGCCGGACGTGCATGTCTAAGCCGGTCATAGTTGCATACCCTCTCTTGCACAGTACCGCATTTTAGCATGTGCACTTAGCCGCGTGTGAACCACCTCTTAGCCTTGCATTTTATAATAAGTGACTTTTCAACTTCTGGATAGTGGGGCCTGATTTGACATTGCTTGACCCAGCACTTGGCACCTATAAAGGGAGCCCTTTGGGCGCTAGGAGAAGCAGAAGAGGCAGCAGCAGCAAAAGAACCTGCACCCTCGGTGTTCGCAGGCCAGCACCTCAGCATTTTCAACCTCCTCTCATCAGCGTTTTCAGCCCAGAACAGCCAGCAATTTCAGCCTATGATCGCCATCAGCATTCAGCCCCTAGCCTCGTCATGGTTGCAGATCCTAGCCATTTACATCGCTAGCGCTTTCAGCATTCAGCCGTAGAAGTCGTCGTCGCCGCCGTCACCGATACAGTACCCCAGCATCTAGCACCCCTTGTGTTCTGGCTTGGCTCTTGCCTAGCTCAGCATAGGGATCCTGATTCCTCAGTACCCGCAGTACTCCTCAATTGCCATAGTACCCTAGTACCCGCAGTACCCCTCAGTCCTCTGTACCCACAGTACCCCTCAGTACTTGTAGTACCACAGTACCCATCGGTAGCCCAGTACCCCTCAATACCCGCAGCACCCCTTAGTACCCATCAGTACCTTCAGTACCCGTAGTAACCCAGTACCTCAGGACCCGCAGTTGCCAGCAGTACCCCTCAGCATCTACAGCAGTACCCATTAGTATCTCAGTATCATCAACATTTAGCATCATTGTATCATCATTTGTGCAAGAAATAAAGAAAGTACTTGCTCTCGCAACAGAGCAAGAGGGCCCTTGAGGGTTTGGGACCCAACATTCGGTGTCATCTCTTTTCTCTCTCTACCATCCTTTATGAAGAACAGAAGCCAGACAGAGCAGTCTATGCTATGAAGTGAATTGGCCAAACCAAGATGTCTGCGTCATCTTGCCTATATCTCCGCCTCCAATCCTCCGGTGTCGACCAAAACAGAATCCATGCCAACGCTGCCACCAAACCGCATCACGGTGTGGCTCTCAATGTAAATGAGCTGGGAGTGGCCTACTGCCCAGGTCGAGGGATAAGTCTGTTGTAAGGTTACCGAGGGTGAGTGTAAGTAACTCTGAAGGTAGCAATCCAAATGATCAAGAGAGTAGAAGAGCAATAGCACTACTATCCAAGCCAAGCTCCGGATGTAGTCGTGGGATGCCTGATCTCCTCCATCTCGCGAGTAAACTCTACAAGAGAGTCCAAAGCACTGAAGTCCCACTCCAGTCTGTAGATCCAAGCAATGAACCTGCCCAAGAAGAGATCTGAGATCCTCTCCCTAAGTCCATGTAGATGATCATGTGCAAGCAAGTGATCTGACGTGTGGAGGTCAAGTGGTAAGCGTTTGTCCACCCAAGATGGTGGTGTCTTCTCTGGGAATGTCGGAATCCCATATTCCATGAGCATGGTCATATCTCGTGTGAACTCCTCTGATGAGTGCATGGGTGTGTCCATAGCAAACCACGAGTCACCACCCCCTCTAGAGAGCACAACCACGAGTCACCACCCCCTCTAGAGATCTGAGATCCTCTCCCTAAGTCCATGTAGATGATCATGTGCAAGCAAGTGATCTGACGTGTGGAGGTCAAGTGGTAAGCGTTTGTCCACCCAAGATGGTGGTGTCTTCTCTGGGAATGTCGGAATCCCATATGCCATGAGCATGGTTCTCGTGTGAACTCCTCTGATGAGTGCATGGGTGTGTCCATAGCAAACCACGAGTCACCACCCCCTCTAGAGAGCACAACCGCCGAATGATGGCTGGAATGAATGGATCTCCCAAGGATCCTATGCTCGTGTATGATCAAGCTCATATCGAAGATACCGTGTACTTGTCAGAGTGTGCAACGGAAGGTGAGAGAGAGAAAGAGACAATGGCACGAGAGAGAGAGAGAGAGAGAGAGAGAGAGAGAGAGAGAGAGAGAGAGAGAGAGGAGACAGATGGTGGAAAGGTTGGCAGCCCAATAACTCCATATGGCTACATGATGATGAGACGAGACAAGACAAATGAGGGTGCCCCCCCTCCTATATATAGGAGAATAGGGGCTGGTTGGGCAATAATCCTCAATATAGCCCAATGACCTAAAAATATGACCCTCCAATATAAATGGGGGAATATGTGACCAAAATAGGTCTAAAGTGGGAAATGTGCTGAACAACCCTAAGTGTGCCTGAGATCCCTGTCCAGCAAGTGTACGGGTGGCCAACCCACAACCAAGGGCCAGTGCACGTGAGTGGTGTGTGAAGCCTGTAGACAATGTGCAAAGCATCTGGAGATGAAGAATCTAACACCCCCTCTCAACAACAGATGCGGAGAAGCTGTCGAGGAGAATACAACACGCCTGGTAAATCTGGAGAAGATGTAAATCCCGGGAGAAAAGGATGAGGAGCGCCAGCCAAACAACACGACAATCCGTACAGCACCAATGTGATGATGACCAAGGGTGAGGACACTCCGATCAAGTCGAACAAGGAAGCTGATGGAGTGGCAAGCTACGGAATAAGTCGCTGAAGAGGATTTATGAGGAAGTAACCTAAGATGAGCTTCCAATAGCCCATCGGTGATGATCACCACTGGGATGGAGGGACCCAATGTAGCAGCAGGAGACAAGACATGGGGTGCCCCCCTGAAGAGGAGCACTCTGACCAAGAGGAGAGGAAAACTGCCGAGGTGGAAAACCGGTATTATATCCAAGTCAAAGAAGCTCGAGCAGAAGAGGGAGGAAGAGCAGGAAGAAGAGGCTCAATAGGGAAGGCATCATCCACCATAGTAGACAAGATGACAAGATAAGCAATCCATCCCTGTAGAGACCGCAATATCTGCAATCTTTCGGGAGAAGAGTCGTCTTGAGGGTATATATAAGCTGCAATATGATCTGTCGTTCCATGGCAGACACACAATATCGAACAAAAGAGTCGGAGGAGATCCTGGGAAAAGTCAACTTGTGGGAGCCCATCCACCACCGGGGTCTGGACAAAAACTCCAAGAGAGAGTCTGCAAGTGCAAGTCGTGAAGACACGCAACACTTCCCCCCTCGGAAAGTAATGGAATGTGGTGAGGTAAAGGACGGCTGAGAGGATGCATCGGGAAGAATGACCGGTGTTGTAGAAGTCATAGCCTCAGATTAGACCAACAAAGCAAGGATCATCCAGGAGGTCTTCACCGTGTAGGTAGTGCATAGGTACATCCAAACTCCATGTGGAGGAGCCACATAACCAAGCAGAAGCAAGGAAGAGGCTCTACCAAGTAGAGGCAAGCAAGGCAAAAGAGCCACCATGGAGCAGTGTGTTGAAAGAGACCCTGCAGGCATCCAAATGCCAAAGGATACTCACATCTAGGAGAACATGTCCAAAAGAAGTGTCTGACGTGCCAAGAGGCACAGGTCTAACATACAAAGAACCAATGAAGAAGGTGGATAGGCAATCCCAGATAGAGAAACAGCAGTCGAGGGAGAGTTACTGAGGAAGAAGTAGCAATGGAAAACACAAGCCACGTCCACATAAGTGCCTGTACCAATCCAATCCCCTGCATCTTCCGGAGGGCAAGAGAGCCTCGAGGAGGGAAGATCTACAATGTCGAGGGAGATCCGTCAGTTGTGCCAAAACCTATATCTGAGTCCACGTCTCAATGTCGGAGAAGGAGCAAAGCTAAGAAGAGGATCTGAATAACCACGCCGGATGAAATGCCAAATGACCGCGAAGTAGGGGTTACGTGACGGGAGAGGCAAGGGAAACCCGAAGAGATGTTGAAGGGGCAAAGTAGAGGTGTTGTCGAAAACCTGAAAACGTAGCCAAAGGGAGCTCGAAACACCGCAAGGACGCAGAGGTTTGAGCAAAACGCCACGTGATGGAATCACCGATGCCAAGAGTGTAAGGTGAGGGCTGTAAATACACCAAAACAGGCTGAAAATCAGCAAGGTAGAAGTCGGAGAATCGCCGGTAAAGTCACGGGATTGATCAGCTTCCAAGCGGGAAGACCAAGGGGCAAGGAGCGGGGCTCCGGCTGTCCAAGATCGGCAAGGAGGAAAGGCTGAAGTAGAGGTAAAACACTGGTCTAAAACTGCTGTTGTCTTGCTGCCAAAAATGCTAGTGCAACTGGCTGCTGTCCTGCCCAAAAACGCTAGGGATTAGGGCTGACAAAAACGCAGATCAGTGGCTGCCTTCTTGTAAAGAACGCAAGATCAGAAGTTGGCTGAAAAACGCCAAGCAAAGGAGAGGGCAGGTGGTAGAGGGAGGGAGGGGCGCTAGCAAAGGTTGCAGAAGAAGATGCACATCCACAAAACGCTAGGGCTGAAGCAAAAAAACGTTGGTCCCAATAATGCTGATGGAGATGAAGCAATTCTTCGCGATGAAAATCTCCGCAGAGCCCTCCCAGGTGTAGGCGATGGCAGATCCAAGCCTAGAGCTCTGATACCATGTCAGAGTGTGCAACGGAAGGTGAGAGAGAAAGAGACAATGGCACGAGAGAGAGAGAGAGAGAGAGAGAGAGAGAGAGAGAGAGAGAGAGAGAGAGAGAGAGAGAGAGAGAGAGAGAGAGAGAAGAGACATGACAGGAGACAGATGGTGGAAAGGCTGGCAGCCCAATAACTCCAAATGGCTACATGATGATGAATCATGAGACAAGACAAGACAAATGAGGGTGTCCCCCCCTCCTATATATAGGAGAATAGGGGGTCGTCGGGCAATAATCCTCAATATAGCCCAATGATCTAAAAATATGACCTTCCAATATAAATGGGGGAATATGTGACCAAAACAGGTCAGAAGTGGGAAATGTGAACAACCCTAAGTGTGCTTGAGATCCCTGTCCAGCAGGTGTACGGGTGGCCAACCCACAACCGAGGGCTAGTGCACGTGAGTGGTGTGTGAAGCCTGTAAACAATGTGCGAAGCATCTGGAGATGAAGAATCTAACAGTAGTGCAACAGTCACTGAGAAACCGCACGGACCACCACCGCTTGAACCTGCAACCCAGTGTGGCCAGGTGGCTAAGCTGTGAAAAGCCAGACTAAACAGTCTGCACTGTAGAAGCTACCATAAGCTGCAGCAGTCACCGGTAGACCACACGGACCACCATCGGATGGTGTCCTGTCAGTAGGTAGGGTAACCCAAGATGAGGGGAAAGCCAAACTCAACAATCAGTTTTGATGCAAGAAGGCCATGTCATTGCTTACGAGAGCAAGATGTTTTCACGTCCAGAGATGGTGACACAGATTTATGAGAGAGAGCTATTGGCAGATATCCATGCTCTTACTCAGTGGCGACACTATTACCTTGGAGAGGATTTTACAATCTTTACAGATCATCATAGTTTATGCTACTTCTTGTCACAGAAGCCCTTGGTTTTGGCAATTTCCCGATCCATCATCGAAGCTTTGAGAATATGGTAGATCAGTACGCCACAGATCCTAACTTTGCAGACATCTTTAGCCGGATACAAAGCGGGGAGACAGTTACAGGCTATTCTATACGGGACGGCTATTTGATGTGAAAAACGATGTTGTGTGTTACACAGCCAGTGAGGAAAAAGGTTTTGACAGAGACCATTGTCCAGGCCACCGCAACATAGATACTACCTTGCAGGATGTTGAGCGTTACTTCTATTAGCGAGGCTCAAAAAGGATGTGGACGACTTTGTTCACAATTGCTTAGTATGCCAAAAGGAGAAGTTTGACATGCATGAGGCACCAGGACTTCTACAGTCTTTACCCATTCCCTCCCGCCCCTGGGAAAGCATTGCTATAGATTTCATTTTTTACCTTCCCTGTAAGGATTCTAGTTACTAATCCTTAATTAAGTACTTAAATTCATGATTAAGACTTAAGAAACTTAAACTTAACTCAGAGATAAGACTCTGTGTTTGATTCATTGATTGAAATGTGTTACAAGGGCGTTCTTATATAGAAACGGAAGAGACACATGTGAATAGGTGTGACCCATCATGAAGAGACACATCCTTTAGGCAAATAGACGCATCCATTCGATGAAGAGCCGCAACCATTGGTTGAAGGGGCATGACTAGTCGTCGAAAGAGTGTGGCTGTTGGTAAAGAGGCATGACTTTTTTTATGATTTTGCAAGGAAGAGACGCTAATGGGCGTCTGGAAAACACTACTGGTGGTAATAACTCACAAAAGGAAAAGATTGGAAAGAAGTGCCGCCATGCGCAAGGAATCTTTGAATTGGAACCGTCTGCCTACGTTGAGCGACGCCCCGGTACAAGAACCTTCTTTAATGTGATCGCAGACTCTGTTTGTGAAAGAAAAACATCGAGATCAATGCTCTATGATTTGGGCATTCCCTATGTGGGAGGACACAAGAGGTGTCACAAGACGGGCACCACGTGCCAATAGAAAAGAACAGACTGAACAACTTTAAGCACTTCAAATAACAACTGAACTGAAATAGAGAGAGACGACACGCGACACGGAGTTGCGGAATTCCACCCCAGAGAGTATTGGCCCCAAACCTTGGCGCCCCTTTCGGTATTTCTTTATATTGCATCAACACAATACAAGCCGGTACTCCAAACTCTTCACCTTCTCCAAGAAGCATGCCAGAGAATGAGCCCTAACCTCATATTTAAAGGCCCTTGGCCTGAAAAGCAGTTACAATAAAAAGCCTTTAAAACTCAAAAGCTTCTGGTCCAAAAAGCAATGCCAAAAGCTGCTTTTTATCGCGTTGATGTCCGTACAGCAGGCCACGTGTCAGCCTGCCACGTCAACAAATTAGGGTTAGGGTTAGGGTTAGGGTTCTGATTTTAGGGCTAGGGTTTCGGGCAAAATTAGGGTCTCTGATTTTAGGGTTAGGGTTTCAGTAGAATTAGGGTTTCGACACGTCAGCAGTTTGTTACATCTCCCCTTCTTGAAAGAGATTAATCGTCCGCAATTACAACATATCTGCAAAACAACTCAAGTTAGCTCAAAAATTTCCGAGAGTCATTCCGAGGGACAATCTGTTTGCTCTCTTTATTAAGGAGTTAGCTTCTCCTTTCTGCTCTTTTGATAAAGGAATTAGCTTCTCCTTTCGGCTCTTTTGATCAAGGAATTAGCTTCTCCTTTCGGCTGTTTTGATCAAGGAGTTAGCTTCTCCTTCCGTCCAGATCAGAACTCTTGATATTCCGCGTAGTAAAATTAGCCATCACACCCAGACCATACTGATCTTCCACGGGTGTCTTGATGCACTAAAATTACATACCCAAGGCAATCTCATCCAATTAGGAATATTCAGTGTGGTTGGCACATCACAATGCAACACAAATGCTTACATATGCATGTTACAAGACATAGAAACATAAAGCCATCGATGAACACTCCTCCCGCATAACCTAACAAGGTCAGGGCCGGGAGATATTCAACGACTCCCTCATCACTCCTCCCGCATAACCTAAAAAGGTCCGGGCCGGGAGATATAGAGTCCTTTTACAACCAAACGCCTCCCAGACCGCAGCCTGCGTCGTTTGGAGGTGTTGAGAGTAACCACTGCTCAGACTTCTTAATACTCCTCCTATATAACCATCCAAGTCCGGGCCAGGAATCACAACAACAATTATTTTACAAGCATACAACCAAACGCTCCCCAGGCATCGGCCTGTATCGTTCGGAGGTTTTCAAACATACAACGAAACGCTCCCTAGGCATCGGCCTACGTCGTTCCGAGGTTCAAACAATACCAAAACAGTATTTCTCACTTCTCCACCCGGGAGTAAAATCACCAATCATTGAAACCAGTATCAAACTAGAGTCAAACAATTCAAATCGGCACCAAAACAGGTTCAAAAATAGATACCATCCATTTCAAACAAATTCCAAACAGGATCACCAAACAAGATCAAACAGAACTCAAACTTAAAAAGCAATCTCGACATCAGACGAGCTTGAAAAGTCGACTGACTTTCCATCTTGAAACCTGTACCAAAAATTAGGGTTAGGTTCCTTCCATGAGGCCATAGCCGAGCACAGCATGGTCCATCAGCTCTTGGACAAACAGTGTTGCTTTGGCGGCGATGGTAATCCCAAGATAGCAATCGCACTAAACCTCCAAAGTCATATGCTCGTGAAGAGACATCTACTGAGAGATGTCAAGAAATTTCAAGATATAATCTGCTAGGGTTTCCATGGCAAGCATTTCAAGATACCCCACTATGCCAGAAGTTGCACTCCGAAGGAAGATGTCAAAAACCATATAACTTCGAGCAAAATTTTTCTTGAAAGCTTGCCAAGTACTTTGAGTATGCTGCTTGGTAGCTATCAACATCTGCATGGCATTGCCTCTGAGAAAAACAGTGACTCGAAACAAATCTTGGATCCTTCTTTTGCAAGGGATCTTAATGGCTTATGCCCTGTAAGACATGAGCGGTGAAGACGGGAGCGCGCTCGATGCGCGATGAAGTAAGGGTGGGAGTGGCTAACAAGATCCCTCAAATAAAATTCCAATAGCTCTGTCTGCTCTTTTGTAGGACCGGTATTCTTTCAGAAAAGTACACGCCTGATGCTCTGATACCACTGTCACAAGACGGACACCACGTGCCAATAGAAAAGAACAGACTGAATAAATTTAAGCACTTCAAATAACAACTGAACTGAAATAGAGAGAGACGACACGCGACACAGAGTGGCGGAATTCCACCCCAGAGAGTATTGGCCCCAAACCTTGGCGCCCCTTTCGGTATTTCTTTATATTGCATCAACATAGTACAAGCCGGTACTCCAGACTCTACACCTTCTCCACGAAGCCCTAACCTCATATTTAAAGGCCCTTGGCCTGAAAAGCAGTTACAATAAAAAGCCTTTAAAACTCAAAAGCTTCTGGTCCAAAAAGCAACGCCAAAAGCTGCTTTTTATCACACTGGTGTCCGTATAGCAAGCCACGTGTCAGCTCGCCACGTCAGTAAATCAGGGTTAGAGTTAGGGTTATGGTTTCTGATTTTAGGGTTAGGGTTTTGGATAGAATTAGGGTTTCTGATTTTAGGATTAGGGTTTCGGACAGAATTAGGAATTCTGATTTTAGGGTTAGGGGTTCAGCAGAACTAGGGTTTCGACACGTCATCAGTTTGTTACAAGAGGTTTAATACAGCGCAGGATTACACGCAAGGACAAATACCTAGATTGATTTCTAGGAGGATTATTCTTCTCGGGATTAAGAAGGTGACATTGAGTTAACAGATTCTCGAAAAAGACGTGAATGATGAGTTCTTACATGGCTCGTAAGTTTAATGATTGGTGAAGGATATCATCGAGGTACTAGAGGAACGACATAAACCGGTAAGATAAGTATTGAATTATTGAATTTTTGTTTAATTTAATTTTTAAGTTCTCTTCTGAGAAAGAACCAGCTCAACTCACCATTGAGCAAGATTTTGAATTTTTTCAATTTCTCCCTGGCAGTTCAGTTGGATCTCTACAGTTGAGGACAACTGTTTATAAGTGAGAGGGATGTTGCTAAATTGGCTTTATCTGACAAAAAAATAATTCTAAATGAATTAGAATTATTGAATTTATAAGTGAGAGGCTTTTCTCGTTTGAAACACATGGAAAAAATAATTCTAAATGAATTATTGGAATTTTAAGTGAGAGGGTTTTCTCACCGGAGACATCCGAGTACAGATATTTCTAGTGCGTCATTCAAAAAGATGATGCGAGCACGGTGAAAGGGAATATTTGTAAGGCCACTAAGAACGGATACTTCTGATGCATCACATCAGATGGGTGACAGGGAGTATCGAGAAGAAGTATCCGACCATCCGGGAACGGACATCTCTGATGCGTCATAGGATGGGTGACAAAGATCATCGCGAAGGAGATTGTACCGTAAGTTCAGAAGGAAAGGACTAGGTGATGGGTATTCCTGATGCGTCACAAGGTGGGCGACGAAAGGCAATATCTATAGTCAAGAGGAAATTCCGAACTATGTTAGAATCATAGTTTTTTTCATACGCGTCCGATTCGGCAATCATACTTCCGGGCGCGTCCGCGTCCGATTGGCGCATGGTTGAGCAGAATGTGAGTAGGGCAATTTTTACGAGCTGGCAATATTTCCCCCAAAATGTCAAATTTACCCCAAAACGTCTCTACGCGAGTTTTCTAAAAACTGCAACACTGCCGTTTCTGCACACAGTGACTCGATTGAGGCTTGAGAGTCGAGACCTTGAGCCGAGAGCCCTACCCCCACACTCTTCCGCGCGCGGCTGATTCTTCAACTATGCCCTCCGTTACCCGTGGGCCGTGGGCTGCGCCTGAGTCTAGACTCGTGAGGCCTCCACTTTGTCAAGGTTTGCAGTGTGCACCTTGCAAGTTTGTAGAATCCAGATGGGCCGAGTGAAGCGTCCCGAATGGCAGTATGCAGAACAATTGAAGCCTCAAAAGAAAGGGCAATTTACATGTAAATCCAAGTATTGTGGGCATACTTGGGACGGCGGTCCCTCCCGTATTCGTGCACATTTATTGTCCCTCTCTGGCTATGGTGTAGGCCCATGTGACAGTGTGCCAAAGGACGTCAAAGAGGTGGTCACAAGATTGCATGTAGATGTACAGAATGATGGGAAGGACCCAAATGCATTTGTAGATGCCTTGGTGGATGATTTGGGAGGTAATGCCTCTCTATCTCAAGGAGGTGCCTCAGGCTCATTGAGTACACATGCATCAGGGAATGCTCATGTAAATGCCACTGGGACTTCGGCTTCCAAATCAAAAGTGGGGTCCTCGAGCAAGAAGAGGAAGGTTGCACAAGGGCCTTTGGCAAGTGCATTTAGCTTGCAAGCACGCAAGCAAGCAGATCAAGCCTTACATAGGTTTTTTTATGCAAAGGACATTCCTGAATGGAAAGTGCGGAGTCCTTTCTTTTTGGAAATGGTCAAGGCAATTGGACAAGTTGGTCCATCTTATGTGTCTCCCACATACAATGCTTTGCGCACCACAGAGTTAAATGATGAGGTCAAATGCATTGGTCATGAGATCATGGGTGTGCACGAGAAATGTAAGAAACATGGATTCACAATTGTATGTGACGGATGGTCTGACACTAGACGCAGATCTATCATTAACTTTCTTGCATGCTCTATACATGGTTCTGTGTTTTTGAAATCTGTGGACACATCTGGGGAGACAAAGACATCAGAATTTATTTTCAAGCAGCTTAAGGATGTGATTATTGAGGTAGGACCCTCCAACGTTGTGCAGGTATGCATGGACAATGCAACTAATTGTGTTGGGGCCGGGCAAATGGTGGAAGAGAAATGGAAACACATTTTTTTCACGAGATGTGCATGCCATTGCTTGGACCTCTTGTTTGAGGATATTGGGAAGCTCCCATGGTGTTAGGTGCAGCGGAATGAATGTTTGCGCTTTGCTCAAGATGAGTGCTCCGAACTAAGCTGAAGGTTCCTTTTGTTCTTATGGAAGGTAGAGAGCCTTCCGTTCTTAATGAGAGAGTGCTATGATCACAAACAAAGTGAATGGACACTGTGCGTGCAAGTGTATGAGACTGAGAGATAGAGGGAGAAGGGAGATACGACACCAGAGACGTTGTAAAACCCTCCTCCGAAGGCCCCACTGAAGGCCCCACTCTCATCAGCGAGAGTTGTCTACTTATGATTGCACAATCTGGTACAAATGGAATGCATGAGACTGATGCAAGTCTAGGCTATGTCGGCGATGACGACGGTGATGACGAAGTCGACCTAAGGCTGAAATCTGCAATCTTTTATATGCTGTCCAAAAACGCTATGGGCTGAAATCTGCGATTAGTCCAAAACGCTGATTTGGGAGGGTTGTTTCTGTGGTTCTTTGATGCTGAAAATCTGCAGGTTTAGGGCTGAAAACTGATGATCTTCAAGGCTGAAAACCGATGGTCTTACCGGGGCTGAATCTCCTACTCTTCGAGCTGAATCTTGCCGACTCTTCATGGCTGAAAACGCTAGGCTGCTGTGGCTGAAAACGTTGCAAACTGCTAACGCTGGGTCATGCAAAAACGCCAGGGATGCAAAAATGCTAGCTGTGGGCATGGGGGTGAGTGTAGCGAGGTGGCCAGGGCTGGGGGTTGAGGGCAGAAAGAAGCAGAGGGCAATGGAGGAAAGGTAGGGGGGTGGGAGGGGGGGCTACTATCTAAATTCTTTGTGAATATAGAGTAATATTTTTAGAAGTAGAAACAGATACATTGGGCTGCAATAGGACTAAATGTTTTATTTTTGAAGATGATATTTTGCAAAAGAGTAGTTAGCTGGTGTAGCATGATGTCATGCATAGGTGGGTAGGCGGTGAAGAATCTCTTTTTTGGTTTGTTTAAAAATAAACAAGGTGATTTTTTTTCTTTGTCAATTTTCTTGTGTGACTGCTCGTGTTTTTGTGATTGCTTTAGCCTCTCTTATAAATCGTAAGTTAAGATACTGACTTTATGAAGGTATGTGTTGTTTCTCACATGCTTTTATTGTTCAGGCTTCTTGTCAATAATTTGCAGACAATGGTTAGGTAGTTCCAACATAATAGAACAGATTATTGAAGGGTTTTGGAAATTTTGCTATGCCAAGACTGAAAATCCAACATAAAGGAATCTTATCAGTTGAAATTTCTCTTGCTTGTTAGAGTGCAAAATTGTTTTCCCCTTGAATGGCCAAATCTTTTCTTATTAGGGAGATAATGGCGTGACATCCAAGCAAAATGGAAAAGAAAACCACGTTCTTCCTCCGGCAAGTTTATCAAATGGTTTCTTGCCCAAGTTGAAAGAGCTGCAAGTACATAATAGGAAGCTTCAAGCCAGGGAAAAGGTGCGTGTCAGGTCTGTAATCTCTTTTTTACCTTAAATTATTCATTTTTAGTGCCAATGTGTGTTAATTTTCATGATCATGTGAATATTTATTTTTTAATAATCTGTCTGCGGTCCTATTACATGAGGGTAATTGTAAAAGGCCCTCTTGTGCCATTGCTTGTGTTGAAATGAATAAATTTTGTATTTTCATACTGGTAGGATTTGTTGAAAGAGTTGTCAGAAAAGAACCTCGCCTTGGCTTCCCTTCAAGAGGCTCATGGAAAGACTTTGGAAGAGTTGGGGATGCTGAAAGAGTCTTCAATAAAAGAGAGGGAAGAGCTGTCAAGTGTGAAGACCCAGCTTCACAGTATGTACTTGAATTGCTCTCAAATGGAATAAAAGCAATAGCTGCATGGGTGTTTCAGACTATTACTTATCTTCTTACTCTCATACATTCTAGGAGAACGAAAGCTAGTAGAAGAAGCGAACAGGGAGAACAAAAGATTGAAATTAGAAAAGCAAAAGGTAGAGCGCTTCTTGTTTTCCTTTTGCACTTGGTAAAGTCTTCCTTATGTCATATTTTTGATTTGTATGCTTACACCTTCCTTCTTTATGTCATATTTATGGTTTGTGTGCTCACACCTGCTGCTGCTCTTAAGTCTAGTACTGTTACTGGGTTGTTTAGATGAAGCAGGAGAACATGCAAGGCGTGTATGTCATCTATTGTAAGTGAGAACATCTTTTGGTCATGTAGGAAAAGGGACCATCTACAATGGGCAGGTCATTTTTATAGACAACACTGTAAGGATTGCGGGTTTTGTAACAACTCTCATGTGTAACTGCACTCCATGTGTCACACTATATGTGTGTGTTGTGTTGCCTACTATGTGTCAGCCTACATGTATAACCATGTGTTAGCTTGTGTGTCAATACCGTGTGGCCTATGTAGCTCTATGTAAGAGCACTTTTGTACAAAATTCAATAATGAATCAAGTATCTATTTTGCATTTGTGTTTGACTTTCTTTCTCGAGTTATTTTGATAGCTAATTATCATCGTTTAATTATGAACGGCTCTTTTCATTATCCGCCCTAAAACCCTACAACTGGTATCAAAGATTAATGTAGGGTTTTATTTAATTATCATTAGCATTATTTTCAAATAATCAAAATAGCTATTTTGTTGTAAATATCTACTTTACTCTCTTCAGTATTTTCTTTGTATGCATGAGCTAGGTGTCAATCTCTGTTGCTTTTATATTTAATAAAGGATATTTTGAAGGTCTATTTTTTTGGCCTCTTATTTTGTTTGGTATTATCAACACTTGCGCTGTATAATGTGGCTGCCTGTGTGTTTTTGAGTTTTTCCAATGCTCACTTAAAGTTTTTAAGTCTCACTACATTTTGTTTTTGTGGAGCTCATACTTTTCTAAAGGTGGTGTGGGAGCCACTACTAAATAAGATCTTATAAAGTTTGAGCACCATTTGACATTATCTGCTCTCGTCAAGACGTTACCCTCTGTTAGGGAATAAAGGCCTAAGTGCCTTGTACTTATAACTTATAAGTTAAAAAGACTTATAAGTGAGGGGGCCCAAGTGTGAATGGCCCCCTAGTCACTTACTCATATACTCAAATATGAAGCCCAAAATGCATAGCGTGGCTTTTTTCCCAGTTTTCAACGAGCTCTCTCTCTCTCTCACGTTCTTCTCTGCGTGTGCTTCTACAGCGCCTCTCTCCTCTTCTCCTTCACTCTCATTGCATAGGACAGCAAGTGGGCTCTCTCTCCTGCTCCCCCACACATGGTATCAGAGCTTTAGGGTTTCCAAGAGAGCCATCTTCGCAACACAGATCAGAATTCTGTTTTTGCTCGCTGCGGGAAGGATATTCAACCGTTTTTGTCGCGAAGGGATCCTCTCACCGTGTAGAATCGACCTCCGGTGACAGTTTCCCCAAAATTAGGGTTTCAAAAACTGGCGAACAGCAGCCTATTTCTGCTGAAATTGACCAATTTCGGGGTCAATTTGATGCAATTTCATTAGGGCAAGTCTCACAGGTCATTCTTACAGGTGTTTTCACCAACGAGGTTCTGAAAATTCAGCAAAACAGGTGTTTACAGGTCTGATTTTTGCCCTAAAACAGGGAATTTCAGCAAGCAAATGATGTATACACCTTGTGGAAACCTTTGGTAAGGGTTTGGCAGTGAATGTACGCTGTTTTGGGGTGATTTCGCGTGAAATTTGCTCGCTGTTTTTCTGTAACAGCAAGCTGTTTTTTGTCCGATTGCGCACATTTGGGCGTGTTTAGGTCGGCAAAACAGGGTTTCAGTGTTTGCAATCACTCAGAATGGCTTCTAGCAGTGAAAGTGGCAATTTGTTGCACATTCGTAAGCTTGAAGGTGCCCATAACTTTGCTATATGGAAGAAGCAATGTTATAATGTGATGCTGCAGAAGAAATAGGGGAAACCTATTAAGTTACAGGGTGTGAAACCGATTGATATGGAGGTTGAAGAATGGGAAGAAGTGGACGAGTTGGCTCGCTCCACGATCATGCTTTCGGTGTCTGACAATTTACTCTTCAATGTAGAGAACGAGCAGACAGCATGGGACATGTGGAAGCGTTTAGACGAGTTGTATGCACAGCAGAGTGCTGCCAGTAAAGTGTATTGGCTCAAGGAGCTTATGGATCTCCGCATGAAGGAGGGCACGCACATGTCGGTGCACCTCAATGAATTCAATTCTATTTTCAGCCAACTGACAGAGCTGAAATTCACTATTGATGAGGAGTTCAAAGCTACTTTTCTGCTATGCACATTGCCCGAGAGTTGGGATGTATTCCGGACAGCTCTTAGTAACTCAAGTGCGTCACTTAAGTATGCAGATGTAGAGAGTTCTCTCCTGATGGAAGAGATGAACAGGAAGAACACCACAGGTGGGTCTTCTAATGCATTGCACTTGAGAGGCAGGTCTCAACAGAGGGAGAAATCTGACAGTAAGGACTGGGCACGCAGCAAATCTCGTAGGAAAGATGTTGTGTGTCATCATTGTGGAAAGAAAGGGCATTATAAACGGGAATGCTATGAGTGGAAGAAAGAGAAGAACAAGGGTGCTGAAACTGATGCAAAGGACAAGGGAAATGCCAAGAAGAGCACTGTGTTGATTGAGGAAATCAATGTTGCTAGTAGTTGTGACAGTGCCAGCAGCACCGATGTACTCAATGCCTCTTCTGTGGATGCACATACCCTTGCTATGGGTTCTGATGTGGACATGCATACTTGGATTCTTGATTCAGGTGCCTCCTTTCATGTAACACCTCATAGGGATTGGTTTACACAGTACTCAGGTGAGGTGCAGGGCACTGTTTATTTGGGAGACAACTATGCATGTGACATTGCAGGTATTGGCAGTGTCCAGTTTTCCTTTGTTGATGGTATGACTTTTGTTTTGCACAAAGTGCGTCATGTGCCACAACTCAAGAAGAGTTTGATTAGTACAGGGCAGCTAGATGATGCAGGCTATCACACCACTTTTGGTGATAGCAAGTGGAAAATTTGTAAAGGGGCCCGGATTGTAGCCAAGGGTTGTAAATCGGACACTTTGTATCCTTTGCATGTATCTAATGTGCGTGACCATGTTGTCGCCGTAACCGAGCAGCCAAGTGTTTCTTTGTGGCATGGCCGGTTGGGACACATGAGTAAAAGAGGAATGCAAACTCTGTCTCGTTGTGGTTATTTGCCGTGTATGAGGTATGTTGATTTTTCTCATTGTGAGCACTGTATTTATGGTAAGCACAGTCAAACACCGCACAAAAGGTCTATTTCTTTGAAGTCTGACAGGTTAGACTTAGTGCATTCCGATGTATGTGAAATGCCACAGTTGTCCTTAGGGGGAAAGAAATATTTTGTCTCGTTTATCGATGATGCTACACGTAAGGTGTGGGTGTATCCAATACGTGCTGAAAGCGATGTTTTGGATACTTTCAAGAAGTTTCTTGCGTTTGTTGAGAATCAAACTGACAAGAAGCTTAGGTCTTTGCGCTCAGACAATGGGGGGGAGTATGTATCAAAAGCATTTATTGACTTTTGTGCTACTAAAGGTATTAAAAGAGAGCTCACGGCTCCTTTTAATCCCTCTCAGAATGGAGTTGCAGAGAGGTTGAACCGGACTATCCAAGAGAAAGTTCGGAGTATGCTGTCACATGCTGCATTACCTCATGGTTTTTGGGCAGAAGCTGTACAAACAGCTATTCACTTGATTAATCGCTCACCTAGCAAGGCTTTGGGTGGAAAGGTGCCTGAGGAGGTGTGGTCTGGCAAGCCACCCTCATATGCACATTTAAGAGTGTTTGGTTGTGAGGCCTATGTTCACATCCGGAGTGAACTGCGCACCAAACTAGAACCAAAGTCTCATAAATGCATTTTCCTAGGATATGGTGAGGATGGTGAAATGGGGTATAGATTATGGGATCCCGCATTACGGAAAATAATACGCAGCAATGATATCATCTTCAATGAGAATTGCATGCACAAACAGCCCACAAAGGTCGAGGAAGTGTGCCGGGTTGTTTTTCGTGAAGATGTTACATATGGACAGCCAAGAAGGCCCAATGTTCAGCAGCCTTTACATGCTGAAAATGGTGCTGAAAATCAGCCATTAGCTGCTGAAAATCAGCCCCAACAAGTTGCCATTGATGCACCACAGGTAGGGGAACAGGTTGATGCTCCTAGACCGCCCGTTGTTGCGATGCAACCGGCTGAACAGCCTGCTGTTTTTGATGGTTTACAGGCTGAAAATCCACCTGTTATGGATCATTGGGTGCGTAGGTCTACTCGGGTGACAAGGCCCCCCGATAGATATGAACCGTCTTTGGACTATGTCATGCTTACTGATTGTGGTGAGCCGTCTTGCTATAAAGAGGCTATGCAACGGGAAGACAGTAAGAAATGGTTCAAAGCAATGGTTTCGGAAATGCAGTCTTTGGAGAAAAACCATACATGGGACTTGGTTGATTTGCCTAAAGGGCATAAGGCTCTGCCATGTAAATGGGTTTACAAGACCAAGGTCACATCTGATGCTTCTTCTAAGTACAAGGCACGTTTGGTTGCTAAAGGGTACAAGCAAAAGCATGGTGTTGATTTTGATGAGATTTTTTCTCCTGTTGTAAAGCTTGCCACATTACGTCTTGTTTTAGGCTTGGTTGCTTCTGAAGATATGGAGTTAAAGCAAATGGATGTCAAAACAGCGTTTTTGCATGGCGATTTGCTTGAGATGATCTATATGATGCAGCCAGAAGGTTTTGTGTCAAAGGGGCAAGAGAAGAAAGTATGTAGACTCTTGAAGAGCTTGTATGGTTTGAAACAGTCTCCCCGTGCATGGTATCACAAGTTTGATACATTCATGAGGTCTCAAGGATACAAAAGAAGTAATTCTGATCACTGTTTGTATATCAAAACGGCAAGTGATGGATCTCTTCTATTGCTGATTTTGTATGTTGATGACATGCTTATTGCGGGTAACAATGTCACGGAGTTGGATGCACTACAGCAAAGCTTAAAGAATCGCTTTGACATGAAGGATCTTGGTAATGCTAATCATATTTTGGGCATGCGTATCTCTCGAGATAGGATCAACAGGCGTCTGTATCTATCTCAACGAGATTATGTCAATAAGGTGCTACATCGTTTTCATATGGATGGGGGAAAGGCACTTGGTACTCCGCTGCCTCCATATGTAAAACTGACTGCACATGACTGCCCAAACACAGATGATATGCGGGCTGAAATGGCCAAGATTCCTTATGCATCAGCCGTTGGCAGTTTGATGTATGCTATGGTTGCTACATGTCCGGACATTGCATTTGCGGTGGGAGTGGTAAGCAGGTACATGAGCAATCCTGGCAAAAAGCATTGGGAAGCAGTGAAGTGTATCTTGAGATACTTGAAAGGCACTAAAGACTTGTGCATTTGTTTTGGGAAGAGTGAGACATCTGTGCATGGCTTTACAGATGCAGATTTTGTTGGACATCCAGATTGCAGGAAGTCTACCTCTGGATATGTGTTTACATTCATAGGAGGTGCAGTTTCTTGGATTTCTAGACTGCAAAAATGTGTTGCTTTGTCTACCACTGAGGCTGAGTATGTGGCTGCCACTGAGGCATGCAAAGAAGCTTTGTGGCTCATGCGTTTGGTAGAAGAGCTTGGCATTAAGTCACCGGTTCCTGTGCTACACTGTGATAGTCAGAGTGCTATTATGCTTGCAAGGAATCCTGTTTTTCATGCCAAGACAAAGCACATAGAGGTGAAGTATCATTTTATCAGGAGTGTGCTTGATGACAAGAGCATTACACTTGTCAAGGTGCACACAGATGACAACCCTGCAGATCTTTTGACCAAGAGTCTTCCAGCAGAGCGGTTTGCATATTGCCGACAGATGATGGGTGTTGGATGAGTAAGTGCATGATCAGCTGTTGTATCATAGTTAGCTGATTCTTTGATCTCCCAAGGTACATTGCCTTTAGGTGGGAGGTTGTTAGGGAATAAAGGCCTAAGTGCCTTGTACTTATAACTTATAAGTTAAAAAGACTTATAAGTGAGGGGGCCCAAGTGTGAATGGCCCCCTAGTCACTTACTCATATACTCAAATATGAAGCCCAAAATGCATAGCGTGGCTTTTTTTTCAGTTTTCAACGAGCTCTCTCTCTCTCTCACGTTCTTCTCTGCGTGTGCTTCTACAGCGCCTCTCTCCTCTTCTCCTTCACTCTCATTGCATAGGACAGCAAGTGGGCTCTCTCTCCTGCTCCCCCACACCCTCGGGCGTGAGAGCTACCCCACCTCCTTGGCTCTAGCTCGGCGAGTGGGCACCCCTCTCTGCAAGCCACTCAACACTACTCATGCTTGTTGCCGTTGCCACAATATTACGTGGCTTTGCAGCAAAATCAACACGGAAGCTAGCATCCCTCAATTAACACGACATCACCATCGCCAAGCTTGCACGCTTGCAATCAGCTCTCAGCTCGTCCCCTTCTCGTTGCCCTATGCTTGTCAGTTGATATCAATGACGCTTCTACACCTGCTCAAGCCGCGCTGCTCCTGCAACTCTTGCTCAAAGCCAGCCCGCACCTGGAGCTTCAATTGATCCCCGCCTGCTAGCTAACATCATCCTTAGCATCGGCACTCAATCACTTGCATCTGCTCGTACTCGGCCTCCATCAGCACATCAACGCTATTGTGTTCGGGGGGTCTGATGTTCCATACCCTACTTGTGTTCTAGGGGAGGATTGTGTATACCTACACCCTGATGTGTGAGGACAAATTTGTGTGGCTACACCCTATGTGTCAAGGGGAGACAAATTTATGTTTCTTCATCCTCGTTTGTTGTTTGAGGGGAGGTGATTGTGAAATATGTGAATGTTATTTGTGTATCGAAAACCCACAAAGGGGAGGATTGTAAGGATTGTAGGTTTTGTAACAACTCCCATGTGTAACCGCTCTCCATGTGTCATACTATATGTGTGTGTTGTGTTGCCTACCGTGTGTCAGCTTACATGTATAACCATGTCTTAGCCTGTGTCTCAATACCGTGTGGCCTATGTAGCTCTATATAAGAGCACTTTTGTACAAACTTCAATAATGAATCAAGTATCTATTTTGCATTTGTGTTTGACTATCTTTCTCGAGTTATTTTAATAGCTAATTATCATCGTTTAATTATGAACGTCTCTTTTCATTATCCGCCCTAAAACCCTACAAGCACAACTTTTATCAGTAGTGATATTCCACAGATAATTCTCGCTGCTTGGTTATGATTTCTAAAACTAGCTCAGGGTTTCCTACTCTCTCAGTTACTGATTTGTGATTAGGCATTAATGTTACAACTTTGGATACAAACTCACTTTTTTCAAGGTCTTGAAATAAATAGGTTAGATTACACTTGCTAATTTTTTTCAAGCATACATAGTTGCGTGCCAGACTCCAGAGGGTGCAACTTTGCTATTACGCGAGCGAGACACAATGCAGAAGCAGAAGTAAACAACACGAGAAGGAATTTTTTTCCATCTCGTGTTGCATGATCATAAAAAGAAGTAAAAATCTGCCCAACTTCCTTTGTAGAGTAGCTCTGATCTCTCTGCACTCATCATCATGCCAAAACTGTTCCGAGAAACAGTGCTAGGTTATTTCCTCTTTGTACCCCATGAGTGTGAGAGGGCCACTGCTGCGGATGTGTGTAAGGAAGGCGTGGGATAGTTGCTGGGTAGTCTTCTCAGGTATTTGGGGATCCTTGTCATAGAGGTTGAAAATCTGCACCATGTACACTCGATCTGTCTCTTTGATGAAGTGATCTAGGAAACCTGTGGGAGCTGGATGTGTCATCCAACAATCCATCGTGAAAGAAGAGAAAATTAACATTAAAGAGAGAGAAGAGAGAATCTAGAGAGAAAGAAAGTGTGGCTAGGAAGATTCTTGCTAACTCAGAGATTGGCATGGACCACCTTCCTACAGAGAGAGAGAGAGAGAGAAATGAAATGATATATCAATGTCTTCAAAAGGCCAAAGTGACCTATGAGACCCAAAAGCTACACAGGTGAATTTGATACAATGTCAGAGTACCAAAAAGGGGAGAGAGAGAAATGAAATGAAATGTTTTATTAAACGTCTTCGAAAAGGCCAAAATGACCTATGAGACCAAACTGATACAATCCTTGTGGATCTAATCCAATGTCTGGGTACAAAAATAAAATGAAGTAAAGTGAAAGACTAATGACAAATCGTCGGACTGAAATCATCATCATCATCATCATCAATGCCCAAGAAAGCCCGGCATTGGGCGTTGTCCAAGAAAGTATTGCATCAGTTGTTGCTGAAGAGCTTCGTCAATGTCCGCCTCTGTAAATAGTCCTACTGGGCACCTTTGGTATAAATGGGCTCTGAAGTCTGCTGTGAAGCATGCTGATTTGGTCATTGAGTCCCTGCTCTAAAGAAGTCAGTGATCTCCCTCTGTGAATGTCTCCCACTACCTGGTCTCCTTGTGTCTGCGCAGTTCTAGCAAAAACAACCTGAGGCATTTCTGATCCTGATATCTCATGACTCAAGCCAACGGTCCAAAGCCCTCTCTAAATAGACAATGAAAGTGGCCTCGTATCTCATAGTATACCGGACACTGACATGACAAATGTGATGTAGCTCTGTCTCAATCTCTAGCTGATGTGATGAGGTGCGCATCTGACCAATAGCACATTGTATCGCATAGGATAAATGAGTGTCCTTACAGGCTGGTTTGATCACATATCCATCCAAACAGTTTCGAAATCCAAAAAGAGCAAAAAAACAATGAAGAAACCCTAAAAACAGTGAGAGAGTCCAAACCCATGGAGAGAGAGAGAGAGAGAGAGAGAGAGAGAGAGAGAGAGAGAGAGAGAAAGAGAGAGAGAGAGAGAGAGAGAGAGAGAGCAGTTTGCACTCGTACTACAGTCTATTCGCAAGAAGCTATGTCATTGGTCTTCATGTCATCTGTCGTTGGCTGGCCGTGCATTGGTCGCCAACCAGGTCATTCTGGCTACAGTATGGTATACGGCCTCCTGTTGGATGCTACATTTTGGTGTGATAGCTCAGCTCCGTAGACTCGTGCGGAACTTTTTATGGAGTGGTACAGATGGGACTACTGATACTCGTGCTCGAGTTCGTTGGTCCACGATTATTCGTCCTAGGTCAGCGGGCGGCCTTGGCATTATTGATCCAGAATTACAGAGCCGCGCCCTTCTTACCAAGCTTATTGTTCGGGGTCTTTTTCCCGGCCAAGAACCTTGGAAGATGCTTCTTCAGGCCGCTCTTTCCACAGCGACTCCACGCCTTGGCACTAGAGATGGCCATACTTGGCAAACATGATATCGTTTTCTCTTTACGGATGCCCCCTTGTGCACCAGCACTCTCTCACCCTTCATCCGATCACTCCTTCAGATTTGGGTATCCATGCGACGAGCTATCATACGCTCACCTCCCTCATGTCGTGAAGAGATTGAGCGCCAGCCTCTCATTTGGAATGATGCAGTTCTTGATTCTTCGGTTAATCCACCCCGTCAGCTTGGAGAGAGGACTCACATTGATTGGGCTGCTTGGGACACTGGCCCTGCTGCCTCTATGCGGTTGTTGCAGAACATTATGACATTGGTCGCGGGGTAACAGACAGACTGCTTGAGATTGACTCCGCCATTGCTTCACACTGGGACGCAGTCATGCGAGGCACGGTTCAAATGCCTCCACATTGTGGCTGGGAAGGCCTCTTTGCTCAGAGCACTCTCTTATTAGTTTGTTTTGACACCATGTTGTTCACAGTTGAGACTGACTACTCTTCTGGGATGCATGCTAGATTGACATATACTACCACCTCTCCGCACCTTGTCTACCGCGGCGCTCGATGGGAGTCCATACGAGTAGTTGGATCCCGTGGGAAGCGTCGTTGTGTTGACCCCCGTTTCGCTTCCGCCGATGCTGCACTTTGGAGGCTGTGGGTGTGGGAGGGTCGTGCCCTATCTCAGCTTTATTGGGACCCAGGAGAGTGGCATTGGCCTCACTCTAACCCCACCGGTGCACATGTATCATTCTTTGAGTACACTGTCAGAATTGGAAGATTCGCATTGATGAGACAGCACCCAAAGCAGCCCACTCGTATGCGTTTCTGGTTACATTCAGGTCTCTCCCATGCCTATCTACAGCAGTTTTGGTCAGCCATCTGGGATTTACATGTGGCTCGTCGTATTTCTTTTTTCATGTGGATGATTGCACATGCAGGACTTTCAGTTGGGACTTGGCTAGCTTCTATGGGTCATGATCCGTTATGTACTCGCTGTCCTTTGCGACTACCTGAGTCGCCTGCACACTGTCTTTGGTCATGCTCGTCTTCTCATGTAGTGTGGCTAGCAGTTTGCTCTTTACTTAGCAGAGCTGGTGTTCAGCATGGATTTCTCACTTGGGGATCTGTCTCCTGGCTGATGCCGATGCCCGGACCGCATCTTTTCTATGAGGGCTCAGACACAGATCCAGCTCTTATGCTTACCTTGACTGGTTATTGGCGAGGGACTTTGGCTATGTTACCACAGATTGCTTGGCAGGGGGATCCTCAGAAACGCGATGAAATCTTCTCAGTCATCACTAGCATTGCACTATGGAATGTTTGGAGAGCTCGTTGTCTTCACATTCTCAGTGTGGCTCCACAGCTCCTTCCGGATACCCTCACTGCCATTTGGCTGGACATCATTCACACCCTCATTTGGCAGTGGGATTCTTCCTCAGGTACATCTAGAGCAGCCGAGGCTCGTCCATTTGACTTCCTTCGGCGTTGGGCTCGATCTCAACTCTTCTTCACACTTACAGGTGGACAGATTACATGGCATTATGCACCTCCTCAGTGGTTTCTCCTCCACTCATCATAGAGACCACCATGAGATTGTTCTAGTCGAGTTGTCACTATAGTGACTCTCACCTTTACATTCAGCTTGTACACCCCACGTGATAGGCTATTTTGGCATCCGCTGGGGATTATATTGTACTCAGTAATATACAGCCCTGATTTTTCCAAAAAGAGAGAGAGAGAGAGAGAGAGAGAGAGAGAGAGAGAGAGAGAGAGAGAGAGAGAGAGAGAGAGAGAGAGAGAGAGAGAGAGAGAGAGAGAGAGAGAGAGAGATGAAATGAAATGAAATGTTATATTAACGTCTTCAAAAGGCCAAAATGACCTATGAGACCAATCTGTTACAAAATGTTGAATCTAATACCTTGTCTGGGTACAAAAGAACTAGATACTACTACTAGAATCCATCCTCATCTGCACTCTGGATATCGAGAGAGTATGGCTCGAATCCTCTGCTGTAGTTTCCGTCGATGCTGTGTAGCCCCTCTCCTCAATCGTGGCCGTCTAGATCTCCATAGCTCCAATGCTCGGCTGATGAGAGTGCCGGTAGTGGTTGAATGAGTGTGGTCGATTATGAGAGAGAGAGAGAGAGAGAGAGAGAGAGAGAGAGAGAGAGAGAGAGAGAGAGAGAGAGAGAGTGAATGAAATGAAATGTTATATTAACGTCTTCAAAAGGTCAAAGTGACCTATGAGACCAGAAAGTTACAATGTGGTGGATTTGATACAAAGTCAGAGTAACAAAAAATGATGACATAAAAAAATACTATGGAATCCTACATTGCTAGATGTGAGCTAAGCAGCTAGGTGGGATAGCTAAATCACAAAAGATCCAACATCGATCGTTGGCGGATCTCATCAATCTCCTCCATGATCAATAGCCTGACCAGGCGTCGTGCATGTCGGGCCAAAGTGATATGAATCCTCTGATGCAGCCTCCGTCTATGCTGTGTAGTCCTCCGCAATTGTGGGCATTTGGATCTCCCTAACTCGGTCGCTCTGTCGATCAGTGTGCCTCTGGTGTGAGGCGACGAGCTCTCCTGTGGTGGTAGCTCCTCCGGGTGTCCAATGTCTGCTCTAAAGAAGTCTGTGATCCGTCTCTGAGACTGGCTAGCCTCTCCCCTCATGAGGCTCTCTCTGTGTCTGCGCAGCTCGAGCAAATACAGACGCAAGCATCTCTGATCCTCGTACCGCATGACTCTGGAGAGTGGTCTGAAGCCCTCTCTGAACAAGCAGTGGAAGCGGCCACATATCTCATAGTAGACGGGGCATTGACATGTGTAGTGCAACTTTGTCTCAGGCTCCATGTCACACAGGAGGCATGTTCTGGCCTCTATCGGTACTCCACTGTAACTCCTAGTCTCGATCCGTAGCTAGTGTGAAGATGTGCGTATGTGGCGAATGGCACATCGTATCCCATGAGACAAGTGGGTGTTCATGTATCTGTGCCTCGTCACAAAACCGTTCTCTGTAAGCTGGAGAAGATGCTCTCTGTAGAAAGCCATCTTCGTGCCCAACTCCTGTGTTGGCTATATCCATGTCTTCCTGGTGTCTAGTTGAGTCAGGTGTTGGCGGATGAGCCTGGTGATCTCGGACTGTGTAAGAGTCAGAGAGGGTGCATCTAGTGAGTACTGGAAGCGGGGCAATCTGTCTATGCTGAACCCATGCGCCTGAAACCATGATGTCATCTCCCCATACCAGCATGCTATATCTCCTTGCATGGATAATTGTCGAGAGGACTCAAGTGCAAGGTGGGCATATTTGTCTCTGGGAAGTTCCCACATGCGGTGTATGAAAGAGACAGATCTGGTGTGCGCCCCAACCACTAGTGGGGGGGCAGCTAGCGCTGCTCGGACAAGAGCACATGGTATTGAAGCCTTAGCTCTAATGAGCCGCGAGATCATAGAGACCAGAGGCTTCTCCATGTCCCCCCATCCATCAGTGCGGCTTGTCCTCCCGTGATGATCCAATGAAGGTCCCCAAATCTCAGCTCCATAAAGCAATGCAGAAGCCACCAAAGTGTCAAAGAGCCAGAGCTTCGTCCGAGGCTCTTGAAACTGAACCTGTGAACACATCCTTTTCAATCTACCCAATGCTGCATGGGCTCTGGTCAATCTAGTCTCTGCTGCCCTCCTCAATGAAAAAGCTGGTCCACTAAAAACCACTCCAAGGTAAGTGTAAGCATCTGTATACTCCACTGTCTCTTGGCCGTATGCGTTGACCTCCTGATCCACTGTGGGGTGGTATTGAATACCATGACCTTGGTTTTACCAAGGTTGACGGACATACCACTTTCCTGGGCAAACCTACGCAAAGCATCCAAGTGACATTGCATCCCCTTCGGAGAGTCGGAGATCAACACAATATCATCAGCATATAACAATAGTGGAATCCATGTCCCTGCTAGCTGTGCACCTCTGTCACCATCTCTCTCAATGTAGTCAGAAACCTCATCCACATACATACCAAATAGAGTAGGAGAGAGCGGGCAATGCTGCTTCACCCCAATAGTTGAGTGAACCGGTGTGGATAGACCCTCTGAGGTGCGTACATGCCCTGCTTTTGACCTATATAATGCCATGACCCCCCAAATGAGCTCTGTGGGTACTCCCATGTGTTGTAATCTACGCATCAATCTAGCTTTGGGTATTGTGTCAAATGCTTTGTGGAGATCCACAAAGCTACAATTGATCCCCCAATAGTTGAGTGAACCGGTGTGGATAGACCCTCTGAGGTGCGTACATGCCCTGCTTTTGACCTATATAATGCCATGACCCCCCAAATGAGCTCTGTGGGTACTCCCATGTGTTGTAATCTACGCATCAATCTAGCTCTGGGTATTGTGTCAAATGCTTTGTGGAGATCCACAAAGCTACAATTGATCCGTCTCCCATGTGATCTGCCCTCCTCAATGATGGCTCTGAGTGTCAAGATATGTTCAAGAGTAGAAAAACCCCTCCTGAACCCTGCCTGCCCGGCTGTGCATATCCCCTCCCTCTCTACCCATCTACTCAGCTGCTGCTCAAGAATAGATGCGTACAACCGTGCCAATGTGTGTCCAATCATGATAGTGCGATAATTCCTAGGCTCCATAGGGTCTCCCGACTTGAAGATAGGTACAATAGTAGATAGGCTCCAAGTATCAGGCAAGCCCTACATGGCACGGTTAAACATAACTGCTAGAAGCTCTGCTAGTAGATCTCTGGCATGCGTGAAATGCTCAGCCACTAAGCCATCATGATCATATGCTCTCCCAGTCCTCATCCTGTCAATGGCCTTCCTCACCATCTCAGCGGTAAAAAAAGCACATGTGTGTGGGCATGGATCTTGGGGGTCGGGAAGGGTGGAACGTGGAACAGAGATGATGCGTACTGGCCCCAGGCCTCTATAGAAGTGATGGTTGGGGGGGGGGGGGAGTGCTCATGAAAGAGCCGCCATGCCTCACGTGAGTCCTGACTCAAGAATAGCTGGTATAGATCCTGCTCTAGGTGAGCCAAAAATGCCCTCTTCTTCTGCCGCACTAGGCGTCGGAAGTCAATCTGTAACTGTTTGTGAGTGATGTTCCCCAAAAGCACCTCCCTCTGAAGTCTAGCTCTAGTGTCCTGGCATTCCTCATCATACCAACTGTTTTGGGGCATGCTTCCCGAACGGCGTCTCTGCTCAGGCTGGGTATGTGGGTATGCCTCTACTGTTGCATCATGTAGTGTCTGTGACAGTATAGTAATAAGCTCCTCCAGAGGTCGCCCTGGCTCCTCTGTGCATAGGCATCTGTAGATCTCATCTATGTATACAGAGTCCGTCTCCCGAGTGAAGGTGTAGCGAGTAGTGGTTGCTGCCCGTGGCCTATGTGCTGCACTAAACTGAAAAGAGATGGTCAACGACACAAGAGCATGATCCATTGCCACACCAACAGGTCTGGGTCCAACCGTAAGATCGTGGATGCTAGAGATGAGGCTCGGCTGTGCCATGACATAATCCACTGTGCTGGCTCCATGTCTGTGTGGAAAGCATGTAAAACCCCCTCGCAGCAGGAAATCTTTGTAGGCCATTCAAGATGGCCAATCCATGTGCAATCCCCATGTCTATCAAGTGTCGTCCATATTCAGTGTGTTCCCCATCCTGTGATAGTCTGGATAGGCCCGTCTCTGCAACATCCAGCTCTCTCAGCATCTCCTGTGAAGTATCATAAAATACTGTCTGATGATGGGCAGTCGTAGCATTGAAATCCCATAGAATGATGATGTCACCATCTCTAGAGAACTCCCATATGTCATCATCCAAAATAGAAAAGGGGGACTGTGCTCTGGGTGGTGCATAAACTGACGTACTCGGGGGAAAGTAGCAAATAGCAATGTAAAGATATGTGCATGTCTCTGCTCTCAATCTCACCCACATGTACCTAGCCTGCTCATCCCTGCGGGCTATATGTAACAATGGCTGCAACTCCTCTCTAAATAACACTGCCACTCCCCCTGAGCCCCATCCTCTGTGCTCTGATCGCGTCTCTTGTCTGTAAGTTGTCTCCCATCTGTATCCACTGATGTGAGGCATAGATTGCCCAGGGGCCTGATGTGTCTCAGAGTAGAAGATGATGTCTCTTCCAGTTAAACTGTCCTCAAAAGCACCCACATCAAGCCGCATAGATCCATTACAATTATAGGCGGCAACTTTGAGTGTGGTCCCATAAGTCTCGTACAGTCATGTGGAGCGTCGCTCCAGTATTACCACTTTTCCATCTCGGTAAAAGGCAAGCTTGCCTTTTCCCCTTGCCGCTCTAATCTCCAGTATTACCTCCTGCATATGAGCAATCTGCGAGAGGGTAAGATCATCCCCAAGAAAGATGCCCGTCTCTTTAAGAGTTGGCCTTTTCTTCAAAAAGACCTTCGCTTCCATGGAGGGAAAACGAAGGATGAGTGCTCTTTCTTTCGAAGTTTCCCCATTGCTTCCATTTTTCTTGTTGCCCACTCTCCAAGCTCTTGTGTGCATCGGCTCATGAACCCCCATCAAAGCATGAGTTCTTTTACCTCTTCGTCCACATTATCTTTGTCTTTAAGGCCGCAAATTCTCACATATAAAGCGCGCACACGTCTTCTTTGCTCCTCCTCTAGTGTCAGATTAATAATAGTGGGTGTGGACGTTACTTCCTTGCCTTTTCCTTTCTTGGCAACCTCGATCCATTTCTCGGCTTCATCCGCCTTCTGTTGAGTCTTTGTAATGACATCTACCCAAGAAGTCGTCATCTCCTTGTGTTGCTCTTCTCCCCCTTTGATGGCCTGTACTTGCTCCTTGATCGTGTTGATTTCTTCGATTACTGAGGGTTGCAATTCGTCCTCTTCCAGTGTGTTTCTTGACCGTGCTTCGGCGAGGTCCTTCTGTGATGCAATCTCTTTCTCTTGAGCCGTCACACAATCTTCCAGTGCATTTATCTTGCTTTCTTGGATCAACACGCGTCCTTCGGGTATATTTATTTTGCCCAATAGGTTGCGGTTCATCTTGGTAATGGTCTCCGTCATTTCCTCTTTGCATTTTTGAATGGCATCCTCTAAGGGGTTGGTCTTATCATTCTGCTTCTTCATGCTTAATCGCCACCCGGAAAAACGAGAGCCACTATGCGCACATATGTTTCCACACTATGCATACATTTTCTCCCGCATCAAGCATACATTTTGCGTATCCTTGCAATTTCTGCAAAAAAATCTCCAATCTGAATTTTTTGAATTTTCTGTATTTTTGAATTTCTGCCTGCAGACTCTGAGAGTTTCTGACAATTTGAAAATTTGAAAAATTTCTGGAAATTTCCCTGGAGAGTGATTTTAAAATCCCTGTTGTAGATGGACTGTCGGACCTGTACCTGCCGTATGGGGGGGGGAAGGGGGGAGGGGGGGAGGGACTGGCTGGGAGAGAGGGTTGGGGGTGGCGCAGCAGGCGGACAGCAGCAGCAGCAGCAGCAGCAACATGGGTGGCGCGAGCAGCAGCCTGAAGTAGCACGCAACAGCTGCAGCAGCAGGGCCTGAACGGCAGCGTGACAGGCAGGCAGGCAGCACGACAGCAGCGCGACAGTGTAATGGGCGCAGGACAGAGCAGATAGCAGCCTTACGCGAGAGAGAGAGACCTGTTGCACCTGAGCGTGAGCTACCACAGCAGCAGAGAGGGGCGCGAGTTGAGAGAGAGAGAGAGAGAGAGAGAGAGAGAGAGAGAGAGAGAAATGAAATGAAATGTTATATTAACGTCTTCAAAAGGCCAAAGTGACCTATGAGACCAGAAAGTTACAATGTGGTGGATCTGATACAAAGTCAGAGTAACAAAATAACAACATAACAAGATAAAAATACTATGGAATCCTAAGCTGCTCGATGTGAGCTAGGCAAAGTAGAGTAGCAGCTGGCTGGGATAGCTAAATCACAGGAGATCCAGCATCGGTCGTTGACGGATCTCATCAATCTCCTCCATGGTCAGTAGTCTGACCGGGCGTCGTGCATTCCTGGCCAGAGTGATCCGAATCCTCTGATGCAGCCTCCGTCGATGCTCTGTAGTCCTCCGTAGTCGTGGGCGTTTGGATCTCCCTAGCTTAATCGCTCGGTCGATCAGTGTGCCTCTAGTGTGAGATGAATGTGAGCTTTGCGGTGGTAGTAGCTCCTCCGGCTGTCCAGTGTCTGCTCTGAAGAAATTTGTGATTTGCCTCTGAGACTGGCTAGCCTCTCCTCTCATGAGGCTCTCTTTGTGTCTGCGCAGCTCGAGCAAAAACAAACCCAGGCATCTCTGATCGTCGTACCCCATGACTCTGGAGAGTGGTCCAAACCCCTCTCTGAACAAGCAGTGGAAGCGGCCTCGTATCTCGTAGTAGATGGGGCAGCGGCATGTGTAATATAACTTGTCTCAGGCTCTATGCCACACAAGGGGCATGTCCTCGCCTCTGTTGGTACTCCGCTGTATCGCCCAGTCTTGATCCGCAGCTGGTGTGAAGATGTGCGTATCTGGCCAATAGCACATCGTATCCCATGAGATAGGTGGGTGTCCATGTATCTGGGCCTCATCACAAAACCGTCCTCCGTAAGCTAGAGAAGATGCTCCTTGTAGAAAGCCATCTTCGTGCCTAGCTCCTGTGCTGGTTGTATCCAAGTCCTCCTGGTGTCTAGCTGAGTCAAGTCCTGGCGGATGAGCCTGGTAATCTCGGACTGTGTAACAGTGAGAGATGGTGCATCTAGTGAGTACTGAAAAGGTGGCAATCTGTCCATGCTGAACCCATGCGCCTGAAACCATGATGTCATCTCCCCATACGAGCATGCTGTATCTTCGTGCATGGCTAACTGCCTAGAGGACTCAAGTGCAAGGCGGGCATATTTGCCTCTGGGAAGTTCCCACAAGCAGTGTATGAAGGAGACTGATCTGGTGAGCGCCTCAACCACTAGAGGGGGGGCCGCTAACTCTGCTCGGATAATGGCCCGTGGTACTGAAGCCTTGGCTCTAATGAGCCGTGAGATCATAGAGACCAGAGGTTTCTCCGTGTCTCCCTATCCATCAGTGCGACCCGACCTCCCGTGATGATCCAGTGAAGGTCCCCACACCTCAGCTCCATAGAGCAATGCAGAAGCCACCAATGTGTCAAAGAGCCAGAGCTTCGTGCGAGGCTCCTGAAACTGAACGTGTGAACACATCCTCTCCAATCTACCCAAAGCTGCATGGGCTCTGGTCAATCTGGTCTCTGCTGCTCTCCTCAATGAAAATGCTGGTCCGCTAAAAACCACTCCAAGGTAAGTGTAAGCATCGGTATACTCCACCGTCTCCTGGCCGTATGTGAATGTAGGTGTTGACCTCCTGATCCACTGTGAGGTGGTATTAAACACCATAACCTTGGTTTTACCAAGGTTGACAGACAAACCACTTTCGTGGGCAAACCTATGTAAAGCATCCAAGTGACGTTGCATCCCGTCCGGAGAGTCGGAGATCAACACAATATCATCAGCAAATAACAGTAGTGGAATCCATGTCCCTGCCAGCTGTGCACCTCTATCACCATCGCTCTCAATGTAGTCAGAAACCTCATCCACATACATACCGAATAGAGTAGGAGAGAGCGGGCAGCCTTGCTTCACCCCAATAGTGGAGTGAACCAGCGTAGATAGACCCTCTGAGGTGCGGACATGCCCCACTACTGACCTGTATAATGCCATGATCCCTCAAATGAGCTCTGTGGGTACTCCCATCTCCTATTGTCTGCGCATCAATCTAGCTCTGGGTACTGTGTCAAATGCTTTCCGGAAGTCCACAAAGCTACAATAGATCCGTCTCCCATGTGATCTGCCCTCCTCAATGATGGCTCTGAGTGTCAAGATATGGTCGAGAGTAGAAAAACCTCTCCTGAACCCTGCCTGACCGGCTGCACGTATCCTCTCCCTCTCTGCCCATCTACTGAGCTGCTGCTCAAGAATGGATGCATACAACCGTGCCAATGTGTGTCCAATCATGATAGTGCGATAGTTCCCAGGCTCCATAGGGTCTCCTGACTTGAAGATAGGTACAATAGTAGATAGGCTCCAAGTATCAGGCAAGCCCTCGCACATGGCACGGTTAAACATAATTGCTAGAAGCTCTACTAATAGATCTTTGGCATGCAAGAAATGCTCAGCCAATGTGTAGTCCCCATGTCTATCAAGTGCCGCCCATACCTAGTGTGTTCCCCATTCTGTGATAGTTTGGATAGGCCCGTTTCTGCAACATCCAGCTCTCTCAGCATCTCCTCTGAAGTATCATAAAATACTGTCTGATGATGGGCAGTCCTAGCATTGAAGTCCCCTAGAATGATAACGTCACCATCTCTAGAGAACTCCCATATGTCATCATCCAAAATAGAAAAGGGGGACTGTCCTCTGGGTGGTGCATATACTGACGTACTCGGGGGAAAGTAGCAAATAGCAATGTAAAGATATCTGCCTGTCTCTGCTCTCAATCTCACCCACATGTACCTAGCTTGCTCATCTCTGCGGGCTATATGTATCAATGGCTGCAACTCCTCCCTGAATAACACTGCCACTCCCTTGAGCCCCGCCCTCTGTGCTCTGATCGTGTCTCCTGTCTACAGGCTGTCTCCCATCTGTATCCACTAATGTGAGGCATAGACTGCCCAGGGGCTTGATGTGTCTCAGAGTAGAAAATGATGTCTCTCCCGGAAAAACTCTCCTCAAAAGCACCCACATCAAGGCACATAGATCCGTTACAATTCCAGGTAGCAACTTTGAGTGCGGTCCCATAGGCCTCACACCGTCATGTGGAGCGTCGCTCCAAAATCACCACTCTTCCGTCTCGGTAAAAGGCAATCTTACCTTTTTCCCTTGCCGCTCTAATCTCTGGCATCATCTCCTGCATATGAGCGATCTGTGAGAGGGTAAGGTCATCCCCGAGAAAGATACCTGTTTTCTTAAGAGTTGGTCTCTTTTTCAAAGAGTCCTTCGCTTCCATGGAAGGAAAACGAAGGATGAATGCTCTTTCTTTTGAGGATTCCCCATTGCTCCCATTCTTCTTGTTGCCCACTCTCCAAGCTCTTGAGTGCATCGGCTCGTGAACCCCTATCAAAGCCATGAGTTCTTTTACCTCTTCGTCTACATTATCTTTTGTCTTTAAGACCGCAGATTCTCACATGTAGAGAGCGCACACGTCTTCTTTGCTCCTCTTCTAGTGTCAAGTTGATAATGGTGGGTGTGGACGTTGTCTCCTTGCTTTTCCCTTTCTTGGCAACTTCAATCCATTTCGCGGCCTCATTCGCTTTCTGTTGAGTCTTTGTAATAGCGTCCACCCAAGAAGTCGTCATTTCTTTGTGCTGCTCTTCCCCCTCTTTGATGGCTCGCACTTGCTCTTTGATTGTGTTGAGTTCTTCCATTACTGAGGGTTGCCATTCTCGTGTGTTTCGTGATCGTGTTTCAGCGAGTGCCTTCTTGAGTGACGCAATCTCTTCGTCTTGGGCCGACACACGATCTCCCAGTGCAGTGATCTTGCTTAACACGCGATCTTCAAGCATTTTTATTGTGCGCAAGAGGCTGCGGTTGATCTTGTTAATTGTTTCAGTCATTTCTTCTTTGCACTTTTGGACTGCATCTTCTAAGGGGTCGGGCTTATCGTTCTGCTTCCTCATGCTTGGTCGCTACCAAAAACGAGTTTGCGGCTCAAAGGAAAAGGCTCAAAGGAAAAGGCTCAAAGGAAAAGGCTCAAAGGAAACACACTACTTCCACATTATGCATACACGATCTCCCACATTAAGCATACACGGCGTAAATTTTCTGCAAATTCTGCCAATTACATTACGACCATCTGTAATAATCTGCAATAAATTCCCTGTTAATGAATTGAATTCTGCAGGTCTTCTGTTTTCTAAATTCCCTGTTAATGAATTGAATTCTGCGGGTCTTCTGTTTTCTGCAAAATTTGAATTCTGCAGGTCTATCTGAATTCTGCATATCCTGTAAATTGCAGGTCCTGTCAAAGTCCGAAATCTGCAGGTCCTTTTGGAAAACTGAGTTTTGCTGGCGGGACAGGGGGGTTGGTGCGACAGTGCTGCAGAAACCTGCAGGGGGCAGAAGGTGCAGTAGGTCGCGTGCTGGGGGGCAGGTGCAGCAGGTCACGCGCTGGGGCTGCAGAGCAGGTCGCGAGCTGGGCAGGTCACGCGCTGGAGCTGCTCTGCAGCAGCAGGTCACGCTGGAGCTGCAGGTCGCTCACGCGCTAGAGCTGCAGCAGCAGGTCGCGCGAGCGGGTGCGGGAGCAGAGCAGGGAGAGAGAGAGAGAGAGAGAGAGAGAGAGAGAGAGAGAGAGAGAGAGAGAGGTGAAATGTTATATTAAACGTCTTTAAAAGGCCAAAATGACCTATGAGACCAAACCAGTACAATCCTGATGAATCTGATACTATGTCAGGGTACAAAATAAAATGAATGGAAATAAGAGAGAAATGAAATGTTATATTAACGTCTTCAAAAGGCCAAAGTGACCTATGAGACCAGAAAGTTACAAGGTGGTGGATCTGATACAAAGTCAGAGTAACAAAATAACAACAGTACAAAACAAAGATATATACTATGGGATCCTAGACTGATCGATGTGAACTAAGCAAAAATGGGCGGCTTGCTGGGATAGTTGAATCACAGGAGATCTAGTATCGGTCGTTGGCGGATCTCATCAATCTCCTCCATGGTTAGTAGTCTGACCGGGCGTCGTGCATGCCTGGCCAGAGTGCTCCGACTCTTCTGACGTAGCCTCCGTCGATGCTGTGTAGTCCTCCGCAGTCGTGGGCACTTGGATTTCCCAGTGCCTCTGGCGTGAGACGAGAGGGAGCTCTACTGTGGGAGTGGCTCTTGCGGCTGTCCCGTGTCTGCTCTGAAGAAGTCTGTGATCCGTCTTTGAGATTGGCTAGCCTCGCCACTCATCAGGCTATCTCTGTGTCTGCGCAGCTCGAGCAAGAACAAACCCAGGCATCTCTGATCCTTGTATCCCATGACTCTTGAGAGTGGTCCAAAACCCTCTTTGGACAAGCAATGGAAGCGGCCTCGTATCTCGTAGTGGACGGGGCAGCGGCATGTATAATGCAACTTTGTCTCAGGCTCCATGTCACACAAGGGGCATGTCCTGGCCTCTGCTGGTACTCTGCTGTATCTCCCAGTCTCAATCTGCAGCTGGTGAGAAGATGTGCATAACTGGCCAATAGCACATCGTATCCCATGAGACAAGTGGGTGTCCATGTATCTGGGTCTTGTCACGAAACCATCCTCCGTAAGCTGGAGAAGATGGTCTCTGTAGAAAGCCATCTTCGTGCCCAATTCCTGTGCTGGCTGTATCCATGTCCTCCTGGTGTCTAGTTGGGTCAGGTCTTGGCGGATGAGCTTGGTGATCTCTGACTGTGTAAGAGTGAGATGGTGCATCCAATGAGTATTGGAATGGTGGCAGCCTGTCTATGCTGAACCCATGCGCCTGAAACCATGATGCCATCTCCCCATACCAGCATGTTGTATCTCCTTGCATGGCTAACTGTCAAGAGGACTCAAGTGCAATGCGAGCATATCTGTCTCTAGGAAGTTCCCATGTGCGGTTTATGAAGGAGACTGATCTGGTGAGCGCCTCAACCACTAGTGGGGGGGCCGCTAGCTCTGCTCGGATAATGGCCCGTGGTACTGATGCCTTGGCTCTAATGAGCCGCGAGATTATAGAGAGAGAGATTCTTGTAGGGTGGTTGTAGTTTTTAGTTCCTCTTTGATGAAACTCTTGCCTATATCGTCTTGTAGATGACTACCATGATTTTAGAAGTGCAATTCCCTTTGTATGGCCTTTTCAAGATGCATTCAAGGATAATATATGTATACATGTTGATCTTTGCAGATACACATGCTATCTTGCAATAGACAAAAAGCTTTCAACTATAGTGACATAGGACGTAATCTTAAAAAGCAAGAGAGGCTAGCAATCTCAAGTATCGATTGCCCTTGTAGTAAAACTGCCTTTTCTTCTTACGTAAATAGAGCTTTGGGTCATGTAGTTACTGTCGATTGTTCTATCCTTCCTTCGGATTCCTTGAAAGACCTTTTCTCAAGAGGTACTAAATATAGGCTCCCTTCCTCAAACGACTCTTGCCTTCTCAAAGCCATAGAAAAAGGAATTTCTAGTTTCGTAGTAAAGTTTGAGGAGTCTTTAGGAGTTCAAGGTATTTTTACTCATTGGAAGTCTGTAATTCTCAAGAAAGCTTCTTTGAAATTAGCATCTTGCTCTTGGAACGTTTCTTCAGGAAGGAATAGCTTATCTTCTTCTGATCGTGATGCTCTTAGGAAATTTCATCGTGATTTTGTAATCTCTTATGTAGATAAGTGTTCTAATAACTTTGTTGTTACGTGCAGAAAGTTCTATTTAGAATGCTTGTTAGGTGAAGTAAGCTCTCAGACTTGCAATGATTGTGATCTTTCAATGCAAGAGGTTACCTTGAAACATCAAGACTTTTGTAAGTCTTTTGGTTTCAAGTGCCAGCCTAAATTACCTTTTTTATATATCGTTTGGAAGTTCCACAAGAACCCTATAAAGCCTAGATTTATAGCTGCTTCTTGTAACACCTCTTTGACCGTTTCCAAATGGCTTAGTTACTGTTTCAAAGCCATTTTACCTAGCGTAAATGAATTGTGGAAAAATATGCTAAAGGAAGCAGACGTACCTACCGATTCAAGTTGGATTTTAAATGATTCAGTAGGTGTGATTTCTGTTTTAAAGTTTTTGAACTCTTCAAGAAGCCTTAAAGAGAAATCTTCTCCTTTATGTCTCCAAACTTTTGACTTTACAACGCTATACACAAAGCTAAATTTGGAGGACCTTAAATTTAGAGTCAAGTCTCTTATTTCAAAAGTTTTTGCATACAAGCTTGAGAAGGATAGGTACAAGGCATTGCTAGTAGAAAAGTCAGCCTTGAACTTTGACTTCTTATGGCTGAAAAATAAGAATGTAGATGTAGACAAAGGAAGAAAGAGATTCACCAGGATTGCAGATGACATTGACATCATATCTTGGTTAGATTTTCTTTTGGACAATTTATATATAACCATCGGCGACTCTCTTTTCAAGCAAACAATTGGTATCCCTATGGGCACCAATTGTGTTGTTTTTCTTGCTAATTTCTATCTTTTTACTTATGAGTTTGATTTTATGGAGCGTCTTGTCCTTGCTAACACTTGCCCAATATTTTTGCACAAGTTATGCAATGTAAGACGCTTTGTAGATGATCTTTTTGTCCTTGACGTTCCTTCTTTTCAAGATTTTATGTACTTGAATTCAAGTTCTGTAGGCGGAGGAATTTATCCCAAGGAGTTTTGTGAACTTAACTGTACCACAAATAGTGATTGTTGTGCCTTTTTAGACCTTAAGATTTTTCAGATTCTCTTGGGATTAGAAGTAGATATCTATGATAAGCGCCTTGAACCAGAATATGCCAATCTAAAAATCATACGTATGCGTCACATTTCTTCAAACATTTCTCTTTTAGCTAAGTACGGTGTCATTTGCTCTCAACTATTTAGATTTTCTCGTCTTTGTTCTAGTAAATCTACTTTTGTTGTTCAATCTTGCCATCTTATTTCTTTACTAGTTGAAAAAGGATACTCATTCAAAAGAATCATGAAAAACGTTCGTTCATTTTTGCATCGTACTACGCAGTAAGTTTATTTTTAATGTTTCTTCCTTTGGAATGTTTAAGATAATCAGTAGTAAATTCAATAGAAGTGGAGAGTTAAAAAGCCCACTTATTGTTTGACTTAATAACACCTTATGTTGTTGTTTTGATCTTTAGCGCTTCTAGTATTTTTACTATAGCTTGACAAATGCTAGCCTTTATCATGGCTGAGTATGCCCATCACCTTCGGAGGGTGATAGAAACTCAGCTCGTTGGTTTTGTAGAGTACGTTCAAAGCATGAATGACCTCTATATAAACCTGCACCTACTCTTGGGCACTGACGACGTGAGTAGGGATGTCATAGCTGTTGTCCAAGCTATGCATGATAAAGGTGATAATCTTATTCTTCCTGTTTGGACAAGCAGCGAAGTTGAGATCAAATATTGTCAAGTTTGGTTCTTTGCTCTTCGTAGGTTTGTAGTAGTATTCATTTTTCGATTTCGTATTTAGCTTACCTGAGTCCGTTAGAAGTTGTTATGTGAAGTTTGATTTCTAGGATTAAGTTTTTAAGATGTCTTATTCTTTTTTTGCTTAAAGTTGAGTACTCGTTTTAAGCCAAGTAAGTTGCGTCAACTTATTTTACACATGCCTTTTCTAAAAACATTTTTAAGTTAATAATGTTTTGTTTTATCTAGTTTTGTTTCGTAGCAAACAAAGTGATTTAGTTTGTTTGTTTGTTTGTTTTTGTTTTTCTTTTCTTTTCTTGTGTCCTTTGCTTTTATAGTTTTATGAGTGCTTTATTCCCTCTTATAATTCGTGAGTTCAGACTATTCTGAACTTATGAAGGTATATAGTTTCATTTGTTATATGAATTGAACAGAGAAGTATTCCTATGTCTGTTTTGTTTTTCTATTGTCAAAGAAACCGTTAGAAATTGTTGTCCTTTGCTTTAATGTCAGATGTCTCTTGAAACGACTGGACTTCAACATAGATTGGTGGAGCAGTCGGTGGAGATAAACAAAATGAAAGAGAGTGCAAGAGCTGAAATTCAAAAAGAGATGGATTCAATTCTTATCATGAAGGACGAAAAGGCAGAGCAGTTGCAGGGACTAGTGCATGAAATGGAAGAGAAACTTCTGCAACTTCAAGTAGGTTTTTACTTTTTTTTTTGGGGTCTTTCATAGCCAAATCTTGAAATTTTCGTGGTTATTGTAATAGTGTTGTGAGTGCTCTTTTTATCGTTGATGGTGAAACAAGAAAAGTCAACCATGCACAAGCATCGGAGTTTACACGCCCAAGTATTTCATGTTCTAAAAAGGGAAGGGGTCATCGATCATGATAGCTCTCTACTTAAGACAAGTTGGGCTAATGAACCTTTCTCACTCTCTTGTGTGCGTACACACATGCCACAACCTCCACCATCGTTTTGGTGTCATCATGCACTGAATCACATTTAGTGGAGCCAATTGTGATTTACTCTTCACAAGAAAAGTCAACCATGCACAAGCATTGGAGTTTACACTCCAGAGTATTTCATGTTCCTAAAAGGTAGGGGATCATTGATCATGATAGCTCTCTACCCAAGGCAAGTTCGGCTGGTGAACCTTTCTGACTCTGTGGTGTGCGTACACACACCGCCACAACCACCACCGTTGTTTTGATGTCAGCAATTGTATTGTGCCTTAGTATTTGTTATTTTTTCTTCTTGCTGGTTGCGAGGTGAATATATGGTTTTGCAAGGCTTTTCATTTGGATCGGTTTTCACCAGGCTGAAGTGAATGCGTTGCGACAAAGGCAGAATTCTGGCCAATTCTTGTCTTTCAAAGAGATCAAAGCTGTTGATCGACCTGAAGAGAAATCAAGTGAGATGAATAATGACTCAAAACAGGTATTCAATTCCATGGACTTTTACGTGTTTCATACAGTAAGTTTTTTTGGCAAGAAGTTTCTGGTTGAAGATACTTTTATAGTTTGGTTTTGATAGCTTAGAGATTGCTATGATGGTGCCCAAGTTTTCCCGTGGGGCTGTATTTTTGAAGATGGGCTCACTTTATTTCAAAAGAAGAGGTTCTTGAAAATATTGATAGAGGGAGGCAAGAAGAGAGATGGCAGTGTGTTGTGGGTTCTTCTGTAACTGAACACTTTTCCTGCATCTTTGCTCAATATAAGCAAATGACGATTAGGATTGCCCTCAGAGCAGAAAATGTTCTAATATTTGGATCAGGGATCATACATATCAATCCTGAATGTTGGCTTGGTGTAGATGGTTATGGATGTGTGAAGGCGGCTACTTATGTCCACTGTTCTTGGGTCTATCATTGATTATTTGTATGTTTACTCTGCTATGAGGTAGGTGCAGCCCTCCTGATTGTGTATAGGCTGTAAGGTTAAACTGTCCTATATTTAAGTGATGGTGGTCAATGGCTGATCCACCTTCCAAGAGTGGTGGCTGGTAAGGGGCGGGCGGTGAGAATTTTCTTGATGTCAAAACAGGATCTCTGGTTCTCTCTTTGATGAAGTGCATGGAAGGGAGATGTGAGCAACACAAACTATGGTGACAAACACATAGGGGTAGAGATAGAAATAGGGCTAGAGCAATAACTCCAGCGCATAATAACTCACTAAGAGAAGAACGAATGAAATAGCACAAAATGAGGGCAGGGGATTCTCATATATGTAATCCCTGTGCACGAAACATGAGGCGTGCCATATTGGCCCTAGAAATTATTCGGACTTGAACCCTATGAAAATGGGTGCCCTGCCAATAAATAGGCTGCCTAAATTATAAATTGGTTGAAGTACCTATTAAGGTTACTATAGGCTAAGATACATATTCAGGGATAAATTAGCAACACGGTTAGGCAATGCAACCTCAGTACCACCCTTTGGTAATACCAACACCTCTTTAGTGCACATGGGTGATCCAAGGCGAGCATGCTTAAGAAGAAGATTCATAGTAGGTTGGGAAAGAGGCTTGGTAAGAACATTTACAACATTTGCTCTGGTATGGCAATGTCTTTTATTATCATAATTATTATTATTTTATTTGGGGTGGGTGGGTGGGGACTGTATATCGATACCTAGTTCTACACTGAATTGAAAGGACACAGACTAGAACTTCTTAATGACGAAGATGCGTAAATCCTTTACATGCATAAGGATTGCGCATATTGAGAACCATGCAAAGCATCTCTCTTGGTATCTCTTTGGCTTCTCTCTACTTAGGCACAACAATGCTTGGGAGCCTCTGTATTCCCACTATGGCTGCTCCTGATTGAAGATCATGGAAACTTAAAACTTTTTCGCTATGATTAGGATCCTTCACATCTATTCCTTGTTGTCTTATCTTCAGACAACTATTACCATTTAAGAAGACTTCAACAAATTGAAATAACTCTGACATTGTAGGCTTTTTCTCTCATCTTATGTTGTGGATTGTAAGAACACTCGTTTTTCTGCTGGTTGTGTGTGATGGTAGTGCCTTAACTTCGAAATTATGTTACTGTAAATCGCTTATCATGTTTATCCTCTTAATTTGTCTTAAAATATGAATATGGATTATGCTTAATTTGCGATTTCCTATTGCATCAGGTGACAGACGCTGCAAAAGCAGTGCGAGATGCCTTTGAGCTTGAAAGCAAAAATTATGAGAAAAAACTTGCCGCTGCTTGTGCTGAACGGGACAAGGCAGTAAGGGATCTTAAGAGGCTGAAACAACATCTTTTAGAAAAAGTATGTTTTTTTCACTAGAACTTTTTTTTCACCCTAGACAGCTAGCTGGTTCTGCCTATCATTTTTGGAAAATTTTCAGCTTTTGAAAAGAAACGGCTTTTAGTACAGGCTTGCACTGATTTTTTTAGTCACGATTTATGTTTGAGATGCTGCAGCACCTAATTAGAACTGTGTATCAAAGAGTTGAATTTTTGTACTTTTTGATTGGATAATGCCAAAAGCCTAGCTGGCAACTGTCTGTCTTTATTTGATTCTTCTGTTTCATGAGAAGTGTGTGGATGACTACATGGGCGTGGAAGCATTTTCTTGCTTATGGTCTGAGTGTGGAGATTACTGTGCCGTGTGCCAGTTGCCTAATGTGCATGACAGTGGGGTTACTTGCTTCCCTTGACATTTCTTGTTTATTTGACATTCACCTTATGCTTGTGACTCAATATATCTAATTTGTCCTGCAAGTGTTGCACTGATTTTAGTTCTTTGTGAACAGGAACAAGCTGATTCAGAGAAGATGGAACAGGATAGCCAGCACATATGCGAGCTTGAAGAAAAAGCTGATGTTAGTATGGTGCGAGCTATGCGTCTAGAGCAAAACCTTGCACAGACACTACAAAAACAAGCAGAAGTTAATAAGAGATTTAATGAGCGATTAGAGGAGGCCAATCAAGAAATTGCCAGCCTTAGAAAAAAATTAGCAGCCTGTTTGAATGCTTCAGAATCAAAAGATAGCGAGCTTCAAAATCTTCAAGCAGCACTGGGACAGTACTATGCAGAGGGTGAGGCTAAGGTACACGTTGGAAATATTAAAGATGTCTTTGTTATGACTCTTCGTGCAATGTATTTTCCCTATTTCTTGCCTGTGAAGTTCTGATATATGGTCTTCCACAGGATCGGATACAAACAGAACTTTCTGCCGCAAGGAAAGAACTTGACAGGCTCTTAGAGCAGTTGAAGGTAAATATAAAATCTTGAGCTGTTTTGAGGGTGTGGAATGCCATGATGCCAGTCATACTTAAGTGAACATGGAATCCATGTTACTAAGCAATTAACTGGTTTGGATATGTTTCAAGATGTACAAGAATTTCAAAAAGGGAGTGCTGCGTTCTTATGAAATAACTTTGTTACCTTCTGACTTTGGGTACTTGGAAATCTTAAACCTTATGACACTTAATTGCAGTCAGCCAACAATGCAATAATGGTGAAAGACGGGGAAAAAGGAGAGCTTCTAGAAAAGCTTGCACTGCAACAGAAAAAGGTGTCTGAAAGTCAAGAGCAGAGTCACAAACTTGAGGCCGATGTTCTAATGCTCAGACGAGCATTGGAACAGAGCCTAACTCGCCTCAACAGGATGTCATCGGACTCCGATTACTATGTCGACAGGTGCTCTTGTTCGTCTGTATTGCATTTTAAATTCAAGTTCAAGATTTTGGAGTTTATTATGATTAGAGTTTGATTGTGGCAGGCGTATAGTGATTAAGCTGCTGGTCACATATTTCCAACGGCAACAAAGCAGAGAGGTAGAAACAATTTCCTGCATTTCTGAAGTTTCTCGCGTTTGTTCCAGCTTCTCTAGCTGATTAATGATATGTGCATTGTGTTTTAGAGTCATATTTTTTCTCATCTTTCATCTTTATTTCAGGTTCTAGATTTGATGTCACGCATGCTTGGATTCTCTGAAGAGGACAAACAAGTAATTGGTCTAGCCCAGCAGAGTTCAAGCAAAGGTGTGGTCCGTGGTGTTCTTGGTCTTCCCGGTCGTGTTGTAGGTGGGCTTTTGAAGACAGGCTCCTCTCCTTCTGTAATGTCCTTGTCGCAGACTGATAATCAGGTGTGTAGTCTTCAGGCTCCTCCTTTCTTTGTCCAGAAAATGTATTGTTGTCTTAGAAGAGCTTTGTTGCAGGAGTGTCAACAATAGTAGTATGTCAGCATTTTTAGTTTCACATATATGTTTAATGCCCTCTGTCCTCCCTGAATCCTTGGTTGTGCGTGCAACCTCCATATCCGCTGCCCCCAATAGGGCGACGTATAGGGAAAGAGCCGATATATATCTGGCCTCTAGGTCATGAGCTACGACTCTGAAGTCATCTTTGTAGCTTTCGATGGAATATCATTGCCTCTCCCCTCAAGCCTCTTGAGGTGTCCTGTCTTCTTGTTTTCTGCAGGTGGTTTACCACTGATTTCCCCTCCACCTGAGGTAACACACTCTCTGGATATGATGTGTCTGTTTGAATAAGAGTATCTCTCTCTCTCACTCCAGTAGTACATTGGGAAAGAGAACTTTGACTGAGTTTATTCAACAAAATTAATCTACAAGCTCCTCTTCTTGATTCGATTAGAGCTAAAAATTTGGTTGAAAAAGATTGAAGTGTTGATATTGACACTGTAATTCAAGGGTGTGGTTTGCCTCAAAAGCACCGTGCCAAGAAAGCTCTGATCCTAGCCCCAGGAGGTAGTGTGTGGAGAAGTTTAGATCCTTGCACCAGTTACAAATTCGGTGTGTAGTTTTTTTGAATCCGTTGTCTTTCTCATTTCAGCATTTTAATGCATTTTTTATAGTGAGCTCCCTCTGATGCCTTGTAATTTGGAGTTTGTACTACGCTATGCACTCACTATCCTAGTGAGAATGATGCTTTTGAATTGTATTCTTGAAAATCGAATATGATGAGGCTCTAACTAATAAATACCTAAAGACTGCTAAGGAGGGACGAGGTCTGACAAGCTGCAATTTTTTGATAGTTCAAGCGAGGATTTGTCACATAGGGGTTAGTGGTTAGATATTTCATAGCTCACTCATCCATCTATGTTTTGTGTATGCTAGTCATTACTAATTAGTGTTCTACTCCTTTCAAGTAAATATGTTGAATGATAATATTTGTATTGTTAGCGGAAGGATGGTGCTAGTCTCTTATTGTGAGCTCATTACTAATTAGTGTTGCTCATTACTCTACTCCTTTCGAGTAAATATGTTGAATGATGATATTTGTATTGTTAGCGGAAGGATGGTGCTAGTCTCTTGTATACTTACTGTGAGCTCTGGCTTGTTTTCTGCAGTCCTTTTCAGATCTCTGGATTGATTTTCTGCTAAAGGAATCTGAGGAAAGAGAAAAACGAGATGCGTTGGCTGCTGAAGCATCCACCTCCCAAGATAGCAATCCATCGTCTACTCCGGATCCTAAGAGACTTCAGAATACAAGGAACGATGAGCACCTGAATGGATCACCATTTTCTACACCAAATGCTTCTGCTTTTGAGAATGGGCCATCATCAAGATACCATGGAAATGATTCACCAGGGAGTGAGTTTTCGAATGTGCCTCTTAACTCGTCCCCATCTCCATCATTGGCCAGAAGCTATCTGCAACGACAAACATAATCTAGTGCTAACGAAGTTTGCTTGCATCCATACTGGGCGAAACCGAAAGATTTGGACTGCAAAACTGAGGCAACTTGTGTGGAGCAAACCCCCCCTCCTAAGCGTTCTCGTTCTTAATGTCAGTGAGCCAAGGTGGCACTTTCGCGCAAGGAAATGGGGAGCTTCACAAGCTGTATGTGGGCCTTACCCCCGCATTTTGGGCAATTGTAGCGATGCTGCTCTTCTTCATCATCACGGGAATTTTTCTTCAATAGCAAGCCTGGAGCCGGCCCTGTATCTACTTACACCTAAGAAGGTAAATAGGATATTCTTGAAACTTATAGCACAATCATTCTTTGGAAGGCAGGGAATAAGTCAAAAAGAGTTTGTGGGCAGGTTCCCCATTTGTACAATCGAGGTTAGCACTGGTTTGTAAAGTTTACTTAAGTGAAAATTGATGCATTTGAAAAACGGACAAGTTATATCTACCCCCTAGTGTGTTTTGAGGGGAGGATTTTCTTTGTGTGCTACACTACAAAACCCACAAGGGAGGGTTGTTGAGGTTGTGGATTTAATTGCACCTCACACCAATATGAAAACTCCCTAGTTTAGAAGTCATGTGGAGCATGTGTGTGCCTTTATGAAGACAAGAGGTGTGTATAAGCAAGAAACTTGTGTGTGTGTATAGCAAGCATGGTCCATGTGACAAGCTTGCAGCTCTTTGTACTCTCATTCGCAAATGCAACTAAACCAAACTCTTGGATTTCTTTATCCATCAAAAGAAATGCAACATCAGCATCCTCATCACTGTTGGTAGTGCTATCACTGTTCTCATCAGTCACTGTGGAATAGTCTTCATCACTAGACTCATCCTCATCCTCAGAAAGCTCCTTCAATCGTTTCCTTGTGTTCATATTATATAGCTTCTTGGCACTTGTCTTTCCATAGAGGCTAATCGTACCATGTCGTCAATCTTAAACAGCTCCCACTGCACGTAACCATGGTCTGCCCAATAACAATCAACCTTTTTTGCATCTACCCTATTGTGCAATTATCTCTCTCTCAAGCCCTACACTAACCTCTCTAACTTTGCTTTAGCCATGAATGGTTTGTTGGCGCATCCACCAGAAAACCCTACAAGTAGGAGTCTTTTTCAGAGAGCAGTTACAATTGCTTGTGCGCATTGCTCAAAGAGATGATTAGGCCAGATATATGTGAGTGAGACCGAGGGTTGAGACATGTAGATTCTTGTAAATTGCTATATGTTACTTTGCTATATGTGAGTGAGATTGAGGGTTGAGACATGTAGATTCTTGTAAATTGCTATATGTTACTTTGCTCTCATCACATCATTGTATGTTGCACGTAGAGGACAATCCCCTTTCTCTATATTAGACAATGACGTTCTTGTATTTTGCTATATGTTACTTTTCCCCGACCACATCAATGTATGTTGCACCTAGAGGACATTCCCCTTTCTTTGTATTAAATGAGGACATTTGGGAGTTTTCTAGGAATGGTGTCATCATTCTCTTGGGGGACTTTAAAGCCTGCATAAGAAATCATCAAACAAGTTTTTTTAATACCTCAGATGAGATGTTGAGAGAGCTAGATACAGGGCTCTACAAATGCTCACATGATGAGTACACTAAGTACGGGCGATATCTGATGGTCTCAAATGGATTGGCCATACTTAATGGCCTACAACAATTTCTCGCATCAGCTGGGTTTACGTGCTTACTAGTTGTTGTAGATAAATGTCCATGAACTTACCTTGAGACCAACTAAGGGGATGTGGATAGATAGGAATATACTTTTTCTCAGCGATGGCCACATGATGCTTCAATATTGTCATGTTTAATGTATAGGGTCGGCATTGTTTAACCAATGACAAACACTCCTTTAGTGTAGTATCTTGAAAGTAATTCTTTGACTTGTTTGAAAAATCCACAATCCACAATCCACATAATGTAAAGATCTTGTACAATGTCTACAATCGATCCCAATGCTTAGAAGATTGTGCAAGCATACAAAGCACTTTGGATGGGACACACCATATGAGTCTTCCAAGGACTGTGCTTATTTTGATGACTATTTCAGTTGCAAGAATGCAACGACTGATAACAAACTGGAAGGACTTTGCTTTTTTAGATGACTACTTTAGTTACAAAAATGTAACGATTCACAACAAATTGGGAGTAGTGATCAATTGTTCACTCACGTAGGAGCGGTACGACTTACATGCCACCAAATAGATATTTCAACTAGAGATTGTGAAGGATTACTCAGATATCCCATCAGACATATGTAGAATGGAATCACTATGATCCTGTAATCAAAGGATGTCACAATGGTTATTACTAAGTACATTATGTTATAGCCATTAAAACTTACTGAAAATTTCAAATCACATTGTAATTTTTTGAATCGCAAACAATTTTGCGATATAGAGTCAGTTTAATTTATTATTCTTTCTTCTACTTTGTTGTCTACTTCTCAATTGTCAGTTTTACTTTACTAAGCGGGACTCAAAACATAAATAGAATATATTGTACTAAGAGTGATCTTGGTTGATATGGTGTAGTAAGTTATCATGCCTCTTAAGAAAAAATGCCATGGGTGCAAATGTCAATGTATCGATTGCGCCTCAACAAACCATCGTTAATAGAGACATCGATGCTATGCTATGCAAGTCTCAACCTACTTGGGAACTTAGGCAAAGAAGGCAAAGATGTAGGTAAAGTTCTCAAAGATTGGATTGAGCGTATGGACAATTACTTTGATTTCGATTATTCGTTTGCAGAGAACAAGGCTATTATTGCTAAGTTCAAATTGAAAAAGACGACCAAGGGTTGGTGGAGAGACCATTGTATTGAGAACGATGTTGACTCTTATGTAGCAACTTGGGATTATTTGACGACTCAACTAAAGAAGAATTATCAGAACAAAGTATATCATTTGGAACGTATGAATGAGTTTTTTGATTTCACTCAAGGAACAAGAGACTTGGAGTCATATTACCAATATTTCTTGACCCTTGTCAAATATGCTTCAACATGAATGACTGAGAAGGTCAAAGTGACACGATTTGTGTCAGGATTACATAACCCTATGAAGACTACACTTCAGAGCCTTTGGCTTACAAATTTTGCAGATGTCCTTGATGCGGTTAAACCCATTGAGCTCGAGTTATCAAACCAAATCAGAGACCTCTTCAAAATCAAGGGAACTTTAGACTTGAAAATCAACCTTTTGTGCGAAATGGACCATTTAGCAACGATAACAACAACAATGGGAATAACTTCAACCGTCAACCTCGTTTAAGAGGAGGAGGAAATCAAAGACCTCAAGGAAGAGCCCAAGCCAACAAAGCTCAAGGTGCTAGAGGCAAAGGGAATCAAGCAAATGCAATGTTCATATTGTGATCGAACATCAAGGAGTGAATGAATAATTTTCAATAATTCAAATCCCAGCATAGTATCAAGGTAACCATTTTACTTTATTGATTAATTCTGGGAGTACACATTCTTTCATATCTCCTAGATGCATAAGAAACCTCATTTTGCCTAAATATCTTGATTTAGACCTCACAATGGAATTGGTTATGGGTAGGAAGGTCAAGTTTTCTATTTCAATGGGTAAATTGAATTTTATTTTGGATGGTCACATCACTTCGGCTCACTTTTATCTTACCCATAAAGAATCTATGATGGAATTCTATGATATAATTCTAAGATGGATTGGCTTAAGGCAAATGATGCTCACATACATTATAGAAATGTTTCATTGACTTTTGTAAATGAGTGAAAATCCAAAGTTACAGCTATCAAGAAGTTGAAAAAACCTAAACTTCAACTAGTAAACTATACCAAACTAATGAAAGGCTACATAAATAATGAGATGATTTATGTAGTAAAGCTTAACCCCGCAAAGAAAAAGCCAGAAACACCTGAACCCGAATGGCTACTAGAATTCGATGATGTATTTTTTGAAGAACTTTTACAGTTACCACCCAAGTGTAAAGTTGATCATGCAATAGAGCTTATTCCAGGAGCTCAACCAGTTGCTCGTAGACTGCCTGCTGGGTCTGTAGAACTCAAGGAGCAACTTACTCAACTTCTTGAACAAGAATCCTTCGACCCAGTGTTTCTCCATGAAATACTCTTGTTCTTTTTAATTGAAATAAGGATGGTACTCCATGTCTTTGTATTGATTACCGTGGATTGAATCAGGTAACAATCAAGAATAAGTATGCGATACCAAGGATTGATGAGTTACTTTATCGAATACATGTAGCTTCTATCTTCACAAAAATCGATCTTAAGTCAGGATATTATCAAATCTGGATCAAAGAGGAGGATATATCAAAGACTGGTTCAATACTCGCTTTAGACATTATAAATTTATAGTCATGCCTTTTGGATAGACAAATGCTCCTATAACTTCCAATCGCCTTATGAGTGACCGATGCGTTTAGAGAGCAACTTGATGATTTTTCTATTGTTTTCTTTGATGATATTTTAATTTACTCAAAGAACAAGGAAGAATATGAATGATGAGTACTTGAACTTCTACATCAGAATTGGCTTTATGCTATGCATAGAAATGCACCTTCTTCACTGACAAAGTGGACTACTTGGTATTTATTCTATCCAAGGATGGTGTTTTTAATGATCCAAATAAGATCGAAGCTGCCATAGCTTGGCCTACACTCAAATCAGTGAAAGAAGTACGTGGATCTCTTTGTTTAGCATGAGGCTATACTTAGAAAGGCTAAAGTGTTTACTTGGAACGAACGTATTCAAGCCTGATCAGTTTCAACCTATTGATGCACCACAAATGAAATGAAAATGTATATCCATGAATTTCAATATTACAGGACTTTCTATATCTCTAGGATATGACTCTATTTTTGTGGTTGTTCATATGCTTACAAAAATGACCCATTTGTTCCCTGTCAAGACAACATTCACAACTAAGGATATAACTCGGGTTTTCATGAAAGGTGTTTTCATGTATCATGGCTTATCTCACCGTATGATTTTGGATCGTGATGCAAAATTCACCTCCTTATTCTTAGTTACAGGAACTCAATTGGCCTTTAGTACTGATTATCACCCTCAAACAAAATCATTGAGGATACGTTGAGAGCTTATTGTATGCATGAACAAAGTAAATGGATCATATATTTGTATTTTATTCTATTTGCATATAATTCCTCATTTCAACGCTCAATTGAAATGTCTCCTTTTCAAGCGTTATATGGACAAGAGTATCTTAATCCATTAAAATAGACAAACCCTCTCATAAGGGTTCAAGCATTCAAAGATATGTTGGATGAAATACAATTGCAGACGAACCTCATATGCCAAGATATAAAGACTGCTTAAGATAGATAGAAGAGTTACGCTGACCCTAAACGATCTACTCAACTATGTGAAGAAGCAAATATGGTATTTTTGAGAGTGAAACCTAAACGTAGCTCTTTATCAATGGGTAGAAGTAAGAAGCTCAGTGTTAGATATTATGGACCTTTTGTCATCATGGAGAGAATTAATGATCAACCCTCATATCAAGGTACATGATGTTTTTCATGTCAGCTTACTCAAAATGTATGTACCTGATCCAAATCACATTCTTGATGATTTTCTATTATGTACTTCCATTGATGGAACTTTTGAAGTATACCATCAAGCTATTTTTCAAAGTAGAACTAAACCTCTTCGTAATTGGACCATCCTTGAACACCTTGTCAAATGATCGACATATCTTAGAGAAGAAGATGCTACTTGAAAACACGATAATGTAATGAGACTGGATTATCCAAACTTTATGTCAATGTGAGGACACCTTGAATTTTTAAGTGTGGGAGTATGTAAAATTCTCAATTTTTGGGCCTCTTTTAAAAGTAAGGAAAAGAGATTCCAATGTTCGTTTCATAAAATTTTAGCTCAAATGCTTGTTTGGCAGTGTTGTAAGGTTTTAAAGTGAAAAAAAATCGTGTTCATGTTTTCGTGCCAGATGGATGCTTCGTTTACATTTTAAAAAATCTGCTTTTTAAAAAAGCTTTTTCATGCTTTTTGTGTTTTTCGATGCTTTTTGCAAAAAGCAAGACCGGATCCTTAATCCATGAGTTCAAGGGAAGCTATGGATTTTTTGCAAAAAGCAAGACCGGATCCTTAATCCACGAGTCTCAGTGAAGCTATGGTTCTATTTTGTAAAAATTGGCTTTTCAGTCGCTTTTCAAGCTATTATGAATTTTCATGATTTTTAGTGTTTTTTAGTGAAAAGCGAGTCCGCTTTGTTGTCCCGCTCAATGAGGAGACCCATGGTTCAATTTTAAAAAAAATTAATTTTTTTTTTGCTTTCTACGCTATTTTTAGCTTTTTGTGCTTTTCGACGTTTTTGGAAAGCAACGTGCTTTTTTAAAATGACTTAAATATAAAAATATTATTTTTAATCATCGTCGGGCTTAAAAACGATCATTCAATGAAAAAACAAGATTTTTACAAAAATTATTTTTATAAAAAGCGGCACTGTAAATATGTCGAACAGTATGAAAAAATCATAATTATGTCGGGACATCACGTTGTAATATAGTTTAGTCACGATCACATTAGTTGCCAGAATACTATTTAATTAGTCAATTTTTACTATAAAGATTGAAGGGAAATTGGGGACCACCAAAAGCAAAGGCCATGTTTTCAAAAAAGTTCCAAAAGCTGTGCAACTATTCCAGGCTAACGTATCACTACCTGTTGCTTGGGGCACACTCTTGCCTAACCCTGCATTTATAAATTGGCATTTAATCCTCAGTTTTCAGTGCCGACAGTTGCGTCTACTACCGCATGACAATACATATCTATTATACAGAGTGGTACAAGCTCTCCATCACCATCTCCATAAGATCTTCTCTCTCGGTCGCGGGAAGAAGAAGAAAAAAAACATTTTCTTACTTTCTTTTCTTCTCTTTTTACTGTGTGCACACTCCAACGACCTCATGGTGAAAACCTCTACGTAGCTCTCGTTACCGCTCTCTTACTGCAAAGCAAGAAGCCTTTTGATGGTCTGTAATCAATCCAAAAGCACGATAAAGACCTCTAAACTCCATAGCCATCATCTCTTTCTCTCTCTACTTTGTTTTCCCGAGTAACTATCCTCTCGATGGTTGCTTTTTTGTATACGAGGGCATGTGTGGAATTTGGGTGTGTATGAGGATGCTCCATGTTTGTTTCATCATGTTTAGCACGTTGATGTATGCACATGGTGTATTTATGGTCACGTATGAAAAACACTTTTCGTTTCACGTCATGTAGACGGTAGGAACACCGTTTGGGTCATATCTCACAAAGCATTATGAATTAGGCTGAACCCTATATACCAGAGATTACACATTATTTAGAAAATTTTCTCTCGGAGTTTCACGCGAAATTCTGCACGAGCTAAGAGGTATTGTCAAAAAAGAGTTTGCTGCCTACTACACAATCAAAATTTTGGATCCCAGGCTCCTTGGAGGATCACTATATAGAATCATCGGATGAGAAAACCCACTTAGAAAAATAAAAAACTTGATTAAAATTGTTTATAAATATATTTAGATCCCTGAGATCACTTCGTGAGTGTGAGTTATTAACCGTTCCATGTATGGGGTTACCTACGCGTGTAGGGATGCTGTCGAGGGAGAGTATCATATGATGTCGTGAGTTGGATGAGCTGTTCATATATAATTTATGGTTTGTTTTTGTAAGTTTATTTCAAGTGTTTTATGTCTATAAACTTATATGGGGGTATATGGTTAGCCAATCCGAACGTATAGACATATATGAACAAAGTGGCTTTCTCTTCGTGTTACCGGTTGTTACATGAGTCTCATATGGATAAAGTGATGTGATAAGGTATTAGTTTGTAATATGGGTATGAGCTTGATGCATTGGTTCGAGGTCAAATACTTTCATTTGCGTGTTATGCATGGACCTGAAAAATAGCAAAAAGTTGCTTTTTGCATTTCTGGTCGATCAAAGTGACGGGGCTGTTTTGTATCATGTTTATGTTGATGGAATGATACCATGTGATGTATGGAACCTCATGGATGGATGTGGATACCTCATGTACATGTGTATGTTTCTTTCTACCTTTCAAGGCCAAAACTAGCTATATGTGCTAGGGGGGTGAGGTGCAGTCCTAGTGCATCACTTATGCATGATTGGATATTGTCAAAATTGGATTCTGTTATCATGTTTGGTTGCTGGTTGGATTTATTTTATTCATAAAAGTTCACGTCTTAAGGGCTATGTGTGTGGCTCACTTTGATTGTAGTGGATATATCAAACTCCAAGTGTGGGAGTTGGTTCAATATGGAATATGGTTTATGGTCAAGGACTGAGATTATGGTTGTGGAAGCCAGTGTGGCTCTCAGATCTTTTCTTGGGATATGGTTATGTTGTCGAAATTTCTATAGCCATGTTATGTGCTAAAGTGATTCTGCAGGATTAGTTACACATCAACTCGAGTCTCCATGTGATGTGATTGGATTATGGTTTATGATTTTGGATTGGATCAAGGAGTGGTTTGATGGTTTTATGGTGGACGTGTAAGGGTAAAGACCTTGTACAATATGACTGATTGGAAATGATTGTTTGTGCATATAGATGATGCTATTGTGATTGAACTACTGTGTTATGTTTCTCATGACAGCGTTGCTACAAGACTAGGATCACCTACATCGCTTAGCCTTAGACAAAAGGGTCGATGACTTGGGGCCTTGCTGGATCGAAGGTGTTGCCTATGTCTTGTTTTTTGTTAGCTCATCTACATGGTTAGTGCGTCGGGGGTTGAATGCCCTACACGGCTAACACGTCGGGGATCTTCCCTTGGCTTTGCTCTCGGGGAGGTCACTTCATAATTATGTGACTATTACGTGAGTGTAGTAGAAGGGGTTATTTATTTTCAAATTTTCTCAAATTTTTATATACAAAAGAGTACCGCAAAATAAATTTGGGAAAAAAATACAGATTATATAGAGTGTATTTTATTTTGTAAAAAAATCATAGATAAGGAGTTTTAAAAATAGTCCTTGAACACACGCGATATACAAAATTTATATATAGTGACCCCTCCCCCCCCCCTTCCCCCTCCAAAAATTTGCCTAAACACCCAATATTGGGAATCAAAGAGGCATGGCACATAAATTGGTATGGTTGGTGTTGATACTCTACCACCTGTTAGTATTTGGGATCCTTTTAGAGTTTGAGTTTATGGAGGGAGGCGAAGTGACCTCAGCCTATGCCTGACTCAAGTAGATTGAGGTGCTCTGGCTCGCTCTTTGCAAAATGAAATTCTCTTTGTCTATAGTAGAGTGGAACTGGATGGGTAGACTGGTTGATCTCTACACAGGATCCGATGCTCTACTAATCATTTTTATATTTTTTGATGATATGGTATACCCAAGTTTTGTTATTGCATTAATACATGGTTTCTTGTTTCATTTAAATGGGGCATTTACAGATTCTCTTTGTCATTCTCCCATGTCTCTGTGTACTCTATTTTATTCTCTCTCTCTCTCTCTCTCTCTCTCTCTCTCTCTCTCTCCATCCGCAATGTGGTGTACACTTATTTACCCTCCACATTGTTATTATCTTGAGTATGCTTTCATTTATCTCACCCATTCAGAGGTAGCACTAGTCGATAGGTACCTCTAGAAGGGGTGCAATTTTTGAGCGAGCAATTTCTGGCGAGCGCTTTTTAAAAATCGGGCGAGCGGATTCCCAAAAGAAGGGAGAATCTACCCATCTCTCTCTCTCTCTCTCTCTCTCTCTCTCTCTCTTTTCAACTAAAATTTGATTGTCATTTCACGACCAACTTACGTTCAAACAAAAAACACCATGGATTCATTCAATACACTATTAATAAGAGAGACATAAGATCCTTACACATAGTTATGGTCTATTTCATATAGCAAACCCCAAATCTATGTGTTCCATTGCATCAAAAGTAAATACAAGGGGGGGGGGGGATACACCATGGGTGACGTGGATGAAAGAAGGGCGGTGGGGGGCCATATGCTCTGGGAGGAAACAAAGGTCGTGCCAATGGAGGCAGTGCACCAAATGGTGGGGGAATCCCTCCAAATGGCAGAGGGTACGAACTATATGTGGGGGGGGGGGGTGTAGGTAGTGAAAAAGGCAATGGATCAACTCCGAGCGGGGCCTCAGATGTGGAGGCAATGAATGCACTGGGAGATGGTCCAACTGCATGCCATGCCAAAACTGGGGCCGTGAAAGTGGGATACGGTGCTGCTACTGCCCCGCCCTGACTGCTGAGTGATGTCGGGAAAGGTGGCTCGAGAGGATGAAGCTGCTCTGACACCTGCTTCGATTGCTCAGTTACCTGAACTCTGACACTCCTATGAAACATCAATGTCGAGCCTAAATTGGAAGGTAGGCGTTGAGCTGGCTCTAGATAAGCACTGAAAACTGGCCAATCCTTCTCACAACTAATGCAATGCCTACGTAGGAGTAAACAATGTGCTGCCAATATCCCCACTCCTACAAAACAATTCAACACAGCATCTCCCATGTCTGTGAAGGTACCTAGTAGCCATCTACAAAAAAAAAAATCTTTAGATTTATTATACCTATAATCTTATAGGAACAATCAGAAAAACTTCCAAAAAGTTTCTACCACCTGGCAAACGCTGGACTCCTCTCAACACCTCTACGATAAGGCCGGCCCATACGATCAAGTGCCCACTGTGTGGAATCTGAACCTGGTAGCTTCTCCCACAACATGTCGTCATCTGCAGAGAATCCACGTACATTTGCTACAATCTCTCCATCCGCTCGATCATACCTCGGAAGCCGACACCCACCGGTTCTAGGGGGTGAAAAAATGACCAACAACAAAGTACCAACCTACGAATGGAAGTAAAACATTATTATTTTGAAATGCAAACATCGAAGTTACTATTCATTATCAAAAAAAAAAAAACATACCCCCTCTAAATAGTCCTGAATAGTCGTACAACTAGACTCCGGCAGCCGTATGTACAATATCCTCAACAACTGGAAATGAGCTCCCTCTGCCTTCGAAGTGACAATGGATAGATGTTTTGCACGACATGTCGCCACAACCATGCCATCAACTGAAAGAAACTCGGTTTCCAGAAGGAATGCAACATCCACAAGCTCACTATCCCATTGGTTCCATAAAGGAACCCCACCCGTGCTAGCTGCATGTGGCCTAGTGTGTAAGGGAAAGGCCATGTACACCAAACATACGCCACCCAATCTCAAGCTGGGGTTCATCTGCCATGTTCCTGATAGAGAGCCCAAGAATATACGTAGTGGCTGCATAGAACTGCATGCAATCTTTGTTAGCACTAAAATTATGCACATAACTATGATTGTAAATTAGCGTGGCTTACCTGTCATTGCACAACACATTTGGAATAGCTTTTGCCAACTCCTTGGAACTAGCATGCACTACAAGGTGGCGTGGCTCTACATGCATATCTGTAAGTAGCAACATAAGATCATATATATCTTTGTTAGCACTAATTTATGCACATAACTATGATTGTAAATTAGCGTGGCTTACCTGTCATTGCACAACACATTTGGAATAGCTTTTGCCAACTCCTTGGAACTAGCATGCACTACAAGGTGGCGTGGCTCTACATGCATATCTGTAAGTAGCAACATAAGATCATATATATCTTTCAAGCAATGCTAAAGAGAACAACACAACATTAACCATTTTCACGTACCTAGATGGTTATCTCCCACAACTCTGGCCATGTATGATAGGTCCTCTGCAGCCCTGCCATGTGATGGTGAACATGTAGGGGACTTATGGATGCCCCCCATTGGTCTTGGAGTGAAGGATAGTGTCGGTACACTGTGGCTCATAGCACCAAGGCTATGAGCACTATCGCTGACTTCTATAGAATACTTCGCAACCACATGCTCGCTCTCACTATCACTGGAAACTACAACCCTCTTTTTTCTCTTCCCACGTTGCTTGTCAGCCGATTGTGCTTGCAAGTCTTTCTTTGATGCCTGTTTCTTCTTGTCCAGTTTCTTTGATGTGTTTGGAGATAGAGCATCCTCTATCACAACCGCTTTCTTCCGTGACGCAGTATGCTCCGCTATTAAATAAAAAAGAACAGTTATTGAGCCCATGTTGTATTTCTGCATGGCAAAGGTAAAAACTATATGGAATGATACCTATGTATAGCTCTTCCTCTTCGGGTGGGTACTCCTTGTCCGGGTAGTCCAGCCACCAAGGACACTTGAGCCATGCTCCCTTTGGCCGCAAGTCGTCTATCCACTCGTCAGGATATAAACCCGTCTCCTCTCTCTCCGACATGCACCATGCATCACTGGGGTGCTCGGGAATGGGAAAGGCAAGAGCATCTCTCCACCATCTACAAGACATACCATAATGTTTTGAGCCACCAAGAACAAGATTAGTGTGTCCTACTACATTCTTAATTTGTCAATTAAAGATGTCAAACCTGTACAACAAGCGTCGTGCCGTGCAAGGAAAGTGGGGTTGCTCTTCGGGATCCTGTGTGGACTTGATCCGAGCACTCCACTTCTTGAAGGCCTTCTCTAAGTGCTTGCGTCTGTATGTCAGTAATGTGTGGTCAAGTGTGCAACCATGCTTACCTTCAGCCTTCTCGTGTTGGATAGCAACATCATGATTCTCGGCCTCCATTTTCTCCGCCGTCTCAAGCACTCTCCTGCAGCATATAATAAGTCACAAGTTAGATTATCAACAAATTGCTAGCTGGTGCACATAATCACTAAATATAACCTTTCCAATTGCCACCAATACACGTGATGTCGAAGCCACTAGATCCATGCCTTCTCCATCAAACCTTTTCCATTCTCCTTCAAGGATGCAACGCTGCCTTGGAGCAAATCAAGCAAGCGGCACTTCCTAGCAAAGGAAAAGCGAGACTTATTTTTCATTGCTACATAATAAAAAGAGAAATATATCGAATGATTTAAATTACATTTACTTACTCTTTCGGGTTAATGCGTGCACGCGTAACCTCTGCCACTCTAGAAGGTGTCATTTTCGTGGCCTTCTCGCCCCAACCTGTAAATGATATACGTTTCTGGAAAAAATCGTTGCCATTCTCTAGATTTGCAATGGTGGCTATCTCAAACCCTTTGCGCATAAAATATTGCTCCGTTATTGTGTTGTTCCATCCACTCCAGTTACAATGGACACAATGCGATCTAAAGAACTCAAGGCTTGAGATTGTTTAGTATCCTGTGTGCATCGCAAAGATACTTCTTGTGACGTAGTAACATCAACCTCATCCACGACACCAATATTTTTGGATTTATTTCTTGTTCTGATGCTTGCGCTAAAGAATTAAAGAAGATAGATATAGGTTTGATTTATGAGAAATTGTAGGTAAGAGTTTGAGAAAGATAAGTGAGAAAAAGAAAACTTGAGAGAGAGAGAGAGAGAAAGAGATCTGTGCAATAGAAGAAAATAGAGATGAGGAAAGTGAAAAGAGGAAGTCAATGCTCTTTATAAAGCTTTCATTTTTATTTATTAATTTTAATTTTTTAATTTAATTATTTTGTCCTTGTGTGTGTGTGTTGACGTGTACATGTGTGTGTGTGCGTGCGCGCATACAAGTGTGTGTGCATGTCTGTGGGTGTGTGTGTGTGTGCACACACACGCATGCATTGGCGTTTATGTGCATGTGTGCGTTGCACGCAGGCGCGTATGTGTGGTGTACACACACACGCCAGCATGTGTATGTACACACACACACGTGCGCCTGCGTGTGTGTGTGTGTGTTCACACACACACACACACACACACACTTTTTTGCAATGTGTGTGTGTGTGGAGACACACACGTGGCAATCCACCTGCCCACGCAGGCTACCGCGTGTCCACGTGGACATGCCACGTGTACCTTCGGTGGCCGACGATACACATGGCAGGCTACGTGGCCACGCGCTCTGCCACACAGGCAGCGTGCAAGCCACGTGTACTGCTATTGGGCGATAGTACACGTGGCACGCCACGTGGTGCCTAATAAGGCACCACATGGCGTGCCACATGTACTGTCGACCACCGACAATACACGTGGTAGGCTACGTGTCTTGGTGCGGCCTGTGTGGCAGTGCGCGTGGCTTGCCACGTGTACCATCGACTAATGAGGATACACGTGGCAAGTCCACGTGGACACGCGGCGGCCTGCATGGCCCTGCGTGTCCACGTGGACTGCCACACGTGCGATTGTGTGTGTGTAATCTGCCTCTGGCCACGCGTTGGCCAGAGGCAGACACACGCCCCCGCGTGGGGACGTGTGGCCGTCCATGGCCAACGCCCCGCCCTCCCTCGCCTTCGCCCCCCCTTGCGAATGTGCCCCTTCCCGCCCTTGGCCAACGCGCATGCCATGGGCGCTTGGCTGTCCATGGCCAACGCCCCGGCCCGCAAGCCTCCGCCCCCCCAATAGCGCCCCTGCCCCCGCCCCCACCTCCGCCTCCGCCCCAAGTAGAGGCCTTGCATGCAAACCCCACCCCGCCCTGCCCCCCTTACCCCGCCTCCGTCCCCGTTGGTGGTAACGCACAGGCCCCCCCTTCCTCGACGCCCGAATGGCGTGGGAGGGGGGCGGGGTGTACTATCTCCTAAACGTCTCCGTTACCTGACTCCCCAACCCTTCGACTTCGACTTACAGCTTCTTGGTACCCTATCCTTAGCACACTCGACTACTCACACATCTCCCTTACACATAAACATTGAAAATAAAAATTAAAATAATTAAATTCACATGATCACACAGTCACAAACAAATATTAATATTTTGTAAATTTTTACATTAACTTTTTGAAATAATAAAATAATATTAATTATAATTTTATAACGGCTATATTATTAGACATGATATATAAACAATTTGTTAGTTTATACAATGTGATCTTATGCTTAATTATTTGCTTAGCATATTATTAAGGCTTGCTCTTTATTTTTCCTAGGTAAAGAGTTTTCTTATCCTTTTTACAATGGTAAATTTATAATATCTGAATCATTTCTTTTAGAATTAATTTCTCCAATGCAATTTACAACTTGAGATGCAGTCATCGGAGTTGGTGATATTGAAATGAATTTGCCTCTTCAGAGGACGCTCAACAATTTGGGTGAATTCATCTATGTACTGGATGAACAACTTTCACGTAAATACAAAGTCAACGTATCCCATCAAACACAATATGCAGGCTTACCTAGCATGACTCTCATTGCCATTGTGGATAGTGCATCAAAGGTGCAATTCGATCAAAAGGAGTTAATAGATCTATGTATCCTCCCTCGAGTTTTGCTCTCAAATAGCTTCAAAAGGAGTACAAGACAAAAACTCTTACAGGCCGAAAAGAAGGGCACATTGACAAAGCTTTTGATACAAATACAACAAGTGGAACAAGTTACAGAGATTCCAAGGTCTTACAATGGTGATCTTGTTCTAGAATTTCCACCTACCATGGGAAAGTTGCACCATTTGGATGCGATGGAGCATAAGTACGATCCTCATTTGTGGTCGAAGCCACAAACGTCCAATATTGTTTTTCCAGGTGTAGTGCGTCTTAGTCATTGCATAGGATCTCTCAAGTGCATGAATGAACAATGTGTTCGCTTGGTTAATTATCATATTCCCAATACAAGTCATTTCAACGGGTACATACAAAAGGAAACTCCACCCGGACAATATTGTAAGATTGGAGATTTAAGAGCCTTACATGCCACTTTTGTAAAGCAATTGCTTTCTGTATTGCAACATGTGATTGTGTAGTATACTATGTCATGCCATCCGATGAGACTGCCACTAGAGTCATGATTCATCGTGGTACACATCGACACGATGTGCACAGCGGCACATCCAAAATACTAACGGACAACACCAAGGTGATGGTGCAAAGGATTTTGACTGTTGACCAACACGCAAGAGCCAGGAAGGTTCAAATGTGCTTGGAAAAGATATATAAGTACAACACTTCTTTGCAACAACACCAACAAAGGAATTTTACGCGAGCAACAGCTATTTGCAATCGCTGAGGAGTTGGGGCCATTGGTGCAAGATAATTGGTATGAGCATTTTCTAGATTCTTATTTCGATGCAAAACTCTATGCTAAATTATTTTTTATCTAAACACTTTCAACATTGTTAGGTTTTGGAGGTCAATATCTATTTTATGTAGAGGGGTTGACAAAGAATCTTTTGGCATTGATGCACTCCTAAAGCTGAAGCGAGACTGCACATATGAGTTTTTCCATGGAAGCCGGTTTCCTAGTCAAGGTACGGAGGGGGAGAAATGTTATGTCTTCAAAATGTCCACAATTGGTCCAGCATCCGGTGCGGACCTAGTGAACCAAATGAGACAAGATCGGGATGGCGATCTTTGACGTGCGTGGATCCAGTTTGATCACACTAGACCTGTTAATGAATGGGTGACTATGACCTGTCATGTCTATGATCCAAGGTACATGGAGCACCTTAAGAGCTTTGTGGCTTGCCTTTGACTCTCTCTAAAACAATTTGTTTGCAACATGCAAGACCTTTTAACTATTGCAACTTGTGAAATGAAATAGGAAGACATGGAAATGCAATGTTTGTTTTGGGAGTGCCTCAATGATGTAATGATATCGTGTGGTTGTGACAAAGCTAATTTGTTTGGCTTCATGGTGGATGAAGCTCAAGCAAACTGGAATGCAGTTAAAATTGTTTTCAATGGTGGTGACAAGACCAATACAATGAGCGGTCGAGAGTGTCTTGTCTTTTCCATTGGAAGCAAAGCTTGAATCAACACACAATGAAGTATGTGGTGCAAGCTTCTCAACACACACACAAAGAAATGTGTGAGAAGTGGAGGCAAGCACCAACAGAAGAGGCTGCAGCAATAGAGGCTCATCTGATACGCCAATGGTGGTGTAACGGTCATTGCATAGACCGTAACATTCCATACATGTATTCATCGCTTAGTTGGTGGGAAATTCATATTGCACATTGGGGTGGCATTATGACATGCGTAGAAAGTAGCTCGATGGACCAAACACCACGCACTAACCTTGTGGAGAACAAGCATGGCAGCTGGCTAGCAGGGGAGGGTTTCCATAAACGCATTTCATTATATGATGCATGTACAACCGACCTTGCAAATTCCATCTTACAGAGCACAAAGGCCATTTTATACAGCCATGGAAAACACATTGGGAAGGGTCCATCAATACAAAAGCTTACGGAACGCCATGAAAAACGTCCCAGCCAAGTGATAAGAGCAGTGAATGCGGCTACTGAGGGCACTCCAATGTATAAACAACCAACTCCATTGACAGGAGATAAGGAGACATCAAGGAAAAAACACAAGCCAAATAAGGTTATCAACATGGAAGATGATGCATGCATAGGCCTGAGTACAACTCGGTCACCAAAGATCACAAGAAGTGTGGAAGACCACGTAAGATCAACTTTGCAGAAGAAGGGATATCACAAAACCCAAAATGAAGTATAGGTTCTGGTGGGCAGTATGTAGTTGAGCGCAAGGTCAATGAGGCAATGTGGGCCATACGCCGAACTCCACAAGGTAGTAGGGTCACATCATGTAGCGGCACGCCAAGAGGAGGACGCAGGTGTGGATGCAGTATAGCAGGTTCTAGCCTTGGTATACCAACCCCATCTTTTGAAGGATATCGAAAACATCCAAATGGTGTGGTGCATCAATGGTTTTGGTTTTGTGTGGATCATGTCTTGCATTGCCATATAGTAGACTAGAACATTGAGCCGCAGCCTCAACATCCACCACACACTTGGCCCGTGCATGTGGGCACCAACCTATCGAAGGATGAGGTGAAAATATTGCATGAAGGGGGGTATCAAGTGGAGCTCAGCAAAGAAGGAGTATCTAATGTAATGCCGGTTGCTCCTGCACAAAATATGACCAACTCTTCTTTCAAGTCAAAAGATACATCCACTCCTGAAGGCAGTGCAAGAGCCACAATGCAAGATGGTGTGCATGTACGGTATCAGACTTCCATTTCCGAGGATGCTGCTCGCAAGATCGGTTTAGCACTAGCCCTGAGAGCGAAGGTTGTAGAAGAGATATGTGCAGCAGATGGTGTTAATGAGGTCTTCAAAGTAGAGACCAAAAGTGAAGATGGTCATGTCGGGATGTACAAAGTTTGTATTAGCAACCAGCCATCGTGCACATGTCCAGACTTCATGGAACGGGTGTCAAAGAAAAAACCATATCTTGCATGTAATTTGTATTGTATTTATTTGCGTGTGCTAGGGTTAAGCCAAAATGAGAACATGTTTATCCATCAACCAATCCTGGCAGATGCTGATATCTTCAGGGCACTGAGCTGAAGCCGGACCTATCCAGGTATGGATGCATAGCATTTGTCAATTCTCACTTTTTCTTAGTATGGTTCACCTGGACAACTGTACTAGTTTCTAATTTTATCTTATGATGGCCACATTTTGGTACGTTCGTTTGCAATTTTTTTTTCATATTTGAGAACTGGTTGTTAAAAAGCGCTCACCAAAAATTGCTCGCCTGGAAATATACCCCCTCTAGATGCAGTCCGTATCATGGCCTAAACTCCATGCTAGATCGGGCACTGAGAACTCGTTCCCTATGCAAATGCTTCCCTCGCAACTCTGATATATACTGAAATTGTATAAAGGTGTAAATTGTATATTTTTTGCATAGACTCCTGGGAGGGTTATCTCTCATTGAGGAGGATGAGGCGGCCTACAATGGAGGATGAGGCACCATATGAAGGAGACACATCTGATGCTGGTTAGAGTTGGTGTGGTGATGTATGTAATGACGACATAGAGTTACAAGATCCATCAATAACGGACATGGTAGCCTTGGAAAAAGAGCAATGTATGTTTGGAAAGGAGTCTTGCAACAACAACAAAACATGGATGCTTGTAATGAAGATGAGATAATGGGCTATGGTTGGGGATTTTCTACATCAAATAAATATAATGTAGGAGAGAATGATGCTATGCTACTTGATGAGACCTTGGATGCATGTGCTTTACCAGAGTTGGGGGCTGGGCAACCCTCTAGTGGCCATGATGCAAAGTTATTGGGTCGTGAATTAGGAATGAAGTCTATGTATGCAAGAATTTAATTCTAGTGCCATCTGTCAAGGATGTTGATGGTGATACATGCCCTATAGTTGTTTAGTATAAACATCTTGAGGATGTAGTAGAAAAGAGAATTTAAGTGATATTTTTTTACACGATGATATTATGGATGCATTTGAGGTGCTTCAACATATGGTTGGGCCATATCATTTTATTTGTAAAGATCTTGATTGGCAGTTATAGCAAGTCTTGGTGCCATTTTTCATGATGAAGACTTGGTTATGATGCCTTGGGTGAATTTTTATGCATGTCTCCAAGTTTTGAAGTGGTAGATGCCTTATGTTTGGAAGAAGAAGATGTTGATGGTGTGGTCTTTAAAATGCTTTTCCATTTATTGAAGTGGTCAAAAATAGAATTTTGAAATGCAAAAATGAATTTTTATCAAGCCTAAAAAATTTGGGGAATTTTGGAGTCCGCTTAATTTTTTTTCCACAAAAGAATGCCCATCAGGTGTCAAAGCTGGACAAAAATGGCACTAAAAAGGTCGGTTTGAAAAGGATGACTTTTTTTCACATAACTCATGGTGCCAATGAGTGCTGAAGCTGGGGGTGTGCTTGATTGATGAAAGATCAACACTTCCACCTCTCTGTGGGGAAGATGAAGCAGGGTTTCTACATGTGGTCCTATGCAATTCTGACTTGTTCGAGTCCTATTTTTGAGTGTATGGAGGAGTGAATGAGGGTTTATTCTCTAAAATTTTGCACTTGCAGAGTCTATGGAAGTTATGAGGTGGATGTATGTGTGTGAGTAATTGAGGAAAGAAGATGTAGCCTTTTGCAAAGCTATTTATCCCTGTATTGGTGCCATTAGGGTTGAGGCTACACCAAGAAGTCCATCAAGAAGCTTTTCCAATGGTTTGAGAAAAGCCTTTTGTGGTGGACTTTTTGTGTTTTTTGATTTTCCTTCTTGTGTATTCTGGTATCCATCAAGTGTGATTTTAAACCTTGATCATTTTGACTCACTACTACGTCGCGTCTGCGGGTAGGCAAGTGCTTGTGGTTCGATACATTTGGAGCTCAAATTGAGTTGAGGGGAGGTTTTTCATTGAACTCTTGAGTGGTTTTGTGCAAGGTGAAGAAAGTAAGTAACCTCCTTGTGTTGTGTTAAGATGCAAAGGTTTGTGAGTGTGTGCACAATGTCTTTTTCTCCATCAATGGCTCTCTACATACTACACCATCTCCAGCTCTTTCTGATGCCTTGGATACTTACTTGTCCCGTGTGTACTACCTTGCAAGGGCAACCCCTTTCACAACGCTCTACCCTTAAGTTAACCAACCCATGCTTATTTTTTTACCTTCTCTATAGGGCTATGGAAAACCCTTGTCTTCAGCCCCTTCTTTTTCCCTCCTTAGGCCTTCATAGCTTACAACAACCTGCTCCCCCTCCTTCTACATGAAGACAAGCCTCACCTTTTTTTCTAGTTGATCCTTCTATAGCACCGTCTTTTTCCCTCCTTAGGCCTTTTTAGCTTCCGATAAGCTTCTCCCCTCCTTTTGCATGATGACCTTACCTTTTTCTCTCTTCTTCAGTGCTATCTTCCACCCTTTTCAATCAGTGGCCACCACCTACCTATCGCTCCTTCCTTTTTCACGCTATTTATCTTCTCTTCACCTTTCAATTTACTACATGCAAAAAACCCACACTTTGAAGTTAGTTAGGCGTCATATGAGTGATTACACAAACACGACTGGCCTCTTTTGCCCATAATTTACACATAGCACACAAGTTTGGCTGGCTTGTACCAAAGTGACATGACTGCAAATGAATACAACATTCCACATTGGTGGGCCGATGTGCAAAAATCCTCTCATTGAGAAAGGACAACGATGATCATCATCAACCTAAAGCCAAATCTTCTTGTTTGGGTACCTGATTGATAAGCTGCAAAGCACTTGTCTTTAAGCACATAAAAATATTTGAAATTACTGATCTCAACCACCCATTTGGATGCACATACCTTGGTACTCACATGGAATGATTACCAATCTACAATAGACTAGGCTCTAACTTCAATCTGGCATATCTTTCTCCCAAGAACTCCAAATGACAATCCATAAAGACCAACTTGTAGAGCACATCAAAGGCTACAAAAAATATTTGTAGGATTGGAAATTTAGTCACTCTTAATTTTTTTTTTAGTAGAGCTCAAAAGCCATGATTGACATGCAAAATACCCATTTGGCATACACATCCCAATGGCACCTGCTCCAACCTACATACAACACATGCTCAAGCATTCCACCACCATCCTACTTACTTACATACACCTTCTTCTAGAAGTTCTCTTCATGGGTAGACACGGTTTGGGTGCACCATCATTGTGCCCCACCCTTAGTTGAGATTCATGTTGAACCACAACAATAAATGTTGACAAAAACTAGTGGCAAAGCAAAAAATCTTGTTTGACGGTGCGAAAAACCTATCAGAGCTATATGTATCATATTCCTACTAAAAGCAACACAAATCTATGATTAGGTGGCATACCCACCCCCTTGCATCACCTGTGTTCAACCACCTAGATCAAAAGGCCAATTTCTCACTACATATTGTACTCCTACCTCCCACATGTAATGGAGACTACCTTCGAGATCAAATGAATGGCTTTGGGCATGTACTTTTGCAAAGTCTTTGTCCATGAAGCATGCCATTGCGCTTGAATCTAGTAATGATTCATAATCCATTTGCCTATCTCTCAAAGGCCTATCAAAAGGCACCATCTCTGTGTCTTCTTCTTGCTCACTTGAACATACCTATTCTTTTTGCAACACTTCAGCCTCAAACTCCTCCTCTGTCATAAACTCCGCACATAACTCCGCATCTTTACTTTCATGAACACACTTTTAAGGCTTTCCATATCAACCGGGCCAATTTGCCCATATATAACTTCCCGAATGAAATCCTCAATCAAGCCTAATTTTGTCTCCACTTCTCCATATCCATAAGACAAATTTGTACTCACATCTTCTCTTGCTTTGTCCCATTGAGGCGATAGGATTGGGGTAGCAACCTCGTCCATTCTTCTTTGTTCTTGAAAGTGAGGATGCATTTGGCTAGGTGGCACACACATATGGGTGTTGTTGATGCAAGAGACAATGTCACGCTCGATTGCAAGTTGGCCATTGGAAAGGGCTCGAGGTGCATGAAAAGCTGCTTTCCCCTCAGTGGGCTGGCTTGAAACTTGGGGGTACAACGGAAGAGCTCGCTCAAAATGAAAGAAAGCGAAAGAGTCATTGGAATGGGGAGATCTAACAAGTTGCCTCACCCTTCTTGGTAAAGCCCTACACTTACTGCTCAACCCTAGCACATTCTGCTGATACTCTCATAAGCATAACCATCAACATGCTATTGTATACCTCTTTTGCATTCACATCCAAACATGCACCCCTTGATGCATCTATCTGCTCCTTGTGTAATTCATCAAAGGAAGTAAACTCATCCTTCTTGTTATCATCATGAGCTCACTCCCACAATCTTGAATTCAAGTCATCCTCATCCTCGCCATAAGTTGACTTTGTGTCGGCATCTTCATCTTCTTGTTGCTCTAGGAGAGGTTGCCCCCCTTAGGCTCTGCACATCATCTTTGCCCATCTCTTCATCCTCACTTTCTGGCTCCATATCTGCCATCTGCTCTTCTTGCATACACCCTTTGACCAGGACCACATGAGGTTAACCCCTTCTTGTACACCAACTTGCCAAATTGGAGGAACTAATTGAAAAGATGAAAAATGGCTTACCGATGGTAATCAAACACCTCTTTGATGCTTTGCTCCATGGTATTATGCACCCCAGGATTCCATACCTAGCAGATAAAAACCAAGGGATACCTAATGAAAAAACAACTATGGTCCACAGTCAAGCCATTGAGGGAGGGAGAGAGGATTGAGACTAGGCAACATGTGCTTACAGGTCTATCTCAACATGGGGCCAATGGTAAAGGGGTCCAAATGAGAGATGGTCTGTCAAAGACCAAGGCTAAATGGAGCTTAAAATACCTTAGGGTTAGCTTCATTAAATACCTCCAAAGGTTAGTGTTAAAAGTCCTTTGATCTTAGGTAATCTAGGGCTCAGTTTAAGGTGGGAACCCAGCCCAAGCTTGAGGTGCTTGTCGTGCTTGATGACTAAGGTGCTTGACGTTCTTGAGATGCTTGTCGTGCTTGCTGACTAAGATGCTTGAGGTGCTTGTAGTGCTTGCAGACTAGGGAGCTTGACGTGCTTGTGGGAACACTACCCAAGCTTGAGGTGCTTTGTCATGCTTGTTGACTAAGGTGCTTGAGGATAAGGTGTTCCACAAAGTCAACAAAGATCCCTACAAGGAGGGGCCGAGCCCTACAAGAAGGGGCTAGATAGAGAGTACACACAAACCCTCACACAAGGAAAGCTTGGTACAAAGAAAGCAAATAGGACACTTGTCAATCTCCTCCTCATGTTGCCCTCACGGAGTGCCTAAAGCCTATTCGTTGGCCTCCCAAGGGGTCCAATTATAAATTAGTTAATTTAATTAATTGTTTATGCATTTATCAAAACTCCTCTCTCTCAAAGGGGAAAGGGGGACACTTGTCCCAAGCCTACCATTGTTGCTTGATATGCCTCTTGCAGGTGATTGGCTAGGCCTGGAGGGGTTCAATGAGCTTCAAACATGAGCTACAAGGGGGGGTCGACCAAAGCAAGAAGGGGGCTAGCTTGGGGGGTATACTCTCCCACAAACACTCACACACACTCTCATTGTGTGAAGTGCAAAGTGCAAGAGATCCATCTCCTTCTCCAAGCTAGTAGAGAAGTTGAGAGCACGAAGAAGGTAGAGAGCTCTCTTTTCCAAGGGTGACTAGTGGAAATGAGGTGATTTTGGGCTACCTTGGATATCTATACTCATATTTCCCAAACTATTTTTCATCGAATTCCCTTGTTATTCCTACTAGGCCGTGAAATCTACGCTAGACTGAAAAATTTCCTCAATCGGACTCCGTGAGCTCATTCTGCAAGAATTTGCAGAAACATGTCCTGGCGGCCTAATTTATCCGCTTCCATTTGTCATTTTGATTGAAAATTTTTGTGCCTGTACGTCTTGTTCTTCTGATCATCACTTTATGTTTAGTTTCTCCATCTAAGCTCAATTACCCTTTATTATTAATTTTTGACTTGTTTATTGAAAAAAATCAAAGAAAGTAATAAAATGCACTAAAAAAGCAAATTGAAAAATCGACAATTAAGAAAATCCATTGAAAAACACTATTTATTACTTTTTGGGGGATTTGTCCATTTTTAAGCTCCAATGTCAATAAAAATGATAAAAATAAGCAAAAAAGGCTATTTTTTGATGTATCTGCTGATAGTATATATACTAATTACACTCGTCGGGGAGATGTTATCAGCTTAATTTTAAGGGCATTATTAGGTAATTTTGCAAAAAACCACACGTTAACATCCAACTTTTTCCTCCCTCTTCAAACATTGGCCTTAATTAATGAAGTTTCCTTCCACCCCTCCTAAATGGAGTACTCCGGGACGACTGTGTGCATGGGTTGAACAATCGTATCTATGCATAGCAATGGTTGGCTCTATCATGCTTTGAAGGTCAATGCAATTCAAATCAGTATGCGGTGCAAGAGTTGGGTCTTGAGTACTTAACTCAAGGGTTTCCGTGGTTGAGGTTTTTTGTTTTGATGTTTTCTGAATAGCAGATTTTATAATTTATGTGCTCTTTGCCTAATTGTACCATTTGGAGATTTTATAATTTATGTGCTCTTTGCCTAATTGTACCATTTGGATGCTTTGGCACACTGATTTTCTGAGCTGTAGGTATCAATAATGACGGTTGCTAAGATTTAACTCTCCATTGGTATTTAGGTTTTCTGTTGATGAATTGTTGTGGTTGAGTGTTTTGAGATTTAACTTTCCACTGATACGGTTTTACAATTTGTGAAGAAGATAAATGCTTCTTTGGTTTCCAAACCCATCTAGTGCTAGTTTCTCTTCTGTAAAATGTTTTTCTCTAAGTGGTTAGATGTGAAACTTTTTTCAATATGGTAGATGGTTTTTGGGCACCCAAATTTGAGATGGATTGTCTTTGATTTGTACTTTTGGTACCCAAATTTGCCTCCTTGCATGCTGCTTGTAGCATTTGTTGGTCTAGAGGATGAAGTAGATTGATTATTCCCTGTTTTTTGTCGTGGGCGACCTCTTTTCCATTCTTCTTTTCTCGATGCAATTGGACTAAGACTTGTCGTCCTTTAAGTGATAGCTTGAGTTGATTGGTTTCCCAATCTGGCATAGCCTTGTATGTCCACATCCATGAGATTCCAAGAATCATCATTCCAATTTGTATGTTCATCTGGTATGCATACAAATTGATGAGGGCATGAAAACCCATTTACTATCACATTCAAGTTGACTACTCCCAATGCCGGTGTTGGGTTTTTGTTGCATCCTTTGATAGCAGATATTCCCAATGCTAAAGGCTGATTTGTAGCTTTCTTGTAAGTGGAATAACTGACTACATTCATTTGAGCTCCGGTATCTACTAATGCATTTGTGCTATGATTGTTCAATTGTACTGTGATGCGAAGGGCAATTCCATCCAACCATTCATCATCCGTTGATACTGCATCATTCTATGTTTTCCATAGTCTTTCATCTGGTTCCTGAGTGTTGATGGGAATGGGTGTTTGTTGATTTCTAAAAGAAGCTTTTCTTTTGAGTACTGAAAGTCAAGCTTCCTCTTGAGCCTCATCAATAACCTGTTGTGATTTAATCTTTCTTTGCTTTGCTGCATGCATTTTCTATAGCATGCAAATCATTGGTTAGTGGTAAGTGATGCTTCTTTAAGCGACATCCACTAATCCAGTTAGCCACTGGTTCACCATCTATAGTGGAAAACTTAACTGCTCCACATGGAGATACATCTTCAATGATACGGTCCATTTTCCTTTTTCTTGCATAGATGTGAGCTACTGCTATTAGCCTTTGTTCATCAAGATTTTCTAAATCTTCAAGCCTCTCTAACGATTCATGTCCGGTCCACTCAAGATCTTTAGCCACCCTTAGTGTCGGTAATAGAAATTATATCGTTATTATGGCATCAAGACCATAAACATGATTAAGGGTATAGCATTTAAAGCTGTCTTGAATGAAACTCTATAAGCCCATAGAGCGGCATGTAGATTCATTTCCCAATTAGTTCATCCTAAATTAACCACTTTAGTCAATACCGAGCTAATAATTTTATTCGTGTGCTCAGCTTGTCCATTTTCTTGTGGATGATATGAAGAGGATTTGTTATGGATGACCATAAATTCATTCAGCTTCTGACGATTTCAATTGGAAGTCCATATCTTGTGAATAGATTTTCATACAAGAATGCGGCTGTGGTTCCAGCATCATTCTTCCTGGTTGCCTTAGCCTCTACCCACTTGGTCAAATAGTCCGTAGCTACAATGATATAATGAGCTTGAGTTCTATAAACATGTGGTTGTATTGGTCCGACAAAATCTATGCCCCATTTTGCAAAAACTCTAGCCCCCATCATTGGTCTTAAAGGCATGCTATCTACCCTTGTTGGCATTTTTGCTCATTGGCATGCATTAAATCTTCAAACATACTCTTTGGCATCTGCAAAAAGTGTTGGCCACCATATGCCTGCTGTTATAAGCTGGACACACCCTACGGAAAATGACTACTCGACGGATTATTATTTTTTGTAATTATTCATTTATTGAGAAAACCCGACATTTCACCTTTGTAAATATTGGGGCTTACAAAAGTTTCCAGATTGTATCCTAGTTTTGACATTTAGATTAAGTAGATGGTTAAATTGGAACATTAGGGTTTGAGATTGTAAGGTATTTATACCACTTTTTGACCTTAATGAAAAAACCTTTGTCATTTAAAAAAAAGTTTGAAGTCTTTGAGTGAAAGTCTGTGAGTGAGCGTACTGTGTACGAGAGAGAGTGAGAGCTTCATCTTGACGCTACGTGCGCACTGGTGGTCGGAATCAAGTGAGGAGAAGGGGCTCCAATACCTACATTGTGCGCGTACGGTCCGGTTTTGCGAGCTCCATCTACGAGCTTCATCTGGTGATTCGGTGAGCATACGTTGTCCGTTTTTGCATTGCAGTATATCCACGCGTTCGCCTTGAGTAGAGCTACACATTAGGCACTTTAGTTTTTGGAAACGACGACTTGAAAATTTCGGCTAGACATCCTACGTGATTTTGCACCGGGTGTTTTGGGTTGGGGTTTTGGTTCATAGACCTTAGGGAGAGCGACCTATTGGTGTTAGTAGGGTCTCCTTCAAGTTCTGTGGAGTTTCGAGATTGTTTGATGGGTATTCGGCTCTAGAAAGCATTGTAGGAAGTTTCCTCTTATGCACTCTTGAAGGCTTTAGCTTAGACATTGGGTAGAGACCTTTGTACGAATTAGTCGAGAGTCAGTGGAGTGTAGATTGACACCCTATGCTTGCTTCCACGCGCCTACGGGTCGAGCTTCGTCCTTAGCTGACAAATCTTGTTAGGTGAGTTCTCGCTGTGCTGACGTTCATCGCGGCGTATCCGTCCAACGTTGGCGCCGCTGCCGGGGACGAAAACCCTAGGTAGGTGACCGAGACTAGTCCTTGAGGATAGGGATTCTTTGTCTTTCCAAGAGTCTCATTTTACATTTAGATAGGATCAGAGGGTGGAGGACTCTTTAGGTCTTAGAGGGAGTCTAGGGAGCGTGTGTCTGGCCTAGATCCTTCGACTTAGGTAGACTTAGGTATTTTTTAGTTGAGTTGTGGTGTAGAGAGTAGGAGTTGGAGTGGTAGAAGCGGTGAGAGGAGAGCTTGAGAGTCCGGAGAGGCCATGAAGCAACCAAAACACCATTATCACCATTCCACATGATGAGTAGGAGTAGGGTAAGTAGGACATCATGATTTATCATCTAGAGCACTTCATGCATGTATACTTGCTTGTTAGGTTCATCACAAGGTTGTAAAAGTTACTGTGAGTGTTTCTGATAGAGCTGCAGAGCATTAGGAGCATTTCTGTCAGGAAAAAATTACATTTTAAGCCAGGAGACATCCTACGCGTAGAATGTCTACATGCTAATCTGGTGGAAATTTTGGAATTTTGAGTTGACCAGTGTGTTCAGAAGGTAGGTTTTACCCTATTTTCACATGTAAAGTGGAAATTTGACCATATCTTGACAGGATAAGGCCAGATAAATAGAAAGTGCCAGACATCCTACCCAAATTGTGCCAATGCATTATTTTAAGACCAAAACCATAGGATGGCTGCATGAGCATGATTTGCATGATATATTGAGTGACTGAGAAAGTTTTCATCTCATTTGGGTGAGAAAATTGGATTCTAAGCAGACTTTAGCACTTTTGACTGAAAAAGGCTAGAGCAGCTAAAATTGGGGACTTTTGAAATCCAAACCAAAATTTAAGTATACCACTAGGTTGCTGACAACAAGGGGGAGTTGTGGATCAAGCTCGGGTCAAACAGGCCAAAAAGACATCCTTCGCGTAGGATGTCATCTGTGTGATTTTGCACTCCAAACTCAGTTTTGAGCATACCAAAGTGATCAGCACCTTAAGGAGAGTCCGTGCTTTGCATTTGAAGCCATTTTGAGCAAAAAGACATCTTACGCGTAGAATGTTTAAAGCAAGAAATTCAAGCCAAAAACTGACTGTAGGCCTAGCAAGGTGTTGTATAGCCTGAGGCAAGCCTCCTAGTCAATTTTGGTCCAAATTGGGATTGATTTGATTGATCAGACCAACATCAGGCTGTCGGAACAAATTTCTGATCCATTGACCAGCTTATAGGTGTCCAAATCAAAAAGTAAAAACAACTGCTGTGGACTCAGCACATCAAGGGGAATCCATAGTGCAAAAATCCAGGCAAAACAGAGCAGGAGACATTCTATGCATAGGATGTCTGCTGGAGCTTAGTAAAGAGAAATTTTGACTGAGCTTATACAATGAGGTTCCATTTGACTTAAGGGTTCCAAAACTTCTTTCAGAAGTGAATTTGGATCTTGTTTGACCTTTTGATGGAGCAAAGACAAAATTAAGACCTTTTCAGGTAAATTGACCGACATCCAAGGGAAGTACAGTTCCAGATTAGCAGACCTAATCCAGAACATCAAAAGTGTATAAAATATAGTAGTGGTTGAGGTGAACTCTACAGTTAAACCAATCATTACTAAAATCACCTCTAGCGGTTAGATGCTTTGATTCCATTGCCGAAATTAAATGCTTGTGTACAGGTATATTCAGCGGCAAAGCAAGAAGTTATGCAGAAACTGACCCTTTGCCAGGTGAGTGGTTGGATTTGTGATAAATTGCATTGCTAAGTTTGATGAATTTAAGATCAGAAAGATACATTTTTAGAGACCAAAAGGTGGCAGGTGACCAAGGTAGCTTAGTGTCCACCGAGGAGAGTGTAACTCAGGCAAGGCTAGATCCACTAGCACCAATTATTGAGGAGTGTAGTGATACTGACACTTCATCAGAAAAATCCTTTTTCATGATGGGTAGTCAACAGCCAAGAGGTTTCACGTATGACGGACCAATGCCAACAGGAAGCACCTCCCTAAACCCTTTGAATGATTCCAAGTTCACTGTAATCTTCTTAGAAGGAACAAACTCGAGGGGAGCCCTAGTTTATTCTGACTATCGAGGACGCAAGCGTATTTGTATTGAAGAAAGGCCGGCTCAGAGACTGGAGATAATTCGAGTCTATGATGATGGAGATAGATTCCGAGACGAAAAGGGGAACCACTATCTGATATTTAGTAACCTTGAGGATTACAAAAAATATGGAGATAACGTGGCAAAAGGAAAAATGGTTTCAGAAACTCAAGAACCACCTCCAAACATTGATCGACCTGGAGCGCTTTTTATGTATGATAAGAAAACAACTAGGGTTTCAACTAGGCTCAGAGACTGGAGATAATTCGAGTCTATGATGATGGAGATAGATTCCGAGACGAAAAGGGGAACCACTATCTGATATTTAGTAACCTTGAGGATTACAAAAAATATGGAGATAACGTGGCAAAAGGAAAAATGGTTTCAGAAACTCAAGAACCACCTCCAAACATTGATCGACCTGGAGCGCTTTTTATGTATGATAAGAAAACAACTAGGGTTTCAACTTATAATGAGAATGTTGGAATTTACAAGCATGAGAGCGAGGGAATAGTCTCTTACTTTTGTTTCAAAGAACCCTACCCAAACGAGTTAAGCAAAGACAAGGTTCTTTACTTATTCTGTTATGAAATTTCTATGGGGAAGGATATCGTTTTTGTTGATAGGTACAGGCGAGAATACAAACGTATTCTCCCAGAGGAGGTAGAAAAGGCAACAGTTCCAGGAGCATCAACATATGACCCCAAGGAAGTGCCAAGAGCCACTTACACCCCTAGCAAGTCGCCAAATCCCTTTTCAGAAGATTACGACATGACCTTACATTCTACCCGACAGAAGACATTCAATAACCAGAGCCAACCAACAACCCAGCCATCATTGCAGGCATGGCTTTGATAGAGTGCAACATTAGAACAAGACCGAAACTGAGATGGTTATCAAGCCGCATGAGGGCTAAGGGATTTACAAGAACCACCACTCTATTCAAGGTATCAAGGTGAGAGTAAGCCAAAAACTCAAGGGTCAACAGAGCCTGGAAGACCACCCATAGAATGAGTTTGAAGAGATGAACCATCTCTTGCAAGAACTGTTAGAAATTACGGCTTAGAAGCACCACTGGGAGAGGAACCCGCCTACTACAGAAGGTTAGAGGATGTATATCGATTAGGACGTGGAGACCCAATGATGAGATTTGTAGACCATCGTAGAATTAGACCTTCTCAAGTGCAAAAATGGGTAAACAAGAAATACACGGGAAACAGAGATCCTAGAGATCATGTAGCAGCCTTTGTGCGTGTAATTAGAGCTAAAGAGGTGTTAGAATTCCCTACCCAATTTGACACTGCTACTTGGTTTGACACTGTGGAGCGTACAGACTTTGAGTCTATGGAGGAGGCTTTTGACGAGTTTATCGAGGAATTCTCACAAGGGGGGATAGCTCATAATACACTCTCACAAATCCATAAATTCAAACAGAAAGACGGGGAATCTATGCGAAAGGCAGCCCTACGACTAAAAAGATATGTTAAGTTCTGCCCTGTGGAAGAACTGCCAACTCAGTCCAGACTTATGCTTATATTTATCTAAGGACTAAGGAATGTAGATCTCTAGAAGGACTTACATATGAAGAGGAGCACGACGTTAAATGAGTTAACTAAGGAGGCTCTTTACCTTGTAGACAATTGTGCGGTCTACAAAAAGGGTGAGTTCAAAGATCTCGATGATGATTCATCCTCGCAACAAAGTGGAAGCAAGTCCGCTAAGACAACACTGAAAGGAGAAGTAGCTGTAAGCCAAGAGCAGCTTGTAGAGGAAGTGCTAAAAAAGATTAACTTGTACGCCAAACCCCAGGCTAAACAGCTCAAATTGTGTGCTATTGAACAAAAATGGACAAACCATGGGACGGAGGAATGTTATTATAACAAGGGATATGTGAGAGAGAGACCTTACGCTCACCAAGCTCATGTAGCATCTCCTCAAATTCCACCGATGCCTAGGTATCAAGCACGCAACCTACCAGGACCTGTAGGTGTAGAAAGACCACAACCAGTGTTGGGGCAACAACCACTCCTACCAGGATTACGACCAGTTGTTGGCATAAGATACAAATCAACAGTAATCGAATTAGAAGAGAAGGCTTTGGTACCTATGCATGCATATTACGAAGATCCCAATGGATATGCTGCAAATCCTGTCTATTATCCACCAGAAGAACCCTCAACGCCAGAACCATGGAGCATGATAGGAAGTGCAGGACCACCAAAGCTGCACAGGCAACAGGAGAAGGAAGATATAGTTTGGATGAACAAACATTGTTGTTCATAGCCAACAGAGGCATGGGCGGGCAGAGACATGCATACCAACAAAGAGGAGCTCAAGGAGCACCTCAACAACCTAAAGGACCCTGCTACAAGTGTGGTGGAGACCATTGGCTAAGAGACTATCCTCATGATGAAATCATTAGAGTCAACACATATTGCACCGAGTGCGGAGTTACTCATTTGATTCTTGATTTCCCTAAGAACCCGAGCAAAGGAGCAAAAACTACCTTAAACATGCTGGAAGTAGTGCCTTCTAGTGGGGGGTCAGAAAACGAAACAATAATACCTATTCAGGCAGTGACACGGGTCCAAGCTCAAAGAATGACGAACGAACCCATAATTGAAGAGCCAAAAACCGATGCCCAAAGCTCAAAAATAAAAAATCAGAGAAGCACTTGGAAAGCTAGAAAGGCGCGTATGAAAGCCAGGAGAGAACGAGAGCAAACGGCTCTATCCGAGGAGTTAAAACACACGAAGGATAGATTAGAGCGGTTAGAGGATCTAGCTAGCTTAAGCTCACACACTGCGGCAACCATAGCACCCAAGGAAATAGCAGAACCCAAAAGTGCAGGATCAGGAGGATTATTGTTGGCAGAAAAGGTAAATGAGCAATTAGATGCACTTCTAAAAGCTTACGAAGCCAGACTAAAAAAGAACCAAACCCAAGAGCAAAGATGGATGACTTATCCATATGCCGAAATAGAAAAACAGAGGTTGGAAATGTGTCAAAAGATGATTGAAACAGCTCAATCCTTGATACAAAACCCGCTTGGTAAACCTGCAAGTTGGCATGAAGTACCAGCTCCAACCCCTATCAAACCAACTTTAGAGAAACAAGTAGAAATGAAGGAGATACTCATGAATGCCTCTGAGTCTAGGGGAGAGCCTATCATAGTGCCAAATACAACGCATGAGACAAGTGACGGGTTCCAGCCTAAAACATTGGTAGAAATGGGTAAGGATTGTAACGGTCTAGATGACCTGTGGAAGCAAATCCGTGATGCCAACGAAGCTAACAGGGTGAGTTACCACATGAACAGCACGAGAAAAGAGAAAAATGAGATCTTACCTCCTATTGAAGAATTTGAGGCAAGATCACAAATGAACTTTGATATACATTCACAAGGGGGAGACCAGGGATCAATTAGTTCGGGGCACAGCCAACCAGAATCACTAAAAACTCTACCCTCTTACCTAGGAGAGTATGAAGCCAAGTATGAGGTGAGAGTAATCCCATCTCAAAGACTGTCTTCTAACAGAGTGATGGATTCACAAGGGTTGATTGAGTTATTTTCCACTCCTGTGGCATGCACAATCACATTAGACGAACTCCTGAGGTTACGACCAAACATGTGGACCATAGTAGACAAATGCTTAGAAAAAATTGGAGTGAAAGACCCCACCTCAAAGCTTCAGGAAGGGATCAGAGAATTGGATAAGTCTCAACTAAACACTAGGCCAGTACCTTTAAACAAGGTTGGAGAATATTGCGAGGGAGAATATGGAAACACTACGCTACCAATAGAATTCCAAGGAGTAGTTTCCAAAGCTATTCTAAACAGTGGAGCAGGAGTCGCTATTCCCACCAAAGAAATCTAGAAAAAATAGGGAAAACCGGCCTTGAGAGCTACCAGAATGAAATTGCAATTGGCAGATGGGTTCATGGAAAAGCCTCTAGGACTCTTAGAAAAAGTAATTGTCACTTTGTGCGGAATCGAGTATGAGCATACATTTGCAATAGTTGATTTCGACAAAAAGAACAATTACGAAATCATCTTGGGAAGACCATTCATGAGACAATTAAAGATGGTCCAGGATTGGGGTTACGACCACATATACCTCAGACATGGCGAGACTACAACCAAAATTCACTTGAAAGACCATAGTTACAAAGATGTGAACCAGACACCAGTGGAAGAGTTTGATTCAGCTACATTAGCAGGGTTGGAACTCCCAGCATGGTTAGGGCAACAAAAAGAGCTATGGATGTGCGGAGCTTCACATTGTGGGAGCTTAAAAAGAGAGGAATGCATCTTAGAAAGAGCGATTGAAGACAAGGATTATATTCTGGAACCTTTTCCTGAAGATACCTTGGAACCTTTAGAATGGAAACACATACTAGCAACATTGGATGTCTGTACCATTACAGATAGCCCAACGACAAAATTTTTCAATAAGGATGGCTATGATGTGCTACCCTATTACATGGTAAGCCTTATAACAGGAGGAGATGAGATGGTAGAACCACCAGAACAAGAAGAGTTTTATAACTCCTGTGAGCATCTGGAGGTAAATAACGATGTAGATTGAGTGTTCAGACAGCTCAAGTGAGTGTGGAGAGAAAACAGAGAATATCAAATTTTATGATTTTGCCAATCAGCACCCTAGACGCCAGGAACGTTATAGGAAAAAACGAGCAGAAAACAAAATGAGAGAGAATCTAATGCCCAGGATAAAAGATAAAACTCACTATCTAATGCTTGTCAAAGCGAAGGATTGTGTAAAAGACCAAATATTAGGAAGATTCTCGAAAGTTCGAAGGGAAAGAACGCGAGAGGAAATAAAACAAGTACAGAAAGCTAAAACAGAAACAAAATCACAAAAATCAAAACAGGAAAAAACAAAAGACCCAGAGTGGACCAAATTGGAGCGTAAAAAGAAATACCAAGAACTGAAACGGTCTTTACGAGAGGTATGGACTACGGAGGGAGAAAGTGATGGTAAGGAGGAGTCAGAAAAAGGAAACATGAATGTACCATCACACTATCGAAAATTCACCATCCAGGACAGAAAAATCATAATGACACCACCAGTCAGGGAAAGAATAATCCAAAAATCTTACGATGGGCCAGAAACTGCAAAACAAATAGACCTTGCTGAACCAGGTGAGCAGCCTCAGCCGGTCTATATAGCAACTGACTTAGAGACAGAAGAAGAAGAACGGTTAACACAACTTCTCAAGAAGTATAAAGATGTGTTTGCATGGTCCTACAAAGACCTCAAAGAAGTTGATCCATCGATATGCCAACATACAATTCCTTTGAAATCAGATGCCAAACCTAGCAAACAGCGTCCATATACATATAATGACACATTTGCTAAACGAATCAAAGAGGAGATTGATAAGCTGATGGGATGCTGAATTCACCTATGAAATCGAGCATACATATTGGATGTCACCCATTGTGGTTGTCCCCAAAAAGAACGAAAAGCTATGAGTGTGTGTGAACCTCCAAAAGGTAAATGCAGCCATCGTAAGGGACAATTATCCCTTGCCGATCACAGAACATGTACTTGAGAGGGTGGCCGGGAAACGTGTTTATTCCTTTCTAGATGGGTTTTCAGGGCATAACCAACTGGCAACAATTGCAATATAGGATCAACACAAAACAGTGTTTGCCATAGAATGGGGAATATATGCGTATAGAGTTATGCCTTTTGGCTTACCTAATGCCCCAACTACCTTTCAAAGGTTAATGATGCATGCGTTCAAAGAATACCTGAGAATATTCTTAGAAATATACATGGATGATCTTTGTGTACACTCTCTTCTACGAGAAGAACATATTGACCATTTACAAAAGATATTTGAGAAGTGCAGGACATATCAAATCTGTCTTAACCCGAAAAAGTGCATTTTTATGGTTAGACAAGGCCGCATCTTAGGACATATTGTCTCAAGAAATGGCATAACCACTGACCTAGATAAAATCAAAGTCATAGTAGACTTGCTCAGGCCTACTAATGCGAAACAAGTGCAATCCTTCATGGGACACTACGGATATTATCGAAGATTCATATATATGTATGCAGTCATTACAAAACCTCTGTATCGGTTGTTAGTCAGTTTCAACTGGACTGAGGAGTGTGAAACTTCATTCCAAAAGCTGAAGGAAAACCTTGTATTAGCATCTGTACTTAAAGAACCAGATGGAAAAACATATTCCATGTTCACATTGATGCTTCTGCATATGCAATCGGGAGTATTCTGGCTCAACCTGGAGACGGAACAATGGATTTCCCAGTTTGTTATGCAAGCCGATAGTTAAACAGTGCAGAAAAGAACTACACAACACTGAAAGAGGGGCGTTAGGAATGATTTATGCTGTAAAGAAATTTCGGCATTATTTGCTCGCAAACAAATTTGTGTTCTTCACAGATCATCAAGCTCTTTTGTATCTGGTAAATAAACCATGCAATACAGGGAGAATTGTACGATGGTTTATTATATTGCTAGAGTTTGATTTCATAGTGGTGGTCAAAAAGGGTAAAACTCATCTATAGGCGGATCATCTTTCAAGGATACAAAACGGGGAAGCTCCTGAAGGAGTAGATGATGACATACCAGATGCTTATCTTTTCAATATTGAAATGATACCCAAATGGTCTCAGGAAATTGTTAGCATTCTTTCCTTTGGAGCAAGGTTTGATAACAAGGAAGACAGATCCAAACAACAAACAATTCGGCAAAACAACAAACTTCTAGTTGATTGCAGGTCGGCTGTATCATCTACGACCGGACCAAATTCTACGATTATGTATAAATCTGGAAGAATTCAAGTGTTATCTTGAAGAAGCACATGTCCAGGATTGTGCATTTCATTGTTCAACAAATGAAAACACACCAGAGACTGAAACAATTAGGGTTTTATTGGCCAACTATGTACGCTGCCACACATGCTTATGTACGCTGCCACACATGCTTATGTTAACAATTGTACTATATGTGGTGCCAAACGACCAGTGGATCACATGACATTGTTTCAGGTAAACATTGCACTTGCATGGAGTCAATATATCATTGATTTCTTAACCACAAGGACATTTCCTAAAAATATAACAAGAGCACGGAAAAGGGCTATAGAGCTGGAGGCTCGCGACTTTAGTTTAATTGGAAACCAACTCTATAAGCGAGGAAAGGACAATCAACTTAGAATCTGTGCAAGTGAAAGTGAATACCTACGATTCTAGAACACACACATGGCGGAATAAGTGGAGGCCATTTTTCAGGCGATCAGACGGCAAAAATTGTCTTAACCGCAGGAATATGGTGGCCTACATTGCATATGGATGCTGAAGAGTTTGTAAAGTGTTGTGATGCTTGTCAACGCACCAAGGTGCCGATAAAGAGAGATGAGATGCCACTACGGCCAATGATGGGAGCAAGGGCATTTGCAAAATGGGGCATTGATTTTGTGGGGCCTATTTCACCCCCTGCATATCGCACCCACACCCAATATATCATTGTGGCTACGAACTATCTCATGAAATGGGTGGAAGCCAAGGAAACACAAAAAGCAGATGCATGAACCACTTCACAATTTTTGTATGAGAATGTCTTTGTACGATACAGATTACCAATAGAAATTGTCAGTGATCGAGGGACACATTTTCTTAATGAAGTCATTGAATATCTGTTAGAGGAATTCATGGTCATACATGGAAAACCTGCTCCATATCATTCACAGGCAAATGGACAAGCTGAGGCCACAAATAAAACACTATGCACGGTTCTCACTAAAATTGTATCAGTCAAGAACAGACTGGGATCAGCAGTTACACTCAACACTATGGGCATACAGGGTAGCTTACAAAATATCAATAGGAAGAACACCGTACAATATGGTGTTTGGTCTAAATGCTATATTACCCATAGAGTTTTTAATTACAACTCTACGAGTAGCAAAACGCTTAGAATGGACATGGCATGAGCTCTCTTCAAGAATAGATGATCTTGAAAAGCTAGATGAACTTCTCTTGAGAGCAGTAGCTTCGATCTATGCTAAAAAGAGAAGACAAAAGGAGTTTTTTGACAAGCATGTGTGCACAAAAGAGTTCAAAACAGGTGATTATGTACTTGTTTATACCTTGAAACAACATGCCAAGAAACTTAAGAAGCGAGGGATGGGACCCTTTGTGATTAGTGACCTATCACAAAGTGGAGCTGTCAAGCTTGTTACATTAGCAGGTGAAGAAATGCCAAATTGGATTAGTGGGTGCCGATTAAAGAAATATCATTTACCACTAACACAGGATATGCTTCAACAAATCCATCAAGAAAAACAACGGATGAAGGAGAAACAGAGGGTACAAGAAGAAGCACAAGCAGAAGCAAAAGAACGCATTGCAAAAAGACGGCTTCTACGACAAAGACAACAATGTGAATCACCGTTGCGAATCAATGCCATTCGACTAACGAATTTTGATGAAGACACAATGGAGCCAATAATTGCAGTCAAAGTGGGTAGCAATCAAGTTGAATCGACAACATTGCTTGATTCTGGAGCTCAAGAAAATCTAATCTCTTACAGATTATACAAATAGATCAAGCCCAAAGGTCAACTACATCCTACTCCACAAGTTCTAGAAAGTAGTACATCACATTCGCTGGATTATATTGCATGTACAAATACATCAATATATTTACCCACACAAGTTTTATGTGGTTGAGGATGAGAGCACACAACACTCCATGTTGTTGGGACAACCTTGGCAAAAAGAGTATAATGTGCAGATAGATTGGAATGCGAATGCAGTCAAGATTCAGCATCCACAAGAACAACATGTGGTAGCCTTTGCTCAACAACCCCGGAAGAATCAGCTGCCAGCAATGCAATCACTGGATAAAGAGCCTAAAGGAAGGGTGCCACTAAAGAACAACACGATACCCATGGTGAACAAACAGAGAACTGCCAACCATGCTCACTACAAGCATACAAAGTCACCAACTGCAGTGAAAAGATCAGGGTTACCAACATGTGACAATCAAGTATGGGTGCGGAAGGATAGAGGTGATGTGGCAGACAAACCACAATACAACATAATAAATCAAAGGGAGAAGACAATGCAACCAATAACCAAGGGAATAAAACAGATATGGATCCCAAAGAAAATGCTCAGTAACAACTTAAATACGACTCGCATTTGGATCCCAAAACCAAAACAAAAGGAACTCCCTTCAGTACAAGCAACATCGGAAGGCAAAAAAACACAACATAAGGATCCGGCAAACCGATTTATGTGGGTGCCAATGAACAGCAAGACAATGACAACCGCAGAAGTAGCAATAAACCTACAAAAACCGGCAAAGCAAAGCTACAAATGGAAACCCAAAGAGACAAAGACTATAGTCAATTCAACCAAAACAATTCTCTCCAAGGAGACGACTACGGACATATCGACAATCGCAGCAAACCAAGCAACAAGAAAGACGATCAAACAGAGAGCGGTAGAATTACAACTTTTGCTTGCAAAGAAAATCTGTCGACCAAATCAACAACCAACAAGAAACCTCGATGGCGAATGCCAATAAGCATCTTGCTTATACCCTTCTCTTGCACAACATTAATTTTTCCATGGATTGACCCAGTATGCATAATATAGGGCCACATTACACGGCTAAGCATTAGCATGAGTTTTCACCCATGCACGACACATACACTGAGATGATACCTTATCGTCCGGGAGGACTCCGGTTAGGAGGGAGGGAGGCATTCTCAAATGCGGACCCAATGGCAAAAAGAGCAAAAAAGGGCATGTTTTTTGATTATTTTAAGGGTTGTTGTTTGATTGCAAATTTTTTTGGACTAACCCAAGTACATATGCCCTTATATAGCATGAATCTACAAGTATATGGGGCCAAACACCAAATCAAGCCCCTAGGTGTGTGTATATAAGTAAAAATAATCATTTTTCGGGCAAAATATTGAAAAAACGGAGAAATCCGGCCATAAAAATTGCATGTGAGTGTATATAGTGTTTTGCGGTAATGTTTTTGATTTATTATGATTTTTGGGAATTTTTTGGGTTTAATATGATATTTTCCTTTTAATTTTACTAATTTTCGGCAGAAAAACTTCAAAAATACAAAAAGCAAGTGAAGAACGGTCATAATGAAAAAAAAAAAATGGAGATGATCAGTGACTATAGGACAACCTATGGTACAGTGGGGGTGCAATTATGTGAATGAAGCGGAAAGCGTGTTTTAGCCAGATTTTGACCGAAACATCAAATTTCTCCTAAACTGGGCAAATGGAGTCCAGATCAAGAAATTTTTGAGCCTAAACCGCATCTCGCAAGAAGTTGGGAGCACATGTCAAATTTCATGAAAAGTGGTTCGAGGACCCTCATTATAAGAAATTTTCACTTCATTTTAAGCTCATTTCTACTATTGACTTTTGAGAGAGACCTTCTGCCACCTAGAGCGAACGGAACTTCTAGCAGCTTCTATGACGCACACGACTACCCGACGGGCTTCAGACATGAGAGGTAGGCTCACCACCTTGAGATTTTTGCTCATGTTTGTCGTTTTGTCGCGAAAACTAGCATAGGGGTCACACAGAAAGCGAGCAGTAGAGACCTACAGGTAGTTGTGACCACCTAATGGCTAACCCAAAATCAATGAGACTTCATCGGCAGCTTACCCTAGCATAAGAGACCACTTTTGGAAGACCAAAGGCAGTAGAAAACCATCGGGAAAAACCCTAATTCCTAGAGCCCCGCAAGAGGCCACCAAATGGAAAATCGGAGGAAAGGCACCCAAATGCTACCAAAACTCATGGGTAGGAGCATCTCAACATTCTCAACAAGTCTATATAGCCTACATGGCCAAAAGGTGACCCAAAGCGGCACTAAACTTCAGAAACGGCATCAGACACACAAAGCGTCAAATAGCTCTCGCGGCCAAACCTCATGTCCGTTTGCCATCAAACTTCACGAGCGTCTTTCCTAGACCATCAACAACCAAGTCCTATAGTGGTAGACCACCACAAGTCATCAAAGACATGATAAAGTAACCACGGGTGCTTCTAAAGCAAAAAATTGCCAAACGGAGCTCCGATGAAGCCAAAGTCGACAAAAACCATACGGCAAGGATCCCCAAGGGATCGGGAAGCTATGGAGACCAACATCGAGAAATTTCATCGCCGAAAAGCACTCCAAAAGTCAAAAAACAACTCAAAGGCTCTGAAATCCACACAGGGAGTTACTTTCTATCTATTTGACTTTTTTGTTGAAATAGGGCTTAAAAGGGACTCAGGGGGACTAAGGGCAGGCACCAGTAGCAGTCAACCACAAAAATTTCATCAAGAGACATCCTACGCATAGGATGTCTCAAGGCCATTTCTGGTCACCAACCCCAACATCTCTCATCACACAAAGTTCTGAATAGCCTGTACAAGCTAGCCACCAAGTTTCATGACATATGGACAAAAATTGACCTCATATGCATGATAAAATGCAAAGTCGGGGCATATAGGCAATAATGGGCCATAGACTTACCCAAACTTGTCCAAACCACATGAAACTTGCAAAATACATTCATAAGCACATTGCCAAGCTATCTATGTGGTCACATGCAAAAAATGATGAAATAGACATCCTACGCGTAGGATGTCTAAATGACATTTTTGGCCCACAGATGGTGTTTTTCAATTCTAGATCTCTTCATATCACCTTCAAGAGCTCATATATCAAGTTTCAAGCCATTCACATCACTTTTGGCCCCCAACACCTCCAAGATACACTTTTTGAGCCCAAAACACTACACATGGTCTTACCAACACCAAATCTTATCCAAATCAAAATCCAAGAGCAGGGCCATGCTCCACATGCCAAGGGCTACCCACAGAACAAATCTCAAGCAATTTTGATGAAAAAGACATCCTATGTGTAGGATGTCTCCAATATGATTTTGACCTACTGTGCAAGAAATGACCTCATGGGAGCCATTACCATGGTGCAAGAAGCTCATATACCAAATTTCAACCCATTTGAATATCATTTGCCACCTGTTGTGGACATCTCACCAAATTGTGAGCCTAAAGCCTGAATCTTTCCACAAATGCACTTTTTGATGCCCAAACCCAATTCCAATCTTATAGCCATGTTGTATAGTAGGCCAAGGGCCACTAGCCTGCCAAGTTTCACCAAAAACTGATAAAAAAGACATCCTACACGTAGGATGTCTAAATAATAAAATTTGGCCAGAATTAGACTGTGAGTACATGGAGGGTTTCCCTAGTTCCTTTTAAGTTTTATTTTCAATTTTCAAGTCATTTGGATAGTTAAAACTCAGTTTCTCAGCTAATATGGAAAAAACGCTAACTTCGGACTACTGAGTGCAACAGGATCCATGGCAGCCGCAAAATCACCGGCAAAGAAGAAGAGGATGACCATAAAAGATTACTTGGAAGAAGTAGAGCCGTTTTTCATTTCAGAAGGAACTCTGAAGCGAACCAGCACATGGATTCAGGAGGACTTGCTAGAGTCTAATGATTTGAAGATCTACCAAGGCGTGTTCAAAGATACCGAAGGAAATGCAATAGAGCTACCCATGCTACCTTGGGAGCTCAATGAGTTTGTCAGAAGCAAGATGGTAGACTACCTGGAGAAGATAGATCTCCATAACTATTTTGAAGCTTTGTCGGCAGGAATCGACATCAAAAGAGTGTGGGAATTTGTAACTACAATCAAAGAAGATGGAGTGGCCAGAGTCACTAATCTGCACGGCAAGGCGGACACTGTGATTGTAATCATAGAGAGAGTGGTGGCAGTAGCACTAGACCTCTCCAACAAAGGGGATAGTGTAACCAAAAGAAGAGATGAAGTCAAGGTGTACTCTAAAAAGAAAAACAACTACACCTTCGAAGATATTGCAAATCCAAAAGTGGCGGTCATGAGCCAGCTTTATAACCAGTACTTCCATATGTGTACAAAGCGGCCATAGAAGTACATAATGCCGCCTCGAGCAATTGCCACAACCTTCACCTGGGCAATGCAGAAGAGCAAGCCAAAGGTGATCAACTATGCTGCCTATATCCATGACAATCTGGTGAAGATGGGCAACAAGAACCCCACCTACATTGTGCCGGGTGAGCTGATAATGAAAGTGGTTTATGGGGCATTTCACACCAAGGGAACATGGCCTGACCCTCCATCACATAATGACTGGCTAAGGCTCAAGGAAGATAAAGAGGATGAACCGCCCAAAGCACCCAGGGTAGCAACACGTTTGAAGCGCCGGTTAGAGACCGTGCAAGAGGATCAGCCAGAGTTGAAGAAGGGAAAGAAGGAAACTGTACAAGTGCCGGTCAAAGAGACAAAATCACTGAAAGCGGCACGGTTAGAAAGATTAATGGAAAGCTTCAGAGCGGAAAGAGCACTCAAGGGAGATTTGAGCAAGCTATGGAAGCCATCACTAGAGGCCATGTCGGGGTCATTCCGAAGGGTGCACAGAGATAGATTTGAAGATTACATTAAGAATTTTGAGATTTTGGATGCTACGGTAGAAAACATCCCTAACATCCCATTTACAGAAGAAGTAGATGAAGTACGACGACAACTGCTAGAAGAGCAGGAAGGCCAGGAAAGAGAGCGGAAGACCAAGGCGGGGACCGGGACTTCAAGAAGAAGCCACCAACTCCACTGTCAAGCCCGGAGTCCAGCCCACCACCATCACCACCTCCTCGTAGCCCTCCACAACCCAACAAAAGGAGGAGGAACAAGAAGATTTTCAGCAAGAAAAGAGCCAAGAGCAAGAGTAGCAAGAAGAAGATGAATAGAAAGAGGAAAAGATAGATCCAGAGGAAAGAAGGTTTGACACATTTCGTGATCTACTAGCTACGGGATATTCAAGAGAAGAGGCAGCTACAGTAGCATTTGACTTGGCAAGCACAAGGCCCAAAGAACAGATGCAGAGCCTGCGGGGTTAGTGGAACTAAAAGAGATGGCCACTGATACAGTGGACGTGCAGCCACCCACCAATGATTGGGATGTGGTGATGAACAAGCTAATTGGGCTCAGGGCACAATCAATGGCCACGGAAAGTGAGATTGATAATCTCAAAACCACCGAAGTGAAAATCAAATCCGAAGTAGACACACTACAAAGACAGAGCCAAGATAAGATAGAGAAACAAGAAGAGTTGCAAGCCAGTCTGGCCACGGCATTGCAAAGATGCCAGGAGATGCAACGAGAAAATCAGGCAGCAGCTCAAAGACTGCAAAGAGCTGAAGACGAATACAGAAAACTCAGCAAGGCATTGACAGATGCAGAGAGGGAAAGTGATAACCTAACCCTACAACTTGCTGAAGAATCCAAGGAAGTGGAAACACTAAGAAATGCCAAGGTAAAGACAGGGCTAGAGAATGAGGCAAGCCAAGATGAAGTAATAGAGCTTAAAGACTAGATGAAAGTCAAAGATCAAACCATCCAACGGCTACGCGCATCTCCTGCCAGAGTCAGAGCTACTAGCTCGACTCACACCACTTCAGAGATGGAGATTTATGAAGAACAAATGAAAGAGCTCCAAAAGGAGTTAACCTTAGAGAAAAAGCAGAGGCTGATGGTGGCTGAGGGGTCAGTGGTCATGCAAACCCGCATGGAAGAAGAGCACAAAGCAATGCAGAATGAGCTAGAAACCATCAAGAGAAAGCTCGAAGAGGTGGAAAAGATAAATGCCGATCTAAAAGACCTCCTTGTGAATATGGGAGAGCAAGTTGAAGCAGAAAAGAAGACATTTTAGAAGCAAATAGAAGACAGAGAGGCCAGCAGCAAACAGAAGAGCAGTTTAGCACCGGGCCAGCAGCCATGGAGGGAATAGACATAGAGAATGTGGCAGATCCAGTGGACACCACCATGCAAGAGGAAATCATTGTAGGACCCTCTCAAGAGCCACAAGATCTGACACAAGAAGAAGAAGAGAAGTTGCAAAAGGCAATAGAAGTAGCAGTCAAAGACATAGCAAAATAAGCCTTGGAATGGGAGCAGAGGGTCTTTAAATCAATGACTATTCAGAAGATAGATTCCAGCAATCTACGGCGTGAATGGCTACAGCCCTCTCTCCCATATCCTCTTCTGAAATATGAAGTTGCCACAATCAACAAGCGAATCAGAGAGGAGCCAATAGTGCCACTGTACAAAGCAGACATCTCCAAGCCTGAAGGGGTAAAGTTGATAGTCGACTCTCAACCCAGGTGGAGAAAGGCATGGCTGACAAAGTATCCACAGTATCTAATCCATCTGGTAGAGGCACCTAAAGTCATCAGAGATAACCTAAGTTTCTTCCCTCTACCAAGGATGCGGACGTGGAAGGCCCATGAGCTATTGCAAAGAAGCCAACCTACTTGGCTAAATTACCCAAAGCTGCCAGGCTCGATTGCAGGCGAGAGAATAAGTGAGCAATACATGGTGAAAACCCTAACGGGCGCCATCAAATTGTTCACTGGCTCGCCTGACCTATCTTGCATTATGATGATAAAGATTTGCAAAACACTTTTGGAAGTCTTCGAGACATTCAAACCAGGCCAGGCGACAGACAGTATCTTCTTCTTTCAAGATACATACAGATGTGCATACAATCTGTCTGGTCAGCCTTCCAAGGAGGTGATACATGCATTGTATCAAAGGATCATGTTTTTGCCATCCTATCACCTCTAGGCCTTTGAAGAAGCTTTCTACACCGGCTTCTTCACAATCAGCACAGATATATTCGGCCCGACGCTACTAGCTCATCATACAAGATATGAGTCACTGCTCAAGATGAGAGAAAGCCTAAGATGAAGAAGCACCTCAACAACCATGTCAGGGATGACATGAACAAGGAGGGGGGGAGTGTTAGAAGCTGGACACACCCTACAGAAAATGACTGCTCGGCGGATTATTATTTTTTGTAATTATTCATTTATTGAGAAAACCCGACATTTCACCTTTGTAAAGATTGGGGCTTACAGAAGTTTCCAGATTCTATCCCAGTTTTGACATTTAGATTAAGTAGATGGTTAAATTGGAACATTAGGGTTTGAGATTGTAAGGTATTTATACCAATTTTTGACCTTAATGAAAAAACCTTTGTCATTTAAAAAAAAGTTTGAAGTCTGTGAGTGAGCGTACTATGTACGAGAGAGAGTGAGAGCTTCATCTTGACGCTATGCGCACACCGGTGGTCGGAATCGAGTGCGGAGAAGTGCAGCGTGTTGCCCCCAACGAGAGCTACGCACCAATACCTACATTGCGCGCGTACGGTCTGGTTTTGTGAGCTCCATCTACGAGCTTCATCTGGTGATTCGGTGAGCATACTTTGTCCGTTTTTGCATTGCAGCATATCCACGCGTTCGCCTTGCGTAGAGCTACACATTAGGCACTTTAGTATTAAAAAATGATGACCTGCAAATTTCGGCCAGACATCCTACGTGATTTTGCACCAGGTGTTTTGGGTTGGGGTTTTGGTTCATAGACCTTAGCGAGAGAGACCTATTGGTGTTAGTAGGATCTCCTTCAAGTTTTGTGGCGTTTCAAGATTGTTTGATAGGTATTCGGCTCTAGAAAGCGTTGTAGGAAGTTTCCTCTTATGCACTCCTGAAGGCGTTAGCTTAGACATTGGGTAGAGACCTCTGTAGGAATTAGTCGAGAGTCGGTTGAGTGTAGATTGACACCCTATGCTTGCTTCCACGCGCCTGCGGGTCGAGCTTTGTCCTTAGCTGACAAATCTTGTTAGGTGAGTTCTCGCTATGCTGACGTCCGTCACGGTGTATTTGTCCAACACCTGCCATTAGAATTGCTCTAGCAGTGGTTTCACTAGAAAAGTGACCTCCAGCTAATCCAGCATGTGCTTGTTCTAGAGTGGGTGTATATTCATCTTCATTTGCACAGAGATACAAATGTTGATCCTTTCCTCTCCGATACAATTGGTTTCCACTAAGACCATAGTCTCTTGCTTCAAATTTTTTTATAATCATATCCTCCGCAAATGTTCTGCTTGTAAGTAAGTAACTAGATACTCACTCCACTTAGGAATGAGTGATATTTGAAATAATGTCACATGAGGTATAGGTGTTTGTTTCTGACATCGAGGATAATTTTTCACAAATGAATGAACATCACTTCTCATGATTGGCCAAAATACTCCAAGTCTCAAGATCCGTTGCATAGTTTGATCTTCCCCAAAGTGAAGTCCTACTATGGTCATGTGTGCTTGACTTAGGTATTGGGTTTTCTCCTCAGGATTAATTTACAAATGTAATATTCCATATCGATTTCTTTTGTATAGTCTTCTAGCTAGTAATTGATACATAGCCGATTGCCCAATTAATCCTGGTGTAATCGGAAATGGTATTTGAGAACCCACTTGAGCTATGGTAATCAATGAAACTATATTTTTTGACCAACGGGGTATCATTTCCACGGAGAATAGATATGCATCTGGTAAATCATTGCCTACCCCTTTTGGTGGTTCTCCTGAAATAATCCTTGAAAAATGATATGCTCTTTGGTGTGTGGTGCCCTTTTTTACAACCATAGTGAAATCAAATTCCAAAAGAATGATGGATCATCTCACGATTCTTCCTGTGGTACATGGCTTGTTGACCAAGTACAATAAAGCTTGGTGGTCTACAAAGAACACAAATTTGTTGGCTAATAGGTAATGTCTATACTTTTTTACGGAATACATCATCCCTAATCCTTCTCTTTTGGTGGTTGTATAATTCTGCCACATTCAGCTGTCTACTACCATAAGAAATGGAAAAATTAAATTTTTCGTCTCCTGGTTGAGCTAATATACACCCAATGGCAAAATTGAAAGCATCAACATGTATATGGAATATCTTATTCCAATTTGGTGCTTTCAATATTGGGGCTAAAGTGAGAGCTTGTTTAAGCTTCATGAAGGATTCTTCACACTCATTAGTCCATACAAAGAGTGTAATCAGACCACACATGGGTTTTGTGATTATAGCATACATGTAAATGAATCATTTGTATTATTTACACTGTCCCATGAAAGCTTAAACCCCTTTGACTATTGTTGGTCTAGGCAATTCAACAATAACATGAACTTTATCCATATCGGTCACTATGCCGTTTTTAGACACTATATGTCAAAGAATTTTTCCTTGTCTACCCGTAAAGGTGCACTTTTTTGGATTTAAGAAAATCTTTTAAAGTCTACATTTTTCTAATGCCTTTTTGAGATGTTCAAAATGATTAGCTTGGATTGATGAATGTACACATAAATCATTCATATATACTTCCAAGAAATTCCTAAGATATTCTTTGAAAGCATGTCTCATCAATCTTTGAAAGATGGCAGGAGCATTAGTTAACCCAAAAGGCATAACCCTATAGGAAAAAGTACCCCATTAAGTTGCAAAGGCAATTTTATGCTAATCCTTGGGATCAATCAAAAGTTATTGTACCCCAAAAAGCTGTCTAAAAAGCTGCAAGCTTCTTTTTCTGTAACTCATTCTAAAACATGTTCGGTGATTGGAAGAGGGTAGTTATCTCTAATGGTGGCTGCATTCACTTTTTTGAGATTGACACACACTCTTAATTTTTTATTTTTCTTGGGTACCACCACAATTGGAGACACCCACTCGGGGGGTTCACTATTCAGTATCCCTCTATATAACATGCATTCAAAGGATATTAAAAAAACCCCTCTTTTAACATGTATGAATGAATAAAATGACCCCTTACTTTAGGATTTTTTTCCAAAATTGAATACAAAAACCCCTTATTTAAATGTATCTCTGTTAAATTGCCTAGATTTTTTTGCATTTAAAAACCCATCCTTTCGAACACACGTTATACATTAACATGATTACATAGTGCACCCCCCGAGGACACCCGATTTGTGTGTTCAATTTCATAAATGAATTCCGCTTCCTTGAGCTTTTCTATCTCTTCTTTGATCTTTTTGGCAAATGTTTCATTATAAGTATATGGACCTTGTCTACTTGGTTTTGCATGATCTCTCATAGGTATGGTATGTTGACAAATTTTTGGATCAACACACCCTTGAGATCTTTATAAGACCAAGAAAAGATATCTCGGTATTCTTTCAGTAAGCTTAGCAGAAGCTCTTCTTCTTCTTCTTCAATCAAGTCATTTGCAATGTAGGCATGTCTACGTTCTTCTCCTGGTTCGGCTAGATCTATTCTCTTTGCATTTTCAGGTCCTTCATATGACTCACCCTGTTTTCTTAATTCCCTTATTACAGGTTGTTCTATTATGATCTTTTGGTCTTGGAGAGTATATTAATTGTAATAGGATGGAACACTCATTACATCTTTGCTCTCTTCCTCGGTTGTTTCCATTTCACTGGTATACATCTACTTTAGAGTTTTCTTCAACTCTTGATGTCATAAAATCTAATATCTAACTAACCCAAATGATCTCTCATATTAAACTGATCATAATGTGGGAGAATAAATGAGAACAAGGGTTAGGATATAGACATGTGCTTAGTAGATCTATCTCAACACGGGGCCAATGGTAAAGGGGCCCAAATGAGAGATGGTCTGTCAAAGAGAAAGGCTAATCAATTGAGCTTAAAGACCTTAGGGTTAGCTTCATTGAAGACCTCCAAAGGTTAGTGTTAAAAAGTCTTTTGACCTTGAGTAAGCTAGGGTTGAGCTTGAGGTGGGAACCCGGCCCAGGCTTAAGGTGCTTGTCGTGCTTGATGACTAAGGTGCTTGAGGTGCTTGCTAACTAAGGTGCTTGAGGTGCTTGTCGTGCTTGTTGACTAGGGAGCTTGAGGTGCTTGTGGGAACACCACCCAAGCTTGAGGTGCTTTGTCATGCTTGCTAACTAAGGTGCTTGAGGTAAGGTGTGCAAAAGTCAATCATCAATCCCTACAAGCAAGGGCCGAGCCCTACAAGAGGGGGGATGAGAGAGAACACACACACACACACACACACACACACACACGGCAAGCTTTGTACAAAGAAAGCAAAAGGGAAACTTGTCAAGTTCCTCCTCATGTTGTCCTTATGGTGTGCCTAAAGCCTATTGGTTGGCCACCCAAGGGGTCCAATGATAAATTAATAGATTTAATTAATTGTTTTCTCATTTATCAAGTCCTATTTCTCAAAGGGGAAAGGGGGACACTTGTCCCAAGACTAGTATGCTTGCTTGGTATGACTCTTGCTTGTGATTGGCTAGGCTTGAGGGGTCTTACGAGCTTCAAGCATGAGCTACAAGGGGGGGGGTCGACTAAAGCAAGTAGGGGGACATGCTTGGGAGATATACTCCCCCCCCCACTCTCTCTCTCTCTCTCTCTCTCTCTCTCTCACACACACACACACACACACACACACACACACACACACACACACACACACACACACACACACACACATTGTGAATTATGCAAAATGCAAGAGCTCCCTTTCCTTCTCCAAGCAAGTAGAGAGATTGAGAGCCTACACCAACACTCTTGGATATGGAATGCAAATCCAACCAAGAGCCATGCTTCAATGCTTAAGCCTGCCATCTTCTCCATCTTCATTACTATGCTATTACGTATGCTAGCAATAAGAATGATGATAAGTGAAGAACTAATTCTTTCTCCTATGAAATGTTTCTTCTTCCTCTTCCCTACCCTCATTCCATACTATCTGTTTCCACCTTCGAAGGTGTTTGAGGTCTTGGGATAGTTAATGCTTTCCACAAAGTTTATGTTATGCTCGGTGATGCATGAAGCTTTACATCTTCATTGCATCACCTAGGTCACAAGGAACACAAAGATTGTATTGTAACAAGTCTCTCTTGATGGGAGAAACTACAATACAAATGCCTATTGGAGGGGGGACCGACTCCACATAAATTCGGTCCTCAAATGTTATGTTCTCTAAACTCTCTCTCTTGCAAGAGTATTGTTCATGCCAATTTAACTAAATGCTATGTTTATGTTGCTACTATCAATTATGTTCACCCACTATGCTCACAAAATAATTTCCCAAAAGTACTTTCTCTAATTTCCGCTACTCTCAAAGTTAATAGGCCCATTCCATTACATTGGTATCAGAGCATTTGGTTTCTCTTTTCTTGCTTAAGAAGAGAGGTCCTTAAGTAGCCTGTAAATGATTTATTTTGTTAATTATATTAGGGTAAGTGGGAATGGGATCTATTAGCGGTTTTGTTCAGCCCACTATGTGGGATATGGTGCACACCTGGGGAGCTTTGGACTTAATAATGGGGTCTTTTTAGACTTGCCTACGGATTTACCATTATTGTTGCATAAGAAGTTCAAAAGGAGCTAGCCCTCAAAAACTCTGCAATATTAGACCCACTCCACTACTCTCTATAATTAACCACTTCGAGCCATGGGTGTAGATACTTAAGTGCCAATTTTCAAAGGCCAAGAGGAGTAGCAACTAAGGTTTTGACTTTGCCAAAGCATACACTAAGTAAGTACAATTAACATGGCTAAGAGAGTAGAATGAACATTGATAGCTTTGATTTTGCACATGAAGGTGCTAATGATGATGTCCCCATGTTTGTCAATTATCTCATTACTATGTTGCAGCAAGCTATGGGAAACCCTGCTTTGCGGTATCCCTTGCCATGGTCCTCTCATAGGTACTTTTTGCATATAATTCATCCTTTTGAGCATGTATTCTATGGCTGTAAGTGGTGCTACAACAGCCGTTCCCACTTGTGTTGGTTTTGTGGATTCTGAGTATCTTTAAAAACATCTTCTTCATTGAAAATATCAAAATTGTCTCCCAAGTCAATAGCATCTGATACACACTTTTCTAGGGTCATATGCTTCTTGCTATACATAATAGCTTGAAGTTCTTTGTTTAGCAATCCCTCTAGAAATAATGACACTAATCTTTTCTCTACTGGTATTTATAATTTTGAGCATCTTGCAATGTATTGCTTCATCCCAGTTGCATAATCCCTAGCAGACTCACCTTGTTTCTATTTGAAGATATAGATTTGAGCTACCATATTATGTTTTATCCCAGTTTTGGAACATGCAGCTATAAATTCCTGAACTAATGTATTTAAATCCATGATTGACCTTGGTGGAATGTTTTGGAACCATGTCAAATATTTTCCTTCCAATGTCATTCCAAATCCCTCAAATTGAGTGTGAAAATCAAATATGCATTCTGCTTAGCACTTGCTTGAACCCAGCTAAGTGGTCATATGGATCCCCAGATCCACTGTATTTTCTAACCCATTTTTGAAAATCAGCTGGTCTGACATGTCTCTTTGGCTCAATTTCAACTCTTATGGCAGTTGGTCATGTCTTGAGTCCTTCAAACCAATATGTTGGAAATAGTGACTCATGTAGCCCCGCACTGGCTCTAGTGTCACTCGGTTTTCTTTGTGATGAGGTAGGTTCAGGTTTTTTAACATTGCTCCCAAAAGATTTCTCGCGGATTTCCTCTCTTGGAATAGGATCAGGTCCTTGCCCCAATATCCAATCTCTTATAGAGCACCCTTGGTATCTGGTCTGTTCTACCTCCTCAGGACTCATCATAACAAAGTTATTGTTATAACAATCCCTAAATAGGTAAGATGGTAGATCTGTTGAACCCTTGTCTTTGATCTTGAAGATATAGATGATCTGTTGAACCCTTGTCTTTGATCTTGAAGATATGGATGATCTTCATGGTGTTAAGTGCCCTGGCTTGGCATGAGGTCCATAAAACATCCTTGACATTCCTATCCTCCCACAATAGACTCTTGTCCTAGGATTATCAGTGCTAAGCCGTTTCAAAGGTTTCAGATCAACTTGATCATATCCCTTGAATTCTAAAGTTGGTGGACCTTCTTTTTCTGGGTGAAAGCATGTATAGGTGGTCCAAAAAGGGTTGTCTTGGACACTCCTTTTTAAAGTAGTTTTGGAGAACTTTTGAGTCTACATTTGATTTTTGGGGGAGGAAACTCAATGATGAGTAATGAAGATGGGGGGATTATTTTAAAAAGAGGGGTATGCATTTTTTATCACCCCTATAGTTCTTGGACGTGTTAATTGTACAAGCGCCCCCTATGTCTCCTTCTTTGCATGGTCACAAAGCATACAGGTTTAGGGTATTGTTTGTGCGCGGTTTTTGCATGGAGAAGAGGACCTTTCTCTCCCCCTCTGTGCGGTGTTTCTGCATTGCATTCCCTTTCTTTCCTCTGTGCACGGTTCTTTGTTGTGTGTGCTTAGTTATCCATCTCTCTCTCTCTCTCTCTCTCTCTCTCTCTCTCTCTCTCTCTCTCTCTCTCTCTCTCTCTCTCTCTCTCTCTCTCTCTCTCTCTCTCTCTCTCTCAGGATGGAGCCTTCTCGCCGGTTAGGTGTGTGTGAGTGTCTGTGACATGTTTGATCTTGTTGATGCCTGGGCTCTTCATGATGTATGTTCATGTGTTGAACTCTTTTTCTTCAGGTTTTCTTGATCTGGCTCCGTGCCCACCAGTACATAGTCGAGCAGAGTTTCCCAAGCAGTTCACAGGCTGCTTACGCGATTACTGGGCGGCAAAGAAAAGGGAACAAAGAGAGAGGCAAAGGCAACAGACTTTGTCTGCTCACAAGCGGAAGGATGTCCAACTTGATGAGAAGCAGAAAAGGAAGATTCTTCGTGCCATGTCAAGGCGCTTAGAAGAGCAGACACAAGGATTGACAACCAAACTCCAAGGAGAGATTTTTGAACAGTTACTCCAACAACCAGTATTTTGCAACCTGCAAAACTCAGCACATTCTATACAGAGAGCAGTTCTTTCCAACATTCACAACACCTTGTCAGAAGTCAAGGTCCCGCACTCATCCATGAAAATGCTTTTCAAGAGGGAAACAATGATGGCATGCATTAATTTGAGGGACGATGTAGATGCACGTCCCTTTAGGATGGAGCACTTGCAAAGTCGTTGGGCATACACAAAAGAAACATCGGTTTTGCGAATGCACGACTCCATTTAGAGGATGAGAACAATCCTTTTCCAGTCTTAGCATGTCAATGGCAAGCTCATCATTCTACAAACATCACAAAGGATATTCAGAAGGTTGTGTTTGGTTTCTGGATAGAAGAGACCCGAGTTTCTTCGAACAAGAAGGACATATGCCAAAGGCGTATCGGCAGAAAGGTGTTCTTATGCATCCATTACATTTGTTGGATCAACCTCAGGTATTATCAACCACTTCCAAGTAGTATATTGACCAATGTTCACCATTGTCAAGCTGTCACAACCATAATAAAACTGTAAAAAACCAGTGTCGAGTAGTATAGTGACCACTGTTCACCACTTTCAAGCTGTATGAACCACTGTCAAACTGTACAAAACCTCTGAGAACTAAGGAAACAATCAAAAAGTGGCTGAATCCCCCTTCAAGTACTTTGCAAAGCAGTTAAAGTATTGATAGTGATTTAAAGTACCTAAAATACTACTTTCAACCACCTAAGTGTGAAAGCTTGTACTTTGCAAAGTGCTGAAATAGTTTATCACCACTTTAAAGTATTTAAAAAACCACTTGCAATCCGCCAAGTGCTTAGGTGAGCACCTAATGTAAGCGCTTGGAAGTTTTCAAACGACAGGAAGGTGATAGAAAGTGAAAAATAAACCACTTAATGACCACTTTCAATCTTTTTAGGTGGTTTTAAGTGCTTTAGGGCGTTTGAAATCTGCTAAGTGCTTGGGTGAGAACCTTGAAGATTTCAAACCACTTGAAGATTATTTAAAGTTGGTTTTAAGTGCTTCAAGTGGTTTGAAATCTGCCAAGTGCTCAAGTGAAAACGTATGTAAGCACTTAAAACCACCTAAATGTAGTCATCAGACCACTTGAAAGCGGTTTGATAAACTATTTCAATCATCGTTAGGTGGTTTTAAGTGCTTCAAGTGGTTTCAAGTAGTTCAAAGACACTTTCAAACATGCAAAACCACTTCTAACTGGTTAATGTTCCTCTTGAGTGCTTTTAAAAACCCGAGATTTGGGTGTTATCCAACTGAAGGTGATTGAAAGTGGTAAACAAACCACTTGAAAGTGGTTAAATAACCACTTTTAATCACCTATAGGTGGTTTAAAGAGCTTGAGTGACAACCTATGTAAGCACTTGGAAGATTTCAAACCACATGAAGGTGATTGAAAGTGGTAAATAAACCACTTGAAAGTGGTTTGATGACATTTTTCAATCACCTTCAAGTGGTTTAAAGTGCTTCAGGTGGTTTCAAGAAGTTTAAAGCCCCTTTCAAACATGCAAAACAACTTCTTAGTAATAAATGTTCCGCTTATGTGCTTTCACAAACACGAAAGTGGGTGTTATAACTTGTAGGTGATGGTACCAAAATTTTGGTTATTTGTTGTCACATTATCTTTTGCAGGTGGAATTTTACGGGCGGTTTCAGGAAATGCATTCGACGGTGTGCATTTTGCTGAGATGCTTTGAGAATTTGAAGCCCTTTTTTGTTCAAAAATTGCACGATCGCAATACCCGTTGTCTGCTGCAAATATCATGTGCAAGCTGTCTACTTGATAAGTGCTTTCAACCAAATGTGTCAAGGTAGGTTTGGAGTACATGGAGAATCTTGTCACTGTGCTTGTGATGTTTGTGACCCTGCAGTCAATGGTAGTATATGTGTGGCTGCAAAGTCAACATTTGAGAGCCTCACAACACTATGGGAGTCCTCTTTGTGTCCTAAACCAGAAAATTCCATGTTTCATTTACACATCTGCTTGATGGGAAAATGCAATCAGTGTGGTTCCAAACAACTCAAATGTTGTCCTCTTGAAGTACACAACGACAACTTTCAGGTGGCTGCAAAGGTTTTGTTTGGTGTGGAGACACAATCTATACATGAAGATGGTCAACACCACAAAAGGAAAGATCTTGTTATTCAGAACATTGGGTGCTCCACTTTCTTTTCATTCATGAAAGACAAATTGACCAAGTTTATCAAACATAACTACATCTACAGATGGCAGGCCAACCAATTCAAAGAGTGTCTATAGAGTTTTCTAAATGATGAGGTTGTCTCTATCGTGGACTTTGTAGAAAATTACAGTTTTAAAATTTAGAATGAGATCCAATCCATGCATTGGTATTCTAGTCAGGTGAGAATTTTGGTCCACATCTGCTATGTGCGCTCGACAATGGGCGACATCATAAAATTTCTCCATTTTTATATATCCGATGACAATGTGCATGACACATTGTTCATTCAACACTGCTTTCTTTTGCATGACCTGTGGTTGAAGGACTAGGGTTTTTGTTTAAAGAGACACTGGGTATGGTATGATGTGCAGCATCACAATTCAAAGCACGATGGCCTTTCTTCTTTGTTTTGCAAGTTTTTCTCACCTTATTGGGCTTGAGATGATGCACAACTATTTTGGGTCAGGTCATGGAAAAGGTGAACATGATGGTGCTGGCGCAGTCATAAAGAGGGCATTAACCCATGAGCAATTGAAGGTGGATGGACACCCCCTGTATAATGCAGCAATAGTGGTCAATTACCTCACCCTAATGAATAATATGAAATATTGTTGGTCATCCGTGAACAAGGTCAATAAGATCTTTTGGGAAATCAAGGTGGGTGATGTGCTGAGAGATATACAATGGGATTGCAAGAAAATTAGTGGATCATGTTCGATGCATTGTGTGAATGGTTTCTCTTCCTCAAAAGATATGACTGCACTGAGGTGTAGAAATCTGTCCTGATTTTGTCTTGCTTGTGTGCATGGTCAATGGAGAAGATGTGCAAACAAAGGTCACGTAGAAGCATGGTAGTACTTGAGGATCATAGCAACAGAGGCTGACATAGATGAAGATATTTCAAGTGAAGAGGAGATTGATGCACCTATGTATGCTGGCCATCACGATGATTTGAGTAATGCCTTATGATTTGGAGATAACTTTCCATTCAACGCTGAGGAGGAAGACTCTCATTTTTATATACTGAGGTGTTGCACGGAGAAGAGACTATCCACCACGACTCAGAAGGATGCGTGGCACAATCAGATAAAGAAGAACTCCTTTTATGTTGAGGGCACTTTTATGATAAAGTCATGGGATGCTCTGATCGATATGTATTATTAGATGATAGGACTCCTGCTTCCATGTACTCGCACCTAGTTCGATGCCTTAAGTTCCCCTTCTATCCTGAGAGAAATGAGCCTAATGTCTACGCTTTGAGTGATACCAGGTATGAACACATCTACAATAGCATGCCCTCTGATAGCAAGCCAATTTAAAACACATTGACCTCATAAAGTATAATTGGGTACCGCTTTCTTGTATCTATTCCTCAGAAACTTATGTTCCTTATCCAAAAGCTGAAGCGTTTCTGACACTTTTTTATTCTTTTGAGTACATGTAGCTTACAACTTGCCGTCCACTTGCAAGTGCTTTAAACTACCTTCAACCATATTTTACAAAAATTTAAAGCCATTTAAGCCACCAAAAGTTTGTCAAGACACCCTTATATACGTAGTTTCGATATCATTGACCACCTACAAGTGCTCACTAAACCACTATCAAGTGGTTCAAAACCTTTTCCAAACCACTTTCAAATCACTTGCAAGTGGAGGAGAAGACCTAGCAAGTGACCTAGAAGGCCTATACAGGTGCTTTAGAACCACTTGGTTTAATACGTAGTGTCAATCTCATAGACCACCTACAAGTGCTATCTAAACCACTAGCAAGTGCTATCTTTACCACTAGAAAGTGGTTCCTAAACATTGGCAAGTGGTTCAAAACCACCTGTAAGTGCTATCTTAACCACTGGAAGTGGTTCTGAACCACTGGCAAGAGGTTCTTAACCACTGGCAAGTGGTTCAAAACCACTGGAAAGAGTTATCTTACTCATTAGCAAAAGGTTCAGAACTACTGCAAGTGGTCCAGAAGTTCTTTTCAGGTGGTTCAGAACCACTTGCTTGTGGCTACCAGTTTACATAATGCAAATAGTTTTCAACCACTTGCATGTGGTTCACAGTTCATAAGTGGTATAGCTTGCACTTCTGCCCACTAACCGCTCATATTTATCTTCTACAAAAGCCCTAAGAAAAGCTGCTAAAACAATTTAAAATCAACCTGTAATAAGACATCTTGCAAGGCACACAACAAAATGGTCAATTGACTAATCTCATGACAAGTGGATTGAAACTGAGTATAGTGAACCCACCTTTTGACTCTGTGTACTCAATTCCAAGTGCCGAGCACTTGGAAATTTTTGGAATCTTTACTGTGCATAATGGGTGAGTGCACTCTGCCATAGTGCCTCATAGAACTGCAAAGCAAAATGGGTGATATTTGTGTTGACATTCCAGCGAGAAGAACCCTACCATGTGGTTAGCTAAGAGGGGTTTCCCACATGTAGCACAGTCACCCCCAATACACGAAAACGGTCTCAAAATAGAGGCTTTAGCCGGCGGTGAGGAGACAATGATGCCTCTATCCTTTTCGTGAATATATTTGATGGCTGTATCCATAAATTCTCTTCGAGACGTCAAGGCTTCTAATTCAAATTCCAAAGCCATATTTCTTTCCTTCCAACCATAGCATAAACAACAGCGGAGCGTATAGAGCTAAATCAAAGCACTTCAAAGTACTTTGAAGGACCCTTTCACCACTTTGAAACACTTTCTTACCACCTATCAAGCATTTTCAAGCATATTGTAGGCACCATTGAGCACTTCAAAGAACTTTTAGGTGCTTTTAAGGCATTTATTAGCACTTTCTAGGCACTTGTGAGCACTATGAAGCACTTGGTCAGCAATTCCTACTTCAAGTAAGCAGTTTAGACCTATCTCAAAGCACTTCATAACATGAAGCATATCTAGTCTTAACTCCAACCACTTGGTCAACACATTCTCCTTATCTATTGAGCAATTTAAATTTATCACAAAGCCCTTCTAGGCACTTTTAGCAGCAAGATGACCTGTAAGGAGTCCAAATCTTCTTTAAGTTGCCCGCCCTGAATCAGTATTGACACCTGCCTTGGACAACATCTTGGTGATAGCTGTGACCTCTACCTCTTTGCGGTCTACCTCCCATGGATCTGAATCGGGTGCGGTCTTGAGCAACTCCAGCTCCTTGTTTAGTTTGTCCAATTCCCTGTAGAAGTCACTGAAAGCAAAAAAATGTCCTTATTTCTAAGCCACAGGTCCCTCTTTTGATGCAGCTGCACTTTCACCTCGCCTAGCAGCCGTTTTTTCTTGCAGTTTTCAAGGACACTGCCACCAAACCTTGCCCATGCAATCCGGTGTCCATTCGGATCACTCACTATTGCTAGACACCTCTCACACAGAAAACCTCCTGAATTTTGCTAGAAGCTCACCATTGGATGGGGTTGCTTGATATACCTTATGGTATAAAAGCTGGTGCTTGTCAACGAACTCATCCCTCACATGGTTGAGAAATAGCTTTGTGCTTTTCTTGTGCAGACACTTGAAGACACTTAGCCACTCCTCATCGGGGATATCTTTATCTGTGAGCTCTTTAGGCAAATTCCCCTCTAGGCTGAGCCCGTACTCCTCATGCAGTTCCTCAGCTGAGAAGCAACATCTTGATAGCCACGGGTACTCCATTGTTGCAAGCACCAGAAAACAGAGCTTGTTGAAAGACCAGCTTTGTAAACACTGAAGCAATGGAAAAAAAATGCAAAACATACACATGCATACCTTTCAATGACTTCGTTGACAGCTTTGAGTTGGATGCAACGCATTCTAGAGTGCCAGGTAGAGACTTCACCCCCACTTTTGATGGACTGCTTCGCATTGCGAGCTCATTGGTTGGAGGGGTTTGATCTTGAAGTTCAAGTTCAAACATTGTACCCTTCCTAGTATTGTGCCTTGGTAAACTGTGTGCAGGTGACTTCATCTTGCAGCCTACAGCTTGACTGATACCTACAGCTCTAAGTGCTACAGTATGATGCATGCACAACTTGACTTTGATAAAGCAGACAGGGAAAACGGGACATGAAAATTGTTTATGAGCACGATTGGTGACCTCTTTTTGCAAAAAGGATGCATGTCTTATGAGCACAAGGAGAAAGATTAATGCATGCATACATGTAGCTCCAAGTGCTACATTATTCATGACGCATGCAAAGCTTCACTTCAAAAGCAGCAGAAAAACGGCACATGCAGACATGAAAACCTCAACAGTTCAAAACAGCAGTAGGTTAACCTTCTCAATTCGCCAGAGCAGAGGCGAGAGTGAATGAGATGTTTGCAAACCTCAGCAGTAGGGTTTACCTTTTTAGTCCGGCTGAACAGAGGTGATAGTGAATGAGACGAGCGTTTGTGTCGAAGCTCAAGAGATCACCTGGCACGCGGAAAAAAGTTGATGTCGATGTCATCCTATGACAAGTCACATCATGCATACCTTGGAATGATGAATGAGACGCCCCTCCCTACAATCAATGGCCCCTTCCAACTACTAAGGCCATTAACATTTTAAAATTCCCCTTTTCTTTTTTGAATTTATCACAAATTCCTTTCCAAAGTAGTCTCTTGGAGTCTTCTACGGTTTGTGCTATATAGCACAGGTTGTTCCCGCTCCGTTTCTCCTATTTTTGGGCAGTTTTCACATCAGGTGCATCATTTACCATGGCTGACAACAACAACACAGATGTGTTCAAGATGTTTGCTGCTGAGGACAGGTTGGATGGGGACAACTACCCTATGTGGGCTTATATGATGCAACATGTTCTTGTGTCAAAAGGTGTTTGGAACATTGTGCAGGGCATTGATGTACGTCCTAGTTCTGAGGATGTAGGCGATGTTGAGGATGTTGCAGGTCTTGCTGCAAGGATTGCAGCTGTTAGAGTTGTTTTGCCTACGGCAGAACAAACTCGTTGGTATGTTAAGGATGCGCAGGCTCATGCATTGATTGCGTTGTCTGTGAAGCGCACCATTGATCCTCACATCTGTTCAGCAAAATCTGCAAAACAAGCTTGGGATATTTTAGCAGGTCTTTATGCAAGCCGCAATGAGGCTAAAATTTCTTTGCTCCGTAAAGAGCAGGAGTCGAAGATTATGCATGAGGAAGATGATATGGACACTTTCCTTGCTAGTGTCAAGGATATCAATGAGCAACTTATTTCTGCAGGTGAAGTCATTTCAAACAATTCCCTTGTGCAGACTGTTCTTGATGCCTTACCAGATTCCTACCAGACTTTTGCTAGTACTTGGAGACTGATGACCCAAGGAAATCCTGAAGTTGTCAAGTTGATGCATTATGCACATTGCTGTTGCAAGATTCACATTCTAGAAAAAACAGGACTAGGCAGCGTGCAGTTGAACAGGCCTTTATTGCTTCTCAAAGAAAGGGTGGTAACAGTAATGCAGCCACTTCTTATGGTTCTGCCTCGAGTGGCAAAAATAATGTTCCTAATGCTTCTGCTGGCAGTACTTCGTCTGGCAATTCTGGTGATAAGGGCAAAAAGAAGATGCGCTGCCATTATTGTAAAGCCAATGATCACTTGATCAAGTCGTGTCCTAAGTTGAAGGCCAAAGAGGCTAAGAAGAAAGAGGGTGGTTCCACTGCAAATGCTGGTTCCACTACAAATGCAGCCATTGTTGAGTCTTTTGTGAAAGGAGACTGTGTTGTTGATGTTGATGCAGAATGGGCTTTTAGCGCAGAGTGCACTTACAATCCTGCTGTCCATGATGCATGCTTGTCAGTTGCTGTAGATTCACATGTGTGGTATTTCGACAGTGGTTCTACAAAGCATATTACCTCACATCGTGAATTGTTTACCTCTCTCGATTCTGTCCCTCATGGGAATTCAGTCACTTGTGCCAACAACGCCTCTTATCCAGTTCAGGGAGTTGGAAAGATTGTGCTCACTGCTGCTAATGGCAGTTCCTTCACACTTGTTGATGCACTTTATGTACCTGGGATCAAGAAGAATCTCTTGTCTGTATCCGCACTTGCTAGCCTTGGACTTGTAGTCAAATTTGTGGATGAGAGATGTACAGTTCATGATCTCAGTTTTGGTGATGAAATTGTTGCATCTGGGCTTTTGTGCCGTGGGCTGTATAAGCTCACTTTGTATGACAAGTGTGGAAAAAATTTTGCAAATGCTGTTGCAGATTCAAGGGCTATTTCAGATGCAAAACTTTGGCATGCACGTTTTGGTCATCTGAATTTTGCCAGTTTGCTGCGTTTGCAGAAATCTGATATGGTTGCTTCTTTGCCACCTCTTGAAGCACCTGTCAAACATGTTTGTGAAGGCTGTATTTTGGGTAAGATGCAGCGTTCTAAGTTTCCAAAGGATGGTTCAGTTCGGGCCACATGCAGGTTGCAGCTTGTGCATAGTGATGTTTGTGGGCCCATGCAAACTCCGTCCTTGAGCAATTACCTGTACTTCGTGACTTTCATTGATGATTACTCCAGGCATGCATGGGTATTTCCACTTAAAGCAAAGTCCGAAGTCTTTATGTGCTTCAAAAAATTTCTGGCTATGGCTGACAATGTCTCGAAATGTACTGTGGGCACCCTCCGTTCAGATCGAGGGGGGGAGTATATGTCTCATGAATTTAATGCATTTCTGGCTAGTCGTGGGATAAAACACCAATGTACAGTGCCTTATACACCTCAACAAAATGGTGTTGCTGAGAGGAAAAACAGGTCACTGACGGAAATGGCACGATGTATGGTCAAAAGTCAAGCTTTACCACATTCTTTTTGGCTTGAGGCCATCATGTGTGCCACTTATGTACTTAACAGGTGTCCTACGAAAGCTTTGCAGTCTATTACTCCATATGAAGCATGGCATGATAGAAAACCTTCTATTGAGCACATGCGTGTTTTTGGCTGTTTGGCATATGCTTTGGTGCCACAAGTGCAGCGTAGAAAACTGGATGATAAGGCTGTCAAATGTATTTTTTTTGGTTATAGTGCTGAAAGCAAAGGTTACAGGTTGTATCATCCGCAAACAAAACGTATTCTGGTTTCTCGGGATGTAGTGTTTGTGGAAGATTCTATTCAGCCCTTGCTGTCATGTACTAGAGACAGTAATGTAAGCTCACATGACATTTATGACACTTTGTTGCCTCTTTTCAGTGGTGGAAATACGAATGTAAGCTCCAATGAAGCAAATGTACAGCCTATGGGGGTTTCTGAAAATGTTTTAGATCAGCCTATTACTGATGCAGATGTACATGATGTACTTGATGAGGAAAGGGCTGAAAATGAGCAGGCTAGAGGTATGCCAAAATGGATGGTGCACTCTTTGCGTGACAGTAAATTGGATGCACCTTTATCTAGTCGTACCCGTTCAGGCTCTCGCCATGCATCTTATGCATCAGATTGTTATGCTTTGGCTGTGTCTAGCTTACATGATGTTGAGGAGCCTCTGACTTTTGATGAAGCACAAAATTTAGAAAATTGGATGGCTGCCATGCAATCAGAATATGATGCACTTATAGAAAATGACACATGGACTTTATGTGATTTGCCTCCTGGCAAAAAGGCCATTGGTACAAAGTGGGTTTACAAGTTGAAACGCAAACCGGATGGTGATATCGATCGCCATAAGGCTCGACTTGTTGCAAAGGGTTATGCACAGCAAAAAGGCATAGATTATGAAGAGACTTTTTCTCCCACTTGTCGTATGACTACTGTGCGTTTTCTATGTGCATTGGCAGCTCATTTGGGTTGGGATGTACATCAATCAGACATTGTTACTGCTTTCTTGAATGGTGACATATTTGAGGAAGTTTATGTAACGCAGCCTCGCGGTTTTGTCATAAAAGGACAAGAGGACAAAGTGTGCAAATGTAACAAGGCTTTGTATGGGTTGAAGCAATCTCCTCGTGCTTGGTATGAGAAACCTGACACTCATTTGGTCAAACAAGGCTTTCGTAACAGTCCAACAGAAAGCACATTGTATGTAAAGCATGAGGGTGATGTATTTCTCATCGTGGTTGTTTATGTTGATGATTTGCTGATCACTGGACCAAATGAGAGACATATTGCTGAATTTAAGGCTGATTTGAATGCTACTTTCAAGATGAAAGATTTGGGGCTGTTGCATCATTATTTGGGTATACAGTTTAAGCAGTGTGATGGTGGTATTTCCTTGTGTCAGAAAAGTTACATAGAGACATTGCTATGTAAGTTTGGACTTGAGGATTGCAAACCTATTGCCCCTCCCATCTCTCTCTCTCTCTCTCTCTCTCTCTCTCTCTCACAACATTGGGCACACATTATATCAATGATCACACATACCCCACACAATACCGAGTCTACATGATGCTGGTGATCCTGCTGATGTCACTCATTACCAAACTGCTGTTGGCTGCCTCATTTATGTATGCAACACGAGGCTAGATATTCAGCTTGCAGTCTCACAGGTCAGCAGATTTATGCATAGCCCAGGGTCTAAGCATTGGCAGGCTGTCAAGAGGATTTTCCGCTAACTTAGTGGCACTTTATATCTTGGCTTGTTTTATCCCAAGGGGGGATCATTGCCGCCAGACTTACATGCTTTTTCGGACTCAGATTGGGCTGGTTGTTTTGACACGCGAGTGTCCACAAGTGGTTTTTGTTTCATGCTTGGCAGTTCATGTATATCATGGTTGAGCAAGAAGCAACCTACTGTGGCCACTTCGAGTTGTGAGGCTGAGTACAGGGCAGTCTTCACAGCTACGGTTGAGTGTGTATGGCTTAGACGCCTTATGGCTGATTTGGGTGTTGGACAGGACACTGCCAACACTATCTACACTGACAGTTAGAGCGCATTGGCAGTTGCGAGGAACCCAGTTTTTCATGCTCGCACAAAGCACATTGAAGTGCATTACCACTATGTCAGGGAGAGGCTCTCAGCAGGAGAGATCAGCTTGGCTTATGTGCCAACACAGGACAACCTTGCAGATCTTTTCACAAAGGCATTGTCTCGTGAGAAGCTTGAATCTTTCCGCAAAGCTTTGGGCTTACTCCCCTTTGTGGACTAATCATGTCCTCAGGGCATGGCACTTCCCTTTACTCATGTGCCAGCTCTTGTTCACCGCATCACTCCAGGGGGGATTTGTTACCATATACATGTGGTAGTGATGTGTGTGAACACACTAGGACCGCTGGGGCATTTTTTCCCTCTTTAGGAGGTTTTTTCCCCCGTGCATTGCATATACGCCCATCACTCTAGGGCTATCTATCTTTCCATTGCACACGAAGTTATACACTCTCTATTGTGTGCCTTGAGCTTCCTTCGTCTTCTCCAAGCTGTGTGTGTTTCTTTGCAACCCTAATTCCAACAATTTGATTACTTAATTAACTCAATTTTTCTCACATTTTAGAATTGTTTTGCCATATAAACATCTTGTTGTAGTCTTTGGACAAGTTTCACTGAGTTTAAACAAGATTTGTCCAAGCTATCAGTTGCTTAGTGTCCACCGCAGACTCAGTTTTCAAGAATCTGGCTTAAGTCTCACTTTTGCGATCCAAATCTCACCAAATTTGATTTGAGTAGTCTACTTCATATGATTGACCTTGTGATATACTCAGTTGTGCAAAAATTCTCAATTCTGGGGGCAGATGTAAATAATTGCGATAATTATTTACTTTTGGATTTTTTAGCAACTTTTTGTCAAATTGTTGATACAAACAGGTAAAGCAACTCAACTTAAGCTCCCTAGCCAAGTTTCATAAAGTTTTGGTAAAATTTGCTCAATTCTCATCAGTTTTGTGTCTGCAAACTAACTTTACAAATCTGACCTCAATTTTCACTATATAGATCCAAATCTTACCAAATTTGATATGTTTGCTCAATACAACATGATAGAACTTATGGTATTCTTGGTTGGCAAAAAAAGTTATAAAATTGGACAAAAGTAAATAATCGCGATTATTTACTTCTAGCAAATTTTAGCATATTTTTTATCCTCTAAGCATACACACATGTTAAACACTTCAAACTAAGCCTCTAAATTAAGTTTCACTAAATTTTAGCAAGATTTATCAAGTTTCACTAAATTTGAGCAAGATTTATCAAATTAAACTCAATTTCTCGAGAATCAGTACAAATTTTAATTTTTATCAAGTTTTTGTAGCAATTGGTAAACAACCTACACACGCCACGGGCACATAGAGTACATGTAGAAGTAGTGGCTCAAGGAATTCATTTACGATAGAAACATGAGAAGGCACTTATGGTGTTGTGGCTATGCTTATGTTTCTTTGGTAGCTTGAGAAACTCATGAGTCACCACCTTAGTTTTAAGGTTTGTTTTTCTTGCAGATCTTAGTTTTAACGTTCGGTTTTCATGCCAATCTTATCAAAACCTCAAATCTTGGTATTTAATAAAGCTCTCTTAGAGGGATGGTTGACAACCACCTTTGGATCCAAATTCCTATACACTACAAATAGGACGCCATTGTACCCATTGGTCCCTTCTCCACAAAAGACACACATCAAGCTGATACTCTTGGATAGCCCAACACTTGATTCTTTTAGCTTTTTTTATTTCCCCTTTATATTCCACGAAAGGAGAACAGAGTTCTTCCATTATTGAGGAGGGGTACAAAATCCTCCACCTCAAGGAACTTTGTCTCCATACCCTCTTTCATGCCATTCTCCTCCATCAGTCCTTTCCCCTTCCCCTCAGTTACCTTGAGGTTTTCCAGGTTGGCATCCCGAATAACCTCAAAGATATTGTCATAAAGGAAGGGGGTTTTGGGAATATTTGGTGGGACTTCTTTTGTGTGTCCAACCTTTTGCATGATATGTTTGAGATTTTTTTGCCATCATTCGTCTTTCTTACAAAATGTGGGCGACAAAATAATTTCTTGAACCACTGGAGAGGTCATTTTTTTTACCAGTAGACATAAAGCAATACCTTGGGGTGGCCTTTCCATTGCTATGATTGGCTATGTCAGGCTTCTCCAAATTCTCTAGAGTTTCCTTGTTTGTGCTAGGCATCACATCTTCTTGTTCCTTTTCATTAATACTTGTCGTTTTAGTATCCATCTAGAGTATTGTAGGCTTGGCTTTTTCACCTCCTATCGGGCATGGGGCCGTGGCCATGGGAGCTGGACATGACCTAGCAAAGTGGCCAGATTTATTGCACTTAAAGCAAGCACGAAAGAAAGTACCAAAGTTTAGAGGGATGACCTTAAGTCAGTCTTGGGCTACAAATTTCTGACATCCCACTAAATACACACCTTATTGGCAAGTCAAAAGACTTGGCAGCGGCTTGTTAGTATTTGTCATCTTAATTATAATATAGATAGCATGAACTTTTATCAAACCAAAAAGCTTATAACAATTCATACACTCTTACACAACTTTTTTTAGTAATACATGGAAATAACATAAAAAAGTAGTATATAAGTTTTGTGGGCCTTTTTAATTTTATATAAGCTTATGACACCTGTTATTAAAAAATATCACGTGTACTTCTTTGTGTGAGTGTGCGTGCGCCTGGATGCATGCCTGCATGGTGCAGTGCGTGTGAGGAAGGGGAGAAGTAAGAGACAGTGTGCGTGGAGCAACCTCTAAAACTAAGAGTGAGGAGCTCCTTATTCTTATGTAAAAAGAATAATGGAAGTGTACACGGGGTGGGCGGGCGGCCAGACATCGGACGTTCGGCCCGAGTAAAAGGTGTTGCGTTTGTAAGTGCGTGTGTGCACGGATGTGTGCGCGCGTTGTGCAGTGTGCATGCGGGGAAGGGGAGAAGCACAAGAAGGTGTGGATGGAGCAACCTCTGGAACTAAGAGTGAGGAGCTCCTTTTTCTTATGTAAAAAGAATAAGGGAACTGTACACTTGGTGGGCGGGCGGCCAGACACCATCGAACGTCTGGCCCGAGCTAAAGGTGCAACACCTTTACCCCAACAAACTCCCACTTAAATGCAATGCGCCGATAAATCAGACCTACTAGCTAAACTACTAGTATGTACAAGAAACTAGGTGAGAGACTCTCTCAACCTATGCCCACTGGCTCACTCTGTCGATCTACATGCAGTCGTATCGGCTTTGGTGGTAGGCGAGTGTGTGTACCCATGCAAGAGCCTGCATGTAAAACCCGTAAACAACTCTGTATGGTCTGCAAAGCTCTACAAAGCATCATGCTAGTGTCAATCACCATTTGACTGACTATCCATGTTGCAAATGCTCTCACTATAGTTGCTAGGTTAGGCCCTGACACTAGTAAGTCGAACATGAGATGCCCAAACGCTACAAAATCTATGCAAACCTAGTTGTACTCATCTCCCCTATGTTATTTTCAATCAGTGCATCATCATGACTACTCATTGTGTATAGATGTGTCAGCACGGACACTGAGAAAGCTGCGTCCCTCTCACCCATAAGAAAAACTGTGCGTCCTAGTACCAACTCATCAGTCTCTAACATGAGCATATCAAAGCCATCTTTGTCATCTCTGTCTGTGTCTCTAGGGAGCAGACCTGCTCTACCTTTGTCTACACAAACTCTGACAACACTTGATCTGTCTCACCAGAGCACTACCGCTCTATCTCTATCTCTACAGATTCTACTGGCACGTCCTACACAGCTAAATGCTATGTCTTGTGAGCATGGTGGATCTCACATGCAAAGGAGACACATCTTGTCTCTCGCTCAAAGCATGGCAACAAGAAAACCAAGACAATGTCGTCCCAAACCTCAGACAGATGCATAGGATATACTAGACCGCTCTGAGATCCTCTAGGAATCACTAATGAGCCGCAATGCATCTGGAAAAAATGCTCTCTAAGCAATATCTGACAACCAAAGTCTATTAAGTGTCTCACTGAGATCAAGCTTTGTCTCAGCTAAGGAACATAGCACACATGTTGTAGCGTGTATGATTCACCATTGGGCAAAGACAAACAAACATCTCTTGCACCATCTATGTCAAACGTCGAACCATCGTCCCAGTGCAGACAACCAAAACTCCCACTAGAGAAGGTGCTAAACTAGTCACGATGTGGTGTGACATGGACAACTTTATCCTCATCTAGCAACCAACATGGAGAAGTGTCACTTCTCAAAGACATGTAATCAGGAGGAATGCTAAAGGCAAATGTGACATCACCTTGTCATATGAAGCCACTCCTCTAGCATGTGTCAAAACCTCATGTGCACCATGCATAGATCTTCGTTGTTGTCTCATACACGTGAAACAATGGCACCTAATGTGCCCTGCGTGACCACAATGCCAACATGGAAGTATTGTTCACCATTGGGCAAAGACAAACAAACGTCTCTTGCACCGTCTATGTCAAACGTCGAACCATAGTCCCAGTGCAGACAACAAAAACTCCCACTAGAGAAGGTGCTAAACCAGTCATGATGTGGTGTGACATGGACAACTGCATCCTCATCTAGCAACCAACATGGAGAAGTGTCACTTCTCAAAGACATGTAATAAGGAGGAATGCTAAAGGCAAATGTGACATCACCCTGGCAATGAAGCCACTCCTCTAGCATGTGTCAAAACCTCATGTGCACCATGCATAGATCTCCATTGTTGTCTCATACACCTGAAACAATGGCGCCTAATGTGCCCTGCGTGACCACAATGCCAACACAGAAGTATTGACAAGAATGAGAACGTCGTCTCTCAATGTTTCACATGTTTGCTGCCATAAGTGAATGGAAAAAAACTATGGCGAGAAAACCTAGAAAAAATCTGGTAGAGTCTCCCCTGTAAACTGAGAAACTTCCTCAAGTACAACCTCAACCATAAACCATGCCAAAGTGGCAACAAAGTGGGAGGTAACTTGACCACTACACAATCATGAAAACCATGACCAATTGCATCAAAATCCATGCTCACATACGCATAAAACAGCTCCACAATCTGCTACCTGCAAGCATAAACTGGGACAAACTGCTCAACTAGCGTAAAGCGCATAACCATATTCGCAAGTAGAGAGAAAACTAGCTCAAAATGCATCCCAAAAGAGAAAATGTATGCAAAAATTTACACAAACCTGTGAAAGTGTGACTTTGTATATGTAGCCACACAAGCAGAGGCTAATCCTCACTCCTATGAGAGTGGGTACAAGAACACCAAACTGTGTCCAAACTGACAAAACCTGTCAAAGTGAGAGTAAACACTCGATCACTGTCAAAGTGGGAATATATCGACCACTGTGCCAGATGGCATAACACTGCAAACTTTTATGGCAAGAAGACAGGGAAAAACGAACAAAATTTCCTTTGTAAAATGAGTCAAAACTCGACGCAAACCGCAAGACAAAAAACTGCAAATAACTGTCAGAGTGGGAGTCAACTCAGCCACTAAACCATCAGAGAGTAAACTGCGAATACGCATAAACCATGGTGAGAGTTTGGAAAAAATTTAGCAGATTTTTCCCTGAAAACTGAGCAAAAACTCAAAAATCTCACCAAATACGCATGAAAATAGACACTGAGTATCTCAGTAGAAAAATCCACAAATGGCATACATAGCACTGCCAAAACCCTAGCAAAATAGCTCACTCCTGATCGAGTGGCTCTATGGACATATACCTATCCAAGAACACATGTAAACCTATGAACCTGCTACCTGCGAGCTATAGCTAGCTCAAACTATATCCGCATAATGCATACATAGCATGAAACTGCACAGGACCTTGCCAAAAAGGCTCTCTGAAATGCTCCACACAATCGTACATGAGTGTGCTACATGTGCCACATAAGCTATATTGCAAAGACTGTGTAACCTGTGAGCATAATTGCTGAGAAACTGGCACACACTACCTCATCGGTCAGTAAACACATCGATCAAAAACACCGTGCAAGAGTTGAGTGTGCTTGAGGGGAAAACCCGTTCCGAAATGGGCTGTCAGAGCCGTATGTGCCGTCGAATCCAAAAAACTGGAGAAACGTTAGAGCCAGGCCACTCCGGATGGGGGCTACAGGAGAGCCGATGCCGCTCTCACTCTATTGTCTCCTGTAGGGTCAAGGTCGAGAAAAGATCATTGATGCCGTCTTCCGCCTTCGCGCGGAAGAACGCTAGCTGAATAGCCACCTGATCAATGTCAAAATCAATGCACCGAGCCGTCAAGGCCAAGACAATGGGAAACGTTGAGAAGAACGCTAAAAGCCGAGCCGCCAAATCAATGTCCAAAATTGATGCCAATAACCGATGCTCAAAGCCGTAGAGAAGGAATGCCAAGAAAAATGCCAAATCAATGTCGAAAATTGATGCCAATAGCCGATGATCAAAGCGGTAGAGGAGGAATGCCGAGAAAAATGCCAAATCAATGTCGAAAACTGATGCCGAGGCCGCCTCCCGCTGTCGGACGGGAGTTTTTGATGCCTAAGAGAACGCCAAAAATGGGCCGATGCCGGGAGTGATGCTCGGGCTTACTCACCAAAGCTCTCTCTCACTCTCACTCGCTCTCTCTCTCTCTCTCTCTCTCTCTCTCTCTCTCTCTCTCTCCAAGCTCGGGGTGTGTTAGTGAGCGGGGCGGAGAGTCGAGATCGGGGTGGTTGAGGCGCTCGGTGGGATGAAGCCCTTGCACACACTAATGTATGTGTGGGCACTGGGCAAGAGTTTTTTTAAAAAATTAACTCTCTCTGCGGACTGTCGAATTAGAGCTGAACTGTCAAAATTTGACGAGTCGGTCGAGGTCTGCTACTGCTGCTCTAATTCGACAGTCCGCAGAGAGAGGTCTGGTGATGCTTTCTCTTCCCTTAATGTGTGTCACAGTACCTTCGTGTATGTTGATGTAGAATATTTCAAGCTCGTGTGCGTTGGAGGTTTCTGGAGCACTCATAGGTTGAGAGGAGAGGTATATCAAGCTCTTCTTCTCACTCTCCTTCATTGGCGACGATCACGAACAAGGCATGTAGAAGAACTTACTTCTTGAATTTCAATGACACTGCAACCTGGTAACAAGACCTCGATGAAAGCTTTTAAGGCCACTAAAGCCTCCTCCTCTTCTGTTCTCCAATTTCCAAACTCCTCACGCCATTCGTCCATGTTGTAGATTGCACATCTTCATTACTTGTGGACTGAAGGTCTGTGTAGCCCTCCTCAATGAGGGCACCAAAATGATAGCGGGAAAAAGAGCAGTGCAATCGGGTGGCCTCTGTACTCGTGCACACTCCACAAACCACGCCTCATGCAAACAAGCAAAGAACAAAACAAGGGGGCACCACCCTAAATTAAGAGGTTTAGGGACCTCACACATAGTGCACATAGGCAAGTGAGACTTCTGGCATTATGATGGCATTATAACATATGGCAAAACACATAGAAACGAGGCTTAGGGACCTTATGTAGCATATATATACACAAGACATCAGCTTAACAATACAACTGCATCTGATCATACATAACAAGGATATAGAGAAGCAAGCCAAGGATGGCATAATCCCTTGTCAAAAACAATCAACCCAGCAAGTAGGTATGATCCTACTAGCAACACATCAATACCTTAGAGAATGATGGCGAGGATGGTGGCCATGGAGCATGAGAGAAGACTCTTTATTTAGGTTTTAGGGCTAGTAATGTAGCATACTAGAGGGAGAGAGAGAGAGGGAGAGAGAGTAGAGCTCCATCCATAGCTCCTCGTTGTGAGCAATGTCGTCATAGCTTCGTTGCTTGGTGAAGTGGGTGAAGTGTTGGTTTTGAGTGAGAGAAGGCCTCCTTATATAGGTTTTTGAGAGGGTTTAGGATTAGGGATAAACATGCTTAAATCCGCTGATTGGGGTTACTTTTTGCTTAGGGTGGTCAACAGATTGAGGTCACCTGATATGTCACCATCAAGATATTCTTTAGAGTGATGTGAGAGGGGAGGGTAAATGCTGATTTTTCTGATTGTGACACATGGGGATAAGGCCTTGACCAGCATTTAAGAGCAGGTAAGGTGGCTGTTGAAACTGGAGGTTCTGCACATGTCAGGGGGGGACCTGCGGGGGGAGGTGGTAGCTGGGTCCTCCTGAATATCAAATTCTCAAAAAATCCTCAACCATGGCTTCTTTTGACATGTGTTCTTTGAAAAAATCAGCATGTCTCTTTTCAACTCAAAAGTCTTTATCCCTATTGACTCACCTTTACCATAAGATTTTCCCCTTTTCTCCTCCTGTAACTGCATTGCTGATGCCCAATCACTGCTTCTAGTAACAGTGAACTGTTACCTACCAAATACTTATGGTGCAGTAAAAAATATTTACCATGGGTAAAAAAAGTTACTGTAGGTAAAAGGTGATTTGTATTTACCATGTAGGTGAAAAATATTTACTGTAGGTAAAAAATATTTACTGTCGGTAAAAAAGTGAAAACGGAGTATGCTGTGCTGTGAGTCCACACGAACATCCTCGTGTAAATTTCACTAGAAATTCACACCTAGAATGGGCTATTCTGTAAGATATAGGTTGTAGGCATGCATAAGAGCTCGTTCCCACGTATCTTCTGTCCATGGCACTTTTTACTCTTTGGTGCTTGTGAAGTAGATTTTTCTTCTCTTTCGAGATCCCTTGGACTAGAGTATCTTCATCTCCCCAACAACTGACTGTGCCTTTATTGCATCTTCAGAAGGGGTCCTAAAAACCATGCATCATTTGGTTTTGATAATATAATCCACTCACCATTGTGAGTTTTACAAAAAATAAAAGATTCAGCGCAAGGCATAGTGCACATTGCATACTCCTTGGGGGTTGATCTTGCACTTTGACTCTTCATCTTACCAAATTGCATACTCCTTGAGGGTTGACCCTTCACTTTGACTCTTCAACTTAATAAATTGACATTTCTTACATGTGCAATTGCATATTAAAATCATGGTTCACACCACCGTCAAAGGCCGCTGGGAGTCCCACTCATAGCAATACATCTCAAAGAACTCAATCCGTCAAGGTTTTGGGTCGGGGTTCTGAGCATCTTGGTCCTCCATTTGCACTCCATTATTGGCCGTAGTTTTTAGCATGCATCGTCAGACGTATGACACGTCAGCAGCAGTGATTTGTTGCACTCTTTCGCCAATCATTGCCAGCCAGGTCAACGATCAATATTTTCTCCCTTCACTTGTAGACCAGTTCACTTTTCCTGACAACTCAGCAACCAGAATTGCACTTGCTAGTGACAAATCAGCATTTGGAATCTGTACCACTGTAGCACCTACAACACAGGACTGCACATGCACAGAGAAGCCCATCCTCTGGGAGCCAATCATTGCCACTGTTCCTTAATGCAGGCGTCACAGTTTCAAGGATGCCAGTGTACCAGTGGCCCCCCTCTCCAAGACACTTAACGGTCGAGAAAGGACTCCCACTATCCTTTCCCCTGTAATTAACGCTCCCACCATGACTGCCGACTCCCCGCCAGTCGCCATGCGGTCACCCTAATTATGGGGAAAGGACAAGGGGAGTCCTTTCCCTACCCCATAACTTAAATGAAAGAGGTGGCCAAAGTGCATGCTTTCATAATAGTGAGCATCGTCATGAAAGTAATTTATGGAGAAAACTAGCATAACTTTTCAAGCTTTTGCAGTTGAATTCGATACAACTGCATGAATCGCTTCACCAATCCTCTCAAGATGTCAAAAGCTCGTTTTCCCATCTCCACAAAGAGACACCAGTAGGATCGCCAAAGTGTTAGGGGTTTACAGCCCTAACAGATATTCAATGCAAACCACATATAGAATAGAAGAAATTGACTACGGGTGACTGCACATTATACTATGAAAACTGTAAACTGTGTGAACACAAGAGACCATGGCTAAGCAAGAGAAAGTATTGCGCTACCCTGTATTCATCATCACCATCAAACTACAGGCCCAAAGCAATAGTACGACTGCAGGAAGACTGCAAACTGCAAACTGTTGGTTAGTTACATCCAAAAAAACTGCTCCACACCATATGACCATTCGGGTATTTCAAACTACCTAGGCATAAAGTCCTTTGTGTAAACATGCTCCTAAGGTTTAAAGCTAGACCTTAGTTAAAAGTCCAAAAAGACAAGTACCCTGACACATCAGGCCCTAACAAGTAAAGATGTGGACCCATAAAAGAATACTCTCAAAGTGTTGAGGTAAAGGCACTGCGCCTTTTGCCCGAGTCAGACGTCCGATGTCCGACCACTCGCCCACCTGGTGTACACTTCCCTTATTTAAAGGAGCTCCTCACTCTTAGTTCCAGAGGTTGCTCCCCCCACACAGTCTGTGCTTCTCCCCTTCCCCGCACACACTGCACCGCGCACACACGCGCACTCACAAGTGATATCATAGCTACGGCTCGATGGTGGCGGTGGTCTCTTGGCGGCAACGGAGCTCCCACGGAGCTCAATGCTTTGTGACACCGGATCAGAGTGATTCGGGACGGATCCGGTACGGATTGGACGGATCTCGATTCCCGTCATGCACAACCCTCTCGAGCATGTGAGGAATCTTGAGGGATTTGGAGAATCTTTGCTAGAAACAGGGGATGGTAGCTCCTGCAGGAAATGGGCCTAGAGTAGAGGCAGAAAGCAAGGCTTGATTGAGCTTGAAATCAACGGCAAGTCTTGGCAACGGACAGGAGCCCATGAGCAGTGTAAAACAAGCTTGGAGAGCTACAAAGCTCAGCAGGAACTGATAGCATTTTGAGGCAATTGGAAGAAATTGAATCCAAGTCGAGGCAACAGGTCGGCATCGGGTAGAGCATCTCGGATCGTGAGCAAGTCAAAGTTTAGTTGTTGAAAAAAGCATGGCAGATCAGGCACGAGCAGCTGGGGGATTTGGAGCCATTAAGGCTTGCATTTGAGCAAGCAGGGTGGGCTTGAGTAGACCACGGTAGCGGTGTAGTGGAGGAGATCGAGAGGCAGCAGAGGAGCTTGCTTGTGTGTGTAGTAGCACACACTCACACAACACATAGCGCTATTAATCTCATTAATAAGGGATTACATGACCACTACAGGCAAGAAAAAAGCTAGTGAGAAACCAACTTCAACCTCCAACTTGCAACCACGACTCTCACCCCTAAATCCTCCTGAAGCAAAGAGGCGAAGGCTTGCCTACAAGATTTCCGCCCGTTTGCGAGTGCTCCCCGTGCACTTTGAGAATCCAGACACCACCAATCCCAAGCCAACCTCTTGTCCGCGTGAAGATCACTTTGGATATTGTCCAAAGTGCTTTGGAGACCGGGTGAAAAGCCTCCCTGCCCTACCTTTGCTGCTAATTTTCAAGAAGTTATCTCAATCTTAGGAAACTATCTTAGTTGATGATGTGCTGCACATTAATGATGTCACTTTCATTCGTCATGCTGATTATGGTAATAGCATCCAATTGCTGCTTGCTAAAAGGCTCAGCATTGTACAAAGTGTTGCCATCATGCCTTATGTCTTCACAGATGCATCAGGAAGAGTCGAAGTGATCTGAGGTGTTGACCTTCTGTGGCTGATCAGGCTCATTGGTCCCAAGGTGGTGCAACTAAGCTAGGCTCTTGTGTGTAAGTATGGATGCCAATAATGAGAATGATGATCCCCGCATGTTTCCTTTCCATTTTGTGCGTCATATCCGTGTGAATATTTGTATTGATAGAAAAATCTTTTATCAGCAAAGAATAGCCCTGTTGTTTGGAGCCGAGAGACTTGGAGAAATCTTGCGCTCTCCTCATCCTATCATTCTACCCTTACTAGACTATTACCATTCCTTTGATGTGTCAATCTTCATCCTATTTTGAGCTAAGTTGTGCTAAAGCTCCAAATTGTAATTACCATACTCTATTTTAAAATAAATTGGAGCTGTTTGTGTAATTGTTTACTCTCTCACTTATGGCCTTCCCTAATTTTTATGGTAAGCCTGGGGAGGTTGCTCCAGACTTTTTGGATAATTTGGAAATGGCCTTTCTAGTATCGGGAAGGGATGACGAAGCTACTAAGTTAAGGGCCTTTCCTTTGGTCTTGAGGGAAGGTGCAAAATTATGGTATCAAACTTTGGCACCTGAAGAAAGAAGAGACTGGGAGTCCTTAAAGATGGCCTTCATCGAAGAATTTTGCCGCCATGAGCCTCCAGAGGAGATATGGAGACAGCTCTTAGAGCTACGCCAAACATCACCCAATGACTATAGAAGCTATGAAGGAAAGTTTTCCAACCTGTGGGAGAAATGGTGTGCATCACTAGGTGAAGGAGAAAGGGTGCCAGAATGCCTAAAGAAGGACTGTTTCCTGGCAGGGCTTTACCCCATCCTTCGAGAAAAGGTAAAAGGTAAATTCCCAGATACCTTTGATAAAGCTATGACTTATGCAAGGGAGAAGGATAGGAAGTTAAAATTCCAAGCTCAACTACAAGGGGGAATGGAGCCTCCACCGCTAGCTCAACCTACGGCAAGGGTAGTAGCAGGGACAGGAGCAACAGACCAAGAGCCCTCTCAACAAGAATTACTTCAACAAATCACCAATCAACTAGAGAGCCTGTCCATCAATCTGGTTCAAGGTGTAAGGGCTCCCCAGCCAGGAAATGAACGAAATAGACAAGAAGGACAAAGGCAAGCACGTGAGTACATTTGCTACAACTGTGGAGAGGTAGGTCACGACATGTATTATTGCCCCCATCCACGACGCTATCAAGGAAATGGTAATCAAAGACGGCCTCCTCGCCAGCAAGTCACTCCTCCTCGAGCTAGGCCACTAAATGGACAAAATGCACACGTGGCTCCACCAATCCAAATATTGAGACCCCCTCCTCCACCACCACAAGCACCAGCAGAGATCCCTCCACTACCATCGGGAGGGGAGGACAGGGCTGTCTCTGTCATAAGTCTTGACAATGGTAAGGATAAAGGGAAAGAAAAAATGGAGGAAGCTGTTGCCATGCCAATAAAGAGAGTTAGGAGACAAAGAACTGATGAAATGGAAGCTTCAGAGCCGGATAAAGGGAATGAGGGTTCCTCCCAAGTGATAGGAGACAAGAAAAGGAAGAGTAGGTCAAGGAGGCACATAGGAGTAGAAGACTTTCCAGGGGTAGGATCCATACCTTACGACCTCGTAGCAGATGTGAGTAAGCAAGGACCAAAGATTTCATGGCAGCAACTCCTCCACCTTTCCCCAAAGATGCGTAGAACCTGGTCTAAGATGGTCAACACCAGGAGGGCTAAGGCAAAGTCAGTTGGGTCTATTAGTGCAAGAGGCATGAAGGATATCGTGCCAGTCATTGATGCAGAGATTAAGAGTGAGCGAGTCTCCAATGTGTACGTAGATGGTGGAGCCGAGATTTGTGTTATGACAGAGAAATTAATGCACAGGTTGGGTTTGGAAGTAAACGAGCAAACTTCCTTACAAGCTAAGATGGCAAATAATGTAAGGGTGGCTTGTGTGGGAAAGGTTAATGGAGTGAAGGTTTCAGATTTTGGTGTTGCAATATCAATTGATGCTTATGTGATCCTAACTAAGGGGGAGGGCTATCCGCTAATCCTTGGAAGACCTTGGCTTATGGCTATGAAAGCTAGGCAAGATTGGGAGACAGGTTCCCTTGAGTTGCGACCAAATCATAAGGTAGGTGGCAAGCAACAAAAAATTGTGTATGACATGAAGCAGGGTAGACAACAAGACCTAGAGATGGAGACTTCTATGGATGAATGGAGCACAAGCAGTTGCTCTTCATCTGAGGATGAGTCATCTGAGGAGGATGCTAGCTCTTTGGAAGTCATGGGTATAATACTGCAAAACCCAGAAGGAGAAGGTGGTCAAGACTCTCTAAACAAGGAAGAAGCCACAGGCTTAGAGGAGATGCTAGCTAAGGACCTACTAGAAGAAGAGAGAGAGCCCTATTTGCAGGTACTAAAGAAGCATGCTGGCCTCTTTATAACTGATTACGAGCACATTAAAGGAGTGACGGTAACCCAACTCCATATCCAATTAAAGGAAGGTGCCAAACCAGTGGTGCAAAGGCTAAGGAGATTAGGGCTAGTGCAACAAGATGCACTCTTAAAAGAAGTAAAAAGATTACTCAAGGCAGGATTTATCTACCCAGTGGAAGATTCTGAGTGGGTGTCTCCAGTTGTGGTAGCACCAAAGAAAAATGGGAAGTGGAGGGTATGTGTGGATTACAAGCCTCTAAACGCAGCCACAAAAAGGGACCATTTTCCTTTGCCTTTTCAAGATGAAATACTAAATGAAGTGGCTGGTCATGAAAGGTACACAGTGTGTGATGGGTACTCAGGCTACTTCCAAATCAGAATTGCAGATGAAGACCAAAGAAAGACTACCTTCATAACACCTTGGGGGTGTTTTGCTTATAGAGTTATGCCTTTTGGTTTAACTAATGCCCCAGCTACTTTCTAGAGGTTTATGAACTTGGTGTTTCAACCTTACTTTGGTAAGTCCATACGAGTCTTCATTGATGATTTTTGCATTTACAGCTCTAGGGAAGTACATCTGTCCAAGGTTGATGAAGGTTTCACCCGTCTGGCCCAATTGGGTGGGCAATTGAATAAAGACAAGTGCCACATAGGTGAGAGCAAGGTCACTCTACTAGGCCATGTTGTGTCTCAAGATGGTATTGAGGCTGACCCTGAAAAGGTAAAGACATTGTTAGCTTTACCTACTCCTTCAAACGTGAAGCAACTAGTCTCCTTCATTCAAAAGGTTCGCTACATGGGACGATTCATACATCTCCTTTCTCAGGCAATCTATCCTTTGCAGCAGCTCACTAAACACACTACATTGACATGGAGTGAGGAGGGTGAAAGGTGCTTTCAAGAAGTTAAAACCATTTTGAGCTCATTGCCTGTCGTCCTACAACCCACATGGGGTGAATTATTCTATGTAAATCCTAGTGTAGGTCCAGAAGCTCTAGGAGCTGTCTTGATGCAAAAAGACCCAAAGACATCTCTCATGAGAACAGTCTACTTCTCTAGTAGAGTGATGACAGCTGCTGAAAAGGGTTTCAATGCAATTGAGCAATTGGTGCTAGCTCTTAAGTTTGCAGTGGAGAAGTTTCGGGCTTACTTACTTCCGAGACAATTTGTGGTGATCACAACTGAGGAGGTTTTTCCATATGCCCTACAACACATGGAATTGTCTCAAAGAATAGCAAAGTGGGTGGTGCAGCTTCAAGAGTTTGACTACACACTACAAGTAGAGGATTCCACCCGTGCTTGTTTGGCAGATGTCCTCACACAAAGGTGTTATGAGAAGGCAAAGAAAGAGGCACCTAGTAAGGTACCGCCTATCCCGGAGCCTGAAGTTCTACTGGGAGCACACAGTCTGTATTTTGATGGGGCTTACAAGAGGACCAAAGACAAGGCATCAGCAGGCATAGTAATATTAGGTCCAGAGAAGGAGAAGATCTTTGCAAAAGGGTTTCATCTAAAAGAGGTTCATTCTAACAATGAAGCAGAGTACCATGCCCTTGTTTTAGGGTTGCAATGTTGTCTTTCTCATGGCATCACAAAGCTAAATGTTTTTGGTGACTCCATGTTGATTGTTAAGCAAATGGTTGGTGTATGGGCCTGTAAAAATGACAAATTGTCTGTTAAGATGAGGGAAGCAAAGGCCTTGTTGAAGGGTTTTAAAGAAGTTCGAGTGCACTTTGTAGATCAAAATCGAGAAGCAGATGCCTTAGCAGGTGAAGAACTACAAACTCTCATAGTAGGTGCTCTCCTTGTGAAAAGTCCTTTATACCAGGGAAAGGAGGAGCTGCATGATTTACTTTACTTTCTTGAGCATTGTGAAGCACCCTCTGGTATGAGTAAAAGTGAACGTAGGTGGTTGGCAAAAAAGGCTACCAGCTATAGCTTAGTGAATGAGGACTTGTATTGTAGAGGGAAAGATGCTGTCTTAAGGAGAGTTCCTGCATCCCAAGAGATAAAGGATATTTTGTTTAGTTGTCATGAAGGTGTGTGTGGTGGCCACTTTGCACAAGAGATTACTAGCAGAAAGATTTTATAAGCAGGGTTCACGTGGCCAAGCCTCCATCGAGATGTACAACATTGGTGCCGCACATGTGAGGTTTGCCAAAAAGCTGAACCAAGGCGTCTTATCCATGAAAATCAGCATCCAATCAAAACCTATGGGCCATTTGAAAAATGGGGGATAGATGCAATAGGGCCACTACCTTGCACTCAATCAGGGAAGGAATACATCATTATGGGGGTGGAGTACATGACCAGATGGGCAGAAGCTCGTCCCACAAAGCGCATCACAGCCAAGGACGTGAGTGATTTCATTTTTGAATGCCTTTGTTGCCGTTTTGGCACACCTTTGGAGATTCTCTCGGATAGGGGACCGGGATTTCGAGCTGATTTAGTCGGGCAATTGATGAGCAAGTTAAAAATCAAGCGCAGGCACTCTACACCATACTACCCTCAGTGCAATGGTCTTGTGGAAAAGGTAAATGGTCTTATATGTAAAATCATCACTAAGCAAGTGCATTTACATCCTAAGGCATGGGACAAACACCTAGATGCAGCACTTTGGGCCTACAGAACATCCTTTAAAACATCTTTGGGGTATACACCTTTTCACTTGGTTTACGGGCAAGAGGCACTATTGCCTATAGAAGTGGAGCTAGCGAGCCTCCGAGTTCTAAAAGCACATCAAGAGGATAGTCAAGAGAAGCAGGTGGAAGGAAGAATCATCGATTTGGAGAGGTTAGGGCTAGATCGAGAGTCAGCAGTGAAGTACTATGCAGCCCAGGTAGAGAAGAAACGAAAGAAGTTCAATCGCAACCTTGTCAAGAAAGGTATCAAGGAAGGTTCTTTAGTGCTCAGATACGACAATCGCTTTGATCGCAGGAAGGATGGTAAGTGCTTGCTTAAGTGGGAAGGCCCTTTTGTAGTGATACAGAGGTTCTCAAATGGTAGTTACCAACTAGGTGACCTAGATGGTAAGGTACATCAGACCCCGGTAAATGGTTGGCGATTGAAGGCCTACCAATGTCATCTTTCACAGCCATATGCTGGTGAAATCAATGCTAAGGATGGTTCAGAGGAGAGCTCATCATATTTGAGCTCCAACTAAGGTAACAATCATGTACATAGTCGTTCCAAAAGAAAAAAAAAAAAAAGAAGGAAAAAAAGAGAAGAAAAAAAGAAAAAAAGAGAATGCTACCAGTGAAAGCGGATATTGACAATGGATGGGGTATGGCTTTCGAGGGTCTAGGAGACCAGTTGTTAGTCATGGATGGATACAATTATTCATCAGAAAGGACTAAACAGGGTGCATCAACCAAGAAAGCAGTAACATGGCAAATTCAAATGGTACCAAGTGGGTAAGTATTCAAGAGAACCCTATTGTAGCACAACCTCCAGCTAGAGGCATCAAATACCTCTAGCTTAAGAGGGAGGGCTATATGATGCATGGTTTTTAGGACCCCTTCTGAAGATGCAATAAAGGCACAGTCAGTTGTTGGGGAGATGAGGATACTCTAGTCCAAGGGATCTCGAAAGAGAAGAAAAATCTACTTCACAAGCACCAAAGAGTAAAAAATGCCATGGACAGAAGATACGTGGGAACGAGCTCTTATGCATGCCTACAACCTATATCTTACAGAATAGCCCATTCTAGGTGTGAATTTCTAGTGAAATTTACACGAGGATGTTCGTGTGGACTCACAGCACAGCATACTCCGTTTTCACTTTTTTACCGACAGTAAATATTTTTTACCATAGTAAATATTTTTTACCTATAGTAAATATTTTTCACCTACATGGTAAATACAAATCACTTTTTACCTACAGTAACTTTTTTTACCCATGGTAAATATTTTTTACTGCACCATAAGTATTTGGTAGGTAACAGTTCACTGTTACTAGAAGCAGTGATTGGGCATCAACAATGCAGTTACAGGAGGAGAAAAGGGGAAAATCTTATGGTAAAGGTGAGTCAACAGGGATAAAGACTTTTGAGTTGAAAAGAGACATGCTGATTTTTTCAAAGAACACATGTCAAAAGAAGCCATGGTTGAGGATTTTTTGAGAATTTGATATTCAGGAGGACCCAGCTACCACCTCCCCCCGCAGGTCTCCTCCTGACATGTGCAGAACCTCCAGTTTCAACAGCCACCTTACCTGCTCTTAAATGCTGGTCAAGGCCTTATCCCCATGTGTCACAATCAAAAAAATCAGCATTTACCCTAAGCAAAAAGTAACCCCAATCAGCGGATTTAAGCATATTTATCCCTAATCCTAAACCCTCTCAGAAACCTATATAAGGAGGCCTTCTCTCACTCAAAACCAACACTTCACCCACTTCACCAAGCAACAAAGCTATGACGACATTGCTCACAACGAGGAGCTATGGATGGAGCTCTACTCTCTCTCCCTCTAGTATGCTACATTACTAGCCCTAAAACCTAAATAAGGAGTCTTCTCTCATGCTCCATGGCCACCATCCTCGCCATCATTCTCTAAGGTATTGATGTGTTCCTAGTAGGATCATACCTACTTGCTGGGTTGATTGTTTTTGACAAGGTATTATGCCATCCTTGGCTTGCTTCTCTATATCCTTGTTATGTATGATCAGATGTCGTTGTATTGTTAAGCTGATGTCTTGTGTATATATATGCTACATAAGGTCCCTAAGCCTCGTTTCTATGTGTTTTGCCATATGTTATAATTCCATCATAATGCCAGAAGTCTCACTTGCCTATGTGCACTATGTGTGAGGTCCCTAAACCTCTTAATTTAGGGTGGTGCCTCCTTTGTTTTGTTCTTTTCTTGTTTTCATGACGCGTGGTTTGTGGAGTGTGCACGAGTACAGAGGCCACCCGATTGCACTACTCTTTTTCCCGCTATTACCAAACAATACAATATCTTGATATACTTGTGCCGAGCCATGACATCTTCAATAGACCATAGTTACATCGGCTAACAAGGGTGCCACCCCATGACAAAGAGAGGGCCCACACCCTTATCCAAGTAAGTTAGTCATTGCTATGCCACTTGCCCTATTCCACTCATCAATGTTCATCCATTTCCCAATGGCGATAGTCAACCCCTTGCTTTCTTGTATTATCTTCGTGAACCTAGCTATTTCCATGGCATTTACAAAGACCCATTGACAATTTCTGGCCTTCCAAACCTATTTGAAGTAACAAAATCTAACAATTTGTGCTACAACAAGGAGCGTTAGGCTCTTAAACACCTTCCCTCCCAAGAAGAGATCGTTCTTAAAGAATCCTTTCGTTCAAGTCTTTTGAACCCATTTGCAAATCTTTCCAACTAGACCACAAATCGTCGGACAATCTATGAAATATGCAGGATGACTTCACTGGTTGTTTTGCATTGTGAGCATCTATTCAGATGGATACCACTAGTACAAGCCTTTCCCCCAATTGGTAAGGCTCCCCATTGTACCTTCCATAAAAAGATCTTCATCTCGTGCAGCCATTTAGGGCACTATATGTTCTTCACGACTGCCTCCCATCTTGACTCATGCCAATGCTTGCCCCATTGCTTGTTCAGTGAGGAGAACCACTCCGTCAAAACCATAAGGGTGTGGTACACTTCCTTGGTTTTTGGTTTCACAAAGTGTCTTTCCTTGGGCCACCGCCATGCTTTCCACTCAAACTTGGACTTGTAATCACGTGAATACCAACTATCAAGCCCTTGTAGGGCTTTCCTAATCATTAGTCTTTTAGTCCCATTGAGTTTTAGTTGGAGAGACAATTGGTCTGTTTCTTTCTAGCTATTGCTGTTGTAATCCCAAATTGGCCCAGTCATCGAATACCTTTGTTATTGATCTTTCTAGCAACTTCCCTCCAAGATGGGTTCAAAAGGATGCTTCGTGCCTTAGAGAACCAAGGGGACCAGTGAGTTACCAAATCATGAAAACTTTGGATCGCCAAGGAATTGACTTCAAATCAACTCAAGCTTAAAGCAAGCAAGCTCAAGAAGATGTATGAAGCCCATAAACAAAGTAAATGGGCAATCTACCATGGTGGTAAAGCAATCATTCAGGAGTTTTAAACTCCCAAGCCAGCTCCCCTCCACCTAGCCCCCCTTAGGTTCTTTTCTTGTTCTTTTCTTTTTCCCTTTATCCCCTGATGGACCCTTAGTCCTTAACTGATATGTATCTAAAGTATCCACCTCAAAAGAATAGATGTAATGTTTTGTTTTGGTCCCATGGGTCAGATCTGACCTTTGTGGATGATAATTAAATATCTCTATCTGTCTATCTATCTCTCTATGTGGAGAGAAATCAATCTGGATTTTTCAACAGTACACTTTGACCCGAATGCTATTAGATACATTTGTACAATTTTTTGATCCGTCCTAATTACCTGAGGGCACACATTGAGGAAAAGTAGGGAGTCATTCGCAAACAGCTTCGCCAAAAGTTTGTCGTTGTTTAGTAGAGATAGCCCTTAAATCTCCCCTCTTGTAGCACTGTCTTTGAGTAATGTTTTCAGAGGGTGGGATCCAATATCAAATTTTAGAGGGGCTAGTGGGAAGCCTTGTTTGAGTGATCTTTTGACCTTGAATGCACCCACAATTCTCCCATTGAATAGGAGTTCGGTTTGGCCTGCCAACACCAAGTGTTCCTACCAACCAATACCCCTGCAGCCCAAAGCCTAGTGATTTCATGAAATCTTCAATGACTGACCATGTGATCTTGTCATAGGCTTTATCCAGATCTAGCTGAAGCAGGATACAATCTTGCTTTGTGAGCAACATCTTCTATGCCAACCATTGCTCCCAAAATATTGTCATAGATTGACCTTCCCTGGATAAATCCATGGTGGTGGCCCGGGGGATTCACTGTGTTTTTTTGCACGGTACCACGTGAGTGTACAATAGGGGGGTTTTTGGATTTTGTACATAAGCATATACAATAGGGGTAGCCCCTCATTATTTCATACTCATACCGTACACATGAGAGGGGGGGGGGGGGGGGGGAGGGGGGGGTTATATTGGGGCTACATTCAACTACCTGAGCCACCTTAAAAACATTAGTAATCCTCTCTCTCTCTCCTCTCTCTCTCTCTCTCTCCTCTCTCTCTCTCTCTCTCTCACTCTCTCTCTCTCTCCTCTCTCTCTCTCTCTCTCTCTCTCTGTGCATCGATGAATACTTTCATGGTGTGGTGAAAGTAAGGGCAAACTTGAACTTTTCTCGTTCTTTTGGTCAAAATTAGAAGCTTTTGTCGGTAATTACACTAAAACTTATGCAAATTTCCTCGTTTTCTTAAAGCCAAGCTCAAACCCCTCTAATTTGTCAAGATTTCCCAAAGTACCCATGTATCTATTTTGGTAGGATTGATCAAGCTTTTCTAATTTTTATTTCTTTTTGACAATTGAGATTCATTTTTGAGTGGCTAGCATGTAATTTGTCACATATTACCTCACAAAACAGTGACTATGTCCACAAAGATAACACATAAGTGTAGCCATCAACAAAGTGTCAATCATTGAAGAACAAGAGTACATCCTAATTCCTCTCTGTCTTGCCACACATTGGCTAGAGAGAGAGAGAGAGAGAGAGAGAGAGAGAGAGAGAGAGAGAGAGAGAGAGAGAGAGAAGAAGAAGAAGAAGAAGAAGAAGAAGAAGAAGAAGAAGAAGAAGAAGAAGAAGAAGAAGAGAGTTTTAACGTCGTAGGACTATCCCAAGATACCTTAAAGATCTAGCTGACGAGGAGAGTTGAACTCAAGACCTGTTATGAGAGAGAGAGAGAGAGAGAGAGAGAGAGAGAAGAGAGAGAGAGAGAGAGAGAGAGAGAGAGAGAGAGAGATGGAGATGGAGAATGTTAAAGCTGGTATTTATTATGCTAGTTCAAATGTAGAAATGACACATCGTGAGAACATAGATTTTCACTCTATATTTGTTTCGCCACCTTTCATGGCAACATGATGGTGTTCAAGCATCATCTACCTTTTGAACATAGGGGATGCACGAGATTGATCTTTTCTATCATTGCCATTTGAATATGGGGCCAGCACAAGATTAATCCAAGAATCTCTCAAGTGCACGATGTGAACATAGAGAAGGTCGAAGTCACCTCTAGCCCTCTTCTTTCGCTGCATCGTGTGAATCCAATCTATGTTTAGAAATCTTCATGCAAATTTGACTCAGCAACAAAAGAAATTTCCCAACTTTTAAGCATCTCCAAATGTTGGTCCTTCGTTGCAAACAATGAAGAGACTTTGTACGACATAAGAAGATTTAGAAACTTTCTCATGTAGGAAAACGGAGTTCTTCTCAATGTTTTTCATACAATGCATAACATCATGAGCTTCTGCTCGAGAGGCACCGCATATCTAGCTAGGTACGATTGGGTGCACGGGACCCCCGGCCCCCCCCACCGGGCCGGCATTCCCCTAACCCCAATCGTACCTAGCTAGGTATGCAGCGCCTCTCTCACAAAAGCTCATGATGTTGAGGTAAGTCACAATGTGGGAAATATTGTGAGAATTTGTCCAAAACTTCTTATGCGAGTAGGTAGTACCTACTTAGAAAAAGCACAAAAAGAGGGTATCTTTAGGAGATCCTAAGCTCAAAGGAAAATTAAGAAAATAATCATTGACTCTCTCTCCTTATGTGTGTGCACGCGCAGCACGTGCGTGCATGTGCATGCAGCTATCAGATAGCAGATGACATTGGTCGACAGATGATGGCATCAGGCGGCGTCAGGTAGAGTTGATTACCGCAAGCTATTCACATGGGCTTTTTTGTATGTATAGCAGCAATGAGCTCGTCGAGCAGGACCGGGCTAGGACAATCAATTGAAGGAGGTTCGAGTCCTATGCACCACACTTTAATAAATCAATGTGTGGGATATATTGACAAATCCTAAGGTTGGTAGCAGAAGGGATCTCAACGACAAACCAATAAATTGTGAAGTGGAGCCAGTAGGTGGATGAGTAGGGAGCATTATTTACACACACACACACAGTGTCGAAGTGGGCACTAGAGAGAGTACAACTTCACACACAACTTGGACAAGCACTTGCATAGAGACATGCTTGCAAGCACTTGCAACATGTTAGAGAGAGAGAGAGAGAGGGCATGAGTGGGCATCAACGACAGACATAGCCAAGGTTTCCAAGGTTTTTGTCCTTGCTCTCTCCCCCTGCAAGTCACAAACAAGCTTCCAAACTCCATAGCCAGTCCTGCAAGGCATCTCTCCCCTCCCTCAGAGCCTCCAATCTGACAAGGTATTGTGCTTTACCTCCTTTTATCAATTTTCCACCTCACGGCTGCTGATTTAGCATGATCTAATCGGCAAGCTTTGCCAGCTATTGGAAAGCGGTCTCACTGTAATACTATCTGCCCATGCTCCTCTCGCAACAGAAGGGCGAGCTTGGTCCTCCCAGCTTTGAGCCTCCTCTGTTTACTATACACGTAGGTGCCCACGTGTGTCCTCTCGCGACCTTATCCCTCATGGTGCACCCTACCTCTCTCGACCATCACGACTGATTGAGCTGATTATTAGTTTAAAAGACCTAGTAGTAGGAGATACCATCATAGGAGATACCATCTGGTAGACAAGAAAAAACGAAGGGGAATCCTCGAGGATGCTTGCGACAGAATTCTCTCTCTCTCTCTCTCTCTCTCTCTCTCTCTCTCTCTCTCTCTCTCTCTCTCTCTCTCTCTCTCTCTCTCTCTCTCTCTCTCTCTCTCTCTCTCTCTCTCTCTCTCTCTCTCTCCTCCCCCCCCCCCCCCCCTCCATAGAGTGTTTCCATGTGGATGTGCCCATTCCGTCTCTCTCTCTCTCTCTCTCTCTCTCTCTCTCTCTCTCTCTCTCTCTCTCTCTCTCTCTCTCTCTCTCTCTCTCTCTCTCTCTCTCTCTCTCTCTCTCTCTCTCTCTCTCTCTCTCTCTCTCCCTCTCTCCCCCCCCCCTCCATAGAGTGTTGCCATGTGGATGTGCCCATTCCGTCTCTCTCTCTCTCTCTCTCTCTCTCTCTCTCTCTTCTCTCTCTCTCTCTCTCTCTCTCTCTCTCTCTCCCCCCCCCCCTCCATAGAGTGTTGCCATGTGGATGTGCCCATTCCGTCTCTCTCTCTCTCTCTCTCTCTCTTCTCTCTCTCTCTCTCTCTCTCTCTCTCTCTCTCTCTCTCTCTCTCTCTCTCTCTCTCCTCTCTCTCTCTCCCCCCCCCCCCCCCCCCCCCCCCCCCCCCCCCCCCCCCCCCCCCCTCCATAGAGTGTTGCCATGTGGATGTGCCCATTCCGTCTCTCTCTCTCTCTCTCTCTCTCTCTCTCTCTCTCTCTCTCTCTCTCTCTCTCTCTCTCTCTCTCTCTCTCTCTCTCTCTCTCTCTCTCTCTCTCTCTCAGATTGTTCTTTGACACCTCACATGTTAGGTGCCTCAGTGTTCACATACTTACCTCATAGCATTTGTGTGTGTGTGTGTGTGTGTACATATTTGCTCACAACAGCGATACTTCTCTCTCTTTTTCTCTCTCTCAACTTCGTAAGGATGAATCTAAATTTCTCTGTGTGTCTCTTGCTATGTTTTTGTCTTAAAGATGGGTTTGTTTTGGGTTGTGCAGTCTGTAGAGGGAGGAGGGAAGGGTAGAGGTCTATGAGTAATAGGGCACACGACCTCTCAGGCGGTAAGGGAAGGATGGTATGACATTGGGTTTGGGTTCTTCTGTAGAGGGGGATGCCAAGGACAAGGCACTGGGAGGAGGTCGACAATGGTAGGTTGACTAGCGGTGGGGCCGAGAAGATCGCATGTGGGCTTAAGGTGGGCAAAAAGTGGGGGAATATTTAAGGTATCCATGTATTATATTTCAAGAGTTGCCAGTAGTGTCTTCATTTTCATATCCATTAAATTGTATCTCAAAAAAATAAAAATCATTTCAAAACATCTCAATTGCACAAGTGAAGCTGGTAAAGAAGTGGCCAGTAATTTGGATCGTCGTAGAAAAAATCTCGACCAGCGCTTTGATGCTATTTTGCCATAGACGAGTTTGCTATCTCTCTCTCTCTCTCTCTCTATGTGTGTGTGTGTATGTGTGTGTGTTGTTGTTGTTGTTGTTGTTGTCCCTCTCCACTACCTCCTCAATCTGCCTTCAAGGTTTGCATGGTGAGTTGATGATGTGGACATGTATGGTCGTGCTTGTGGTGGCCGTTGCAATCTAGGGATGGCCAAGATGCATGACTTCTATTTGGGCCACATAAAAATGCCAGACTAAGCTCATTAGGATCACGACGGGCCGACACTTGAAACGGATGAGGATGGCGGCATGATGCATGAAGGTGAATGGTGTTTGATCATGTGTGGCAGATGCTGCAAACCAAAGGGAAGGCCACATGGCACTACCATTACGGTACAATAGGAGTTGTTCGATAGGATCTCCTTGTTGGTGATGGTTGAATGTGTTGCGGATGCGCTTGCCACCCCTAATCTGAGATTCCAACCGATGCACTTGCCACCCCTAATCTGAAATTCGAATCTCTAAACAAAATAATGGTTTTTATTTTTTTGAAGCCATTAGGAATTCCTATTAATTAGGTGGTACCAGCTGCAAGATAATCAAAAAATCTCCAGAATCTTTGAAAATGCTCTCCCAGGTGAGTACGTAGTTCCTTGAAGATTCCCTGGTGGTGTTACGCAAAAGAGAATGAAGGCAAAGGTGGAGACTGACCGCTCGCATCGGGGAGCAAAATACATCACCATGGAGCATAGGGCGAGCAGTGAGAGGCTAAGCGCGGCAGACTCAGAGATCCGCGCAGGGATTGTGTAGGACGAACATCTTTAAAAAAACAAACAAACAAAGCGCATTCACAGTCTAGGCGCTTCGATGCAGGTGTTAGCCAGTATGATTTGTTTATGAGAATTCCAGAGTTCGATTCACATGCTAATTTTTCTTGGAGTTTTAGGAAAGGGGACATAGGTCAGGTACAATATAATGGTTAAGATAATCATATGAGCATGTTTAGCTCTCCTCAGGTTAAATTTTTTTTTCAAGGTATTCACTGAATAAACAGTCCAAAGATCCTACCTGAATTTAAATTCTATGAATGCTTAATGAGATAGATACATATCTGGACTGATTGTGACCTCTTTATGTGAGATGCTCCACCTACCTGGCCATTCTTAGTCATTACGATTGAAGTATTGATTATTAGTGGGGACATAGAAAACTTTTTTTTCTTGCTACGATTGAAGTGTTTCTTTGTATGGATTGCAGGGAATAGGTAAGAAAATTGTATTGCTATAAGCTAATTAGATGGTAAAGCAAAGGAATCAAAAGCAAGACGTTTTCATAATAGTTTTAACCTTCTTTTCAGCTTTGACTAAAATGAGGACAAAAAATTGGCAGGCTTGATTTCATGGCAAAAATAGAAGAATGGCGGAAGCAGGCGGCCTCGACCTTAGGGCAGTCCGAGTGCGCCTCAGAGCTCTCTCTCGACCTCATGTGAAAATAGACAAAAAAAAATGAGTAAAAGAGGACAATAAGAAAATAATAGAAGTTATTGCTAAAATATCGTTGCACCCAATATTGTAAGCCAGCATACAATCAAGATCAACAGTGAAAACACCAAACAAATGACGGAGCAACTCTTGACAATATAAGATGCCGAAGCTTCTCATGGCTAGGTGAGGACAGCTATGAGGTAGCCAATGCACAAAGTCCACGCGGTCAAGGTAGCTCGTGCAAATGAGCTTGCCAAAGGTAGGACCTATGATCCACATGGCTGCAAATGCTTGCAGCCATGGGATCACAGGTCCTTCCCCATCCTTCCCCTACATTGCGTGGCGTAGGACTATAGTCAATGTGGCCTTCCCCTACCTTGCATGGTGTATACAGTATTGTAGCAAGTGAGCAATTGTTTATTTGTGGACAAGCATGGTGCCCATGTCATTACAACCATACATATACGAAAACAGTCCTATAGTCCAACATTTTATTAAAAAATTTGTAGGTTATTTTTCATAAGTCATTAGGCCCTTTAAAATTAGGTATAGTCCAAAGTCATGAGGTAATTTGCAGATGTTTTTTAGGTTTTAGTTGTGCCTCTTTTTACGATAAAAAGCGTTAAATTTTTTAAGACTGTTAGTTTTTTTTCCATGTAGTTACAAATTCTGTAGTCTCAATTTCCCACATGGTCATATGGCTTGATTGGGTGTGTTATCTTGAGATATAGTTTCTTGCCAAGACACGTCTAGCATACCTTGGGTCTATGTGTCACACATACGCAATATCTTTATTTTGTAATAATTACAAATATAGTCTCAATTTGTCACATGGTCATATGGCTTGATCGGGTGTGCCATCTTGAGCTATCGATTTTCACCTTCAGTTCTTCTAGCTATCCATATGGCTTGACCGGGTCTATTTAGCTTTTCCACACAGTCATATGGCTTGATTGGGTGTGTTATCTTGAGCTATAGTTTCTTGCTAAGACACGTCTAGCATACCTTGGGTCTATGTGTCACACATACACAATATCTTTATTTTGTATATAATTACAAATATAATCTCAATTTGTCACATGGTCATATGGCTTGACTGGATGTCCCTCTTGAGCTATCGATTTTCACCTTCAGTTCTTTTAGCTATCCATATGGCTTGACCGGGTCTCTTAATCTATCTATTCTTACCAAATGTGTAGTTGCGCCTCTTTTTACGATAAAAAGCGTTAAAGTCTTTAAGACTGATATTTTTTTTCCATGTAGTTACAAATTCTATAATCTCAATTTCCCACATGGTCATATGGCTTGATTGGGTGTATTATCTTGAGCTATAGTTTCTTGCCAAGACACATCTAGCATACCTTGGGTCTATGTGTCACACATACACAATGTCTTTATTTTGTATATAGTTACAAATATAGTCTCAATTTGTCACATGGTCATATGGCTTGACCGGGTGTGCCATCTTGAGCTATCAATTTTCACCTTTCCATATGGCTTGACCGGGTCTCTTGAGCTATCCATTCTTACCAAATGTGTAGTTGTGTCTGTTTTTACAATAAAAAGCGTTAAAGTATTTAAAACTGTTAGTTTTTTTCCATGTAGTTACAAATTCTATAGTCTCACTTTCCCACATAGTCATATGTCTTGATTGGGTGTGTTATCTTGAGCTATAGTTTCTTGCCAAGACACGTCTAGCATACCTTGGGTCTATGTGTCACACATACACAATGTCTTTAGTTTGTATATAATTACAAATATAGTCTCAATTTGTCACATGGTCATATGGCTTGACCGGGTATGCCATCTTGAGCTATCGATTTTCACCTACAGTTGTTCTAGCTATCCATATGGCTTGACCGGGTCGGTCTCTTGAGCTATCCATTCTTACCAAATGTGTAGTTGTGCCTTTTTTTACGATAAAAAGTGTTAAAGTCTTTAAGACTGTTAGTTTTTTTTCCATGTAGTTACAAATTCTATAGTCTCAATTTCCCACATGGATATATGGCTTGATTGGGTGTGTTATCTTGAGCTATAGTTTCTTGCCAAGACACGTCTAGCATACCTTGGGTCTATGTGTCACACATACACAATGTCTTTATTTTGTATATAGTTACAAATATAGTCTCAATTTGTCACATGGTCATATGGCTTGACTGGGTGTGCGATCTTGAGCTATCGCTTTTCACCTTCAGTTCTTCTAGCTATCCATATGGCTTGACCGGGCCTCTTGAGCTATCCATTCTTACCAAATGTGTAGTTGTGCCTCTTTTTACAATAAAAAGTATTAAAGTGTTTAAGACTGTTAGTTTTTTTTCCTTGTAGTTACAAACTCTATACTCTCAATTTTCCACATAGTCATATAGCTTGATTGGGTGTGTTATCTTGAGCTATAGTTTCTTGCCAAGACACGCCTAGCATACCTTGGGTCTATGTGTCACACATACACAATGTCTTTATTTTATATATAATTACAAATATAGTCTCAATTTTTCACATGGTCATATGGCTTGACTAGGTGTGCCATCTTGAGCTATCGCTATTCACCTTCAGTTCTTTGAGCTATCCATATGGCTTGATCGGGTCTCTTGAGCTATCCATTCTTACTAAATGTGTAGTTGTGCCTCTTTTTACGATAAAAAGCGTTAAAGTCTTTAAGACTGTTAGTTTTTTTTCCATGTAGTTACAAATTCTCTAGTCTCAATTTCCCACATGGTCATATGGCTTGATTGGGTATGTTATCTTGAGCTATAGTTTCTTGCCAAGACACGTCTAGCGTACCTTGGGTCTATTTGTCACACATACACAATGTCTTTATTTTGTATATAATTACAAATATAGTCTCAATTTGTCACATGGTCATATGGCTCGACCGGATGTGTCATCTTCAGCTATCGACTTTCACCTTCAGTTCTTCTAGCTATCCATATGGCTTGACCGGGTCTCTTGAGCTATCCATTCTTACCAAATGTGTAGTTGTGTCTCTTTTTACAATAAAAAGAGTTAAAGTCTTTTAAGACTTTGTTAGTTTTTTTTCCTTGTAGTTACAAATTCTATACTCTCAATTTTCCACACAGTCATATGGCTTGATTCGGTGTGGTATCTTGAGCTATAGTTTCTTGCCAAGACACGTCTAGCATACCTTGGGTCTATGTGTCACACATACACAATGTCTTTATTTTGTATATAATTACAAATATAGTCTCAATTTGTCACATGGTCTGGATGTGCCATCTTGAGCTAACGATTTTCACCTTCAGTTCTTTTAGCTATCCATATGGCTTGACCGGGTCTCTTGAGCTATCCATTCTTACCAAATGTGTAGTTGTGCCTCTTTTTACGATAAAAAGAGTTAAAGTCTTTAAGACTGTTAGTTTTTTTTTCCATGTAGTTACAAATTCTATGGTCTCAATTTCCCACATGGTCATATGGCTTGATTGGGTGTGTTATCTTGAGCTATAGGTTCATTCCAAGACACGTCTAGCATACCTTGGGTCTATGTGTCACACATACACAATGTCTTTATTTTGTATATATAATTACAAATATAGTCTCAATTTGTCACATGGTCATATGGCTTGACCGGGTGTGCCATCTTGAGCTATCAATTTTCACCTTCAGTTCTTCTAGCTTTCAAAGTGAAATATGGTATACCAATGTGTCACATTAGGTTCATGCAGGAGCTTTGATGTGATGGGTGCACACTTGGTTTAGGAAACTCTCTTCAGATATTTCATTTTGATGATTTGATTTATGTATTTTATGTACACGGTAGCCATATGACATGGACATCCCATTTTGTTGAGTGTAGTATGAGAAGCATGACATGCTAGCACTTGGAATGTAGTTTGGTTTTGAGGATTCTTAAATTAATTTGGTAGGCTACTTTTATATTGTCATTTTGTGTTTCTTTTGTACATGATTGTTTATCGATGTGGACATGGCCTTTTGTTAATCATGTGATTAGACTATGTGATTGGAGGTTTCCTATGTACTATGATATTCAGGTCATACCACCACTTTGAAGTTAGATTACTTTGACTCTATTGAAAATATGTTTGATTTTAATGTGTAAGGTAATCCTTAAATCCCACATGGGAGCCCAAGATGAGGTGGACATTTTTTTTGGAAAAATAAATTATGTGATGAAAAACCCATGTGGGAGCCTAAGAAAAGAGTGTACTGATTTTTTTTGAGAAAGAGGTCTTCGTACAAAGGAGGCTCTGGCAAATTTTTTAAGAGATTTATATTTTATGTACAAACTCAAAATTAAATACAAATGGTGCTTTTTTAAAACTTGCATTTTGCTTAATCATAGATGTGCATTCACATCACATATAATTGTTTTTGTTCAAAAAGATTAATATTTTAATGGGGTGTTTTGTAATGTGTTTTGATTTGATGTTGACTGAAGATTTTCATGGTTGTTTAAGAGTATGCATTATTTGTTATTTAGAGAACAATCCATTTTATATGTGTGCCTTAAATCCCAGGTGGGAAGCCTACTAAGTAGGTGGCTAGTATCATATGTTTTGAGATTGAGATTTGTATCAGTTTACAAGGCAAATGCTATTCGTTTTTTGACAGATTACATTGAAACGATTGGTTTATTTTAATTTAGTATTCATTATATTTGTTGCTTTTCATGGTTTGTTCTCTTAACATCTATTGCAAACGAAAACACACTACAATGTACACTTTCTGTTCATTTGCAGTTCAACATGTATTTTTGCAAAATGTGCTTCTAAAATTGTTATGTTACTAGTATACATAAAATAGTGGGTCATTACATGGGCCGTACAAAATCCGTATGAGGGGGGATGGCTCATTGTGAGAACGTCTGTATCTTGTCCGTATGTAGTACCCGAGTTTATTTTTTAGGTCCTAGTTTACTTTTGTTTGTCGCAGTTCACTTTATATGTTAACGTTTATGCATGGTGGACACCAAAAGCCACTTGCACATGTGGTTAAGGAATTGGGCTCCCACGCTGCACGCCCGGGTTCAAATCTGATAAAGACACGCCATGTCCATTTTTTGTTTAACATCGCACGCATAGCTTTTGGCAGTAGATTCCATGATAGGGTCTTCATTAAAGACCCCGTGGGACTTACGAGCCTAGGGAGACTCAGTGCTTAGTTATGTGGCAATATTTGTGTGGAAGGATGGATAGCCCAAAAGTGTATACCCTTACCTTTATTGACTTCCTTCTAGAAGATGAAGCTCTTCTTCTAGATTTTGAGACCCTTCGCATTCCAAGATTGGAGCACAAAATCTTCCATTACTGAGAGGGGTACAAACTCCTCCACCTCTAGGTGCTCACCTTCCTTGCCCTCTTTGTTGTTACTCTCCTTCACTACTTTGTTCCAATCCCCCTTGAAAACTATGAAATTTTCTGTGTTGGCATCCCGAAGGTCCTCAAAGATATTATCATAGAGGTAGGGAGACAGGCGGGGCTTCTTTTAGCTGTCCCACTATCCCTAGGATTTGAACTACTTGCATGAAATGTTAGAGATTTGGTGCCATCCTTCTTCCTTTTTTCTAAATGTGGGAGACAAAACAATCTTTTGAAACACTAGGGATGACAGTTTTTTCTAGGTAGTAGACGTGAAATGGTAGCCAGGGGTGGCCTTTCCATTACAAAGATGGGTTTTGATGGGTTTCTCCAAATTTCCTAGGGTTTCCTTGCTATTATTAAGTTGCCCAACTTTTTATGCCTTCTCAATAGCCTTCTACGGTGGAGTCTCATCTTCAATATCCATTTGGCACATTGCAGGTGGTGCCCAATATTGTTACACTTGAAATACCCTCCAAAGACGGCTCCAAAGTTCAGGGGAATGAACTTAAGAGCAGCCCCCACATTCACTACTACAAGGTTCTTTGGCTGGGACTTCCTGAGATCCCACCAGATGCATACCTTATTTGCAGAGATACCTACTATCCTATTTGATGTACAAACAATGGGGCACCTAAGGCTTCTACCGGGTCTATCAAGTTCCTTCTCAACCACATCACAAGGTTGACAAATTCTACCCGTAGCAAACACATATCTTGGAATGCATCAGGGGATTCAAACGAGGGATCCCAAGGGAGCAGACAAACCGGCACAACTGATTGAGAAACAACGGGCTTTTGTCTAGGATTTTGGAAAGCACCACCTTGTCTCACTGAATCGCAGCAGGAAGAAGCCTTTTGCCAGGTATTGCATATTAGATACCCATCCACCCTGATTCAGGACGTTGGGGCTATGGAGCCAATTGACAAGTTTAGCTTTGGTTGGCACCCTTTGGTCGTCACCCTGCCCATGAATCTGAAGACCAATGTAAATTAGCAAGCTCGGCAAGTTGTTTCTTGATCATAGTAGGAGGGACTACAATGGTGAGAGAATCCTCCACTTCCACACATTATGGGAGAATTTTTTTTAAAGCTTGATAGGCCCTATCTCCCTTGGTAGCATCCTGAGACTCGGAGGGAGCCTCAGATTCTCCCAGAGATCTTTTATTTGGGGACATCACGCTTAGAATCTTAGCCAATTCTTTCTCAATTTGAGCCACAAGGTATTCCCTAAGGGTTACCATATGGTATCATGTGAGTGTACAATAGGGGGGTTTTCTAATGCCAAATGGATATATTTTACATAGGAGGGTCCCGTATATAGGGGTTAAAAAGGCAATTTTGTTGCACGCAGGTGGCGTCCCCCTATTACTACTAGTAAATCCCCGTGATTTGAGCCTTATGTCCTCTCAGTTCCTCCTTGTTCATCCCCAAGATGCCGCTCTAGTTGCCCCTATTGTGTTGGGAAATGACTATTGCCGAGCCTTATTGTGTTGGGAAATGACTACTGACTTTGCCTGGTCAGCTGGATTGCATTTATACCCAAAATTATACATATTATTCAAAATTATATATTATACTCCAAAATAATACCGAATAAGGCATGTTTCAGGAGAAATCTTTTGATCAAAGGTTTCTTTGTTCAAAGAAATCTTTGATCAAAGATCATATTATATATAGGCATCTTCAATCAAAAGACTGCAGAGTACTTTGTGTGATTTGATAGCTACAGCAACTAGAGCTTGCAGAGCATGCAAATATTATTTTTTAATTAATATTTTTTATTTCTAATTCGTGTTGTGCTAGAGGATTTCCTTTCACACGAAGTTAGTTTGTAGGTATGTAGAGCTATTCCAAGGTTATGTAGACTTACAAGTCACACTCCTGGAATAGATAGACACTAGCACTATTTCTTATGGTTGTGTAGACATATCAATCACACTCTAGAGAGACCTATAGAATCCCACTCATGATGTGTAGAGGCTACGTCCTTGCACTTCAGATATGGAGTAGGGTTTTGTCACTTTGTGATGTGTATGAGAGTTTTCTCATACTTCAAAAGTTGACAAGAAATGTGGACATATCTAGATTCTGAATATCACAACCAACTTTAGTTTTCTATATACATGTTAAGAGACATAAAGCTAAACTATAGTATAAATAAAGTGTTAGGAAATAAGACGTAGCTAACTAGATAATTGAGTAGATTACTTAATGGAGAGAGACAGATTTACATACACGAGCTTATAGACTAGAGAGAGAGAGAGAGAGAGTACACACGATATACGTGGTTCACCCAATGTGGGCTACGTCCACGGCAAAGCAGCCACTCAATGGCTTTAGTACTTCAAAACAAGAAGTAGTTTACAAAGGGATTATACCCTTAATGGAGCTCCCGCCTTGCTTCACTCTCACCACCTCACACTCACCTTGTTGCATCAACTTCACACTATGAAATGTGTGTAGAAATGGCCTCCTTTTATAGGCCAAAAGGGCTGCCCTCTCTCATGAGAGGCAGCCATGTGTAGCCGCCCTTGTGTAGATAAGTCCAAATCAGACCCTCCAATCCGCCCATGTGTGGCCGCCCTTGAGAAGACAAGTCCGCTTTTGAATTCGGCCACCGGCCATTGACTATCGGCCACCAGCCAACCGACCGGTTGTTTTTTGACCACTTTTCGGCCGTCGTCCGGCCATAATATTCCAGCGAAAAGGAATATTCCAGCGAGGGAAAAAAAGTCTCGGGGCCGGCTCCGCCCCCGAGGCCCCTAAAGTTGCCCCTGATTCTTGTCCGTGAAAATTTTGGTTTCCGGTGAGTGATTTTCCTTCACGCATGATGGCTTCTCCTCATAATGGGGGCCTTACAAATGTGCGCTTTTACCACATAAAATTACAAGGGTAAATCAGGCTCCATACTTAACAATCTCCCACTTGGAGACTGATCTCCAAACCAAACCTATGACCACTTTCCATTCTGGCTTATTATCCTTGAATGCCGATTGAAGATGAGCAAAAACTCAACTTCTCCTTGTTGACCACCTTTGTAAACATGTCTGCAGGATTTTCACTTGTATGCACCTTTCCTAGCTTTAGCTGTCCCTCTTCCAAAAGAGTGCGTATGAAGTGATATCTCACCTCAATGTGCTTTGTCCTTGAATGAAAGGCTGAGTTCTTCGCAAGATGGATAGCGCTTTGGCTATCACTGTACAAGACACAATTGTCTTGTTTGAATCCAAGCTCTTCTAAGAATCTGTGAAGCCACAGTATTTCTTTGCTTGCCTCCGTCTTTGCTACATACTCTGCTTCCGTGGTAGAAAGTGAAACCACTTTTTGCAGCTTTGAAGCCTAGCTTACTGTTGTGCCTCCAACCATGAACACATAGCCAGTAGTGCTCCTTCGAGTATCTTTGTCACCTGCCATATCTTCATCAGCATACCCTTCTAGAAAAGTATCAGTTCCTCCAAAATACAAAGCATTTGTTGTTGTCCCTTTTAGATACCTAAGTATCCACTTCACAGCTTTCCAATGCTCTTTACCTGGGTTGTCCATGAACCTACTCACAACTCCCACTGCATGTGCAATGTCTGGCCTTGTCCAGACCATAGCATACATTAGAGAACCTACCGCTGCAGCATATGGAACTTTAGACATATAGGCTATCTCCTCTTGTGTCTTTGGACACATATCCTTCGTTAGTTTAAAATGACCAGCCAAAGGTGTAGAAACTGGTTTTGCATTTTACATTGCAAACCTTTCTAGTACCTTCTTGATGTAATCTTCTTGAGATGGCTTTATTGTCTTCTTCGTCCTGTCCCTTGATATTTTCATACCAAGTATCCTCTTTGCAGCACCTAAATCTTTCATTGAAAAAGATTTAGACAGCTCCTCTTTTAGTTCTTTGATGTCCTGCATGTTAGCACTTGCAATCAACATGTCATCAACATACAACATCAGGATGATGAATTTCCCATATCCCAAATTCTTTGTGTAGACGCAGTGATCCGAGTTGCATATTGTGAATCCATGATCCAACATCCATCGATCAAACTTCAAGTACCATTGTCTTGATGCTTGCTTTAAACCATACAAGCTCTTCTTTAATCTGCAAACCATTTTCTCCTTATCTTTTACTTCATACCCCTTTGGTTGAAGCATGTAGATTTCCTCCTCTATGTCACTGTGAGGGAATGCCGTATTTACATCCATTTGCTCGAGATTTAAATCATGAGCAGCCACAAGGCTTAAGAAAAGCCTAATTGAGTTCATTTTTACAACAAGAGAAAATATTTCATTGAAGTCAATACCTTTCTTTTGAGAAAACCCTTTTACCACAAGCCTAGACTTGTACCTTTTCTTCCCACCTTCTTCTTCCTTCAGCTTTTACACCCATTTGTTTTGAAGTGCCCGCTTACCTTTAGGCAACTCAACCAACTCCCATGTTTGTGACCGGTTGATTAAGTACACAGACTTACTTACAGCTTCCGCCCAAAGCTCAAGCGATAGTCGTGCATGTAGCCGCATGCTTCGTGCTCGCTCCATGATTGTCTTGTTCATCCTTTCCGAAATACCATTTTGTTGAGGTGTCCTTGGGGTTGTCCTTTGCCTCCGAATGCCATTGCTAGCACAAAAGCTTTCAAAAGCTTGGCTGCAATATTCACCTCCATTGTCGGATTTGAGGCATTTAATCTTGGTACCTGTTTCATTCTCCACAAAGGCTTTCCACCTTTGAAATATGGAAAATACATCGGATTTATTCTTCATGACATAAACCCATGTTTTTCTAGTCGCATCATCTATGAATGTTACATAGTACAATGAGCCACCAAGTGATGGTGTACTTGCAGGACCCCAAACATCAGAATGAACCAACTCAAGTTTTTTTATTTTTCTTTCATTTCCTGATTTTTAAAATTTTACCCTCTTTTGTTTACCACAAACACAATCTTCACAGAACTCTAAGTCCACTTCTTTCAAACATAGTAGAAGCTTCTTTGTTTGAAGGATTTGCATTCCTTTGGCACTCATATGCCCAAGTCGGTAGTTCCACACCGCACTGTCAACTTCTGTAGTTGCTGCACAATCTGAAGGTTGCGTGCTAACAGTACACAAGTAAAGTGTATCGACCTTTTCTCCCTTGGCAACCACCAAAGATCCCTTTGAGATCTTCCACCGTTTGTTTCCGAATGCAATGTTGTGGCCTTCATCGTCCAATTGTCCTGTAGAGATTAAATTTTTGCAAAGAGAAGGAACATGCCTAACATCTTTAAGCTTCCATTCATTTCTGTTAGCAGTTTTGACAGAAACTGTACCTTTGCCAACAATCTCACAAGATTCATCATCTCCCAAGTATACATACCCAAACTTACCTTTGGTGTAGTCTTGGAAATGTTGCTTGTGTGGTGTTGCATGGAATGAAGCCCCGGAATCTACTATCCACGAATTAGACACATTGTCTAATGAGAGAATTAGAGCATCTTGCTCTACTTTACCTGCCACATTGGCCTCCAATGTTGGCTTGTTGTCTTGAGACTCTGTCTCCTTCTTCTTCTTGGACTATCAATCCTTCTTGATGTGGCCCTTCTTGCAGCAGTTCCAACATTCAAGAACTGACTTTGTGCGTGACTTGCTCCATCTTGAGCGATCACGACCCTTTTGGCTTTTGAACCTCTCCTTAGGCCTTCCTCTTGTTTCCACTGACAGTGCAGCACTTGATGATTCTCCTGTGCTTCTCCTTCGTATTTCCTCGCTTAGGAGAACACCCACAACATCATCAAACTTAAGAGTATTTGTGCCAGAAATAGAATTACTTACAGCCATCACAAGGTTGTCCCACTTATCCGGTAGAGATGATAGTATAAGGAGAGCTCGCACTTCGTCATCAAAATTGATTTTCACCGATCGAAGTTGACTTATGTTTGTGTTAAAGTCATTTAGGTGTTCTGCAACTGAACCATTCTCTACCATCTTTAGATTGAACAAGCGCTTCATAAGAAATACCTTATTGGATGCCGATGGTTTCTCGTAGAAGTCGTCAAGTGACTTCATCAAGTCCTCCGTGGTCTTCATCTCCGAAACATTGAAGGCCACCGTTGATGCCAAGCTTAACCGGATTTTTCCCAGTGCCTTTCGATCAAGGATAATCCATGCTTCATCTGCCATTGTTGCGGGCTTCTTTGCAAGACTGCCTAGTGGCAAATAGAGGTCCTTCTGGTAGAGATAGTCTTCAATCTGCATCTTCCAATGTTGGTAGTTTTTGCCGTTGAACTTCTCAATCTTGAGCTTCTCCTCCTCCACCATAACTCTCACTCAAATTAAGGAATCCTTTCCTTGAAATAATTTAGCTACGAGAAAACCTTGCTCTGATACCAGTTGTTAGGAAATAAGACGTAGCTAACTAGATAATTGATTAGATTACTTAATGGAGAGAGACAGATTTACATACACGAGATTATAGACTAGAGAGAGAGAGAGAGAGAGAGAGAGAGTACACACGATATACATGGTTCACCCAATGTGGGCTACGTCCACGGCAAAGCAGCCACTCAATGGCTTTAGTACTTCAAAACAAGAAGTAGTTTACAAAGGGATTATACCCTTAATGGAGCTCCCGCCTTGCTTCACTCTCACCACCTCACACTCACCTTGTTGCATCAACTTCACACTATGAAATGTGTGTAGAAATGGCCTCCTTTTATAGGCCAAAAGGGCTGCCCTCTCTCATGAGAGGCAGCCATGTGTAGATAAGTCCAAATCGGACCCTCCAATCCGCCCATGTGTGGCCACCCTTGAGAAGACAAGTCCGCTTTTGAATTTGGCCACCGGCCATTGACTTCCGACCACCGGCCAACCGACCGATTGTTTTTCGACCACTTTTCGGCCGCCGTCCGGCCATAATATTCCGGCGAAAAGGAATATTCCGGCGAGGGAAAAAAAGTCTCGGGGGCGGAGGCCTCCGAGGCCCCTAAAGTTGCCCCTGATTCTTGTCCGTGAAAATTTTGGTTTCCGGTGAGTGATTTTCCTTCACGCACGATGGCTTCTCCTCATAATGGGGGCCTTACAAATGTGCACTTTTACCACATAAAATTACAAGGGTAAATCAGGCTCCATACTTAACATAAATTATACACATTGCCACAATTACAGAGTGAAGATAGTAAGTTTATCTTTCTCTTCATGTGCACTTGTATCAATGTGTATATTCTATTTACACTATATTGTCTATGCTTTCATTTTACATACCCAACTCACCTAAATAATAGCAAGAGATAGTGAGTGCTAAGTTGAAGCTTCGTTTCTCTTTTCATCATTTCTCCTACTTACAATAGGTGAGGAAAGATATGTACTCTCTACATGTTACTTGCTTCTATGACATGTAGCTCTTTCTAGATGTGTTGATCAATGGTTTGGCTATTGCATTGTGCTAGAGACTCAGTTCTCACACTTCAACAGTGACTAGGTTGATAGTTGAATCTTTCAATCATTTAAATAGTAGTGTTCACTCTTGTTTTAGAGCTATTAGCTCACACAGTTGGGTTTGCTTTTACGTGATGTAATTTTCTAGTGGTCTGTGTTTGAAAAATTTATCTCACACTCCATAAGAGATAACATTGATTGTACATTTATTGATGACAATTTCTTATTCAAGAATCACATTTTGTTGAAAATTGTATATATATGACATTTGGTGCTACAAATCTTTAAATTTAATTTTGTTTATCATCTTAATGTGTCTAAATATTAAACACTAAAATTAGGAAACATGTCTGTATATTTAACATGTTTGAATTGTTTTATCTTTTGTTAATATACCTTTGCTTGTTTTAATAGCCATGTCAGAGACAAAGTTATCACGAGCGCATCAAAAATCCACCATTGGAAATATTGTTTGTTATCTACATGGTGTTGAAGAGAAGCAATTACGTCGATTTCTGAGTCTGTAGAGCTTTCCATTTTCAATGATTTTTTCAATATTTTGACAAAACATTACTTTAAGCGATTGCAACAATCATTCCCCACATTATCATTTGACATTGCAATTTTCACTTGCGGTCAAATGCGGGGACTTGTCAAGCAAACTTTGGAAAAAATCTTGAATGATAATGATGCTTTACCAAACCTTGATGTAAAGTCTCTCCCTCTAGTGCACAAAAAGATGTAGTTAGATCATCAGATTCATGCAAAAATGAAAGGGAAGAGCAAGCTAGATGGCCGTAGCAAAAGACAGAGAGTGGTCGATCCTACCAAAGCAGTCACAAAAGTAGAAGTGGCAACTACCACTCATGACTCCATCATTGCTACAAAGCTTGGATGTGCAAAAGTAGGAGCACTAGACCAACGCTTTCATCCTCTAGTAATGCATCTCATACAAGACCACCATGTTTTCCACTTGCAAGCTCCCCAACTTGGAGAAGGCAAATGGACTTACGTTGTGAGCGGGATGGAAACACACACAATGCCTCTATAATGATCCACGTGCAAATTTTGAACCCATTCGACCTCTTGACGCCACTAGATGCCATCTGACGCGCTTGCTTACCTCATCTCGTCGGCCCGCGGATAGCTTCCTCGAGAAGTTTTACGTGCTACCAACTCCTCATTATTATAGAAAAAACACATTGATACTGATGATAGTGCAAATCAATGCACTATGTACATGTTGTCCTACCTGTACACATGTGGGCCCCACGTAACCACCTGGCTATGGAGAATGGGCAATTCTTTATTCAATGAACCATGCATGTGTATATACATATGTGCAATCCCTTGCTCTAAAAAAATCCTAACATAATTTGCCCATCCCCTAGCCTGCTAGATCATTCATGATCAGCAACAGCAAAAAGAGATATGAGACTCGCAGCGTCACAGGTCTCCTCATCCCTCGCATACATTATTTGTTCCGCAGACACCTCATCTTGCTCCACCATCATCAATCTAGCATGATACAATTTAAGACACAATCCATTTACCCTTGACTTATGTAGAATCCCATCTAGGTTAGCCGACTGATAAGTACCATTCAGAAAACACTCGACCACCTTAAAAGGGCCTTCCCACTTAATTTGAAACTTCGTTTGGAAGGTGTTGTCCAACTTACTATTGTAGCACAAAACCAAGTCATGTTTCTTGATACCCTTACTTTTGACCTTTTCATTCATCTTTGCCAAAGCCTTAACCTGCATCTACCCATACTGTTCCAATGCACTTATCCTATCCAGTTGAACCTCTTGTAACTGTAAGAGCCTCTCTTTCAATGCATCACTTGGCGGCCCAAGAAACTTCTCTAGCATCTTTACTGCTGCAGGCAAATCTACTTCCACAGGCAATAGTGCTTCCTTTCCATATACCAAATGAAATGGAGTAAACCCTGTACCTGTCTTCACAGAAGTACGATAAGCCCAAAATGCACTAGGAAATTCCAAATCCCAATTCTTTCCTTGGTGCTCTGTCACTTTTGAAAGAATTTGTACCAACTCACCATTGAATCTTTCATTCAAGCCATTACACTGTGGGTAATAAGGAGTGGTATGTTGGTGCCTAATCTTCATCTTCGCGCATAAGAAGTCTAGCAGTTTAGCTCTAAATCCTGGCCCCTTATCCGAAAGTAGCTCTAGTGGCACCCCAAACTTGCAACATATTTCATCATACACAAATTTTGCCACATCCTTTGCAGTGATCTTTTTTACTGCTATAGCCTCTGCCCATCTAGAGAGATAGTCCACTGCAGTCAAAATATAGCTTTTTCCCCTGCTTGTGATAGGTAATGGGCCTATTGCATCAAGTTCCCACTTTTCAAACACATCAAATGCCATAATGGTTTTTGGTAGCTCTGGCTTCAAACACTCTCTTCCCAAATGCTTGACACCTATTGCAAGACCTACACCCATGGTGAACATCCTTGTGTAAACTAGGCCATATATACCCCTCTTGCAAGATCTTATGCAAGGTGATCTTTAGAGCAAAATGTCCGCCACATGCACCTTCATGATTCTCTTCCACTACTCTGTAAAGATCCTCCCACCAAGGTTCACGTCTCAACACAAGATCAGCCCCTTTCATGTATAAGACATCACCAATCAATTTGTACCTGGATTCTCTACGCACAAAACCATACTTCTTAGACTTTTGAATGTCTTTTGGAATTATTCCTGTTAGCAAAAACTCCTCTTCTTGAGCCAAACTTTCCTGGCCATGATAAAGAGGTAAGTTGGTCCTCAACACAAATAGCTCCCCAATCATACTTTGAGCTGCTTCATGTGCTTCTCCATTTAGAGCACGTTCAATGTGTCTAATGCTCCATGCTTCAAACTTTTTTAAGAAGCCTTTAATTCTGAAACACATTTCCTTCAATGAGGTGTTCTTGCTCTTTCACACACCCAACACTTGCTTCACAACTAACAAGGCATCACCTTTTATGCTCAACCTTCTAATCCCATGCTTCAAACAAATGTGTAATCCAGCTTTCAAAGTTGCATATTCAACCTCATTGTTACTATGCGCATCCAATTTAAACCCTCTCTTGCATACTAGCTTCCCCTCTTGATCATAAAGTGCTATACCCCCCCCCCCCCCCCTGAAGCCGCATCATGGCTCTTTCTGTATGAGCCATCCAAGAACAAAACATGTGCATTGCTGATCTGTGGAACTTCTTCGACTACCTTTCTCACCACCTCTTCCTTAACAAGAAGGGTATTCTCCTTGTAAGTCAACAAACCAGCTGGGGTAGCTCTTGTACTGTCTTCCACTAAAAAAGAGAACTCGAACTCTTGCAGCTCAATTACCCATTTCTTGACCACATTTGACATGTTAGTGCCATTAATTAATTGTGGCAAAAAAGCATAACTCGTCAAGAAAACAAAAGGTCGTGGTAGCAAGTAATGACGAAATCGTCGACAAGCAAATATAACACTGGCCATCACTAGCTCTACTTCCGAGAACTTTCTCTCTGCTACCACCTTCAGTTGGCTTGCACAATACATTGGACTCATATAATGGCTGCCCTTTCCCTTTTGCAATAGCATGGATCCGATGGCATCATCCCCTACTGATGGATTTGCATAAAAAACTTTCTCCCAATCAGGAGTCTGCATGGCTGACAACCCCCCTAACACCTCTTGAAACACTTCTTCACACTTGTCATCCCATTGCAATGGATCATACTTTGCCACTTGTTGTAATGGATAAAGGAGTTGTGAAGACAATGGAATAAACCGTGCAATGTACTTTATTTTGTGTATAAAGGTTGCCAATTTCTTTGTACTCGTAGGTGATGGAAGAAGAATAATAGACTTAACCTTGTCTGGATCAGCCTCAATGCCATTTTCTGACACCATATGGCCCAATAACTTCACCCTTGGCTGTGCTAGATGACATTTCTTTGGATTTAGTTGTCCTCCACATTCATCATATCGAGCCAATACCATCTGCAGATTCTCATGGTGTTCAACCCTACTGCTGTAGACACAGAAGTCGTCCATAAAAGCTTTAACACAACTACCAATGAATGGTTCCAATACCCAATTTTCTCTCTCTTGATAGAAAGATGGTCCATTTGTCAACCCAAATGTCAATACCGTGTAGCAATAGCAGCCCCATGGCGTAATGAAAGTTGTCTTTGTTCGGTCTTTAAGAGCAATCTTCAATTAAAAATAGCCTGAAAAACCATCACACACACTGTACCTCTCATAACCTGCCACTGAATCCAAGATTTGATCGATGAATAGAAGAGGATATGGGTTCTTCTTAGTGGCTGCATTTAAAGGTTTAAAATCTACACAAATCCTCCACTTCCCATCCTTCTTTGCACTGACTACTACTGGACTCACCAATTCAGTGGTCTCCACAGGGACTATGAACCCTGCCTTTACTAACTTGTCCACCTCTTCCCGCAAGGCTTCCATCTGCTCTTGACCCATCCTTCTTAGCCTTTGCCGCACTGGCTTAGCACCTTCTTTCAGCTCTATATGCATCTCTTCTCCTTTGAACCCTCTAATTTCTTCATATGAAGTAATGAACAAATCAGGAAAACTAGCCAGCATGTGCAAATATATCTCCTTCTCCATAGTTGAGAGGTCTCCACTGATCATTTGTGTCATCAATTCTTTCTTCTTTGACAATTCAACCTTGGTTTGCATCAGCCCTTCAATCACTTCATAAGACCCTTCACTTTCATCTTCAAGCTCATTTGCAAATGCAACTAAACCAGACTCCTGGATTTCTTTGTCCATCAAAAGAAATGCAACATCAACCTCCTCATCACTGTTGGTAGTACTATCACTGTCCTCATCACTGTTGAATAGTCTTCATCACTAGACTCATCCTCATCTTCATAAAGCTCCTCCAATTGTTTCCTTGTGTCCATATTATATAGCTTCTTGGCACCTGTCTTTCCATAGAGGCTAATCGTACCACATCCCCAATCTTGAACAGCTTCCATTGCACGTAACCATGGTCTGCCCAGTATGATAGGATATGCTCCCAACCCCGCTGGCATCACATGAAAATCAACCACTGGATTTGTATCATATGCCTCCACTTCTAAGCTCTTTACAACACCCAAACATTTTACTTTTTGATGGTTTGCCAATGTGATTCGGAAGCCTGACACCCCAGTCACTGTCAGATCCATCTTTTCAACGCATGAGTGTGTTATGACACATATTTGGGCTCCGCCATCAACATACCCTTGTCCCAAATTTTTTCTTTTGTGCCACACATCTACTATTGGACAAATGTCCGGTAGCTCATCCATCATTAATGCTTTCACTGAACCTGTCTCAAGTTCTTTCTCCATTGGGTTAACCATCCTCTTCCACTGTCGCTTTAGCTTAGGCACCATCTCTATAAGCTGCCCAAAAGTAGCATCTGCTTTCCTGCTTGTCAAATCCTCCTTCAATTCATAGCTTAATTGCCCATCCCCTAGTGGAAAATCTGAAACATGAAACTTGCGACGAGCCCTTCTTTTCCTCTTAGCCTTGACATCCTCGCCTTCATGGCTCTTTCCCTTCTTCTTACTAGGACCTGGGGCACTTCTTCCTTCCTTCTCCTCTGTGGTCCTCTTTCCAATAGGCATCACTAATGTATCCTCTAGCTTTGATGCCTTCTCCAAGGTGACCACACTTATCACTTTTGTCTTTCCCTTTTCCTCCTGGGTTAATCCACTGGTTCCTCCTTCTCCCTTAATTTCAATGCCATAATCATTTGGCCTAGTTAGCACCTGTCTTGGCAATGGATACATGTCTCCCTCCATCCTTGGTGGCTTATCACATTGCGGGCTGATGTGGCCCAACTCTCCGCAATTATAACATGTGGGTGTCTGCCTCCAGAACCTACCATTGCTTTGTCCAACACCATTCCTGGGCCTTTCTGCACCTCCTGGCTGATTTGAAAACCTCCCTCAACCTCGATTATTTCCCACTTGACCTAGCATGTTAAGTCTGAGATTCTTCATTAAATCTACCACTTGCCTCATGTCTTGCCTTAGCCCATCATCTTGCACTGCTGTAGTGACCACTGCTAGCATAACTTGAGGAGTAACAGAAACCACTGGTTCATGATGAACCCCTGGCATGCGACCTTGTAAAGAGTCCATATGCTGAAATTCAGACCTCATGGGCAAAGACTCCACCCCTAACTGGCTCATTTTCCTCAGCTTCCACTCTTTGTTCCTTGCTACCTCTAGTGCATCTTCATATGTCCTAGTCTTCTTTAGCTCCACCCTCCAACGTATATTCTCCCAAAGACCAGCCAAGAGCCTGTCCTTCTTCATCATGTCAGGTGGGGGTACTTGTGGTGCTAAGGCCTTGCACATTCGCTCCCATGCCAATGAAAACTTATGTATGTACGCATCTACTGGCTCACCTTCCTTTTGCACCAAATCTTGTACTTCTTGCCACCCTTTGTCAGGATCTTCTGCCTTCACAAACTCCATTTCCAATCCATGCCTTAGATTGTCCCAACTCAATCTTACAGGTGGATCAGCCACACGCGACTCCTCTTCAAATTCTTTGGACCAAACTCGTGCATCACTCTTCAAACAAATTTGGAGAAGACGTAACATCTGCGCCTGGTCATGAATCTGGTTGCTAATGTGGGCAAACCTCCATCTTTTCCAAAAAGTCTTCCACATCTTCATCACTTCTTCCATGAAATTCCGGATAAGAGAAAGCCATGGCTACCCAAGTTTTGATGCTTTGAGAACCCCTTTGAACACATGTGCAAGAACCCAAAACTTTTGACTGACTCAATCCCTAGAAACTTCAATGGAGCTTGTCTTTAGATAAGGACAAACACATGCACATCAAATGAGTTTTCATAGTTAATCATCGGAATTACAACAGGCAAAGGACATTCCAGTATCTCTCGTAATCTTCTTGGCTTGAACATGAAGACTATGCGCTGCTGGAAAAAAATCTTCCTGGACACATGAACATTTATCTGGATTCTTTGAGTTAAATGAAAAGGAGTGAATTGAGGGCCATTTTGATCATCCATTAAAGTCAACCATGCAGCTCCCAAGAAAGCACACCTGTCTTATCGTCTGATTTTGCCAGAATTGCAGCAGCATAACAACATAAATGGATCAAAAGACCAAAAAACCAGCCATCATAACTTGGAAAATTTTTGACAAAGTTTCCCCAGAAGTAGAGCAGTGAGAACCCAAAATATAGATTGTATATGTATGCATAAACTACCAACAATAGAACCCAAGCATCAAGTAGGAATCACTCGTACATAGCCTATGGTGAGGTCACAAAAAGGGTGCTCCAGCTACCTGTATCACTGAAAGGATCTCACATTTGAGAATCCCCCAGCTCAATAAAACCTCACGTTATCGACCCTCTCACGAAGGCTTATGCAAATTTCGTATAGTCAAGTCTCAGAAATGACTATCTTCTAAACCAAGTCTCAAAAATGGCTGGGACTTCCAAATAAAACCAAGTATGGCTCCACAAAGTCGTACAATGGCAGTTTCCACAAGTAATGTACAATACCAACAGACAATGCGCTCAAACATGCTTCAAATGATGCATACCCACGGCAACTGCAAGTGACTCCCACTTGCCAGTGCATCACTCTACTCCAGCTACCTGTACCTGTATCTGTCCCTGTAACCTGTAACCTGTAATCTGCAACCTGCAACCTGTAATCCCGAATCTCAAAGCTTGAAGCTCGATGCAGAAGGTATTCAAAGAAGATCCTCAGTGGGGGCGCCAAAAGAATGTGAGCGGGATGGAAACACACACAACGCCTCTATAATGACCCAACACACACTCTTGGAATGATACACACACACACACACACACACACACTATGGGGCACCACTCGGCTTACACAATCCACCTGGTCGAGACAGGGAACACACCGATGGAGTGAAAGAAGAGAGACTATCCGTTTACCCACTCAACACAGAGACATACACACACACCCAAAAAACTCAGCTCAAAAGAGGAGAATTTTCGATGTTTAGATACAATTGAGCTTAGGCCAACACCAATGGGACAAATAGCTCACACAATATGGGTAAAATATGTGAGAAACAATCACAAATTGGAGTCGAAGCTTCGCTCATAGGAGAAACTTACACAACCAAAACAACAAAAAAATAGTGAGTAATTTGGCAAAAGGGACAGTGCCATCGTGTCTGGAATGGCCCAAAACCCCAGTCTACAATGTCAACGTGCTCAAACCCGACCTCGGATGAGCAGTTTATGGCCAAAACAAGCTCCAAAAACAGCAAAAACACAATTGCGGCTGTTCCTCCTCTTTTCTCTACTTTTTTTCTGGTCTTCTCTCTGGTTTTTTAGTTCCCACTTTTAGCTTTATTACTTGGGCACCCTTGGCCTTTTAGTTGACCTCAAACGGACCCCGAACATGCCAAAAAGTGGCCTCGCAGTGCATAGTTGTCACCCTGCTGCATCCATCCGCACACCTAGCACTCAACTTTTACGTGAAGTGGACCCCAAATATAGTCCTCATGATGACGTTTTTACATAATTATCACAAGGAAACACCCACGTTGTGCCCGTACTTATCCACGTGCAAATGTTGACCCCATTCGACCTCCTGATGCCACTAGATGCCATCTGACGCACTTGCTTACCTCATGTCGTCGTCCCACGGATAGATTCCTCGAGAAGTTTTACCCACTACCAACTCCTCATTATTATACAAAAAACACACTAATACTGATGATAGTGAAAATCGATGCACTATGTACATGATGTCCTACCTGTACACATGTGGGCCCCACGTAACCACCTGGCTATGGAGAATGGGCAATTCTTTCTTCAATGCATCATGCATGTGTATATACATATACGCAATCCCTTGCTCCAAAAAACTCCTAACAACGTGAAAGCAAGTTTGTTTAGTATATCGAGCTTTCACAGATCTTGTGTATGCAGCTAAGGTATTCATGGAAGAAGCCACAAATTTGAATATCCAGCATTGAGGCATGATTCTGTCACTTGTCATCGTGCAACACTCTCCACGGCCAATGCTTATAGTCAAGTATTGGAATGGAGGTCATGTGGAGCAATGGATATAGGCATGTCACTCTGATGAAAGCAAGCTTGCTGTTAAGGAGTTTTTGCAGACAACTAGTAGTTTAGAGCATTTCCAAAACAATATTCTACACATTATCAATGTGCTACTACAAAATTTGAAGTATCTACATCATCATGATTTTTTGCACAATGACCTTCACCCTCGTAACATTATGTTGCATTTTGCTGACAAGGGTGTTTATTGCGGCATTATAGATTGGCACTCCTAGCTTGTTTTTTACTACAAAAACATTTCCAAAGCTATAAGAGCTATCTTTGGAATGTCAAAACAATTACATGTGAGACTATCCTTAGGCTGTCCCCGAGTGCATCTCCACTAACCCTCCTCCCTTCTCTAAATCCACGGATGTATATTCTCTATGTTGGGGTTTGAAGCACATACTTAATTGCATGCATGAGCCATTTGACCCAGATCAAAGAGCCTTTGGAAAAAAATACATCGAATACTAGATTTAGGCAAGGACAAAAATCCTCAAAAACAACCTTCTCTCTTTGATTTGTAGCTATGTATAAATGGAGTCCACATAGTTGGCGTAAATGTAGTAGCTTCTTCTGGTCTATGACCAAAAGATGAATGAATACAAGCCTCATTTTTTGAGTTGAAATTGTCATTATGTTGTTAGTTTAAAGTTAACTTAAGTGCCACATAATGGTTTAAGTGATATTTTTGTTGGAATTAGGGTTACAGAGAAACGCACACAGCTTGGCGAAGATGAAGGAAGCTCAAGGCACACAATAAAGAGTGTGTTTCTTAGTGTGTAAATGGAAAGATAGATAGCCCTAGAGTGATGGGCGTATATACAATGCACGGGGGAAAAACCTCCTAAATAGGGAAAAAATGCCCCGGCGGTCCTAGTGTGTTCACACACATCACTACCACATGTATATGGTAACAAATCCCCACTAGAGTGATGCGGTGAACGAGAGCTGGCACATGAGTAAAGGGAAGTTCCATGCCCTGAGGACATGATCAGTCCATAAAGGGGAGTAAGCCCAAAGCTTTTTTGGAAATATTCGAGCTTCAATGCCTTTGTGAAAATATATGCAAGGTTGTCTTGTGTTGGCACATAAGCCAAGCTGATCTCTTCTGCTAAGAGCCTCTCCCTGACATAGTGGTAATGCACCTCAATGTGCTTTGTGCGAGGATGAAAAACTGGGTTCCTCGCAACTGCCAATGCACTCTAATTGTCAGTGTAGGTAGTGTTGGCAGTGTCCTGTCCAACACCCAAATCAACCATAAGGCGTCTAAGCCATACACACTCAACCGTAGCTGTGAAGACTTCCCTGCACTCAGCCTCACAATTCAAAGTGGCCACAGTAGGTTGCTTCTTGCTCAACCATGATATACATGAACTGCCAAGCATGAAACAAAAACCACTTGTGGACACTCGCGTGTCAAAACAACCATGATATACATGAACTGCCAAGCATGAAAAAAAACCACTTGTGGACACTTGCGTGTCAAAACAACCAGCCCAATCTGAGTCTGAAAAAGCATGTAAGTCTGGCGGAAATGATCCCCCTTGGGATAAAACAAGCCAAGATGTAAAGTGCCACTAAGGTAGCAGAAACTCCTCTTGACAGCCTGCCAATGCTTAGACCTTGGGCTATGCATAAATCTGCTGACCTGTGAGAGTGCAAACTGAATATCTGGCCTCGTGTTGCATACATAAATGAGGCAGCCAACAACAGTTTGGTAAAGAGTGACATCAGCAGGATTGCCAGCATCATGTAGACTCAACTTCAAACATGTTTCCATGGGAGTGGCAATAGGTTTGCAATCCTCAAGTCCAAATTTACATAGCAATGTCTCTATGTAACTTTTCTGACACAAGGCAATACCACCATCACACTGCTTAAACTGTATACCCAAGTAATGATGCAACAGCCCCAAATCTTTCATCTTGAAAGTAGCATTCAAATCAGCCTTAAATTCAGCAATATGTATCTCATTTGGCCCAGTGATCAGCAAATCATCTACATAAAGAACCACAATGAGAAGTACATCACCCTCACGCTTTACATACAATGTGCTTTCTGTTGGACTGTTACGAAAACCTTGTTTGACCAAATGAGTGTCAGCTTTCTCATACCAAACACGAGGAGATTGCTTCAACTCATACAAAGCCTTGTTACATTTGCACACTTTGTCCTCTTGTCCTTTCTTGACAAAACGGCGAGGCTGCGTTACATAAACTTCCTCATGACCCAAGGAAATCCATAAGTGTCAAGTTTGATGCATTATGCACATTGCTGTTGCAAGAGTCACTTTCCAGAAAAACAGGACTAGACAGCATGTAGTTGAACAGGCTTTTATTGCTTCTCAAACAAAGGGTGGTGTTGGGGTATAAAGCCCAATGTGGTCGCCCAGGTAAGTGGGCGGGCCGCCAGGTATGTACACATATTCTTTTGTAAAAACCTAATAAGAACTCACTATGCTCTACACATTACAGTAGAGCGAGTTCACCATATCGTTGTGCTCTTCTTCTCGCACTCTCTCTCGCGTCGCACTTCCGCTCGTACTCCTTCAATTGGTATCAGAGCTCAAATCGAGGCTCGGGTCAGCACTGCAGGAGGCTAGAGTCACCAACTCAGATTGGAGAGAAATTCGACAGGCGAAGACACGGCCCCAAATCTCGCGGGAGATCCCGAAGGCCTCGGTGTTGTCAGAATTTCATTCTGAGGTCATCTCGACCACCGTTCGGCTTCGACAAAGGTCTGCGCAGGCCATTTTCGACTACGTGGTCTCGACGGGTGCAGATCCAACTCTGCAAATTTGGGGTTTTCGGCCTACGATTGCAGGTGCTGAGGATATCGACACTCCTAGAGTGTTGATTTGTGGTTGTCTACACATCGAAGGACGGCTCACAGTTCTTGGAGACGTGTCACATACGACACGGACGTATCTACACACAGACTGTAGGCGACATCCACTAGTTCATCAGGTAGCTTGTGTTTGCTGCTTGATATTCCAGATTTCATCCTGACATTGGAGGTACTTCCACATGGGATGTATTGTCAAAGATGATGTATGTCTGTTGAGGGTTTGCTGGCTGTGATTCACGCAGCAAACAACCGCCGCAGCGGTTACAGCATATAGTGGGAAATTTGTGGATGTATGACTTTGTGGGAAGTCTATGTACTGTCAGATTTACTGCAGCCTTTGTTGAGGGTCGAGTGAGGTTTTATTGAGCTAGGGGATTCTCGAATGTTGAGATCCTTTCGGTGATACAGGTCTTGGAGCGATCCCTCGAGCACCCTTAGATAGGCAGCTAGGATGTATTGACTGTGAGTTAGACAGTTGAGATTTCATCTTTGCTTTACTGCCGTTGAGGCATTGTCACAGTCTATGCTTACAGGAAAATGACAGGACAGTGAGAGAGAGTACAGGTGCAGGACAGGTTTACCCGCAGCTTACAGTGTCAGAGAGACAGTGTTTTTTGAGTTGTTTTTTGGTCTGTTTTTGAGTACACCAGAGCCATTTTACAAAGGAGTCTCTGCTAAAATTTATGCAAAATCTGAAGCTTTCTTGGTTCATTTGACAGGTTGATATTGGTTTAGAGGTCAGTTTACAGGGGAAACTCTGCCGAATTTTTCCCAGAAAAGTAAACTACTGTGAAGCGTAGCTATGGCTGGATCACATGACACTTCTCTTTACAATATCAAGAAGCTGGATGGAACCGATTTCCCATTGTGGAAGAAGCAGATTTGGCACGTGTTGGTACAAAAGAAGCAGATAAAACCTATAAAGCTCAAAGGGATAAAACGAGAAGATATGGACGAAGATGAATGGAGCGAAATGGATGAATTGGCACTTTCTACCATTATGCTGACTTTGGCAGAAAGCGTTTACTTCAATGTAGCAGACGAGATGTCGGCTTATCAAGCATGGTTAAATCTTAGTGATCTTTATGAGAAGCAGAGTACAGCTTGTTGACTTGAAGATGAAAGAAGGGACACCTATGTCCAATCATCTGAATGAATTCAACACAATCTACAGTCAGTTGTCAGCTCAAGGTGAACCTGTTAGAGCTATGTTCCTGTTGATCACATTGTCAGAAAGTTGGGACACTTTTCGCACAGCTTTGAGTAATTCTGCACCTCCAGATGGTTTGAACATAGCAGGTGTAGAAGGAAGTCTGCTTACTGAAGAAACCAATAGAAAGACAATGGACAAAGGAAAAGGAACAACCTTAGTTGTCAGGGGAAGGACCAAAGAAAAGTACAAAGGTGGAAAGAGGAATCAGTCTCGTAGCAACTCCCGCAGTGCTCAAGGCAAGAGTGACATAGAATGCTACCATTGTGGCAAGAAGGGTCACATGAAACGAGACTGCAGAGAATGGAAAGCAGAAAAAGGCAAAGAGAAAGCTGAAGACCATGGTGAGAAGAACAAGTCCTCAGTGAAGATTCAAGAAATAAATGTGACAAACACTGTTGCAGAGGATGACAGTCTAGTGTCAGGAGACATCTACTTCTTGAAGAATACAATGGACTCAGCTCTTCTTACAGCATCTGATGGAAATGCACTGAGTGACTGGATTATAGACTCAGGGGCATCACTTCATGTGTCTCCAAACAAGGAGTAGTTTACTTCTTATGTGACCACTAAAGATCATGTTCGGCTAGGCAATGGGCAGACATGTGAGATCTTAGGTGTTGGAGATGTTCAATTGAAGTTTCAGAATGGCTCTTCTTTCACGCTGAAGAATGTGAGACATGTTCCCGCAATTACAAAGATCTTGATCAGCACAGGTTTACTTGATGATGTTGGCTACGTCACCATTTTTGGACAGAACATGTGGAAGATATCCAAGGGTTCTATGACAGTAGCACATGGAGTAAAGTCTGGAGGACTTTACATGATTTATGTATCAAATGTCTCTAAAAATGTAATCAATGTAACCGAGCAGCCGAACGTTTCTTTGTGGCATAGCCGGTTAGGACATATGTCCAAGAAGGGAATGGAAATCTTGTCTCGTTCTGGTTATTTGCCTGGCTTTTCATTTAATGATTTTGAATTTTGTGAACATTGTCTGTATGGTAAGCAAACACAGCAGCCACATAAGCATAGAAGCAGTAGAAGAGATACACAGTTGACACTTGTTCATAGTGATTTGTGTGGACCTATGCCTAACCTATCTCTAGGGGGAGCTTCTTACTTTATGACATTTATAGATGATTACTCGAGGAAAGTATGGGTTTACTTTCTCAAGCACAAGGATGAATCGTTTAGTGTTTTCAAAACGTTTGTGACACTTGTGGAGAATCAGAGTGGCAAGAAGCTTAAATGCTTACGCACTGACAATGGTGGAGAGTATGTTTCAAAGGCCTTTCAGGACTTTTGTGAGTCAAAAGGTATAAAACGTGAACTTATTGCTCCTTACAATCCTCCTCAAAATGGTGTTGCTGAGAGGATGAATAGGACCATACAAGAGAAGGTCAGAAGTATGTTGTCTAATGCACAACTGCCAAATGGGTTTTGGGCTGAAGCTGTATCAACAGCTGTTCATCTTGTAAATAGATCTCCTAGCAAGGTTTTGCAGAAGGATTCAGTGCCAGAGATGGTATGGTCAGGCAAAATGCCCTCATACAAGCATCTCAGAGTCTTTGGCTGTGAGGCATATACTCACGTTCCAAAGGAATTTAGGAACAAACTTGAGCCAAAGAGTAGAAAGTGCATCTTTCTAGGCTATGGTAATTCTGGTGAGATGGGGTACAGACTTTGGGATCCCGAATCCAAAAAGGTTGTCTGCAACAATGATGTTCACTTTAATGAATCCAAATATCATTCTAAACCAGAGAGGGTTGAGGAGATTAGAAGAGTTGTCTTCCAAGAAGATGGACCTGCACGTGCAAGACAAAATGTCAGGGCTCAAGAGGAGCAAGGACAGGATAGAGTGGAACCACAGGTTGTGGCTGAGCCTGAGCCACCTATTGTGCGTAGATCTGGACGTGTCACGCGACCTCCTGATAGGTTTGTTCCATCTATGAACTATGTCATGTTGACTGATTGCAATGAGCCTTCATGTTACAAGGAAGCAGTGCAAATGAAGGACTCCGGGAATTGGCAATTGGCCATGCAGTCAGAGATGACAGCTTTGCATAAAAACAAGACATGGAAGCTAGTTAAATTACCACAGGGCAAAAAGGCTCTACCTTGTAAATGGGTTTACAGCTATAAGATCACCGCTCATGATAGTCAGCCAAAGTACAAAGCAAGGCTTGTTGCCAAGGGCTTTAAGCAAGAACAAGGCATTGACTTTGATGAAGTCTTCTCTCCGGTGGTCAAGATGACTACATTGAGATGCTTTCTTGCATTGGTTGCCATATTAGATTTGGTGTTGCACCAAATGGATGTCAAGACAGCGTTCTTGCATGGTGATTTAGATGTGGAAATTTACATGCAGCAGCCAGAAGGGTTTGTTGAGAAAGGCAAGGAAGATTGGGTATGCCAGTTGTTAAAGAGTCTTTATGGCTTAAAACAATCACTGAGGGCATGGTACCATAAATTCCACAAGTTTATGCTTTCTCAAGGCTACAAACGTAGTGAGTTCGATCACTGTCTATATACAAAGAAGGCTAAGGATGGTAGTTGGCTGATCCTTATTTTGTATGTGGATGACATGTTGATTGCTGGCAAGAACTTGGAAGAAATTTCAGCTTTGAAGTCAAAGATGGCAAAATCGTTTGACATGAAAGACATGGGTGAGGCAAGTCATATACTTGGTATGCGCATTGAGAGAGACAGATCAAAGAAGTTGATTTGGTTATCTCAAACAGAGTATATTGACAAGGTTTTGCAACGTTTCAATATGGAGAAGGGAAAGGCATTAAGTGTTCCATTGCCACCATATGTGAAACTTAGCAAAAAAGATTGTCCTGTGTTTGAGGAAGAACAGGCTGAAATGGATAAGATTCCATATGCGTCTGCAGTGGGTAGTTTGATGTATGCAATGATTGCTACTCGCCCAGACATTGCATTTGCAGTGGGAGTAGTAAGTCGATACATGTCAAACCCAGGCAAGAAACATTGGGAGGCAGTGAAAGTAATATTGAGATACCTGAAAGCTACAAAGAGTATGCGTATATGCTATGGGAGTCAGGAGCTAAGTGTAAAGGGTTTTACAAACTCAGATTATACAAGGGACTTAGACAACCGAAGGTCTATGTCAGGGTATGTCTTTACATTGGCTGGTGGAGCAGTATCATGGCGTTTTAGATTACAAGATTGTGTTACTCAGTCTACTACAGAGGCTGAATATGTTGCAGCATCAGAGGCATGCAAAGAATCAATTTGGCTTAATCGACTAGTAACAGATTTGGGAATCAAAGAAGAGATGCCTGTGTTATATTGTGATAGTCAAAGTGCTATACAATTGGCTCGCAATCCTCACTTCTCTACATCTCTTGTATATTAGCTTGTATAGTAGCTTCTCTCACACTTAAAGTACCACATTGGACTTTAAGTGGAAGGTTGTTGGGGTATAAAGCCCAATGTGGTCGCCTAGGTAAGTGGGCGGGCCGCCAGGTATGTACACATATTCTTTTGTAAAAACCTAATAAGAACTCACTATGCTCTACACATTACAGTAGAGCGAGTTCACCATATCTTCGTGCTCTTCTTCTCGCACACTCTCTCGCGTCGCACTTCCGCTCGTACTCCTTCAGGTGGTAACAGCAATGCAGCCACTTCTTATGGTTCTGCTGCGAGTGGCAAAGCTTCTGTTCCTAATGCTTCTATTGGCAGCACTTCGTCTAGAAACTCTCGTGATAAGGGCAAAAAGAAGATGCGTTGCCATTATTGTAAAGCTAATGATCACTTGATCAAGAAGTGTCCTAAGTTGAAGGCCAAAGAGGCTAAGAAGAAAGAGGGTGGTTCCACTGCAAATGTTGGTTCCACTATAAATGCAGCCATTGTTGAGTCTTCTGTGAAAGGAGACTGTGATGTTGATGTCGATGCAGAATGGGCTTTTAGCACAGAGTGCACTTACAATCCTATTGTCCATGATGCATGCTTGTCAGTTTCTGCAGATTCACATGTGTGGTATTTTGACAGTGGTGCTACAAAGCACATTAACTCACATCCGGAATTATTCACCTCTCTCGAGTCTGTCCCTCATGGGAATTTTGTCACTTGTGCCAACAATGCCTCTTATCCAATTCAGGGAGTTGGAAAGATTTTTCTTACTGCTGTAAATGGTAGTTCTTTCACACTTGTTGATGCACTTTATGTACCTAGGATCAAGAAGAATCTCTTGTCTGTATCCGCACTTGCTAGACTTGGACTTGTAGTCAAATTTGTGGATGACAAATGTACAGTTCATGATCTCAGTTTTGGTGATGAAATTGTTGCATTTGGGCTTCTGTGCGATGGGTTGTATAAGCTCACTTTGTATGACAAGTGTGGACAAAATTTTGCAAATGTAGTTGCAGATTCAAGGGCTATTTCATATGCAAAACTTTGGCATGCACGTTTTGGTCATCTGGATTTTGCCAGTTTGCTAAGTTTGCATAAATCTGATATGGTTGCTTCTTTGCCGCCTATTGAAGCACTTGTCAAACATGTTTGAGAAGGCTGTATTTTGGGTAAGATGCAGCGTTTTAAGTTTCCAAAGGATGGTTCAGTTCGGGCCACATGCAGGTTGCAGCTTGTGCATAGTGACGTTTGTGGGCCCATGCAAACTCCGTCCTGGGGCAATTACCAGTACTTTGTGACTTTAATTGATGATTACTCCAAGCATGCATGGGTATTTCCGCTTAAAGTGAAGTTCGAAGTTTTTATGTGCTTCAAACAATTTCTGGCTATGGCTAAAAATGTCTCAAAATGTACTATGGGCACCCTCCATTCCGTTCGAGGGGGGAGTATATGTCTTATGAATTCAATGCATTTCTGGCTAGTCGTGGGATAAAACACCAATGTACAGTGCCTTATACACCTCAGCAAAATGGTACTACTGAGAGGAAAAACAGGTCACTTATGGAAATGGCACGATGTATGGTCAAAAGTCAAGCTTTGCCGCATTCTTTTTGGCTTGAGGCCATCATGTGTCCCACTTATGTACTAAAAAAGTGTCCTACAAAAGCTTTGCAGTCTGTTACTCCATATGCAGCATGGCATGATAGAAAGCCTTCTATTGAGCACATGCGTGTTTTTGGTTGTTTGGCATATGCTTTGGTGCCGCAAACATAGCGTAGAAAATTGGATGATAAGGCTGTCAAATGTATATGTGTTGATTATAGTGCTAAAAGCAAAGGTTATAGGTTGTATCATCCGCAAACAAAACGTATTCTGGTTTCACAGGATGTAGTGTTTGTGGAAGATTCTGTTTTGTCCTTGCTGTCATGTACTAGAGATAGTAATGTAATCTCACAGGACATTTATGACACTTTGTTGCCTCTTTTCATTGGTGGAAATACGAATGTAAGTTCTAATGAGGAAAATGTACAGCCTATGTGGGTTTCTAAAAATGTTACAGATCAGCCTATTACTGATGTAAGGCATCAAGAACAGTCTGCACAAGGGAACTATCTTAAATGACTTCACCTGCAGAAATAAGTTGCTCATTGATATCCTTGACACTAGCAAGGAAAGTGTCCATATCATCTTCCTCATGCATAATCTTTGACTCCAGCTCTTTACGCAGCAAAGCAATTTTAGCCTCATTGCGGCTTGCATAAAGACCTGCTAGAATATCCCAAGCCTGTGTTGTAGATTTTGCTGAACGGATGTGAGGAACTATAGTGCGCTTCATAGACAACACAATCAATGCATGAGCCTGCGCATCCTTTACATCCCAACGAGCTTGTTCTACCGTAGGCAAAACAACTCTAATAGTAGCAATCCTTGCAGCAAGACCTGCAACATCCTCAACATCGCCTACATCCTCAGAACCAGGACGTACATCAATGCCCTGCACAATATTCCAGACGCCCTTTGACACAAGAACGTGTTGCACCAAAGAAGCCCACATAAGGTAATTGTCCCCATCCAACCTATCCTCAGCAGCAAACATCTTGAAGAGATTTGTGTTGTTGTCAGCCATGATAAATGCTGCATTTGATGTGAAAACTACCCGAAAATAGGAGAAATGGAGCGGGACCAACACGTGCTATATAGCACAAACCGTAGAAGACTGTAAGACACCTGTTATGCAGAAAAAGGCACTGACAAAAATTCTGCACAAAATGACAAAATTGCCTGTGCAGACTTGCCTGTAGTGGAAACGGAGGCCGAAATGAGCTGGAATCAAAAATATGAGCAGACTGAGCTCTACGAATTCACCCAAAATATTTGTCGACCTGCGAACACTCGCCGAACCTCATCGAAGAAAGTGAGCAAGCGTGTGTTGGAGCAGCTGGTGACTAAGCCCGAGAGGACATAACCTGCTCTGATACCAATTGTTGGAATTAGGGTTACAAAGAAATGCACACAGCTTGGAGAAGACGAAGGAAGCTCAAGGCACACAATAGAGAGTGTGTTTCTTAGTGTGTAAATGAAAAGATAGATAGCCCTAGTGTGATGGGCAGATATACAATGCACGGGGAAAAAACCTCCTAAAGAGGAAAAAAATGCCCCGGCGGTCCTAGTGTGTTCACACACATCACTAGCACATGTATATGGTAACAATTTTAGGGTATTGTCTTTAAGTTGAAGTTGTCATTATGTTATTGAAGTTGGTTTAAGTGACATTTATGTCATTGTCTTTAAATTGATTTAAGTGATAATTTCAGCTTGATTGAACATTCACCATTGGTTTTACTTATGCTAATTTTTGGTGTTTGGTTTGGTCCTATAAGATTGCGGTTGAAGGTGTTAGAGCTTGAGACACAGCTTAATACCGCCAGAAGAGAGCTTGCACTAGCTCAAAACAAGCTCACAAAGTACAACAAAAAGTTTGGCCCTCTTCCAAAAGAAGATGTTGTAGTTGCCACAGCCAACCTCAATACCTTTTTGTCTGCAGTGTCCAACTCTGCATCCCTTAGCTTTGATGAGTTTTGTTTGAATGAGATTTTGACAGATTTCACTCAACATGTTGAGTTGTAATTGCAAGCTTCACGAAGCTTTTTCTTCTATTGTTGTAATCATTCAGGCAATCTTTTGTAATCATTCTATGTAATCAAACTAAAATATTTATTGCTTTGTGTATTTTCAACCACGTACATCAATTGTATACAAGATGTGTAACAAGAAAATGATAAACAACACGACAAAGAGTGACATAGAGAAAAGAGAGACATCATCATGACAAGAACTACATCATCTCGTGGCCAAAAAAACAAATTGGATTACAACTACATTGTATCAAAAGTGATTTCAAACAATATCACACAATCAAACACCGGAACCATGTTATCAACCTCTTTCATGACTGAACATTTTGAAGCCACCTCCCACTCTGATTCCCCGTCACTTTGCGCCTCAGCAATCTCATGTGTTTTTTTATACCAAAGCATTGTTTTGCAGCTCTAATCGGAATGTTGGTTTGGAGCATGTAACAATCTCATAACACATATACCAAAGCCTCAGCTCGTTCTGGCCGTAATCCATTTATCTTTTTAGTGTGTAGGAATTCAAATGCAGACCAACTCCTCTTGCAACTACCACTTGAAGTAGCAATAGATAATACTCTAATAGCTCAATGTTGCAATTCTATCTTCTCTCCACCATATTCTTTTCACACATAGGCACGCTGACTTTTTTATGGTGTCCATGTGCCAAGGATCACCAACCATACCCTATTTGCATAGCGTGTTGGTGAAATGCATCTTTCCCTCCATCATGCCCTAATACTTCATGCACATAGTTTTGAACCCACACATCACTACAGAATTAGATGAATGTTCATGGAGTTGAAATTTTGTATCCAAAGAAAATGTTGTGCTATGTAATGGTGTATGCATTTACACCCATCAGGATTCTGCACATGAAACCTAAAATGTTTTGTTTCTTCTAGTATAGCCTCAAAATTCCTTAAGCTTATCAATAACTTATGACATATACCAATACACCTTCCAAAAACCAAAAGAGTCTTTATCCACCAAGAGCATCAAGTCAACAAATGGTTTAGTAACATTGACAACCTTATTCACATTCCTCCAATACATAGGTAATTAACAAGTTGATTAACCCTAAATTTTGTAGCTTGATCGTTGGAATATTAACTAAGCCATGCATCCCGTCACCTGTCGGCAACTATCTCCACCAACACATGTTGAACCTTTTTCAACATCAATAACACATAATACACAGTAGCAAACCTATTCGCACAAAAGATTTGTAATGCCTTATTAGGTGACTTTGTTTTGAATATGGCATATGAAAACTGATGCTCACTAATGAATTTTACTATTGTGTTTTCTTCTGTGAGATCCCCAACCCACCAAGACCGAAATTGGGATGGGGTCCTTGACAGGTCTCTAGGCCTAATAAAAAGCAAAGTCTCTAAACAAGAAAAATCCAAGGAATAGACCTTTACCATTGACAATGGTTTGAGTCTATAACCCTAGAAGAAGACCTAGTCCTCTCTCACAGCGGAAACGGGACAACATATTAAAAGTCCAAACCTATTTCGGCCCAATAACTTCCACAAGTTGGCTGAGGTATCCTCAACCAACGCTTTTTTCCCCCAAATAGATGTGAGGGCACAGCCGCTCGTGGACTCCTCTTCCAAGTGAAGAAGTTTTCTAATTGTTTTTAGTGCGTAGGGGCGGATAGTTACTTGACTAATCAGGCCCACCCGTTCATGATTGACAACCTTAGTCAATCCCCACGTACCACCCCGCACTCACACATTATCCTTTTGTTTTCTAATTACTATCACATTCTTATCACAATTAAAATAATGATTCTTTTTATCTTTCATAACAGTAATTCATTAAACAACCCTTGTTAGCAGTATTGAAAACATTCGTTTAGCAAGCAGACATATTTAAACTTAAGACACGGTACTGTCAATCAAAACATTGTCCATAATAACCATGACCAGTACTCTTCTTGTCTCAAGAGCACCTAAGGGTGAAAAACGACACCCATTCCTTGTTCACAATCCAGGGTGGATAAACCCCCACCCAAGGTTCGGGGTGCCCATATACCAAACCAGTTTCCCATACAACCAGGTGGCTTCCCTAGGATAAAAACGGTATCCCAACTTATGTAGAAAGATCAAGACATGACACGTAGTAGAAACTCATCGTTCATGGGGGGTAACCGACTTATCCGTGGTTTGGAAAGCCATCATTATTCATCAAGGAGTCGGAGGTTTCTTGAGACAAGTTGTCTTAAGGATGATCGAACATTCTTTCCTAGGTCAACCAGTCTTAGCCCAAACAATTCTTTCCTAATTACAAACAATGCACATTGGTTTCTTGGAAGTTACCTTTCGTTTTCAGCCAATTATTTCTTTTCTGATTCTTACTCACTCCTTATGTATGCAATGTTAACTTAAAAAAGAACTTAAACTAGTCAAATACTTAATTGCATAATGGAAAACCCACCTGGGACTGATCGGCCATCTGCTACTGCATTGGCGCCTGAAGACTCTCCTTCGTAGGCCTACTACTAGGCCCAGCCTCATGATCATGGGACACCCTAGCCCTCTTGTGAGTTGCATCGTCCTCATCAGACTGAGTATTTCCTCGGGTCCTCTTTGAGCCATAGTGATAGCCTTATAAAAAGATGCTTAATCAATTAGAGAATTAATTGAATAATCTCTCTTATTTCTTTTACCCAAAAATAGAGATTTTTGGACTTAGTAAATATTTGTGATAAATATCTGGGTGAGATATTTTTATCTTAACTTTTTGGTAGTATTATTGTTCTCCCATAATTATCCTATAATTACTATACTATTTTACTAATTTTCTTATTTAATTTTTCTTCAAAAATATCCTAATTTAGCTTTAGTAATTTATGAATTACTTATCTCTCATAAAATATTTATCTTTGATAAATTTTGATGTATTATAACCCTGCTAATTATCTTGCTAACTTCTACATTGATTTATTAATTTTTCTATTTAATTTTTTGTCAAAATCAGACAATATTAGCTAAGGTAATGAGCTAAATTGATTATCTATACTTTAGATAATTATCTCAACTTTCTAATGCTATTTTCTATCTCTAGTAATTACTATGTAATTAAATAAAGGAACTAGCTAATTTCTCCCTTCAATTTATTCTTTAAAATAGACAATTTTAACCTAATTAAATTAGCTAAACTAATTTTATGTCCATGGCCTAATTATATTGGCTTCATAACAATGATTTCTAGCTATGATAATTATTGTATAGTTATCTAAGTGATTTAGCTAATTTCTCTTTTTAATTTATACTTAAAAATAGACAATTTTAGCCTAATTAATTAGCTAAACTAATTCTCTATTTATAGACTAATTATCTTGGCTTCATAATAGTGATTTCTAGCTATGATAAGTATTGTATAGTTATCTAAATGATTTAGCTAGTTTCCCTCTTTAATTTATGCTCAAAAATAGATAATTTTAGCCTATTAATTAGCTAAACTAATTTTTTGTGCATTATTTAATTTTTTCGGCTTTCTAACAATGATTTCTAGCTCTAATAATTATTATATAATTATCTAAGTGATTTAGCTAATTTCCCCCTTCAATTGATGCTTAAAACAGACAATTCTAATCTAATTAATTAGCTAAACTTTTTTTATGTCCATGGACTAATTATTTCGGCTTCATAATAGTGATTTCTAGCTTTGATAATTATTGTATGATTATCTAAGTGATTTAGCTAATTTTCCTTCAATTGATGCTTAAAATAGATAATTTTAATCTAATTAATTAGCTAAACTAATTTTTTGTGCATGGCCTAATTACCTTGGCTTTAACAAGGTTTCCTAGCTCTGATAATTATTGTATAATTATCTAAGTAATTTAGCTAGTTTTCCCCTTCAATTTATGCTTAAAAACATACAATCTTAGCCTAATTAATTAATTAGCTAAGCTAATTATTTGTGCATGACCTAATTATCTAGGCTTTCTAACAATGATTTTTAGCTCTAATAATTACTGTATAATTATCTAACTGATTTAGCTAATTTCCCCCTCCAATTTATTTTTAAAAATAGATAATTTTAGTCTAATTAAATTAACTAAACTATTTTTTCGTGCATGACCTATTTATCTTGGCTTTTTAAGAGTGATTTTTAGCTCTAATAATTAATGTATAATTATCTAAGTGATTTTAGCTAATTTCCCCCTTCAATTTATGCTAAAAAACATGCAATTTTAGCCTAATTAATTAGCTAAACTAATTATTTGTGCATGGCCTAATTACCTTGGCTTTCTAACAAGGTCTCCTAGCTAAACTAATTTTCTGTGCATGGCCTAATTACCTTGGCTTTCTAACAAAGTTTCCTAGCTTTGATAATTACTGTATAATTGTCTAAGTGTGTTAACTACTTTTTCCTTTATTTTATGTTTAAAAACAGCTAATTTTTGCCTAATTAATTAGGTAGATTACTTAAAAAATTAAGATCTAATTTCCCTGGCTTCTAGACAGCATAACCAAGCTCTAAAAAATATGCTATAATTATTTAGGCTTAAAAACTATTTTTTCATTAATCAACCTAAAACTAATCATTTTCAACTTAATATACAGTAATAAATTAATTAGATTACTAATCAAGCTTAAGAAATTAGTGATCGTCAGTCTAATGATAATTTAGAGAGTAGTTAATAATAGAGAATGCTTAATCTCCTCAATTAATAATTTAATTAGAAAAATTAGTCAAAACTTAAGCTATTTTCTTAATTAACTAAAATTAAACTAATTACCTCGAGTAATTACAAAGAGTTGCTCTCTAAGTTATTTCTATGAGGTATTCTCTTATTTGCAAGAGAATTCTGCCAGGACTCTGAGTCTGTGTGAAATTGTGAAGCAAAAGGGTCCTATTTATAGGTTTCTGGCACTCATAAAGCTTTCATAGGTTGAAAATGCCAGTTTCTTGCAGCTTAAGCAGCCCGAGGCTCAAGATCGTGCCCCCTGCTGCTAATTGTGTCCCTGGCAGGTCAGTGATGACCCCTCCCATCACCTGCCAGCTTTAAAAATCAAATCTGCTATATTTTGACCTATTTTTGCTTAAGCGGTAAATATCTGTAAAATATATGGAAGGCTTTAATAAAAGTCTACGCTCAAATGATTACTACAACCAACCAATTTTTCTTGGCAATTTAATTTACATTGAATCTTTCGGAAGGACTAGCTAGGGTTAGTTTTGGTCCGAACTTAATTCTGAAGATTTCTAGCCCTGGGTTTGTTGTGCTTAAGATTCCAAAAATACAATTTTTAACTGCTTTTGAGATAGTGCTTTACCTGTTTGTATGTCCATTGCTTTTTCCTAAAGCTTTAAGTAGATTCCTCTGCAGCTAGGAAGGTGGAGGCCTTACAATCACCCCAACTTCAGAATTTGAGATGCCCTCATCTCAACTGAAATTGGGAAAGTCTTTTAAAAAGAGAGGTTTCATCTTCCCAAGTGGCATTTTTGGGGGGAATAATCTTTCCACTTTACCAAGTGTTACCAATTACTCTTAGAGTTCTTTCTAGTTTCAAGGATACAATCTGGTTGGAGTTTCTACGATCCTTTACTAATTACTTGCTACTTATTTCCCCCAAGAAACTCTCTGTGTTGAGCCCATCTTAAAAACCTTTACAAACCATTTGTATCATCTCAAAAACCAGGTTAAATCCATTCCATAAAAGATCGATATATCCACCTTGTCAACATAAACGCGCTCGGTCTAACTAACCATTTAGAGCAATCAGCATCCTACAAGTACTATGTATGCCAACTTTGCCAATCTGAACGCATTCTTGCCATTCTGAACAATCAGCGTTTGGCACAAGCATACACCATTGCACTAGAGGTACCCCCTCTGTGCTCTAACCTGGTTGACCAATAATATGTAAAGGGTTTTAAGAGGTATCATACCAAAAGTTCGTTTAGTCTCTAGGTCATTTTTCAAGGAAGGATCTCTTGTGCACAAGGAATGTGAGTTTGTTTTTGGATAACTATCTCATTTCTAAGATTCGAATCCTGTCTTCCTAGCGAGAACCTCTTTCTCACTTGCTAGGTCTACTTTTAATTTCTTGATTGAATACTAACTTAACTTTGGATTCCTTAAGTAATTTTGGAAAAGAAAATAATGTATACCATTATAATATATAAGTAACTCAAAGTTTTACATTATTGGTTTATTGTGGTTTACAAAATTGCCTATTGTTGATGAGCTCCAAAATTACTAACTGTAGACAAGAGAGTGGCTCTTTCATCTTCCTCATTCATTATGATTGTATAAGCTCTGGCTCCTCTTGCTCTTCCTCTATCTCGTCCTCCATTTCTACCTCCTCTTAGAATGTCTCTTTGATTTTGAGGAATGGCTCTAGCAATAGTTTGAGGGTTTTGCTCTTCAGGACAGTTATTTCTATAGTGCCCCATTTGATTGCATTTATAGTACCTAACGTTTGGAAAGGTCTACTCCAAGTTCCATGCTGCAGCTGTTCCAGGTTGTTGATATCCTTGGTTGAAAGTTCCCCTGGCTCTTCCCCTAAAGTTATTAAATCCATTATAGTTCCTTGTAGAGTTGGTTCCTTCAGCTGCAAGAGACTTGGCCTTGGGAAGGGAATCTTGAATTGATGTAGGCCTCATGGCTTCAAGACGTGTACTCAAGGGTTTATTGAGGCCTTGACAGAATCGGGCAATTTGTTGCTCCATGGTCATCTGGGGAGCATAGCGTTATAAAGGCACAAACTTGGTGTATAAATCCTCTAGTGAAAGTCCTAATTGGTGTAGACCAAAGAATTCATTCATCTTAATAGCCTGATGTGCAGGAGGGAGATAGTGTTCTTTGATTGCCTGCTTCATTTTCTCCCAAGTCGTACTACTCGTGGGATTATCTCTGCAGTGTTGCTTCCACCAAAGTTTGGCATCTCCGCTGAGAAGGAACATGCCCAACATTGTTTGTTTTTCTTGAGCAGTTCCTGCAGCTTTAAAATAGTCCTCCCTAGCATCTAACCATGCTTCAGCATCTCGCTCTAAATTGGGCCCCTCTCCCGTGAAGGTAGGGAGTTTGACTTGCTTTAGTAATAATTTTTTCTCTTGAGTAACAGTGTAAAGGCTATTCATGCGAGTATTATCCTGGGATTGAATTAGTGAAAAATAGTACCATATGAAAATGTCTCTTACTTATGCTTTTTACTTATCTCATACTCAAAAAATTTGCACACAGGATGAAGACAATTGCCAAACCATAAACAAAATTTCTTATAGCATACCCATGAGAACCATAATATGTACAAAAGTTAATACAATCCATGAAGATCCTACTATGTACAAGAGTGATGACAATCCTATACTAGAATCTTGTGGACTTTGGGTGGATCAGATATAGGACCAAAATATACAACATCTTTTGGTCCACTAAAACTAGAGCCTACACCTATGGGCCTAATTCTACCTGGGTAGATTACTTTAGACACCTAATCACACCCACTGATTTTGTGATACTTGTACATCATCTATTACAAGGGTTTCCTCTAGATTCTCCGTACCAATGAAAAAAGTATACTTCAATCACTTGAAGGTCTTCGGCCCATTTAAGTCTCTTCATATTTAGTTCTAAACCTTCTAGCTCTCCCGCATCAATGAATAAAATTTCACCAGATCCTGACCAGTTGGTCCTCCAAGTGGGAGGAGTCCTATCTAGCCATTTCATCACCCTTTTTCACATTGAATAGTGTCGTCATAGGCAAGCCCTCATAAACCTAATGTTGAAATCCATGAATTTGTGGTAGGGCTGATGCAAATCTTCTTGCAAAGATGGGGATGATTCTCTCCCTTTCTTTCTCTCCCTCTTTTCAATTAAATACGTCTTTAATTGAAGTTGTCAAAGATCACTTATTTCAACTTAACACCTTAAACTTTTCCCTAGGTCCAAGAATTTAATTAACACATGCTCTGATACCGCTTGTGAGATCCGCAACCAAGACCAAAATTGGGATGGGGTTCTTAACAGGTCTCTAGGCCTAATAAAAATCAAAGTCTCTAAACAAGAAAAATCCAAGTAATAGACCTTTACCACCATTGACAATGGTTTGAATCTATAGCCCTAGAAGAAGACCTACTCCTGTCTCGCAGTGGAAACGAGATAACATATTGAAAGTCCAAAACTATTTTGGCCCTATAACTTCCATAAGTTGGGCTAAGGTATCCTCAACCAACGCTTTTTTCCTCCTAACAGATGTGAGGGCACATCCATTGGTGGAATCCTCTTCCAAGTGAAGAAGTTTTCCAGTCATTTTTAGTCTGCAAGGATGAATAGTTACCTGACTAATCAGGTCCACCCGCCCATGATTGACACCCTTAGTCAATCCCCACTTACCACCCTGCACTCACACATGATCCTTTTGTTTTCTAATTACTATCACATTTTATCACAATTAAAATAATGATTCCTTTTATCTTTTATAACATTAATTCATTGAAACAACCCTTGAAAGCAGTATTGAAAACATTCTTTTAGCAAACAGACATCTTTAAACTTAAGACAGGGTACTGTCAATCAAAAGATTGTTCATAATAACCATGACCAGTACTCTTCTTGTCTCAAGGCCACCTAAGGGTGAAAAATGGCACCCATTCCTTGTTCCCAATCCGGAGTGGATAAACCCCCACCCAAGGTTCGGGGTGCCCATACACCAAACCAGTTTCCCATACAACTGGGCAGCTCCCCTAGGATAAAACGACATCCTAACTTATATAGAAACATCAAGACATGACACGGAGTAGAAACTCATCGTTCATGGGGGATAACCGACTTATCCGTAGCTTGTAAAGCCATCATTATTCATCAAAATATACCAAGTAGTCGGAGGTGTCTTGAAACAAGCTATCTTAAGGATGATCAAACATTCTTTCCTAGGTCAACCAATCTTAGCCCAAACAATTTTTTCCTAATTACAAACAATGCATGTTGGTTTCTTGGAAGTTACCTTTCGTTTTCGGCCAATTATTCCTTTTCTGATTCTTACTCACTCCTTACGTATGCAATGCTAACTTATAAAAGAACTTAAATTATTCAAAGACTTAATTGCATAATGGAAAATCTACCTAGGACTGATCGGCCATCTGTTGTTGCTGTGCTAACGTCTGAAGACTCTCCTCCGTAGGCCTACTACTAGGCCCAACCTCATGGTCATGAGATGCCCTAGCCCTCTTGTGAGTTGCATTGTCCTCATTGAACTGAGGATTTTCTTGGGTCCTCCTCAAAGCCATAGTGATAGTCTTATAGAAGGATACTTAATTAATTAGAGAATTAATTGAATATTCTCTCCTATTTCTTTTACCCAAAAATAGAAATTTTTAAACTTAGTAAATATCTTTGATAAAATATATGGGTGAGATATTTCTATCTTAACTTTTTGGTAGTATTATTTTTCTCCCATAATTATCCTATAATTATCAAAGCTATTTTACTACTTTCCTTGTTTAATTTCTCTTCAAAAATATCCTAATTTAGCTTTAGTAATTTATAAGATACTTATCTGCTCATGGGATATTTTTCTTAGGTAGATTTTGATGTATTATAACCTTGGTAATTATATAGATAATTAGCTAAACTAATTATCTATACTTAAGATAATGATCCTAACTTTCTAATGTTATTTTCCATCTCTAATAGTTACTATATAATGATATGAACTAATTAGCTAATTTTCCCCTTCAATTTATGCTTAGAAATAGACACTTTTAACCTTATTAATTAGCTAAACTATTCTTTTATGCATAGCCTAATTCTCTCAGCTTTGTAACAATGATTTATAGCTATGATAATTACTGTATAGTTATATAAGTGATTTTGCTAATTTCCCCCTTCAATTTATACTTAAAAGCACACAATTTTAGCTTAATTAGCTAAACTAATTCTCTATTCATGGCCTAATTATCTTGGCTTCATAAGAGTGATTTCTTAGTATGATAATTACTATATAATTATCTAAGTTATTTCGCTAATTTTCTCTTTCAATTAATGCTTTAAAACAAAAAAAATTAGCCTCATTAATTAGCTAAACTAATTTTCTATGTTGGACCTAATAATTATTTTGACTTTCTAACAATGATTTCTAGCTTTTATAATTATTGTATGATTTTCTAAGTGATTTAGCTAGTTTCTCCTTCAATTTATGCTTTAAAACAAACAATTTTAGCTTAATTAATGAGCTAAATCAATTTTTTGTGCATGAACTAATTATCTCGACTTCATTACAGTTATTTCTATCTTTGATAATTATTGCATAATTATCTAAGTGAATTGGCTAATTTCCCCCTTTAATTTATGCTTATAAAGAAGAAATTTTAGCCTAATTAATTAGCTGAAGTAATTTTATGTGCATAGCCTAATTACCTTGGCTTCCTCACAAGGTTTTCTAGCTCTTATAGTTACTGTATAATTATCTAGGTGATTTATCTAATTTCCCCCTTTAATTTATGCTTAAAAGCATACAATTTTAGCCTAATTAATCAGGTAGATTACTCAAAAAATTAAGATCTAATTTCCTTGGCTTCTAGACAGCATAGCCAAGCTCTAAAAATTATACTATAATTATTTAGGCTTAAAAAATATCTTTCTTCATAAATCAATCTAAAATTAATCATTTTCAACTTAATATGCAGTAATTAATTCATTAGAATACTGATCAAGCTTAAGTAATTAATGATCAACAACCTAATGATAATAGGGAATTCTTAATCTCTTTAATTAGTAATTTAATTAGGAAAATTAATCAAAACTTAAGCTATTTTCTTAATTAACTAAAATTAAACTAATTACCTTGATTAATTACAAAGCTTTTTTACTCTCTAAGTAATTTTTGTGAGATATTCTCTTATTTGCAAGAGAATTCTGCCAGGACTCCGAGTCTGTGTGAAATTGTGAACCAAAAGGGTCCTATTTATAGGTTTCTGGCACTCATAAGCTTTCATAGGCTGAAAATGCCAGTTGCTTGCAGCTCAAGCAGCCCCCATGCTCAAGATGGTGTCCCCTACTGCTAATTGTGTCCCTGGCAGGTCAGTGATGACCCCTCCCATCAGCTACCAGCTTTAAAATTCAAATCTACTATAGTTTGACCTATTTTTGCTTAATTGGTAAATATCTGGTAAATATATGTAAAATATCAGGGAGGCCTTAGGAAAAGTCTATGCTCAAATGATTACTACAACCATCCAATTTTTCTTGGCAATTTAATTTTCATTGAATCTTTCGGAGGGACTAGCGGGGTCAGTTTTGGTTCGAACTTCAGTTTTGGTCCGAACTTAATTTTGAAAATTTCTAGCCCTGTGTTTGCTATGCTTAAGATTCCAAAAATACCATTTTTAGCTAATTTTGATATAGTGCTTTACATGTTTCTATGTCCAATGCTTTTCCTTAAAACTTTAAGTAGATTCCTCTGCAGCTAGAAAGATGGAGACGTTACATCTTCTAGCAGAGTCCTCTTTATTTTATCAACTTTGCCAATATGTTTTAAAATCAAATTGATAAAATGCGCACAACATGGTACCCATGTTAATTTCGGGTACTTTTCTTGGATTGCGAGATATGCGCCTTTATAATTTCCAGCATTGTTTGTGACGATGGATGTTACATTCCTTGGCTCTCTTGCTTTTGAGATGGCATGCTTATATGTCATTTTAAGAAAGGGAATTGTTTTTTCTTCCAAAGCCATGTCAATGGCTTCTAAGAATATTGAACCTTGGGTACAAATTAACATCAAATTGATCAAAGGCTTCTTCTGACAATTGGTCCATCCATCCAAGGCTATAGGGCACCCAAAGGTAGAAACATATTTCAACACTGCATATTTGAGCGTACTTTCTACCTCATCTTTTACTTTGTCAACATACTCTATGTGCATTTTATTATAATCTAGCATCACAAATCGGTTTTTAGCGATGCTCATCAATGCATCTTTGAAGATAGGTTTGCACACTACATTCAATGGAATACCACATGCGAGAAATGCTTACATCCACTTCAAATGCAGCATGTATAACCATTGTTTATCAAAAGCTTAATGAAGAGTCTGATCAATAGATATCCCTTTTTCGATACCATCGATGTAATTTCTCTCCAAATTAGATGCATGACTAGACGAACCTGCTTTAAGGGACTTTGTACCATGCACTTCACTCTGGGAACAACGATTAGGAAATTTTTTCTTTCTGTTCTTAGTGCACATGGAATTCGTCTCCTCATTCACAACATGTCCTTTTTCATCTATTGGATTTGTTCTCCCTTTATTTTTACTCTCAAGTATAGCCTTTACCTTTTGTGCATAATCAAAAAATCTTTCATAGATGTCTCATGGAGGTTAACTGCAAGGCCCCACATTTCTTGGAACTTTGAATAAATGCTCTTTGATCCTAGTAGCATTCATGTGGTGACAAGACTTGCACTTCAAGCAAGCAGTTTGTCTTGACACTATTTCATCCATATACGTCCACTCATGACCACAAACCATAATGCACAAAAGGGATATGTAAAGAATAGAAAATTGTAAGTTGATCCTTCTATCAACCGCACACCTGAAGTACACTATATATTCATTGATTTTGTCAAAAATTTGATAGTAAGTAGTCAACCATTACTTGCATCAATTCCATTGTAAGCACACTTTAAAAAGAGAATATAATTCTTTGTTTAGATCTTTGGAATGAATTTCACATAGTTTATACACTTACAAATGATAAGAATCATACACTAAATAATATTTTGTCGCATCTGAGCATCTCAAGGTGATGTTAACCATTGGCATCCACTTCTAGTAGTCATGCACCCTCGGGGAAATCACTTATCAAAAGACCCCTATATCATGTGCGTTCAAGAGGTAATTAATAATACCCCAATATACATACTATACTTACATTGTGAGCCTATTTAAAAAACCCCCACCCCCCTCTGTATGTATACATTTTTATACATTTTAGTCTTTGAATAATCCTCTCCGGTTAACTCACATGATATCATACACATTCTAAAAAGTGACCGCCCCGGGCATGCACCGGGCTTGTCCGTCCAATAGGAAAAGGGTAAGAATGATCGCCGATGAGAGGCGCACTCTAATTGGAACATTCAAGGGTTAGTTGGCTAAGCATGGGCGCCCAAGTGTGAATGGGTGAGCTCATATAAAAGTCACCTAAACCTAAAAATCACTCATTCTCTCATTTGTGCAATTGAAGAGTGCTCTTGCTCCATCTCCATCTTCTTCTTCATCTCCTTGTGTGTGTGCGTGTGTATGTGTGTGTGTGTGTGTGTGTGGTGTGAGAGAGAGAGAGAGAGAGAGAGAGAGAGTGTGTGTGTGTGTGTGTGTGATCGAGCATTGCGACAGCACGTAGCGGCGGCGAGGCGGTTGAGCGTGGCATGGCGGTAGCTCCCTCTTCTTCGCGGCGAGGAATCCTCCACGAAGGCGATCATAGGGTGGTGAGTGACACACCCTTGCTCTCTTAAGCTTGCTAGATTAATCTGGTTGTGTGTTTGCAACCATTTGTGGCTCGCACACAGTGTACGACAAGTCCCTTGCTTTGACACGTGCAATAGATGCACACATTTTTGGTGCCGTTGTCGGGGATATGCCCTACACTAAGCTTGAATAGTACTCTATGCTGCTTTGTGAGATGTAGGAAAGGTAGAGAAAGAAGGTGTGTGGCTGTTGAGAAGGATTTCTGAACTTTGTTTTTTGCTAAAGAGTACTTTTTCTATTAATAAGGTGTTAGATATTTTTGCTACAATGTACTGTTTTCTGTTGATAAGGTGTTAGATTTAAGGTATTACACTTATAATGTTAGATATGTAAGGTGTAGTAAGTAGATCTGTTAGTTAATTAGTTGTTGTAGTATTGTGTTAAACAGTGTGTAACAATAGCTCTGCTAGTTGCAAGTAGGTAGGTTAGGTGTGTGTGTGTGCGCACGGTGCGTCTGCAACGACCTTATCCTCCTAAAAGATATATTTATTTATTTATTTATTTATTTTAAAGGAAGGACCAAGATCGGGAACATTCCCCAAGCCCAAGTCCAAGCCCAGGCTCAGACCTCAGTCACCCTTTGGACTTCCTTATTTTAGTCTCACTCCTAAGTAAAAATTGACCCTTTTGAGGACCATCGGAGCTTTGGGTAACCGAGCGCTGTGTTGTAAAGCACACCACAACCCCCTGAGAAATACGCTTGTTTTAAGCTATCATACGCTCTAATCCAAATACCGATCGTCAAAAGGCATCAAAAAACAAGTGAAAACGGGGTGCAAAACGCCCAAAAAATCGAGCGGTTAACCTTCAAGGGTATTCACCGACGCTTGTAGGGTGCCAAAGGCACATGTATCTGCGCTCTGGTCATGTGCTAGAGGACGAGAAACTATCGAGCACTTTGACTTACGCGGGTTCTCAATACCCACCTACCTTAGGTTCCGAGCCCTCGACGGGGACCCAAGATAGTACAACCCAAGACCCAAACATAGCGGCTAGTGACCCTTCATCTGACTACGATATTATGGAAGGGCATCCTACACCAAACCCCGAGCAAGTAAAAAAAAGCGTACCTGTCTAGGCTCCACAGCCTGGATCTAGTGTGTTTAGTCGCTTTATAGAAACCTTTAGTAGAGCTACTCGCTCTGAACCTGCGGCTAGTGAAGTTAACGAAGGTGAGGGAGAGGTAGATTCTCCTTTGGTATCTCAGGGGGAGCCTATACTCCCCAAGAGTGTCCACGTAGATATCATGTCCCCTGCTTTCATGAAAGACCCTACAAAGCAATCACCCCCCGAAGTTCTACTACCCGATGGTAGGAGTCTTGCAGAGGTGCAAGAAGTTGAGCGCTATATGCAAGCGGCTAGGGAGAGAGAAATAGATAGTTTCCTAGAACACCACCAAGCCATGAAGGGAAAGACCCCTGGGACAACAGGCATATCAATTGAGCAATCAAGTGCTCCTGAGTTAGTAGGCAATGTGGGTCAAGCTGTGGGGAACAACAGTGATTTCACCTCAAGGGAAACCTCTAGTACGCTAGGCCTAGAAGGGTTATTTCTCAACAAAAATTGGGAATATGACCTAAAAATTGAAACCTTGATTGACCTGTACACGGTTACACATACCATATAGGTTGGTTAGAAGTTGTTCAATCTACTTCTAGCACCACAAGTCTAGAGGAGCGGCAACAGATGGTCTGCAATTTCATCCATAGCATCATCTAATCAGAGAGGCAAAACCAAGGGATTAACATTCCTTCAACGGGCCTTATGAGATTCTTGGATATGGGCAAGGCCAGACAACCAACACTATCATAGATGGAAACTCCTTCAGTGAGTCCAATGGACCCTTCATATATGTGTCATTTAGAGTTTCGGTACAGTCTAAACCCACAAGTAGTAGTTTTACTTTACTCATCTATCTCTCAAAGACACTACAGCTACGATACCTACTCCGGTGATGAGTACAAAAAGCACACCTTGGACCTCGTTTGTTAGCATTGCACTGCTACCTAGTAGCACAGTGCCCCCAACAATACCTACAGGTGTGCATAAAGCCTATGTACCTGTCACACCTCATGCCCACGTAGCTCCCACACCCCCAATTATGTCAAGGGCTTACACTCCACAATGGCATTATCGGAGCTCTTATTCAAGTGGGGCCATACCATTTAGCAATAACATGTCTTATCCGGCACCGGCTATGCCTAGGGCCACACCTATGAACATTGGACCACCACGTGGTAACACCACCATACAAGGTATGGGACCTGAGGGCTACGCGTATACCAAGGCCAAGGCCAACTCCCATCCCACATGTAGTTCCAGGAGTGCCTGTACCTGCAGCCACTATACTTGCTTATTTAGGAGATTTGGCAACATTTGCTCAAACCATCGGTTGATCTATTGCTGAGAATATGCGTAACACACCTGATAGAGATCCTAGAAGTAAGGCAGTACAAATAGCCAAGCTCACACAAAAATTTAGTGGAGACGGGGATGCGAGAAAGCATATCGAAGTGTTTGAACAAATATGCGATTCTCTAGGAGAACACAATGACCTGCATAAGAGTAATGCTTTAGGCCTAACCTTAAGCGGGAAGGCTGGGGATTGGTATAGAACCCTAAGGGTGGAAAAAAAAACGATTTACCCTACTCTTAGGAGACTGTTCTTTAAAGAGTACATGCGAGAGGGAGCGCTTTGGGGTGTAGCCTCTCACCTCCAGAAAGCCCAACGAGAGGAAGGAGAGTCGGTGAGAGACTTTATTAGTTGCTTGAAGCATTTGAATTCTCATTGTAATCCAAATGAGTGCTTCAATAATAATCAATTGCTTGATAGATTCATTAGGGGATTACGACATGAGGATATCTACAATGGCCTAGTCATTAGAGGTATCAACACTTGGGTTATTTTGATAAATCGGGAATACTGTAACTCTTATTTTACAGATAAACCTTGTAATTGATGAGCCGGGGTTACAAGCTTTCAGATTGTATCAACCTATCATTACCTATCTTTAGTTAGAGCTCCCAGATTATTAGTTTTGACCACCAAAAACCTTGGCTAAGGTATAAAAGCCAATTTTTCTAAGTTATTAAAGAGTTTTTGGATAATGAAATGCACAGCGTGAGCTAACGGCGCTCACTTCTCTCCTTCTGCGCTTTTCTCCCTCCCCGATTGTCACATTGCAGTCATGTTTGTTGCATTGCAACCGCAGGTAAGAGCTCTACGCATTGATGTAAACACATCACAGTATTTCATAGCTTTTGGCGTAGTTGATTCGTGGCCTTATTTCATCATAAATAGAAATTTACACTTAAAAATCAAAAAACTAAGCATAGACGAGGTATTGGGGCATCATTGCTAAGCATTTAGGTGCATTCTGGGTCAAAAACGACTAGGTCAAAAATCCATGTTGTAAATAATTGCGAATTTTGGTACTTGACCTAAAGTGGGATTTGAGACACCATAATGCATGTGTGCTTAGGTCTTATAAACATGGTCCTAGAAGTTTTCATTACATTTGGATGTCATTTGATGTTGTAACGGACGTGATTTATTTGCCGATGAGCGGATTGGCTTTTGGTGATTTCAGTCACTTGAGTGTAGCTTGAGATAGATGCGATGTTGTTTGTTTTTTTTCGAGAGATTGACAACCTCTTGTAGCCATATGCACTAGTCGAGTCATCTTCATCCCATGGATTGACAATTTAATCGTGGTTCTCACTAAATCTGCAATAAGATAGAAGTGAGATTAGACACCCGTCCCACATTTGGCGCCGCTGTTGGGATCAAAGAGACCTAAACTAGGGAAAACCAGGAGCGTCTTGTGATGTTATCCTTTAACTTCTTGAGATAGATGCCAGTTGTTTGTTGTTTTCCGAGAGATTGACAACCTCTTGTAGCCTTTATGCACTAGTCGAGTCAGTTCATCCCATGATTGACAATTTAATCGTGTTCTCACTAAATCTGCAATAAGATAGAAGTGAGGCTAGACACCCGTCCCACATTTGGCCCGTTGTTGGGGATCATAAGAGACCTAAACTAGGAAAAAACACGAGCGTCTGTGAAGTTATCCTTTAAACTTCCTTCTAGGGATCTCCTAGAGTAAAAACTTTCTTTTAGAAACCGCATATGCTTAAAATTTTCATCTTTTGTGGTGTAGAGGGTAGCTTGGAGTAATCGTACTTGTCGAGTGCCTTTAGGATTGTAGGGATTGTAGAATTAGATTAGATTTGAGAATGATTGATAGACGAAAAACACGTCTTAAGATCAATGCTCAGGAAACCTAAAAAACAAGAAAACGAGTGTTTATGGACACTTTCCAAACCCCATTGCATGAGGAACTTAGGAGTAGGTAAGTAGGAATCCGAGGTGGATTTCAGAACATTGCTCTCTCCGAAAGGAATACATTGTGAGTTGTTATTTGAAGTTGCAGATTTCAGGTCTACGGTTTACAAATAGCACAAAGACTCCAAACCACTCAATCCGACTGTGAGAGTATGCTTAAAAGTTGTATGAACCAGTGGGGTAAGCTCAAGGGACACTTTGAGGTAAAAAAATTTCAAGAGTTTGCAAAACTCAGATTATTTACTTTTTCTTGACATTTTAGGCCAACATTAAGTTTTGACTTGATTCTTAGGCTTAAAATAGCTCATAAAAAGGTGTCCATGAAAAAAGTGCAAAAATCTTGTTCATTTAAGCCTGAGTAAATAATCGCGATCGCGATTATTACTTTTAGCTCAAATTTGACCAAGGTGATTCAATGAACCATTGCATGTGTACAAACAACTTTTGTAAAGGCACATTGGATTTGGATTCAACCAAACTAGCAAAAAAATGGGTAAAAACTAAGTTTGAACTGACTTTCTGAAACTTGGTGTAAATTGGAAAAAAAAATTTGTCCAAACTCAATGAAACTTGATTCATAGGGCTTATATTGATGTGATAGACATTTGTACATGCCCACTTGACCAAAAAGATGCAAAAAGTTATCAGTGGAAAATAATCGTGATTATTTACATCTACCCCATTTTTCAACTTTTTGACTAAGTTAGCATACCATTGTAGTTTTTCCATGTTGTATTAAGCCACAAAACCAAGTTTGGTAAGATTGGATCATTGGATTAAAAATTGTGACCAAAATTTGCAACGTTCAGTCTGCGGACAGAAAACTGTGACCATTTGGACAAAAATAGTCCAAACTTGATGAAACTTGGCTAGAGACCTTAAGTTGAAGTGCTTAACGATCTGTATCAAGATTGAGACAAAAACTTGCAACAAATTAGTAGAGTAAATAATTGTGATTATTTACATCCGCTTCAAATTTGTTATCCTTGCACATTTGATATATCACCAAGGTCAAGCATATCAAGTAGACCACACAAATCATTTTTGGTGAAATTTGGATCACAAAGTGAGACTTAAGCCAGATTCTGAAAATCGAGTCTACGGCACGAATCAGTTTTGATAAACTTGAACAGATTTTGTCCAAACTTGTTGAAAACTTGTCCAGGAGACCTTAACAAGTTGTACACTTGCAAATCAAGCCAAAAAGTGTAAAAATCGACAAAGTAAATGACCTCGATTATTTACTACGGGCACACAGAGACACCAATTTTGACTTTGAGCTTGTACAATGGTAGACAAATAATACAAGGCCATCGGGAAATTTTGGGTTCAATTAGATCCAATTGATACATGTTCACTCAGTTTTCGAGTTGCAGATTAATCCTTTGATTTTTGCCAAAGTCGAGTTTGAAAATTTCAATTGTTGACTCAATTAGCTTGATTTGCAGTGATACACATAAACCAATCATAATAGCTAGCAAAAACTATACGATTCTGGTGAAAGAATAGCTAACTTGATCAAATTTGTACAGGAATCACGTTGCAAACAAGGAATCGGTAGCTTGACAGAAGTTGCAATCCAGTCAAGTGGAGGAAATTGACAACAAGTCAATCCAAAGGTAAGTACTCTATCTAGGGCTTCATAAGTCTTTATGAACCTTAGATCTGGTCATGTACTAGGAAATCAAGGCATACTTGGAGAAACCTCCAGTAGAGTATCCACTATAGAAAGTGTGAATCATGCAATTCTTTGCACACTATCCTTGATAAGTCTCAGACACTTTCTGAGATTCAACATCTAAAATGTCTTCTTATTCGACTCACTCAAAAACCGGAATGACAATGCGCTACAAGCATATACTCTCATTTTATAGAACTAATCGCCATGGAGCTCAGGTTTACCTGGATCCTAACGAAGAGCACATTGATGACCATGGTATTAAATTCGAAGAGGAGATCGGGGCAAACAAACAAGGAAAAACGTACATGGATAGAAACGTAACTCGGTATTTACAATTCAAAAAACCCTGATGTGATAGACAAATGGGGGTTATAAGTAAATACCATAATTCTAGATATAGCCACCAAAGAAGGACCACCAAATTTAGAATTCAAGGAATTACGATCAAGTTGATTTGAAGTCTTTGAAACGGCTTAGTACTGATAATCCTAGGATCGGAGTCTATTGTTGGGAGGATAGAAATGTAAAAGATCTTATGTGGACTTTGCATGCCAAATCAGGATAACTAATACTCATGAAGATCATCTATATCTTCAAGATCAAGAATTTGGGATCAGTAGATCTACCAACCTACCTGTTTAGGGATTGTTATAACAACAACTTTGTTATGATGATCCTGGAGGAGGTAGAACAAACCAAATATCAAGGGTATTCAATAAGGGATTGGATGTTGGGCCAAGGACCAGAAACTATTCCAAGAGATTAACACATGAGAGATCATCTGAGAGTATGTTAAGAAACCAAAAACCACCTCATTCATGAAGAAAACCGGGTGACACTAAAGCGTCAAACCAGCTGATTTTCCAAAAATGGGTCAGAAATACGGTGGATCAGGGGATCCTTATGACCACTTAGCAAGCTTTAAGAAAGTGCTAAGAGCCAAACGCATATTTGATTTCCATATTGAATTCAAGGGGTTTGGAATGACATTAGAAGGAAAAAGCATTGACATGGTTTCAAAACATTCCACAAGGTCAATCATGGACTTGAACACATTAGCTCAAGGATTTGTAGCTGCTTGTTTCAAAACAGGGATCAAACACAATACGGTGCTCAAATCTACAGGTTTAAATAGAAACATGGTGAGTCTATTAGGGATTGTGCACCTCGAATGAAACAATACATTGCAAGATGCCCAGGGCTAGAGATACCTGTAGAAGAACGACTCGTATCATTGTTTCTAGAGAGATGCTAAATAAAGAACTTCATGCTATACTATATAGCAAGAAGCATACAATCCTAGAAGAGTGTGTGTCAGATGCTATTGACTTAGGAGACAATTGTGATATTTTCAACGAAGAAGATGTCCCTAAGGATAACCAAAGTGAGAAAACAGCATCCACTAACCAGCCTGACAAAAAACCTCAAGCCATTTGAAGCTTATTGCATACAATGTTGCAAAAAGGAAGGACCCTTTTCGGAAGATTGTCCAAAAAATCCTTTAAACAAGGGTAAAACAGTAATAAATGTATTCAAAGTGATACCTAGTAGCTCATCTGAGAGTGAACTGATTGTTCCAATCAGGTAATCACCAGAGCCCAGGCTAAGAAAAAGAAAATAACTCCTCTGATGATTTGGAGAATACAAAAATTACCTCTCAAAAGACCAAAAGAAGCAAGAAGCAAGAGGTATGAGATGAGAAAGCAGAAACAAAGGCTAAATCGAGGAGAAAGCAAAGAAGCTATTCAAGAAAAGGTGAAGAAACTGGAAGCAAATCAAAGAAACAATCGTGAATCTGGAGGATCAATTTTGGTTGATAAAATTTTTGAGCCTATTAATGCAGCCTTGGAAACCTACCAAGCAGGATTAAGCAGGCCAAAACATGGAAAACAAATGAAAAAATTATCCTTTCTCCAGACATGGAAGCAGCTAAGCTTGAAGCTTATCAAAATTTGGTAAGATCACGCAAGAAATGCTGGGAAAAACAAAAACCCAAGCTCGACAATATGGCAAAACCTGAGGAGCTTGTGGTAAGAGACAATCAAGAAAAATCCAAAGTGGTGGTAGAACCCTACATTGAAACAAAAGAGCCAGAACTTATAGTGTCGGACAGCGAAGATGCCTTAGATGGGAATTCCATTCGTAGAGGAAGACTAGCCAGGACACTTATGGGAAAAAGTTAGAGAGATCAATGATGGGAGCCTAACTCTGAAGTCAACTCCTATAGAGGAAGTTTGGTTAGACAACCTACCTCCTGATATGGACATGGATGTACAATCCTTGTATGGGGATTGCGGATCTGAAGCTTCAGGGATTTCTAAACCATGACCTTGAAAACATTACCCTCTTACTTGGGAGATAATGAAGATGAATCCATAGTGTGTAAGACCACTCAAGTAAAAAGAGTGGAACAGACCCTAGAAGTAGACAACATTCATTCAATCATGTCTACACCCATCCAATACACTCTTACTTTGGGAGAGCTGTTAAAACTTAGACCATATTATGGAATTATCTACAGAAAACCCTAGAGAAGGTGGGGATAACGGGGCTAATCTCAAAAAAATTGGGAAATCGAAACAAAAATGGACAACAAAGAGATTTGATCTGTTCCAATAAACAAAGTCGGAGAATATTACGAATGGGAAGAAGGAAACACCACCCTTTCAGTGAAATATATGACATTGAAACCATGGCAATACTGGATAGTGGAGCAGGCATAGCCATAGCAATGAAAGCACTATGGGAATCCTGGGGACACTCAGCCATTAGACAAACTCGAATGAAATTGCAATTGGATGATGGACACATTGAAAGACCATTAGGAATACTTGAAAAAATGATATTTAATTCCTGTGGGAGTTGAATATCAACACACGTTTGCCATAGTAGACGTTGGGAAAAAACTCAATTACGAAATCATATTGGGAAGACCTTTCATGTGACAGGTACAACTTATCCAAGATTAGGGAAACAATTATTTGTACTTGAAGCAAGTGGGATCTATAACATGGTTAATCTAAAAGATCACACTTATAGAGTTGTCATGAAAACGCCCATATAAGAGTTCGATTCAGTCTCTTCGGCTGAAACTAAGCTTCCATCATGGTTGAACAAAGACACTCCTATTTGGATGTGTGGAGCTTCAGAAAATGGGAGCTTAAAACGAGACGAATGTATTTTAAAAAGGGATTGTACGGTGTCGAGAAATTTGTGGTCTTGCCAGGAAAGCACCGGGCTTATGGCTGTGAGAGTTTGTGAGAGAACTCACAACAAAACTATATGAAGAGTTAAACCATAGATGCCATGAAGATAGGGTTTGAAAAGAAGTGCAATCAAAGAAGACTCACTCTTTCTCTCTTACACTCACACACACAAAGAAAGAACACAAAAGAGAATGTCAAAAAAATACGAAAATGAAAACATCAAGGCTATGGTCATATCGTATCATGGGTAATATGAAAGGGTTAATAGATGAGTTAATGGCATTCAATCTTGACTTACAAATAGGCTATGAATTGTTCTTTGGAATTGTAGTTTTGTGCTTACCATAATATATATATTTTGTCTAGTGATTGGGATTAATTGTGTGTACAAATCCTTGTTAAGGCGGTTACGCCGCTAGCGGAAGCTAAATAGCTAGAACTCAACCAACAACAGAATTTGTCAGACGAGGACGAAGCTTGACCCGCAGGCGCATGGAAACAACTAGGTGGGTGTCAAATCACCTACTCGACCTTCTAATGACAATCACTACTAAGGAAATCAAATCTAAGTTCTAGAATACGCAAGTGACTGAAATCCGTACTACGAGCGAATGCTATACGAAACAGGATCTAAAATCATTGAATCGATCTCAAACTCAAGGGGAAGTCTATACACTAGGTAAGAACAACACCCTAAAGACTTGAACTGCAAAATCAACCTATAACCACTCCGTGCGGTAAACGCGTATGAAGACAGGCCGAAAAATACAGGTGATCGAAACTTGACCCCAATGGTACTAATGTGTAGCTCTACTCGTTGTGGTTCTATAGATATGCTGCACGCTCTATTCCGACACACGAGTTGGAAGAAAACTCACACCGAAGCTCGTAGGAACTTACCACACATAGAAGCCGATAGCGCGCACTCTTGGTATCAGTGCGTAGCTCTCGCCGTTGCTAACACAATGGCGGTGTCGCTTCTCCAATGGCGGCTCCGTAGCTCCCGTAGCAAGTAGATAAGACTCTCTCTCTCTCTCTCTCAGACACAGTCACGGCGCTCAAAAACTCACTTTGATTAATAAAACTGAATCTTTTTTATGTTACAAAAACTTTGGCGTATATACCTCAGCCTTGGAGGTGAGAACATCTCTAACTAATTACATCAGCGAGTGAAATTACTTCGGGATTACAAGCTGGAAACTCAATTGAGTCCCGTTACTTAATGAATGGCTCCATTCAAAATCAATGTCGGAAAGACATTTATTACAATCAATGGTTACAAAAATGATGAGTGTGAGCAAAAATGTGGGTGTGATCCTCTGCTCGCTCAACACTCCCCCCCTCCGCGTTCATGTCGTCCCTGACATGACTTTTATGCTTGGTCAATAAAGTCTTGTCGTCTTGAGCATCTGCAAATGTGATTCATATCGTAGGTTGCCGATGGTCAAGGTTGGGCCGAATATTTTACTTTCGTGGGTGAAAAAGCCGGTGTAGAAAGCTTCTTCGAATGTTTGCATGTGGAAGCTTGGCAAAAACATAATCCTCTGGTATAGGAGGTGCAACACTTTTGGAGAAGGCTGCAATGAAAGATCATACATCATATCAGTCACTGTGTCGGCCGTCGATAGTAGACTCGAGGTCGTGGCTTTATCTGGCGCGAACACTTCAATGCAAGCTAAGAGAGTCCTGCAAATTTTCTTGAGCATCTGACACGAAAGGTCAGGAGAGCCAGTAAAGAGCTTGATGGTGCCCGTTAGGGTTTTCACCATGTAGGCTTTACCTATTCTCTCTCCTGCCTTTGGTCCTGGCATCCTGGGGTAATTAAGCCAATTTGGCTTCTTTTCTATAATCCTGCCATGCTCTTTCCAGCTTCTGACTCTTGGCACCGGGCAGAAGGTTGCATTCTCCCGAATCTCCTTTGGTGCCTCCACCAAGTAGATGAGGTAGGCTGGGTATTTGTTCAGCCAACCTTTCCTCCATCTAGGTTGTGAATCTACTATCTTCTTTGATTGTTCCTCCTTTGTGATGTCGCCTTCGTAAAGAGCGACATACTGCTCCTCCTCTATTCTCTTTTTCGTTTTTATCACTTCAAACTTCATCAAAGGGAAAGGCAGGCTGGGTTGCATCCACTCTTCATGGAGCACTTTTGTGTCTAATCCCTGAAGTCTAATGGAGATGAGGAGTCTCCTCTCCCATTCCATTTCCGCCTTGGCACTCTCCTCTGCTGACTTTTCTATTTGGTCATGGAGCCTTTGTTCTTCTTCTTCAGAGATTCCTGAAGTCGAGGCCACCTCGTGAACTGGGGCTGGATCTTCAATTGTGGTTGCCTCTCCAGCTTCGGTAGCTCTATGGCTGCTCCACCTGATTCTTCTTGTGGTGTCTCTGTCTCTCTTCTTTGTTGCTCTTGTAGATCTTGGAGCTGTTTGCGGAGGGTCTCATTCTCTGTTCTTAGTGTTTGATTTTCTAAAGTGAGCCTCTCCTCTGCTGCCAATGATCCCTCCGCAATGTGCAACCTTTGCACTTGCTCTAATCTTAGCTCTCTTTGTAAGCTTCGGACCTGGTCTTCCAGAGCTGGTACAAGAGCTCCCTCTTGTTCGGTTCCTGCTCTGCTAGCTCTAGGGTAGTCCTGAGTCTAGTGATTGTTCTTTCTTGGAGCTCGACTCTTTCCCTTAGCTCAATGAGCTCATCTTTAGCCGCCTCCAAGTCGTCTTCCATCCGCTCCCTTGCTTCCTGTGCACTTGTTACTTCTCTTGAAGCCTCGGCTAGCTGGAGTATCAAGCCGTCTCTCTCGTTTTCCACGTCGTAGAGTGATGCTTTATGACTTTCAGATTCAGTCATAGCATTCTCTAATTTCCTCTGCAACTCAGCTTCCCTTTGTTTGGCTGTCTCAATCTCCACTTCCTTTGCCTTGGATCTTTCTTTGATCTTGCTGAGCAGTTCATGCACCATGTGCATGTCTTTTTCATCTTCATCTGTCAACTCTAAAGCTTTTTCTGCCACCACCTCCACTGGCTTTGGCTCTTCTAGTACGTTCTGCTCGTCCAGTTTCTCTTTACTCTCTTTTGTACTCTTTTGTTTTTTCCTCTGTCCCTCTCCGATCATCTTGTTTTTGTAGGGTGATCCCATAAACTGCCTCAAGGGCCTCTGCTTCAGTGTACCCTATCGCTACCAGATCCTCATAATCGTTTTTCTTTTGCTGAATTGGATCTATCTCCTTTTCCTTGGTCCCGGCCTCCGGCTTTTCCATATCAGCCGTGTCCATCTCTATTGTGGTCTCTTCCACAATGATTTCCGTCTTCTTCGGGCTTGGTACATCAGTAAAGGAGGGCTGATTGTCCTCAGTCATCTTGGCTTTCCCTTTGTTTGCTTGCCCGTCTTTCTCTTGAGGTTCAGTAGACTCATCTACTTTCTTCTTCCCCTTGTCGTCCTTTTTCAGCTCAGCTTTTAAAAGCTGTACTTCCTCTTCAGTGTATGGCTCGACAGGTTGCTGCTCCAGTATAGCCTCTGACTCCTCATAAGCTCTAATATATTGATCGTATTGATCAACATGTGGCCTGGCTGAGCTAGTTCCGACTTTGGTGGGGTCTGGCACCCACTTTTCTTCAAAGTCCCCCTTTAGAGCTCTTTCCGCTCTAAACTGCTCCACCAGTCTTTCCATTCTTGCCGCTTTCTGACTTTTGGTTTGCTTGGGAGCAACCTTCTTCTTTGCTTTCTTCATAAGCGGCTCATCCACATCCTCTTCAGGTTCTGAAACTATTTCTAGTTTCCTGCGTGCTCTTGTGGACGCCCTCTTGGATACTTCAGGCTGTTCTTCCTCCTCATCGGCTTCTCTAAGCCACTCATTCTGGGAGGGAACCTTTGGCCATTGATCTCTGGCTCCAATAGCTTCATAAGCTATTCTTGTCAGAACTTCAGCTCCTCCTATATACTTTGGCTTCTCGTTGTGCATGGCAATTACTTGCTCGTGGATGTGTTGAGCGTAATTCACCTCTTTTGGCATATTTCTCTTCAATGCCCATGTGATGGTAGTTGCAATGGCATGGGGTGGTGTCGTATACTTTTGCGGTCTTTTACTGCAAATATGGAGAAATTGGTTGTACAGCCGGCAAAGGGTTGCCGCTCTTTGGTCTGCCATATCTCCATAGGTTGCATTCTGTTTCTTGGACCCATAAACCTCTATAGCCTCCCTTCTTCCCTGACAGAGCTCCCTTTGTTGTGCAGCTTCAATGCATCTGCAATGAGCTGTGGAGTGATCTGTACCTCTACTTTCTCTCCATCTATTGCTGTTAATGTGGCTTTCCCATCCTTCTGAATGGAGGTTGCCAACTCATACACTCTTCTTGTATCTACACCTGATGGTCTCGAGGTGAAGAATCTGTGCAAGTCTGCCCTTTCCAGGTACCTGCTGATGTTCTCTGACCTGCTATAATCCACCAATTCTTGTGGGATCATCGGTATATCCACCGCTTGCCCTTGAGGATCTCTGAAAGTCCCCTGGTAGATCTTTATTCCCTCTTGTTCCAGTACTGCTTCCTCCACCCAAGTTTTGGTTGGCTTGAGGGTTTCTGCTGGAATGTCAAAGGGTTCTGCTTCTGCAAGAGCATCTTTGATTGTCGGTCTTTTTCTCTTTGTTGCTGATAACTTGGCGGAATCCATGGATCCTGTAACTCCAATTTCAGAAGTTAGCGTCTTTTTAGTACTGAAAGCCGAAATGAAGCTTTTAACTATTCAAATGACTTGAAAATTGAAACATGAGCTATTCAGGGCCTAAGGATGCAGGGTAGGTGAAAAAATATGCAAACTGGGCTCAAAATCATGCTGGAGACATCATACGCGTATGATGTCTTTTGTGTCAAAATGACTTCATATTGGTTGTGCTTGTAGCTGATAGTGTATACATGAGTATCATATGCTTGGATTTGAGTTTGGATACCATTTGGTCAAGTTTTGGCCAGTTTAGTCCAGTTCAGGCTCTTGGCAAAATTTTGAAAGGGAATTGGATTTTATGATCCAAATTGGATAAAACTTGGTGGTTCACCTTCAAATGGCATGTAGATCACTTCTGTTTGGTGGTTGAAGCCCTGAGGTGCCAAAATCACATAGTGAGACATCATACGCGTATGATGTCTTTTAGTGTATTTTTGGACCAAATTTCTCTATAAGCTTGGATTTGGCTTTAGATAGGCTTATTCAGTGGATTTATGAAGTTTGGATAGATTTTGGGCTAAAAATGGCTCTGGAGACATCATACGCGTATGATGTTTTTTCATCAATTTTTCATGGGATTGGTTCTGTGGACTCCCCATGTACTAGTGAAGGACTGTCCCTACTCAAATCTTGGTTTGGACTTGAGAATGTTGGATTTGGGCCAAAAATAGGCTTTAGGTGAAGGATTTTCCCTCAATTGGGCTAATGGGGTGATCCACTTGACCAAATGGTTCCAAACTTCATATGTAGCATGTATTAGATATATATAATGGATGTATGATGACAAATGAGCAGTTTTGGCTCTGTAAGTGCAAATAGACATCATACGCGTATGATGTCTTTTGTGTCAAAATGGTGCTTTTTGGTTCCAGATAGCTTGTAGATGTGTTAATCAACAATCCTACAAAGTTTCATTGAGTTTGGAGTTATTTTGACAAAATTAGGACCAAAAATCAATTTTATGGCCTAATTTGGTCTTTTTGGTTTTCCTTGGGTTTTCTAACTCCAATTCTCATGATACTTGGTTCATAGGATGTGATTAACAGTGGAATGAGGCTATGCACTCAAATGTTGAAATGGATGTGAAAATCATGCTGTGAGACATCATACGCGTATGATGTCTTTTCTTGAAATGTTGGTCTTTTTGTGCAAAGAATGCTTTGTGCTAGTGCCCTAAGCCCTGCTAACTAGTTTTCAACTTAAAAAGTCATCAGTTTAGCTAAAAAGCCCCCTTATAGGCATTTCAGTCTCCGAAGTCGTCTTTTTGCCTTGGAGTTGAATTTCTTCAACTTTTCTTCTCGAGAGTTGCATTTCCAGCTCATTGGATATGTTGTGAAGCCACCTATTTGGTTGAACTTGACTTTGGCTCCCCGTTCTCCATCTTTCTCCATTTGGTTGCCCGAAAGCGTCTTTTTCACCATCGGTAAGTGAATCAGCTTTCTTTTGGGTTTTGCTTGCAAACATAAGTCATCCATGTATATTTGAAGCTGCTTGTGAAGTTTCATGTCATTTGGTCGTCAATTTTAGCCGTTATGCCAAAATGACGCTTTGTGTGTCCGCAGCCGAATCGGTTGTTCCGACCTACTTTTGGTGATCCAAACCTGGAGATACTCCATGGTTGCATTGTCCTTGATGTGGTTGAACTTCCTGTGAAGTTTCGTGTCGTTTCGACAACTTTTTCCTGTTTGCCTCTTGCAGGCTCTGTTGACCTAGGGTTTTTCAAGTCGTTCTTTCTCGAGCTTTGAGTGTTAGAAACCCATCTTCTATGCTAGGGTAACCCACCTCTAAGTTCTTGCAAGGTTTGGTTAGGCGGTTGTGCCCCTACCTAGCGTTCTTCCCCATTCCCCGTCTGCTCTTGTTTCTTGGTTTTGGTCAGTTTTCGCGACAAAAGTTAACGATAAGCATCAAAAGCTTATGGCAACGAGTCTACCTCTCATGTCTGGTGTCCTCTGAGCTCTCGTAGCAGTCGTAGAAGGCGGTAGAAGGTCGGATGCTCCTGTGTGCTCTTTGCTCTCTCCAAGAAGGTAATAGTGGAAATGAGCTTGAAAGTGATGTGAAAAATACTTAACTTCGGGCTTCCCTGATCACTTGTTACCAAATTTGACATGTGCTCCTATCTCGTCGTGAAATGCACTTTAGGATTTGAAATTTCTCAATTTGGACTCCGTTTGACCTGTTTCTGAGAAATCTGTCCACTTTGCCAAAATTCTGTCATTTCGGGCTTTCCGCAACTTTTTCAGAATTGTACCCAATTTTTACCATGGGTTGCCCTTGTCATTAGGACCATCACCGTCTATTCTTTTCTTTTTTCCGATCTCATTTCCGATCTCATTTCACCTGCTTTATTATTTTTCTTTTATTTTTATTAAGAAAATCATAAAAAATAAAGGAAAATAGCAAATTGAAGCCAAAAAATTCCACACATACACAATAAATAGCTGGTAACCTGTGTATATGAATATACACTTATTTGTGATTTTTGGACTTGGATTACCACTTTTTAGCTCCAAAAACACTCTTATTTAGTGATATTTACACGTCTAGAGACCCAAATTCATCATTTGATCTCTTCTTGTTGCAAAACAAGGTATATAAGGGCATAAATATTATCAATATCCGCAATCAAACATAAAAATTGCAAAATCATGTAAGACACTGCCCTTGTAAATAATTTTTGTTTTTCTTTGTTTTTGGCGCTTGTAGCTGCTTTGTAACTCCTGTATACCTGTATACCTCCCCCCTCCTAGTCTGAGTCCTCCCGGACGACTATGAAGTGTCTGTGGGCGAAGCATTGTAGTTGTTTTGGTCATAAGTTCCCAATGCAATTGTAGAGCGATGATACAACAGTCTTTCCAATAAAGCTGCTCTTTGTTTGATTGAAGGATTGGTGGTGGGTTTTGGGTTGGTTTGGCACTTCGGTAGTAGAATCAGTAGATGGATTCTTCTTTACTTTGTTGTTCTTTTTCACAATCCAAATCTGCTTCCGCTTCACTTGTGCTTGCCACAAACTCTTTGCGACCCAAACCTGCTTTGTTCTTTGTGTTGATTTCCTCAACTTGAAATACCTAGGAGTGTCCGTTGATTGTACTGAAGGGAGTTCCTGTTTACAAATCTTTGGGATCCAAATTTGCTTGCTATGGCTTTGTGCCGTCATGAATTTCTTTGGAATCCAGATCTGTTTCACTGTCCTTGATTGTCTGGAATCACTCTGTTGTCTGGTATTGAAGACTCTGTTTTCCACCTTTGTTTTCTCTGGCACCACCTTTTTTGGTCTCCATATCAACTTTGACTCCGTTTTTTCCCAAGGTTGAGCTGTTATATTATTGCTTGTCTTCCTTATCCACTGTTGAGAATTCCTCGTCGAAGAGTAATCCGGTTGTATAGAAACTTTTGGTTGCCATTGCTTCTTCTTTTTCTCTGGTTGTTGTTTACCTTTGTCTTTGGATTCGTCCTTTGGAGTTGGCTCTTCTCCTTTGGTGAACTTAACTGATTGACTTTCACCTTCGTATTTGATAAGCACTGATTTAGAACTCCAGTCAATCATTGCATTGTATTGCTTCTGCCATGGTTATCCTAGCAATAATGGATGTTTACCTTTGTCTTTGGATTCGTCCTTTGGAGTTGGCTCTTCTCCTTTGGTGAACTTAACTGATTGACTTTCACCTTCGTATTTGATAAGCACTGATTTAGAACTCCAGTCAATCATTGCATTGTATTGCTTCTGCCATGGTTGTCCTAGCAATAATGGATGTTGTGTAGCTTGGTCTTCAACCACGTAAAACATATGAGGATACACATACTGGTTAATCTGTATATGTAAAACTGTGCATCCGACAGTTTTGATTGAATTCTCAGAGTAACTCTTTAACTCTTGCTTGGCAGTTTGTAGTTTAGTGTCATTTGCCAATTGTCTATACAAACTGAGTGAAAGTAGGTTAGCTTGAGCTCCTGAATCCAATAGTGCTCTGGCTTTGATTTGGTTGGTTCCTACTTTGCATTCAATGATGGGTTCTTCTTTGTCATTATCCATTTCTGTTATACTGACTGCGTTTATTCGTATTGCTCCTTCATTGCGCTGTTTCTGACGCAGTAGTCTTCTTTTCTCCATTCTTTCCTTCGCCTCGGCTTGCGCTTCCTCCACAATCATTTTCTTTTTCTGGACACGCAGCTTTTCTTGATGTATTTTGAGAAGCATGTCTTGGGTTAGCGGCAAAAGATACTTTTTCACTCTGCATCCACTAATCCAATTGGGCATTTCTTCTCCGTCTAATGTAGCAAGCTTGACGGCTCCACTTGGTGATAGATCTTTAATCACCAGAGGTCCCATCCCTCGCTTTTTAAGCTTCTTAGCATGCTGTTTCAGAGTGTAAACTAGGACATAGTCCCCAACCTTAAACTCTTTAGTCCGCACATGCTTATCAAAAAATTCTTTTTGTCGCCTTTTTTGAGCGTAGATAGAAGCTACTGCTTTTAGGCGAAGCTCATCTAGCTTTTCCAGGTCATCTATTCTATCAGAAAGCTCGTGCCCTGTCCACTCTAGATCCTTAGCCACCCTTAAGGTTGAAATCAAGAATTCTATTGGTAAGATAGCATTTAGCCCAAAAACCATGTTATATGGGGTCGTTCCTATTGATGTTTTATATGCTACCCTATATGCCCATAATGTTGAATGCAACTTCTGGTCCCAGTCAGTTCTCGACTCAGATACAATCTTCGTAAGGACCGTGCATATGGTTTTGTTTGTTGCTTCAGCTTGTCCGTTTGCTTGTGGATGATACGGGGCTGATTTCCTATGGATTACCATGAATTCATCTAGAAGGATCTCTATCACTTCATTTATAAAATGTGTGCCTCGATCACTCACAATTTCTATTGGCAATCCATATCGTACAAAGACGTATTCATATAGAAATTGTGCCGTGGTCCTGGCATCTGCTTTTTGAGTTGCCTTTGCTTCGACCCACTTTGTTAGATAGTCTGTAGCCACAATGATGTATTGTGCATGAGTCTTATATGCAGGAGGTGAAATGGGTCCGACATAATCAATCCCCCATTTTGCAAAAGCTCTTGCCCCCATCATTGGTCTAAGCGGCATATCATCTCTTTTAAGTGGTACTTTGGTCCGCTGACAGTCATCGCACCGTTTAACGTATTCCTCAGCGTCCATATGTAATGTTGGCCACCATATTCCTGCGGCTAAGACAAGTTTTGTTGTCTTATCACCTGAGAAATGGCCTCCACCTACTCCTCCATGAGCTTGCTCTAGGATTATCACATACTCAGACTCTGATGCGCAAATCCTAAGCTGGTTGTCTTTACCTCTCTTATAGAGTTGATCTCCTATTAAAGCGTAATCTCTAGCTTCTGTCTCTACAGATTTCTGACGAGCTTTTGACGTTCCTTCTGGGAAAGTTCTATTTGTGAGATATTCAACAATATACTGACTCCATTCTGGAGCGATCATTATCTGATATAATGTCGAATACTCTGCTGGCGGTTTTGATGAACATACAATACATACAGTGACATATTCATGTACGCTTTCTTTCATTCCTGGCCAATAGACTCCCAATTGTAACAAATTCCTATATGTGTTCCTTCTTGAACAATGAAATGCACATTCCTGAACATGTGCTTCGCGCAGATATATATTATATTCCTCAGGATTGATGCATAGTCGTAAAACATGATCATGTCCCAATTGATACAACCTTCCTGCAACCAATTGAAGATTCTTGGATTGCTGAATAGCAATATGTTTCTGGTTGTATTCTCTTCTATCAAACTCTCCTCCATAGGTTAATAGATTAACGACATTTTGAGACCACTTCGGTATCATTTCTATGTTGAACAAGTACGTGTCTGGCATGTCGTCATCTACTCCTATAGGGTCTTCTCCATTCGTCAATCGCGAAATATGATCAGCTCTAAGATGTGTTTTTCCTTTCTTTACTACTACCGTGAAGTCGAATTCCAGTAAGATAATGAACCATCTCACTATTCTCCCGGTATTGCATGGTTTATTCACTAGGTAGAGCAAGGCTTGGTGATCCGTAAAAAACACAAACTTGTTGGCTAGAAGATAATGCCGAAATTTCTTCACAGCATATATCATTCCTAATCCTTCTCGCTCTGTTGTGGTGTAATTCTTCTCTGCATTGTTGAGCTGTCGACTGGCGTAACAGATAGGAAAATCCATGTTTCCTTCTTCTGGCTGAGCCAGAATGCATCCTATTGCATATGCCGAAGCATCTATATGCACATGGAATATCTTCTCCCAATCTGGTGATTTCAAGACTGGAGCAGTAATGAGTGCCTCTTTCAATTTCTTGAACGATTCCTCACACTCCTCTGTCCATTCAAAGTTCACTATTAGCCTGTAAAGTGGTTGGCCTATTATAGCGTACATGTAAATGAATCGTCTATAATATCCGCAATGTCCCATAAAGCTCTGTACTTGTTTCGCATTGGTTGGTCTAGGCATATCCACTATAACTTTTATCTTCTCTAAATCCGTGGATATTCCGTTTTGTGAGACAATATGTCCCAGAATTCTGCCCTGTCGGACCATAAACACACATTTCTCAGGATTGAGACAAATGCGATATGTCCTACATTTCTCAAATACTTTTCTTAGGTGTTCTAGATGCTCATCTCTCAGAAGAGAATGTACACATAAGTCATCCATGTATATTTCTAGAAACAACCTTAAGTATTCTTTGAAAGCATGCGTCATCAGCCTCTGGAAGGTTGCGGGAGCATTGGTTAGACCAAAAGGCATAACCCTATAAGCATAATTCCCCACTCCGTTGCAAAAGCTGTTTTATGTTGATCTTTCGGTGCTATGGCTAGCTGGTTATATCCTGAAAAACCATCAAGAAAGGAGTATGCTGTTTTCCCTGATACACGCTCTAGAACATGATCAGTTATCGGCAGGGGATAATTGTCCCTGATTGTTGCAGCATTCACTTTCTTTAAGTTGACACACACTCGGAGTTTTCCGTTCTTCTTGGGTACCACCACAATCGGAGATACCCAATCGGTGTGTTCAATCTCGTATATGAATTCAGCTTCCATTAGCTTATCTATCTCTTCTTTGATTCGCTTAGCAAACGTATCATTATATGTGTATGGTCTCTGTCTGCTAGGCTTTGCGTCTTGTTTCAGTGGGATTGTGTGTTGGCATATCGATGGGTCAACTCCCTTTAAGTCTTTATAAGACCATGCAAACACATCCCTATACTCTCTGAGAAGACTCAAAAGTCTCTCTTCCTCGCCTGGAGACAAATCTGTGGCTATGTACACCGGTCTAGGTGGCTCACCTGGAGCTGCTAAATCAACTTTTTTTGCATCCTCCGGTCCGTCATAAGATTCGTTCTCCCTTCTCTCTCGAATAGGTGGGGTTAATACCACCTTCCTATCCTCTATTGTGAATTTCCTATAGTGAGAGGGAACATCCATGTTTTCCTTGATTTTGGCGTTTTCATCCTCTCCACTCTCAATTTCTGTCGTCCAAACTTCTTTCAGAGTTTTCTTGAGCTCTCTGTACTTGTTTCTACGTTCTAGCTTGGACTCCCTGTGTTCTCTGTTGCACTTGTTCTTTTCTGATTTTTCAGTTTCAGTTTTCGTTCCATTCCTTTGAACTCGATTTCTTGAGCCTCTTTTGTTTTTTCGTAAGCTCTTTTGATCATTGCCTCTCATTCTTCCAGAAACCTTGTCCTTAACACAATCTTCCGCCTTTACTAGCATTAGGAATTGATTTTTTCCTCTTATTCTAGGCATCGGATTGGTTCTAACCCCCTTTGTTTTTCTCTTTGCTCTATAGCGTTTCTGGCGTTGTTTAGTTTGGTTCGGAAAATCATAAAATCGGACATCTGTTATAGTTTCTTCGTTTCCGCTTGAATTGTCCGTTGACTCGTTGTCTGCTTCATTTCCCCACTCAGGATGATCGGGAATGTCGTGAAACACCTCCTCTTCATCTTCCTTTTCCAGTGTATCGTTCTTTTCAGTTTCTTTTTCGAGTACAGTTCTCAACATGAAGTACGGAACCATCGTACCCGTCCTTGTCGCAAAATTTCGTTGTGGGACCATCCGGAATTGCACAAAATCTAGGGTTGCTAGAATGTGTGTCCATTCTAATGGTTCAAGCGTGTCCTCTGGAAAGGGTTCTCCTATATAAGTTTCGTCTTCGATAGCCCTTTCTAAAACACCTTCTTCTCGTTTCAGACTTCCACATTTCGAAGCTCCACACATCCATAACTCCTTGGGTTTACCTAACCAAGCTGGAAATTCGGATCCCGCCAAAGTAGCTGAATCAAACTCCTCCACCGGTGTTCGGTTCACATCTTTGTAGCTATGGTCTTTCAGGTTCACACGTGTAGTGGTTTCCCTATTTCTCAGGTATATGTGATCGTAGCCCCAATCCTGGACCATTTTCAACTGTCTCATGAATGGTCTTCCCAATATTATATCATAGTTATTCTCCTTGCCAAAATCGACAATAGCAAAAGTATGTTCGTATTCAATGCCACAAGAAGTCACTACAACTTTCTCTAATAACCCCATAGGTTTCTCCATGTGTCCATCTGCTAATTGGAGTTTCAACCTAGTCTTCCTTATTGTTGGTTTCCCCCATTTTTTCCAGATTTCTTTTGTAGCAATGGCTACCCCAGCTCCGCTGTCTAGTATTGCCATCGTCTTCACTCCTTGGAATTCAACCGGTAAGGTTGTATTCCCCTCTTCACCTTCGCAATACTCTCCGACCTTGTTTAAGGGTACAGGCTTAGCATTCTTTTGTGGTTTGCTCAGCTCTTGTATACCCTCTTTCAGTCTCGATATTGGGTCTTTTATCCCGAATTTCTCCAAGCATTTTCTTACAGTGGTCCACATATGTGGTCTTAGCCTCAAAAGCTCAACTAGAGTGATAGTGCATGTCACTGGTGTTGACAAGATCTCTATCAATCCTTGTGAGTCCATGAATTTTTCTGATGAGATTCTTCGTGAGGGAAGTGCTCTAATCTCGGATTTTGCTTCATACTCTCCTAAGTATGAAGGTAAGGTATTCAGTGAGTGAGGTTTGCTCTCCATTGTTCTAACAGAGCCCCCATCTCCCCAGTAAGATTGCAGATCCAAGTCCACTTGAGATCCTACCTCAAATTCCACTATGGGAGGATTCCTGATGTCCTTTTCCCAATTTGTCTGATTAGCTTGGCAACTTAGCTCGTTTGCAAAGTTTGCCTCTCTCACTTGTTTCCAAAATTCATTGTAATCCTCATCTCTTCCGTAAGACCTCTGTATGACTGGATGAAAACTCTCTATCTCCTGATCGGTTGTGTTCAATACTATGCGGTCATCCTTGTGTGTATTTTCAGGCTTTTGTGCACTGGGAGTCTTTTCAGCTACTCGTGAAATGATAGTCTCTTGCTGAGTTGGGTTTTCCGTTCCACAATTCATTGTTTCTCTTGGTGGTTCAAATAAGGCTTGTGCAGTCTCGATCATTCTCTGGCACATTTCAAGTCTCTGCTTTTCCAATTCCGCGTTTGGGTATGTCATCCACCTCTGTTCTTGTGTTTGGTTGTTCTTTAACCTAGCTTCGTAAGCTCTCATCAGTGCGTCCAATGGTTCGTGTACTTTGTCGACTAGCACTGATCCCCCTGAGCTTAAGCTCGTTGTTTCTTTGATACTCTTTTGTTTCGTTCTTTCCGGGCTCATCTCTTGTTTCCCGTTTTGACTCTCAAGTTTTTCTAATCTATCTTTAGTTCTCTTTAGTTCCTCAGCTAGAATAGCGTCTTCATGTTCTTTTCTCAACTTCATGCGTGCTTTTCTAGCTTTCCATGTGTTTTTCTGACTCCGCGGTCCTTGACTAACCATTTCAGTCGCTAACTTTCCCTTCTCAGGTTCTCTAGTGGTTTTCTTAGCTTGAGCTCTAATAACAACTTGCGTTGGTATCAGAGTTTCATTTTCAGGCCCACTGCTGGTAGGAATAGTTTCTAGCATATTCAATGTCGTCTTTTGCACTTTGTTTGGATTCTTTGAACAATCCTCAATGAAGTGAGTAACCCCACACTCAGTGCAATAAGCGTTAATTCTAATGATTTCCGTATGTGGACAAACATTCATCAGATGGTCACCTCCACACTTGTAACAGGGTCCTAGTGCTGGTCTTGGTCCCATTTGATTCGTCCTTTGTGGATAGGATGGTCTTTGTCCTGTTAACCCTCCATGAGCTATGAACATCAATGTTCTTGCGTCCAAATTGTATCTCTCTTCGTCAGAAGCACTTGTAACTGTTGGTATTCCAACATTCCCAATCATGCCCCATGGTTCTGGTTGTTTGGGTTCTTCTGGTGGGTAATACACAGTTGGAGACATGTGTGCACCAGATTCTTCATAATAGGCTTGAACAGGCACTAAGGCTTGTTCTTCCTGATTCTCTAAGGTTGGTGCATATCTAATGCTTACTGGTCTTGCTCCTGGTAAAGGTGGTTGTTGTCCCAATACCGGTTGCGGTCTTTCTATCCCCATAGGTCCTGGTACATTTCCCGTTGGGTATCGAGGTACTGGATGTACCTGAGGTGGTGCTAATTGAGCAGGAGTTGCATATTGACGCTCCCTTACATACCCTTTGTTGTAATAGCACTCCTTTGTTGGATGGTTTGTCCATTTTTGTTCAATGGCACACCATTTCAGTGGTTTTGGCAATGGTTTTTGGTATGGTGCCATCCTTTTTAGAGCATCTTCTATCATTTGCTCTACATTTGGCATGGTTGTTGTTTGAACATTCTTTTTAGTGGTAGTCTCGCTCGCTACGGAGGAGGAGCTACTGGATGCAAAATCTGTATCCGCTGACACCTCTCCATAAACCGTACAGTTATCCACTAAGTACAATGCCTCTCTCGTTACTTGCTCGAAGCTTGTACAAGCTTTCAAGTGCAAGTCCTTCTTGAGAGTGTCGTTTCTCAGTCCCTCAATAAAGAGAACAGATAGTTTGTCATCTTGTGGTCGTTCACGTACTGGACATCTCTCAATGTATTGTTTGAAGCGAAGTGAAGTTTCCTTCACTTTTTCGTGTTCTCTCTGTTTAAAAGCATATATTTGTGAGACCGTATTGTGCTTAATCCCTCGTTTTGAGAATTCCTCAGCAAACTCTCTTAGCAAATGGTCAATGTCATGGAATCCCCCTATGTTCAGTGGTTGAAACCATGTCAATGTCGTACCTTCTAGAGTAAGACCAAATCCCTCGTATTGTGTATGGAAATCGGTTATCTGCTCAGCTCTTAAGACTTGCTTAAAGAGTGACACATGTGCATACGGATCTCCTGAACCACCATACTTCTTTGGCATACACTTGGCTACTTGAGATGGTCTCATACGTCTATGGTCTGCTACCAATCTCATTGCTCCTGTGTCCCGGCTAAAGCTTTCTCTAGCATCATGGATCTCATGGGTTACCCTTGTCGGTTCCCCTGCCCTGAATCTACTACTAGGAGGTAAATGTGATGGTTCCGCTTCGAACCTTGGACCTGGAGTGGTATATGTGGGGATTGGAACTGCACTACCTCGATTCGTATCCATTGACTCTCTGGAATGTAATGATCCCATTGGTCCGGGATCCGAGTACTGAGGTTGACTGAAAGAGTCAGCAACCTGAGTTCTTTGTCCTCCTGTTGTCATTGGGTTTTGCACTCCATTTGTTGGTGCTGGTCTTTGTGAGCTAGAAGTAACATAATACTGATGTAGTGGTCCCCCAAAGTATGTATATCCTTCTAATTCTTTCTTGCCCATTGTTGAGTATTGCCTCCCATACTTGTCGTAAGCGGCAATTTTCACTTCCGATCCCTCTGTGTAGGTAAAGACATAAAGTCTTTTTTGGTCTGTCAACTCTCCGATGTAGGGTTCTTCACATCTATAATAGAGATCTTGCTCCCCATTATTATATTTGTATAGCCCCACATAGATGTTATCAGTGTTGATCCTTGTAGTTTCATTCTCTCTTCTTAACCTCGCATCAGGGAAGTTCATTATTGGTGCCTTCTCCTCAAGTTCTTCATCTACTTTGGCTTTGGTGCCCATCAATCCCCACTTGTCCACAATGTTAGGGTTTAGGACTACCAAGTACATGGTACCCTCGTCATCTAGATATCTATCTCCGCTATAGCTCACAGGCACTAAGTCCTTGAACTCACTAGGTCTCTCCTCTATCTTTACACAATAGCGGTCCATTCCATCTTTGTAGATCTTGGCACCTTGCTCATTGTCATACTGGTATTTTATGAGCAATAGCTTCATTGTGGCGGAAGGGTTTGATGATCCTGCTGCCATATTTTCTCTGTTGTTCAGGTTCAAGTGTTCAAGTACATGGTACCCTCGTCATCTAGATACCTATCTCCGCTATAGCTCACAGGCACTAAGTCCTTGAACTCACTAGGTCTCTCCTCTATCTTTACACAATAGCGGTCCATTCCATCTTTGTAGATCTTGGCACCTTGCTCATTGTCGTACTGGTATTTTATGAACAATAGCTTCATTGTGGCGGAAGGGTTTGATGATCCTGCTGCCATATTTTCTCTGTTCGGTGAAAATCTCGTAAGATCTCTCCGAAGAAGTATCAGAAACACTTCCTTCAAAGATCGGCTCTAATGGTTGCACCCAACTTTGGTTTACACTTCCCTCGGTTGATATGACACTTGCTTGTTCCCCTTGTTTTGGTTGGTTATTCTGGAGATTCCCGTCCGATCTCAAATTCATCAATTCCCCTAAAGGACTTTAACTTTTCCGTCTCGGCAATTTGTTTTCCCCAAGTTTTTGTGGTCAGAATTGATCCAAACCGATTGATACTTTGTCAATTGTTTAATCTTGTCAGTTGGACAACTTCTGTTTCATCAAGTGAGAATTTTGTTGCAGTTATGCTGAAAAAGACATTATACGCGTATGATGTCTTTTTTCACAGATTTAGACTATTTTGGTTATGCTCACTCTCAGTAGCCCCCTTATGCTCTGTCCACTCACAAAATTCAGTTTGAACTCTGTTTGAGCAAGTTATGGCTAATTTAGGATTTTCTTGGCAATTTTCCGCTTTTGACTTGTTTTTTGGGTCAATTGTGATCCAAATGGGATGAAACTTGAAATATAACCTCTAGACAGCTATTACAATGGATCTGTGTTGGCAAAGTATCAAAATATGTCCAAAATTAGGTCAAATACATCATACGCGTATAATGTCTTTTTCATCAATTTGGGTCAAAACTTGATATTTATGCTTCCTACAGTGCTTGTAACAATCTTGTCAGGTCAGATATCAAAAATAAGCAGTGGATGTGCCAAAAGACATTATACGCGTATGATGTCTTTTGTCCCAGATTTTGACTATTCTTGGTTTTAAGCCTTCTCCAATGTTTATAATGGAGTTTCAAGTGTTTTTGTCAGGTTTGAATGTAAAAACAAGATCTGAATCCAAAATTTCCTATTCTTTGCGTTTCTAGGACTCCGACTTGTCTTTTTGGGTTTCTTTGAGTGTTAATGCTCTTGTTTTAAGTTGAAATTAGGGTATAACCCCCCTTTTGAACACTTCGGTAAAGTCAAAATTTTTGTTTTGGTCTCTGTTTGGTCATTTAGACATCATACGCGTATGATGTCTTAAGTTGCAGATTTCCAGTTTTTTGGCACAGAATCCTTCCTAAAGCTTTCTCTAGTGCTCAGCAACTCCCAGATACACAGAAAATTTCTCTGACTTTTGTTTATTGCAAGTTTCACTACCAACTCGACGGTTTAGTGATCTAACATGCAATCAACCATATCAAGCAAATACTCCAATGATTACTAGCTCTAGATCAGGATCAAATGAAGTCCTACCTAAGCTATTCCTAATCATAAAATGGGTTTGGTAATTGTGATTTTAAAGAGATCCACTGCCACTCACGGACTAGCAAATTCTTCTTCTATCAACAACTACTCAACACCAACAAAACAATAAACAAATCTAAGCTAAACTAAAAATTACTGTCAACATGGAAGACCCAGGAATACCCCACTTCCTAGTATCTCTCGAGATCTTCGGAGTCCACCACTCCTAGATCTTTTCTAACTAAAGTATACAAAGTAGTTTATACGACTCACCTCGTAGGATTAGTCTAAGGTCACCTACTTAGGGCTCTCGTCCCCGGCAGCGGTGCCAAATGTCAAGGCGGTTACGCCGCTAGCGGAAGCTAAATAGCGAGAACTCAACCAACAACAGAATTTGTCAGACGAGGACGAAGCTTGACCCGCAGGCGCATGGAAACAACTAGGTGGGTGTCAAATCACCTACTCGACCTTCTAATGACAATCACTACTAAGGAAATCAAATCTAAGTTCTAAAATACGCAAGTGACTGAAATCCGTACTACGAACGAATGCTATACAAAACAGGATCTAGAATCATTGAATCGATCTCAAACTCAAGGGGAAGTCTATACACTAGGTAAGAACAACACCCTAAAGACTTGAACTGCAAAATCAACCTATAACCACTCCGTGCGGTAAACGCGTATGAAGACAGGCCGAAAAATACAGGTGACCGAAACTTGACCCCGATGGTACTAATGTGTAGCTCTACTCGCACGCTCTATTCCGACACACGAGTTGGAAGAAAACTCACACCGAAGCTCGTAGGAACTTACCACACATAGAAACCGATAGCGCGCACTCTTGGTATCAGTGCGTAGCTCTCGCCGTTGCTAACACAATGGCGGTGTCGCTTCTCCAATGGCGGCTCCGTAGCTCGCGTAGCAAGTAGATAAGACTCTCTCTCTCTATCTCTCTCAGACACAGTCACGGCGCTCAAAAACTCACCTTTGATTAATAAAACTGAATCTTCTTTAGGTTACAAAAACTTTGGCTTATATACCTCAGCCTTGGAGGTGAGAACATCTCTAACTAATTACATCAGCGAGTGAAATTACTTCGGGAGTCCCGTTACTTAATGAATGGCTCCATTCAAAATCAATGTCGGAAAGACATTTATTACAATCAATGGTTACAAAAATGATGAGTGTGAGCAAAAATGTGGGTGTGATCCTCTGCTGGCTCAACAATCCTCTTGGTTCATAGCAAGATAACTACGCTTACGTCAAAAGAAAAGTTATATTCTATGAGAGGTAGTATGATGCGATCCGGTGATAGAAGTATTTCATTAAGCCTTTCTGGGCCAAAGAGAAACACTATACGTTGTTGAAAGTGTATTTTTTGGCTAATCCATACGTTAATTCTAATAGATCGTACAGAGTGAAAGCGATAGAAATGATCATCATGTGGGTTATTCATCTAGGATAGTATGTGAGAAATGTAGATATGAGAGAAGTGAAGAGATGAGAAGTTTCCCTCCCAAGCCCTATTCTTGCCCGTAGGCAATAAGGATACTGTGCGGAGAGATGTACCTGTAGAAAAGAGAACCCAGAATTTGCAAAGAGGATGAATTACTAAGAATGAGAGAGATAGGTTTGGTTAAGGAGATGAGATTAGATACATATATATATATATATATATATATATATATATATATATATATATATATATATATGTGTGTGTGTGTGTGTGTGTGTGTGTGTGTGTGTGTGTGTGTGTCGGATTAGAGATGAAAAAGAAAACAACAAGAAATCAAGAAAACATCAATGTAGAACACATCTTACTTGACAAACCCTTCGGCACCATTATTGATGGAGAGAGAAGAAGAGGGGAGCACTCCACTTTGATTGATACGCCAAGTACAACACCTTCTTTGATTAGAGTTGATCTTCCAAGGATAGCGTACAAGAATGGCTAGTCTTCCTCTAGGAGAAAGTGTAGGCTTGGGTTTATGTTAATGGGGCTAAGTACAATTAGGCATTACTACTCACTCCCTCAAGAATTCCTCTCATCAATGGCTTGAATGCTTGAGTTCCTTTTCAAGGAAGAAGAGGTCCCCTTTTATACGTGAAGGGAACCCCCAAGGGTTTACACAAGAAGAGAGGAGCCAGTGTGAATAGGAATTGGAAAAGTTGGAAATGAGCTGTCCCTACATGATGTGGGCAGACTGGGGTCTAGTATTTTGATCATATCTCCTCAACCGTGGCTCCAAATAAAAAAGTAAAAATATGGGCAGAAACTTCAGTTCATTAGCTACGATTTTCATTTTAAAATAATTTTCCAATTCGGATTGGAACCTTGTGTAAAAAAATCATCAAAATAGGGTCCATTCCTGGCAGCTAAAGTCTTCCCGTGGTCCCCTTAGCTTAGACTTTCATTTAATTCCAAAGGACACCTCATGCCATATGAAAGCATGACATTGCTCCTTGACAAATTTTTGTAATCATGCTTACAATAATGCATTAAAATAAGTGTATCTTTGAAATCATGCCACCTAGTGTCCCACTAGGATTTGATTCCCTCCTAGTAGCTATTTAAAAAGAAATATAAGAAAAGTATAAAAAATACATAGAATATATATATATATTGGAGTTTACCCTAGATATAGGATCTAGCTAGGGTGTGAGATGATAATGCGATAGTAGAAATAAAGAATCAATGCTTTTTGCCCCAAGTTAAAGAGGCGGAGCTATTGAGCTTTTCCCATAGTATTTTCTGATGGTAAAGTAAGGATAGGTTACCCTTGAGAAAAATAATAGGATGAGATAGAAGGATTATTATTATACTTAAATATGTATATGTACATTATAAGAAAGATAATTATGTATCAAAAAAGTTACAAGATAGATCTTGTAGCATGCGTTCCCACTATGTACGTGTTACAGCACGACATCCACCCCCTCTAAACCTGCACATCCTCCGGTATGTGCCACATTATTTCTTTGTAAGATCAGCCCTCTTGTATATCTTCCTTGCTTTCTTCTTCACTGGATGATTCCAAATCTTCATCTTCACTTTGATCTTTACCTGTGGTTTGCTCTTCTTCCTCATCAACATCTTATGGATCATTGTCTCCTCTTCTCTTAAACATTTTGATCCTTTTTCCTGCAATGGGAATCTTTACTTCTGTACCATCTAGTTCAGACAAGCTGTAAGTAGCATTTTCATGCACATGCTCTACAACATACGGTCCAAACCATCTTTTTGAAAACTTACGCATGACTGTGTGCTGGTTATCAAGGCTACTATCATACACCAAAATCTAGTCACCTTTGTCAATTGCTTTGCTCCTGAGTCGATGTCGCTTATCAAAGTATTCCTTGTTTTTCAACCTTGCATTTTTGAGTCATTCTTTTGCAGCTTCAATGTCTCCAGGTCTTCTCTCTAGCTGCCTTATACGCAGTGCAAGGAGATCTTCCCTGCTAAGCCCCTCTTGCCAAGGTAGTACATTCCATGTGGAAATTGTATCTTCAATTGGCACCACTGGCTTTTGACCATACATTAGATCCGCAGGCATGTAGCCAGTTACTGAGCTATGTGTTGTACGATCAGCCTATAAAGCATATGGTAACAGTTTGGCCACTCACCAACTCTTCCTTCACAAGCCTTGGCCAAAGCTTTGATGATAGGAGGATGCCCTCTTTCACTCTTTCCATTGCCTTCAGGGTTGTAAGATGTGGTAAGAGAAATCTTGATTCCTAATCTAGAAAAGAACTCCCTTGCTTCTTTGGCATCCAGCTCTCCTCTATCTGTAGTGATCTTTCCCACACAACCATAACGGAAAATCACCTCATCAAGAAGGAATCTGCACACAGCTTCTGTGGTTTTAGCTCTTAATGCTCTTCCTTCAACCTAATTAGTTAGGTCTTCTCGTGCAAGAACTAAGTATCTCATCTGCCAGAGTCCTAAAGGCATTGTGACTAGATCCACAACCCATCTATAGTGCATGGCTAGTGGATATGTAGGGTGCAATCCATCACGATGTCGAACATTTGAATACACTTGACAAGTTACACATGTCTCTACAAACTGAGATACATCTTTATACATACCCTTCCACCAGTATTTTTTTTTCAACTTGGAGAAGGTTGCCTATACACCCCTATGTCCAGCCCATAGACTCTCATGAAACTCTTGCATGAGCTTTACTTGAGTCTCTTTTTTACATATAACCCTTTGTGGTGTACCACCCTTTTGTTTAGGATGCTTCCACAAGTAACCATCCCTCAAAAGGTACCCATATGCTTTCCTGCGTATCCTCTTGAATTCTTGTTCAGACCAATCATCCTTTTTTGTTAGAGTACTCAAGTAGCTTCCAATAAGAAGCCAATCACCTTCATAAAGCTCTTTCAAGAATGATTCAAGTAGATTAGTCATGCAGACATTGTTACCTTTGACATGAGAGATAGAATAGAACTTTGTGCCTACATCATCTCCCTCATCAATCATTTGTGACTCATCTTCATACCTTGCCCTTGATAGCATATCTGCCACTGTATTGTCTTTACCTGCAATGTGCTTAAACTCAGGATTTAAGGACTTAATGTAGGCAATCCACCACAACATAGCAATGTCTGGAGTTGAGCAGCTTGTAATCATCCCAAGAAGTGGTAGACAATCTGTTTCTACAACCACACATGCACCAATTAGGTACTCTTTCCCACTTTTCAAGGTTGTAACCATACCCCATAACTCTCTCTTTATCTGTGGATAGTTTCTTTGGCGAGCACTTAGCACCTTTGCTCCAAATCTTACCACATACATGTGTCCTTCTTTGTCATCTTGCCCTATTGCCCATCCAATCCTTGTAGGACTGGTGTCTACTGTCATAATTACTGGCCTTTGACACTCATAGTCTACCTTTCTCAAAGTTGTTGCTGACTGGAGCAACTCCTTTAGCTTTTTCATGGATTTTACATGGGCTTCTTTCCATTTAAACTTCTGATTCTTTCTAAGCAGCTGATAACGAGGATCAACTACATGTGCATAATGTGGAATCCAAATAACATAGAAGACAAATGCTCCCAGAAACCTTCTAACCTGAGTGATGCTAGTGCACATTTCTTTCATTCTTTGGATGGCATCTACCTTTGTTGGACAAGGTTTCCTACCATATGGCCCGCACATGTGCCCCACAATAAGCACTTCATTGACACCAAACATAGACTTTTTCCCTGACAATGTAAGATTCACTTCTTCCAACCTAGACAAAATTTTATCACAATCATTTATGTGATTTACCACAAACTTGCGACATCCCTTGAGATCCAAAGCTTCATCTTTGTCAATTTCTTCACATCCTTTGATAGGCAAATCATCAATGAAAGGCATTGTGATTTGAGGAATAAAGTCACGTAAGACCTTATTCATCCCATTCATCATATGTGCAACCGAGTTGGTTGCTCCCTGTGGCAAGGTACACATCCTTACCAAACCCGAAGGTGTCCTCATGGTTGTCAAGTCTCTGCTTTCAATTGCAAGCTGAAATTGATCATACCCAGAGTAGAGATCCCCCATTGAGTAGATTGCCCTCCCTGCAAATGCCTCTGCAAACTCATCCACAATTGGACCTGTACCTACATTTCTAATTGTCATCTTGTTCACTGGTTGCATATCTTGGATAAAGCGTAGAGAACCATTCTTCTTTGGAACTGTGAACCACCTGTTTGAGTATGGAGCACAAGAAGGCTCCAAGATTCCCATTTTGATTTTCTCATTCAGTAGCTCTACTAACTTTGACAAATGAGCCTTTGGAACCGGAATAGGCCGCAGATTCCAAGGCACATGAGGTATTGTGAAAATTACCATATGAGCTACAATAGAAGGATCAACACATCCTATCTCATGTGGCTCAAATGCAAAAGCCTTACCATGCTTTGAAAGCATTTCTTTGAAGCACTTTGTCTCCTCCTATGTTAGAAACTCCTCGCAACCAATCTACAAGTCTTGGAAAGACTCCTTTGTGAAGGTATGCCCAATCTTTTTAGGATTCCTCAAACTTGGTTGTAAAGAAGCCTGCTCAATCTTTTCCCCGTTGTTGGGTGGTAAGGGTGAAGCTACTGGTTTCACCTTCTTTGCTACACTCTTGTATTTAGTTTCAACATGGACTTCTGGGCCAATTGTTTGGCTTTCTTTAAAGGCTTCTATTACTTGATACATTTCCATAGAGCAAACTTCCACAACTTCATTTTCAAGATGCAAATTAGACCCAATTATAGCATCAAGCTCACCCATAGTATCTACAAAAGAAACTTGTTTACACAAACCCAAAACATTTTCAGTAGGCTCTAGCAACCCACTCTTTTTCATGCCTATTTGTACATTATGCACATATTTCCTCTCACATCTCTTCAAATCTTCAAGTTTTGTAAAACATACTGATCTATTCTTTGTTACCAAGGAGCTCGTTGAAAACGCTTCACCTATTTTTGGATCAGGCAAGACCCTTTTTCTTTTTGTACCACTGCAATCCCGCTTTACAATGGTACTTGGCCAAAACCCATCATTTCTCTATGATCATGAAACTCTTTGCTCACCTTTGGTAGAGGATGTTCTCTGAGGTTGTCACGATTTCTTTCATGGTTCACACAAACTGTGAGAAATTGGATAGCTCGTTTACCATCTTTGCTACATATCCTAGCATATGCTGAACCATCATCCATTACCTTTGTTTCCATTCGAACTCCCACAATGTAGGGTTGTCCAAGGATGAGATGATATGAAGATGTATCCTCTACAAAGAAGTTTTGGTCAATCTTTACATCACCTATTGTTACCTTCACACCTAGACATGCTGCATACAATTCACCGAATGAATTGTTTGCCACTTTTACCATCCAACCATGATCTGTGTCCATCGGCCATTTGCACTTGTTGTAGAGACTCTTTGACATTATGTTTATTTCTGAACCATGGTCAATCAAGGCAACAAATGGCTCTTCAAGATCACCTACCTTGACCAAAGTTTTTGTAGTAGCCCTTGCCCAGTGACTTCGTGAATAGTAGCTCCTAGGAATATCTTCAACTTCTTCATCATCATTTGAGAAATGCACTTGCTCACTCTCCCACTAGATTGGTAGCACCCTACCACAGCTCCATCATTCTCCTTATTTTGTAGTTGCATCCCTTGTGTCTTTGAGGTTTCCCCTTCAACCTGTGGATGAGAAACTTCAGCAAGGGTTTGTCTCTTCCTCTTGATGATGTCAATGATCTCCTCATGGAATTCACGCTTTGCAATGCCAAGAACTTCTCCCAGAGTAAACTCAATCTTGCTATTCAAGATCCTTTCCTCCAAGACTTTCTTTAAATCTGTAGCAACCTCAATATCAGATTGTAGTTTATAAGTTGGGCCTTTTGTCTTACCTTTTGTTGGCTCTTTCTTCTTTCCTGTTCTAGACTCCTCCATGAGTACTTCAGGTGGAGATGCTCCTTGTGTTGAGGGTGTTTGAGAAGGCATTGAGTTGCTTCTTCCCCCACTTCTAGAAGCTCTTTTTGATGGTCCTTCATCACATTCTCACGTCTACGCTTCTCTTCTACAATTGCCTCATTTTGTTGGCATTTTGTAATGTAGGCATGCACTGACAATGAGTCCACTGGATCATTCCATCCTGTTTCTAGACGTATGCAATCACCTGCTTCATGTAGAATCTCTTTTGTAAGATTTTCCTTTTTAGCTAATTGCATGACATTTGGCCAAATTTGACCATGATGGTCACTCACCTCTTCATCACAAAAATGTTCAATTTTTACTCCATAAGTAGCTGCCTCAACTAAAGAGGTGGCATGCTTGGTTGCCATATCTTCAACTAAGGTTTACATTCCCCCCTTCCCAAAGTTATTTCTCAAGGGTAGACCTGTATCTCTTAAGTGAATTTTACCATCCTTAAAAAAGACAACATCTTTTGACAAAGCATCACTAAAATCATCACAATCCCTTCTTACATGGTCTATACTATCACACCAAATACATCTATTAACAAACCCTTCTTTGGGCTGTTGTCTCTGCCTAGGAAGTGGCCCTGATGGTTGGCCTTTTTCTTCAAGCTTTGCAAACTTCACCTTCAAGTCACGCATTCCCTTCACAAGCTCATCTAGCATGGACTCATCAAACTTAGGAGCGATAAAAGTAGGCTTTACCATTTTGTCAGAAGTTGAGGTGGAAGGACTTGTAGTGTTTACTACCATCTTGTCCCTTCTTCTTTGTCGTTTGGCAAGCAGTGAGACAGCACCTTCAACCTCATTCCAATCGGTCTTTAGTCCTTGCTCAGCATCTTTATCTTCAAGAAGAAGCTCTAAATTTTCTTGAAACTCTTTACCTACAGCTTGTAAGAAAAGATCTGTCTTCTCTGCATCTAGTGTGGCTCTTTCTGTCCTGGTGAGTTGTGCATAGCGCCGCTCAAATTCCCTAAGTAGCTCTGTTATTGATAGTCCTTGCTTTGGCTTGACTACCCATTCTAAGAATGTCCTTTTGGTCACTCTCTCAGAGTCCTCCATGAAATATTCCTCCTTTAAAGCTACTTTGAGTTCTTCCCAATTTCTCCCATGCCCATCTTTAATTACCCTAACATGCTCTCTAATTTCTGGAGCAACAACTAGCTCAAAGCTTTGAATCATCTCACCTTCTGACACGCGATGCAGCTCCATCTCCTTCACATACTCGCGCAAGTACTTGGTTACATCTTTGCCATTGAACTGATCCATTCTATTGACGACTGCTTGTATGGCCTTCGTTGCAGAAATCTCCCTTCTTTCAATGGCATGTTGTTGTTGCATGAACATTGCAAATGCTTGAAACATTTGCATTGTTGCTGGGTCAAAATGCATACCCTGTTGCTCAACATGATCACCCATGGTTATCCACAAAATCTCACCCTGGAAGTTTCACGTCGGGTTCACCAAAAATATGTCGAGAAATTTGCGGTCTTGCCAGGAAAGCACCGGACTTATGGTTGTGAGAGTTTGTAAGAGAACTCAACAAAAACTATATGAAGGAGTTAAACCATAGATGCCATGAAGACTAGGGTTTGGAAAGAAGTGCAATCAAAGAAGACTCACTCTTTCTCTCTTGCACTCACACACACAAAGAAAGAACACAAAAGAGAATGTCAAAAAAATACGAAAATGAAAACATCAACGCTATGGTCATATCGTATCATGGGTAATATGAAAGGGTTAATAGATGAGTTAATGGCATTCAATCTTGATTGACCAAATAGGCTACGAATTGTTCTTTGGAATTGTAGTTTTGTGCTTACCATAATATATATATTTTGTCTAGTGATTGGGATTAATTGTGTGTACAAATCCTCTTGGTTCATAGCAAGATAACTACGCTTACGTCAAAAGAAAGTTATATTCTATGAGAGGTAGTATGATGCGATCCGGTGATAGAAGTATTTCATTAAGCCTTTCTGGGCCAAAGAGAAACACTATACGTTGTTGAAAGTGTATTTTTTGGCTAATCCATACGTTAATTCTAATAGATCGTACAGAGTGAAAGCGATAGAAATGATCATCATGTGGGTTATTCATCTAGGATAGTATGTGAGAAATGTAGATATGAGAGAAGTGAAGAGATGAGAAGTTTCCCTCCCAAGCCCTATTCTTGCCCGTAGGCAATAAGGATACTGTGCGGAGAGATGTACCTGTAGAAAAGAGAACCTAGAATTTGCAAAGAGGATGAATTACTAAGAATGAGAGAGATAGGTTTGGTTAAGGAGATGAGATTAGATACATATATATATATATATATATATATATATATATATATATATATATATATATATATATATATATATATATATATATATATATATATATATATATGTCGGATTAGAGATGAAAAAGAAAACAACAAGAAATCAAGAAAACATCAATGTAGAATACATCTTACTTGACGAACCCTTCGGCACCATTATTGATGGAGAGAGAAGAAGAGGGGAGCACTCCACTTTGATTGATACGCCAAGTACAACACCTTCTTTGATTAGAGTTGATCTTCCAAGGATAGCGTACAAGAATGGCTAGTCTTCCTCTAGGAGAAAGTGTAGGCTTGGGCTTATGTTAATGGGGCTAAGTACAATTAGGCATTACTACTCACTCCCTCAAGAATTCCTCTCATCAATGGCTTGAATGCTTGAGTTCCTTTTCAAGGAAGAAGAGGTCCCCTTTTATACGTGAAGGGAACCCCCAAGGGTTTACACAAGAAGAGAGGAGCCAGTGTGAATAGAAATTGGAAAAGTTGGAAATGAGTTGTCCCTGCATGATGTGGGCAGACTGGGGTCCAGTATTTTGATCGTATCTCCTCAACCGTGGCTCCAAATAAAAAAGTAAACATATGGGCAAAAACTTCAGCTCATTAGCTACGATTTTTATTCTAAAATCATTTTCCAATTCGGATTGGAACCTTGTGTAAAAAATTCATCAAAATAGGGTCCATTTCTGGCAGCAAAAGTCTTCCCGTGGTCCCCTTAGCCTAGACTTTCATTTAATTCCAAAGGACACCTCATGCCATATGAAAGCATGACATTGCTCCTTGACAAAGTTTTGTAATCATGCTTACAATAATGCATTAAAATAAGTGTATCTTTGAAATCATGCCACCTAGTGTCCCACTAGGATTTGATTCCCTCCTAGTAGCTATTTAACAAGAAATATAAGAAAAGTATAAAAAATACATAGAATATATATATATTAGAGTTTACCCTAGATATAGGATCTAGCTAGGGTGTGAGATGATAATGAGATAGTAGAAATAAAGAATCAATGTTTTTTGCCCCAAGTTAAAGAGGCGGAGCTATTGAGCTTTTCCCATAGTATTTTCTGATGGTAAAGTAAGGATAGGTTACCCTTGAGAAAAATAATAGGATGAGATAGAAGGCTTATTATTATACTTAAATATGCATATGTACATTATAGGAAAGATAATTATGTATCTAAAAAGTTACAAGATAGATCTTGTAGCATGCGTTCCCACTATGTACGTGTTACAGCACGACAATGGATGAAGCTTATATACCTGAACCCTTTTCAGAGCATTTGTTTGAGCCATTTGAGTGGACTCAAATTTTAGCGACAATGGATGTATGTGTGAATACATCTATGCCTACTCAATTTTGCAATGAGGACGGCGATGACTAGTAATTCCCATCCAAATGATTTCAACCCTTCACATTGAAGATGTATCTCCAAGTGGAGCAGTTAAGCTATCCATCCTAGATGGTGAATGTTTGGCAGCACAAACACAAAGTAGTAGATGACGTTCAGCTATGCTATTTTTAGCATATGCTTATGATATATTAGCATACGTTGCTTCATTTTTTGACAGAAAAATCATTTTGTATATATACTTTTGACATATTTACGGGCTCTACATGAGTTCCAGCTTGTATATTTGATGTTACCATGATGCCTAGGACCTATAGAGATGCACACAATTCTATGCATCTCATGGGCAGCTGGATATATTTTTTATGCCCTAGGTATAAAAGTGAAAGTTAGGTCATTTTTTAGGGATCCTCAGGTGAGTTAAGCTTTCATGGAAAGCTTGTAGAGAAGATAGAGGTGAAGATTTTTGGAGTTGGAGCTTCCTCTTGTGTGCTCACCTACTTTCTATGGCATGCAATGGAAAGCTAAGTGCTCTTGTTCTTCTTCCTCTTTGTCAATTGTGGTGTGTAGTTAAGCATTGATTAGTCTCTAATTAGTGTTTCCCTCTCTCGTTTATCTTCACTTTTACATTATTTGTGAGCTCATTGAGCTTTTGATTGATGTGTGTGTGTGATTGATGAGAGTGTGCACCCATTGTCCTCTTGATTGTTGAGATTAAAGAAGATTAGAGAGTAGGCATTGAGTGATTAGCCTTCTCCATAGCTTTCTCTTCTTCTTAACTCTCTTGAATAGGATCATCTTCTTGTATTTCTAGTGATTCCATGCCTTCATGCACTAGGCGGGTTATCGATCCATTGGTTTGACATTATGTCGGTGGATTGAGCTATGCGAAAACCCCCCAACATTGGCGTCATTGCCGGGGATCGATTACCTAAGCTAGAGGAGTCATTAGTGTGTTTATGAGTTATTAATCATGTTTTAGAGTAGTTTAGATTATGTTTTAGGTGTTGGTGATGGTGAATTGTGGATTTATGGTGAGATTTGGTTAATTAATTTGTATGTTTTTCTCTTTTTTTTCACTACTTTTCTACCAATCCGCTAACAATTGGAGTGCTTTATATGTGTGTATGTCTAAGTAGAGGCTTAAGCATCACTATTTTGATAAGAAATTGCAAAAAAATTGAGTGAAATCAAGTGATTTTTTAGTGTGTAATTAGGGATTTTTTCCTAATTAGGCTCTCTAATTACTCTCTAATCACACGTGATTTTTGTGTTACACATAGCTAAATCATTGATTTGAAGTGTGATTATCATTCTTATGTGTTTAATTTGATTGAAAATTATGCTACACATGAGATTTTGTGTAAGGTCTCTGACCCCGATCAAAAAAGAACACCATTGTACCTTGAAATGAAAATAATGGAATAAGTTACTATTTTTAGCAGTTTTTCAGATTCTGTCAGTGCCATGATGTTTAGAATGTTTTAAAGCTCCGACATGTGAATTAAAATAATTTTTGTAAAAAAATTCCAAAAATAGTAAGTTTTTGGTCACCCGACCCGTCCAGTTTTGATCGTCTCGAAAAACTGCACCCGTACCCCGAATTTCAGAAAAATGCATTTTCGGACCCCGGGGGCTGCTAAATATGGCAGGTACTCGGGCCAGTACGCCTTAGTTAGAGCTTGCTACAGAAATTTTCGGCATCAAAATCCGACTCGTATGACCCGTTTTAGCCTAGAACCAATTTTTCTAAAAATTGTCCGGGGAGGTACTGGGGGCCCGGGACTGTGTGGGAACAAGTTCCAGCCCACTCCAGATCAGCTTTAGCAGCTAGGGCGAGCCCTCTTGCTTTGTGGGAGTCCTGGGGGAGTTTCCAAGCCAGTAACTAAGTCTCAGATTCAGTTAACCAAGCCAACCTAACACTTGGTGGGTAGGGGAACTGAACTTGCCAATGCAGAGACTGAGTGCTCACTCAGATGCTTATAGCAGAAAAAATCGATTTTCAGCTTGTAGGAGCCTATTTAAAGACCTGCACACACACACACAGACACACATATGCTCACACACACACAGTGCACACACACACTCTGGGAAGGTGCTATCGGAACACACACCTTTTGAAGGAGAAGCAAGGAGGGAGGTGCTGTCGAATTCTCGCCTCAAGAAGCTCGATTAGATCAGAGAATCGAGAGGTTTATCAGCCCTTAATCACGGTAACCATAGTTTTATTAATGCTTTCTGCAAATCCTTTTTCATTACCATCTAAATTTCTCGTCTATTATGCTTATTCCTAGTCGTAATTCTCTATAATTACTCTCTAAATTCTCCCTAATCATATTCTATTATGTAATCATCATTCCATAGCTGAATTATCAGTCATTCATCACTCTCAATTAATGATTAGAGCATAATTACCAGAATTTTCTCTCTCTAGGCAGTATAGTAATTAATCGGTAAGCTAGTAATTGTGTAGATTGAAGAGAATCACTCTTTCTATCACTCATTAACATTGTAGCTTAATTAAAATTCACTTCTCTTACGCATTAAGATGTACTTAAGGAGAAATTAATCTGTCATTAAGTCTCTATGAATTGACCTTCCTCACACATATGCAAAAGGTAAATCTGCATCATCTATTTGCTAGGAAATAGTTTAATCATACTTAATTCAATTCTCTGGTAATTCCAATAGTGAAATCCTAATTATTCTTAATCATGTGAGTCGAATAATTATCTTAGAGCCGGTTCCCATAGGATTATGTGCCATCCTTAATGATTGCTTTATGAAAAATCTAGATCTATCATATAGAAGGGATTAATTAATGTCACTAATCTACCCATTGGACTGTTATGATGCTTGCGAACCTTAGCTCTTTCTCCAAGCTAATCATTTAAAGTAGTGAGAAATGGCCCCGGTTAAGAGGACTCACTTCGGTGGTGCCCACGACCACGAGGCAGGAACAAGCAAGGTGAACGGGAAGGGAAAAGCTCCCATGGAGGAACAAATACCGGCCATCTCACGGGCCATCGACGAAGAAATGGAAGAGGTAGATCATAATTTCATTCAAGTTGTTTAATTTAACATTGCACACGTTAGTTAGGAATGAAAATATCCCCAAACATGTTGGAGAAATCCGACGGAAACCTCGGCATTGAATTCACTGTACATTAAGTTCTAAAGTAGGAAGGAAATGATTGATGGGTATGCTGGTTGCAATTAGGAAAGAATGTCTGCTAGGGAAAATTTAGCTCGACATGTTCATTTTATTTCCAATGTTGAATCAGTCCTGACCCCCCTACTGATCACAGGGGGCAGAGTTCCTCGTTAAGGGCTCTTGAATCCACAACTTGCTTTCTATGAGGTGGATACCCACGACTTTCTTTCAATGCGGTGGGAACCCACGTCTTGCTTTCTATGCGGTGGGAGTGTCCATGACGTGCTTTCTATGCGGTGGACGTACCTAGTTGTATGGGTAGCTAGGCGACAACGGGAGGAGTGAACTCTCGCTGGAGGGGGGATGTTGTACCTCCAGAACATTGGAACTTTTATGAATAAGTTTGAGTAGAATTTTTACTAGAATTGTGTCTTGGTGTTGTTTGCAATACTGGTTGAAGGGCTGTATTAACGAATAATGTGATTCGGAATTAAACAAGGAATCTTTATGTTGAACAACCTTTGTGGTAGTAATTAGGTCACATAAGGAAGTGTGAGTATGGGGGTGGAAAGTGGGGGCTTGGCTCAGGTTGCCAATGCCTACGAGATGGGTGGTCCCGATTGGTCGGGAACTCTCTGTCCCCATAGTGCTTACTCGATATTAGTAATGCTCATTGCCCCTAGAGCGGGGAATTCTCGAGAGTACGTGCCTCTGAAACATGGGGAAAAACGCACTCGAGGCTTCTCTCCTCTTGGAAGGTGGGTCTTAGGATCGCTAGATAGCTCAAGTACGCTTCCCCTGTGAGGTGGAGCTAGATCTCCCTGCTAGTAGGCTCGAACTCGACTCACTTTGTGATGAGAGATCGTCCACTAGTCGAACCCCGAACCATTTTGTTTGCTTCCGCAATAGATCTAGTGGCCACCTGGTTCACCATCAGATCCGCCGTTGATACGGTGGGGTGGTGACCTCACATTTTGTGCTTGATTGATTGTAGGTGAATTGCGGTTAAGCGGTTGCTAGTACACACACATGTGTGTAGGCGTCAATTGGAGTGGAAAATCAACGCAATACTTATGTTATTGTGAGTGCATTAACCCATTCATTTGCTGATTTGAATTGCAAGTTTGACTAAAGATAAATTTCACAAAAAATTAGTGTAAATCTAAGTGCAATTAGTGTGCCTATGTGTAGGCAAAGTGCACATTTTTTTAGTGCAAATTATGGTTTAATTGGTGCCAATTGGGTTCATAAAAAGCATTGGATTGCTTGATGTTGTTATGATGATTATGGATCACTTTTTTCATTGCTAAAATTGCGTCAAAATGCTGCCCAATTTTTGCTAGATTGTGTGTGCATTGATTAGCGATTAGTGCTTGATTATGCTTGTGTGTGTACACTTAATTGGACTTGTAATTGATTGCAAATTGATGTGAAATTGGTTGAATTGCAAAGTTCAAAGTGTGCTGATCAATTGTGTATGCTTAATTTTGCTTAATTCTATTGCTAATTATGATAATTTTTAGTCAAAATTAAGCAAAAAAAAAAGAAGCAAAAATCGACCTAATTTGGATGCAAAATGCATAGAAATTTGATTTTGGGTGTAACTTTGAAGTGTTAATTGCAAAAAATTCTTTACAAAATTGAGCGTGTACGCACTTCACGACCTATTTTTAGTTTCGCACGCGCATACGTCTCACTTCTCATAACAGTGTGTGCATTTACTTAATTTAGGTGTGTGTGTGTGCACTTACTTAAATTGGATGTGTGTGTACATGCATTTACTCGATTTAGGTGTGTGTGCACTTACTTGATTTAGGTGTGTGCATGCATTTACTCGATTTAGGTGTGTGTGAGCACTTACTTGATTTAGGTGTGTGTGAGCACTTACTTGATTTAGGTGTGTGCATCATTTAAAAGGGGTGTGTACCATCCTCAATTTGGGTGTGTGTAAAGTGTAGTGCACAAGAAAACAAAGGGGGTGGGGGGTCAAGCACATGTGCATGCTTGTTTTAGGTGTGTGGAAAGGGAGTAAAGTCAACAAAAGACAAGGCATGTGAGAAAAGAATCTAGTGAGAGAAAGAGAAACAAAGTCAACAAAGATAATAAAAAGAGTGTGTGCATGGGCGTCCGAACTTTAAAAACCCAAAAAATTAAAAAATATTAAAAAATTAAAAAAAATTGTTCTCTTTTTTTGTAGGCGTCCCATGCATGTGCACATCTAGTCGGCCTCTTTCGGACCCTGTATTACGAGGATCTCTCTCTTATACTTTCTCTTATGTATCTCGTTCACGCGCGCATTTATGCATGACTAGACACTGAGAGTACATATGTCCGGAGAGTCGTTTGCCTGATTCGCTTACTTGTTTGACATAGCACACTGTAGGATTTAGTGGACTCTCGACACATTGACATCATTGTGATGTGATTTATGAGCCACTATTATCATGCATGATTGACTATAGGTCACGCGTGTGATAGTTTCATTTGATCACACCATTCACATCACGATCTTGCCATACACTTATTATATTGCTTGCTATTCCTTGAGAGATCTAGATCAGTCATAGTGAGCTTCCACATGATCATTGAGTATTTGCACTCTCTAGATCGATGACAACCATGGCCCTGAGAGGTTTCGATTTGGTGTTGCTATGGTTAGTAGGAGAGTATGAGAGACATTTATGTTATCGAGATCGATATACCGATCGCTATTTTGTGAGGCTTCAGCCTCATGATCACTCTACTCATGCTTTTCAGTCCGTTAGAGCCAGAGCCCACCCCACGAGGTCTGGTCATCTCATAGATTTCTTAGGTGTACTCTATCGAGTACAAAATATCCATTCTAGATATGAGATCCCAGTACCATCCCTAGAGGATGTTGCAGACACACGATATCATCTAGTGACAGTCCAGTTACAGCATATGCATGATAGTTTTTTGTATGTTGATGATGATGCACGCATGTATTTGAGAGAGTCACAGATGCCTGTACCAGAGCCTAAGGTAGATTTTGGTAGATCCATGGGTAGTAGGACCTATTATGGCCTTGATGATTATAGTACCTACACGATGATTTTTGGCCTACCTTATCAACCTATCCCTAGCCCTAGATCACCTACATCTAGTGTCGGCATTGAGCTTGAGTCCACATACACAGCGAGATCACCCATTAGACCACCTCCAGGCTTTCTACCTAGACCTATTGCTCCACAGGACTCACTGGAGATTGACGAGTCTCGAGAGCAGTTATTGAGAGAGCCACACATAGAGACCGAGACGAGATTGGCATCAGAGTCCTCACAGACACCACACAAAGCTAGATTCGGCATGATGAGCACTTCACAGTCTATGTTTACGATGAGATCAGAGCCACCACGAGACATCGAGATGAGAGCACCCGCCGTGAGTGCACCACACATAGAGCCATTGACTATGAGACGATTACATTTCGGACCCATGAGAGAGCATCCACAGCCTTTGGTGACGGAGCATACCATGCATTTACCTAGAGAGGTTGTTACGACCACAACATTGAGCCATATTGATGTTTCGGGATCACATGACCATGAGAGAGTTATGTCACATGGGGCTATAGTTTCGACGAGTGACACGAGTCCTACGATGAGAGATGATCTACACGAGTTATCCACTACTCTACGGACAGATAGACCTATGCTAGTCCTGTGTGGTGAGAGGATGGGATTATGCATATTTCATGATCTGAGCCGATTGAGTTTCTTTCAGAAACTCAAGCGCTTTGTTCAAGATCCTCCCACACATCAGTTAGTGCGAGTTATGCCTAACCCAGGCATGCCAGGATCTTTTAGAGACGAGTATGATGCGATGTACTTGCCGATGTTCGAGATTGACTTACAGACCATAGAGCCTTTATCATATGACGAGTCCCTAGATACGCATACTCATCCCACATTGGTAGAGCTGTATAGACTTGAGCAGACAAAGACATATGTTGACGACTGTGGACGTAGATACACACGAGAGTATAGCACATCTAGTGAGTTATGTCAGAGAGGACTGCCATGCTTTCGTTTGATCGAGATCCTCAAGATCGTGTATATAGAGGCACTGATCATGCCATCTATGTGCTGACTATTGGAGTGAGATACACACCTAGATCATTGATCGATCGAGCACATTGTAGCACTAGACTACCTACTACAGCTTTAGCCCACCAGTCTGGTCATAGATCACCTCCTACACCCATGAGTGATTGTGATCCTCTATGAGAGATTACTAGGACTATTCCACCCCTAGATGGAGCTCTTGAGCTTAGCCTACCACAGAGTGAGCTTCATAGCTTAGATTAGCATGAGACCGATGACATAGAGCTGACATGTGTTTCTCATCATCATGATGTGCAGCAAAGTGACACATTAGTGATTGATTCACCTACAGAGCACCCACATCACTTAGATGTTTCCATAGAGCCATCTATTCTTACAGAGACATGATCTCATTCCTTGATCATAGAGCGAGTAGATACGATTGCAGAGACATTGACACATGAGGTTCCTCTGGACCACCACACAGATACCACACATATAGAGGTCACACCACATATCATTGAGCCTACACAGACTAGTATGACCTCTAGACATTTACATCATGAGGATAGACGAGCACCTGCGAGATTCTATTGGAGACCACAAGGATTGTCTGATTCTGAGCGAGCATTAGAGCCTTCTCTAGATAGAGTTAAGAGTAGTGCTACCAAAGGAGTTACCCCTTCCACACCAGATATATAGATCTACACCCAGAGCTTCCTATAGGACTCGACGAGTATATGTTCCACGCGGAGAGATATCGATGAGACCATTGCCTAGTGATGACACTTATGTGTGGATAGAGAGTTGGATTATACATGATGGATTATCACATGGTTGGCTCACATCTAGACGATCACTAGAAGCACAAAGTTATTATGAGGGACATAGACAGATTTGGGTTCCCAGGTTGAGAGTTGTAGCACATAGTGAGCATTCACGACCACATTTGATTATGAGAGACTTGAGAGAGATTTCTAGGCCTTCTAGAAGATCTCAGAGATCATTTTTAGAGAGACCACGACCACAAAGACTGTGTCAGAGAGAGAGATCTTTACATTCAAATGTGAAGAAATCTCCCAATGACCTCCTCATGAGATTGAAGGGATTAAAGATTTGGCTACCAAAGAGCGAACCACCTATCACATCACAGGTTGACACTAGTCATAGCTTGTCTGAGGTTTCCATTGACCATGTTGTTGACTTAGAGCTTGGCAAGAGTCAGCCATTCAGGTATCTTGAGCCACATAGTTCATTGACTACATAGTCACAGATTGATGTTATCCCTAGATCCATTAGTTGTGCTATAGATTCTACCATTGACATGGAGATAGGTGCTAGCCAGTTGATGACCACTATACAGAGAGCTAGGAGACTACAGGTTTTATTGTTTGGAGAGAGTTCTCTTATCCCTCCTAGTTGCACCAGACCCTTGACTTGTACAGATTGACTATGGTGCACTAGATACATGCGCATATGCTAGAGGCACTTTTTTCCCTTTTGGTTTCTTCCCTCTAGACATCCAGGTTTGAGACCTTAGTTTAGGATTTATTTTTATTTTTGTTTAGGTAATAAAACTTCCACTTCTATGCTGACACACATTTCTAGGTGGTAGTGTTTTGTTTATGATTTTGCAGCATAGATGGACTTTAGCTTTCACACAGCATGGACATCTCGAGTTCCAGCTTCACATGTTTTCTTCCTTGGCTATTGAGGATATGCAGCACATATCTCCAGGTGTACTACTTTCCATGATTTATGTTTGTGGCAATTTATGTTTGTTGATTGTTGTATACCATGGTTTGATCGAGTGCATTTAGATATGTTTTGTTATCTGCCATTAAAGATGTATAAACTTGTCTTTGCTTTAGTTAATTGACCTTAAGTTATCTTATTGATGAGCCTTGATGTTAGGAGACTGTGACTTTAGGTTAACCAATTCACTTGACCACTAGTTTTAGTTGGAAATATTATTTGAGTGTTTGAGACCTTAGGAGTGTTTTAAGCATAGAGAGGCTTGCTCACTCAAACAACAACAACCACTAGTGAGAATACAAAGGAAATGGAAGCAAAAGTTGGAAGACAAATCCCATCTTCATTGTATTGCCTATGGTATTAAAGTCCTAGAGGTTCCCAGTGTGGGCGCTTTTCTTTGAGAAGCAAAAAGCCCCAGACATAAAAAATAAACACACATGTTTTTTTTTTTTTACAAAATAAAAATGAAAAGAAAGAAAAAAAGACATGAAAAAGACTTCCATTGAGTTTCAAGTAAAACATTCAAGCTTTTCTTCGGAGTTGTGAGCGTTAGTAAGCTAATCAAAGCAAAAAAACATAAATAGGGAATCTTACATTTAGATAATCTTTCTAACTTAGCTAGTACTAGAGTAATTGTTTTAACCTTTAATTGTAGTTAACTAATTGATAGACTCATCCATAAGCCCAAAACTTTTGATTAATTAATTTCAGCAAGTGCAACTTATTTGTCCTTAATGGCACTGTAGCATTCCATAATTATTTGTATTCATTCATTACCACATACATAATTTGACTTTCCTTTATGCTTTATTGCCATATGATTCAGCTTGCTACCTCATTGCCTTTTTCTTTTTCAGGTCCATTCTTCACATAGCATCTACCATGACATGGCTTTGTCAGGGACGACAAAGTTTAGGAGGGGTGCAGTGTTTGGCAGCGAAAACACAAAGTAGCAGATGACCTTCAGCTATGCTATTTTTAGCATATGCTTATGATGTATTAGCATACGTTGCTTCATTTTTTGATAGACAAATCATTTTGTATATGTACTTTTGACATATTTACGGGCTCTACATGAGTTCCAGCTTGTATATTTGATGTTACCATGATGCCTAGGAGCTATAGAGATGCACACAATTCTATGCATCTCATGGGCGGCCAGACATATTTTTTATGCCCTAGGTATAAAAGTGAAAGTTAGGTCATTTTTTAGGGATCCTCAGGTCAGTTAAGCTTTCATGGAAAGCTTGTAGAGAAGATAGAGGTGAAGATGTTTGGAGTTGGAGCTTCCTCTTGTGCTCACCTACTTTCTATGGCATGCAATGGAAAGCTAAGTGCTCTTGTTCTTCTTCCTCTTTGTCAATTGTGTTTATGGTGTGTAGTTAAGCATTGATTAGTCTCTAATTAGTGTTTCCCTCTCTCATTTATCTTCACTTTTACATTATTTGTGAGCTCATTGAGCTTTTGATGAGAGTGTGCACCCATTGTCCTCTTGATTGTTGAGATTAAAGAAGATTAGAGAGTAGGCATTGAGTGATTAGACTTCTCCATAGCTTTCTCTTCTTCTTAACTCTCTTGATTAGGATCCTCTTCTTGCATTTCTAGTGATTCCATGCCTTCATGCACTAGCCGGGTTATCAATCCATTGGTTTGACATTATGTCGGTGGATTGAGCTATGCGAAAACCCCCCAACAGTGAACCAATGGCTAATTGGATTAGTGGATGTCGTTTAAAGAAGTACAATTTTTCGCTAACTGATGGGTTGCTAGAAAGAATGCATGTAGCCAAGCAAAGAAAGATAAAATGATAGCAGGTTATTGATGAAGCCCATGAGGAAGCTCGGCTTTGGGTACTCAAAAGGAAAGTTGCTCTCAAGAATCAACAAAGACCTATTCCCATCAACACCCTGGAAATAGATGATTGACAATGGGAATTGCAAAAAAATGTAGTGTCAACAAATGATGAATGATTAGATGGAATGGAACTTTGCATCAAAGTACAGTTTAACAATCATAGCACAAATGCATTGGTCGACACAAAATCTAGAGTAAATGCAGTCAGTTATTCCACGTACAAGAAAGCAACAAGTCGGTCATTGACAGCAGGAATAGCGACTATCAAAGGATGCAACAAGAACCCAACGCCAACATTGGGAGTAGTCAACTTCAATGTGATAGTACATGGATGTTCATGTCCTCATCAGTTTGTATGCTTACCAGATGAACACATGAATGAGACGATGATTCTTGGAATCTCATGGATGCAGACATACAAGGCAGTACCATATTGGAATATGAATCAGCTCAATCTATCACCCAAAGGCGGACAAGTCATTGTTCCAATTGCACCAAGCAAGGAGGAATGGAAAGGCAAATACCAGCAAAGCAAACCACGAAGTAATCAATCTTCTCCATCCTATCAACAAGCAAATGCTACAAGTAGCATGCTAGGAGTCAAACAAATTTGGGTACCGAAAGCACAGCTTAAGGACAAGCCGATACAAATCTGGGTGCCCAAAACATCATCGACAATACCAAAGACAGTTCAAAAGGTCAAAACACATAGATGAGCATCTTCGAGCAAGGAACCTAACACAAAAGGGGTTTGGAAGAAAAAAGAGCACTTATCTTCTCCGCAAACTGGAAAACCAATCAAGCAATGGAGAGTTAAGTCTCAGAAACTTGAACCACACCATTCTGACCAAGACAAACCAAGATATCAATGGCGAGTAAAAGATCAACAATAGTCAAAAGTGATACCACCAGCTCAGGCAATCAGCATGCTAAAGCATCCTCATGGCACAGTCAAGCAAAGAGCACACAAGCTACGAGATTTGCTCTTTGGAAGACAGCATCAGAAAGCCTCGACATCAAAAACCCTTGAGTTAATTACTCAAGATCCAACTTTTGTACAGCATAATGGTTTGAACTGCATTGACTTTCAAAGCATGTTAAAGCCAACCAAGGCTATGCATAGACACGATTGTTCATCCCATGCACACAATCGTCCCTGAGTACGCCATCTAGGAGGGTGGAAGGGCACTAAGTAATTAAGGGCAATGTTTGAAGAGGGAGGAAAAGTTTGATGTTAACGTGTGATGTTTTGAAAAATTACCTAATAATGCCCTTATAATTCATCAACAGGGAAAATTTAACTGATGATATCTTTCCAATGAGTGTAAATAGTGTAAATACTATCAGAAAATCATCAAAAAATAGTCCTTTTTGGTTATCTTTTATCATTTTTCTTGATAGTGAGACTTAAAAATGGAGAAATCCAACAAAAAACAATAAAGTTGTGTTTTTCAATGGAGTTTCTTATTTATTGGATTTTTACTTTTCTTTTTTAGCGCATTTTGTTATTTTCTTTGATTTTTCTAATAAATAGGTCAAATTTTAATAATAAATAGCAAAGGAGCTCAAATGAAAAAACTGAAGACACGGTGTGATAAAAAAGACAAGGCGTACAGGCATAAAAAATTTCAATCAAATCGGCAAATGGAAGCGGGACGCCTAAATTAGGCGACCGTACCTACTTTTTCATAATTCTTGCAGAATGAGCTACAGGAATCCGATTTAGGAAAATTTTTGAGTCTAACATAGATTTCACGGCCTAGTAGGACTAACGGGGGAATCTAGGGAAAAATGGTTCAGGAAGTCCGGGTATAGATATCCAAGGTAGGCTAAAACCACCTCATTTTCACTTGTTGCCTTTGGAGAGAGAGCTTTCGACCCTCTTCCCGCGTATTTTTCGAAGTCCACAGTAACCTGTTTTCAGCGCCGTCTCACATGAGACATGAGGGGTAAGTTCTTTACTCATCAATGATCCATTAAACCCCTAGAAAAAACCCTAGAATCCGAGCGGTGCATGAAGACCTACAACCAAAAATCGACCATAGCGGCCTGTCAGCTCAACCAAATTGGATGAGATTTGAACTGTAACATGCCCCAACATAATAGAACACTTCTATAGCAACAGTTGACCATTCGGCAAAAATCGAATAGGTCCCAAGTAGAAAAGCTAAGTTTTTGGCAGATGCCAGAATTGCATTCTGACTCCATAGATAGCTTGTATACGAGGTCTATACACAATGTATATGATTGGTTTCATGAAATCAATCAAGCAAAGCCCTCGAAAAGCAAAAAACGGCTCAAAGGCTACAAAGCGTCAAAATCGACATATGAGGTCAAACTGACTCCAAATGGGCCAAAATTGGATGAGCTGCTTCACGACTATGTTGCGGACAAGTCCACAACCTCAAAAGTGACTAACCAACTCTAGTCACAAAAATCAGAGATCTCAGAGTCGACAAAGCACAAAGTGATGCCGACAAGACCAAATTTTACCAAATTCCATTTAGGACTTGTTTTAGGTGTATAGAATGTGTTTAGGTCAAAATTTCCAAGTTTTGCAAGAAAATATTGACTGTTGTAAATAATCGAGATTATTTACTTTTGCACTATTTGGGATTGAAAATTGTAACATCACCTCACCTATCACTTGAAACACACCTATTACATGCCAAATTTCAAGTATGAGCCAAAATGATCAACTATAACTTGGGAAATTGCCAAAAAACGCAAAGAAGTCCTTACAAGCCAAATTCTGAGTTATGAGCCACATTTTTTGATCCAAATTACCTCATATCACATACACAGGACAGGGTCTACACCATGCCTAGAACCAAGTTATACCAAAAAATGTTCATTTTGATGAAAAAGTTAATAATTGCGATTATTTACTTTTTGGCCAAGATGGGAAAAATTTGCACCTTTGCCATTGATAGCCGTTTTCCGGCTTTTCATAATTGCCATAGTAAGCTACCTCACCCTATCAAATCACTCAAACATTTTGGTTATCCCTACCATTTCACTGTACATAGGCGTGTGTGAGTTAGGGGACTTTTCCCATATCTTCTTAAAAACCCTTAATTAGCTAGTCACTGAGCTAATTGAGCCAAAAATAAAATAAAAATATATATAAATATATTATGGCCCATTTGTGTGTAAATATTTCATTGTATATAGGGCCTAAATAAAAGGATTTTTCATAATTATTTTGGTATTTATTTAAATATTTCTACCTATTGTGTGTTATTTATGCTATGTACATTGACTCACCATTACCATATTTTTTCACCATTTTGCATACTCTTTATTCCATATAAAAATAATTTCATGCAAGCTTCTCTTATTTTTTGTGTAACTCCATCCCAATAAAAATCCAAAAAAACTAGTTTTATTTATGTGTATATTTTTTCACTATTGTGATTTTTTTCCTTCCTACATCTATTCTCTATTACTCTCATAAATTAGACCACCAAAAATATTCATCTTTTTGTGGTAGACTTATAATGAGAGAGATTTATTTTGACCCCTTTATATTTTTTCCACCTATATTATTTATATTTGACATGTACATATTTTTTTAGACCTCTCAATATTTGATTTTCTTAGTTGTACTATTCACTTATATCATGATCTCAACAATATCTTCAATTAGAGACCTACCAAATAAGGTCAAGGGTATGTGGCATGCATGCATGCACCATGGGGAGCTCACTCTTGGAGGTATTCAAAAGAATCATCCAAAGAAGGACCTCACAAGGACCTTGTGCAGTGGAAAAAACAGTCGGTTTTGCTGAATTTTTTAAGATCACATGCTCCCCGAATTTGGAAAGGTGATACAAACAAAAGTTGTAGCTCGTGAGCTGAACTTTCACCTCAAATTTTTTCATATTTTTGAGCTATGAGCTGTGAGCTATGATTTTATTGGTGGACCCCAGTTTGCCCATGCTATGCAGCCACACTCCCTCTTCCACTTTATCATTTTTCTCTTTCATACACACTCCTCCCTCTCCTTCCCACTCCCAAACCTGCAACTCCCATGTCCTAATTCACCCTCTTCACCATTGCCACATCTCTCACACCTCCATAGCCTTCATCCTCCATTTCTACACCCTATGTGTCCCCCTTTCTCTCTACATATAGGTCCATATTACCATACTCTATTCATCTTTGTAAAGAACTTCAAAAAATCAGCAAAAATCCAAGGTTAACCTCTGCAAATGAAGGCTTTATCATGAATTTTCCAAGGTTTGAAGATAACATAGCTTCATCGACACGCGCTACTTCGCCATGATGACCGCTTCTTCTACCGGTGCTGTAAAGAGGTGAATGTCAACTTCTCCAAAGCTTCAACCTCTCTCTACAAGCTCACCCTTTCTCTAACTTTCTCATCATATATCTCACCATTTGGTGAATGATTTTGTAAATATTTTTTAGTGATAATTACTAACTACTAACCACTAACCTTATTGTAAAATGCACCCTCTACTCGAGTAGGCCCTCCCAAATTATTCACTCAATCCCTCTCTCCTTTCATCCTCAATAATTCTCTTCCCTTGAGCCCACATCCATGAAACTCAAAGGACAAGAGAAAACCACCCTCATTAAAAAAAATAAAAATATGCATAATCTTTTATTCCTTCAAATAAACTTGATTAGGCCTAATCCAAATCGGGGCTTCTAAAACCTATAAATAGAGCCCTTCTCTCCCTTGTAAATCATCACATGATCACACTACACCACACCATTCTCAACACATAACACACTACTCTTCAAGCCTAGTTGTGTAGAGTGTGTGCATTGTGAGTGCTCTATTCCATCACTACACATAGGTGCATGGAGAAGCTTGAAGTTAGTTATGCCATCTAGAGGAGTGGAGTGATACTATACTCTGCAATCACACTTGTAGCCTACTCTTGTCCATAAATAAGATTCATAGTTTTGGGTGCAATTGTATGCTGCAACTACGACTCTTCTCTCCAAATTGACTTGATAAGTTGGCTAATCAGGTGGTTGAAGGTATATTGTCCTTGAAGTTTGTTGTGCCATTTCATGCTTGGTGGTTTGAGGGCTTGTTGAATTGTTTGCCTACAAGGTCAATTGTAAGAGGGTGCTCCGTGAGAGGGCTCCCGTGACCCTAAGACAATTTGTGTATTGGCAACAAGGTCAAGTTTTGTGTTGTCTCTCTATTTCTCATCAAGCTTTGTGTGCATCTAGTCTTTAAGGCTAAGACTGAGTTGCTCAAGTTGATTTGTGCTCTTTACCTCTCTCTGGCGTGGTGAATGTTCGTGTCTGGTGTGTGTGTCTATCTTGCATTCCCCTCTCTTTGTGCGTTTGAGTACAAGGAGATATCACGTGCGTCCTAGTTCACATCTACAACTAGGTGGTGCCCCTTTTCTTGTTTGGTTTCTGGCTGTGGGTTGTTGTTGTCTCTGATTTTGCTTGCCCCAGCCCCAATTGAGCAGCACGGGAGCCTCGAAGGGTGTTTAGAGGCCGCTCTTCTTGTTGCCGCCCCGGACCGCCTCACCATCATAGATCCAAAGTACATGATGTCCTAAGCCCACTAGCCAAGTTTGAACAAATTTGGAGCTCAAAATCTCAAAATTTCCTTACAACTACTGTTTCGGAGACCTAAAGCCTAAATCTGGCACCATTTTCACCCTGTGCACCCAAATGAGCCCATATTTCACTGAGAGTATGTATTTGGTATATACTTCAAGCCTCTAATGTCAAATTTGTAAAAATTTGAAAAATTAATCAGTTGTAAATAATCATGATTATTTACTTTTGTTGCAATTTTTTGTTTGGACTTAATAATTTTGCTCTTTACATGTTTTTATGCATTTGTGCATGCTTAAAAATTGATTTGAAGCAAATTGGAGTCAATTTATCAACATTTTAGACCGAAGCATATTTCAGAGAAAAATCTGCCAAATTTGCTAACTTTGACACTCTATTCACTCAACAGGAGCCATGCAAGCAGTAGAGAAAGCCAAGAAAAAGCTCTCGCAAAAGGAGAAGCTACAAGAGCTACCACCATATCAACTGGACCCCAGTTCAGTCAAAACTGCCAAAGCTACCTATCTATCAAGAGAACAGTTGGAAGAGAACAACACCACAGTGTTGACAGGTAGATTTAAATGCGAACATGGATACCAAGTAGAACTGCAACTTCTACCAAAAGAAGTCTATGATGTAGCAGCAAAGCCCGAGACTAAAGAAGCCAACAGAAGGTTGGGACTCAGAGATTTTTACGAACAAGAGCCATGTGGAGTGGACTTCCAAAAAGCTTATGAGCTCTTGTCCACGATCAAAGAAGATGGAACCGCCCAAATCTCTGACCAGCAGGGGAACAAAGTCGAAGTAGTGGCAGAAGCTCTAAGACTGCCAACAGAAGGAATGACAATGAGGGCAAGAGATAGACAGACGGCAGGAACCTTCACCAAGGAACAGACCCTGCCACATTTGCCAACCTTATCCAAAAACAGGTGGAAGAGCCTGCAAGGTTGTATCATCAGCACTTTCACTTCCTCGCCAAGAGACCACCAAGGTATACGACACCCAATCATTCGGTTGCCACAACCTTTACACAAGTTCTCAAATCAATAACCAATTGACCATGCACAGTGTGTGTTGTCCACATTGAAGGGGACAAAGAAAGAGGAAAAAATAACATATCTGGGAGCACCAGAGGTTCTAACAAGAATTGCCTACCATGCTATCGGCATGGCCAACAACTTGTTTCCTGCCCCAGATCAAAACACTTGGATCGTGTCAGCACAACCTTCCCCTCGAACCACAAGATCTACCAAGAGAACATACAAGTCTGATGAAGAGTCTGCGGAGAGCTCGCCAGAACGACATAGCAGTGAAAGCTCAGATAATGAGAAAAAAAGAGCACGAAGAGAAGAGATGAAAAGAAAAGCCATGGCAGCACATCAGGAGGAGCCGCAACAGAAACAAGCCAAGTTTGAAAGATAAAAGTAGTCCTATGAACGCAGCCGCCAAGCACAAGGCAAGGACCCAACAAAGTGGGTACCAATTGAACTGAAAGGAACAAGAACAAAGCATCATACCAGGAAACAGGCAGAAGATCCCACCGAGTTACTGGAAAAAATGTATTAGGAAGCAAAAGCTTTAAAGCTGAAAGAAGCCCAAGAAGCGGAACGGAAAGCTAAAGAGGCGGCAGAGCGGCGAAAGCAAGCAGAGGAAGCAACTGCACAAGGAGAAGAACAGCATGATCAAGGTGATATGTCCCCCCGACCTTCTTCACCTGCTTTAGAACAGCATGATCACCCCATTCCAAGCCCACCACCTTCACCAGTGGATAAGGCCACAGAAATTGAGCCCACAAAGGAGACGGAGCCTAAACAAAGAGAAGCAACTGACTCTGCACAACAGACACCTACTACACAAGAGCAACACAAAGAGCAAGAGCCAGAGCCGAAAAGGGCAGCTAGTCCTGCACCAGAGGACAACACAAATTTTGAGCAAACAAGAGAACAGGAGTCCAAAGAAACACCTTCTACCTCTACACAACAAGAAAAGGCCGAGGCATCCACAAAGCCTCAAGATGACAAAACAGAAGAAGACCAGCCACAGTCTCAAGGGCAAGAACAACCAGCTGCCATGACGCAGCCGAAAGAGACACAAGAGACTGCAGAAACATCTAAGCAGCTAGCACGAAATGAAGATTGGCAATCTAACAATAAGGTGATCCTGCAAGCCAAAAATATGCAAAGCAAATGTAGGACATGACGGAAAGACTCCACTTAGCAGCACTTAGTTGCAGTACAAAGGCTAAAGAATTAGAGATGGTGATTGACGCTCTCCAAGGAGAGTTAGATGACAGATTAAATGTCATCACCAATCTACAAAGACAAGTGCAGGAATTGAAAGCTGAAGCAGAACAACATCAGCTCTAGCAAGAGATAAACAGCAGAAGGAAATGGAGGAATTAGGTGACCTACTTACGAAGTTGTCAGATGCTTGCAAAGCAAAAGATGTACAACTGATAGAAGTTACAACAAACAAACTTCTAACTACAAACCTGTCAGTTCGGAAGATTCAGGTACTGTTAGATGTAGCAAATGCCTCCCTACAATACTCAGAGTAGAGAATAAATGATCATGCAACTTTCTTGTGGCAAATACGAGAAAATCCCGCAGTGGCCTCGATCAAAGAAACAGACGAGGTTTACAAAGCATTAGAGAAAAAGAACAAGGACCTTGAGCTAGAGCTTAAGCTGGAGCAGTCTTAGTGTCGAGACCTGGCTTTGATGTGGATGCAAAGAGAAGACGAGCTGCTAAAAGAAATAGTTGAGCTTAAAAGAGTCAACCAGTCGTTGAGAGATGGACGGCCAGAAACACAAGAAGAGGTAGGAACTTCAGAGCAGCCACAAATACAAATCCCCTCAGTTTCTTTCGCTGAGATGGAGACATAGCCAACAGAATAGCTAGGTGGCGAGTAGCAATTTCAAGTACAAATAACAGAAACGAATACAGTGCCAATGGTCCAACTGTCAAAGGCTGAGGAAGATGCAATGAAAGAGAAGATCACACAAGAGGTAGATGAGCAGTGGAAGGCAGTGATGGATTGGGAGTTGAGAGTTCTTCACTCTGTCAATGTTACACAACTCACTCCCAATCAAATCAATGTGCAATGGCATCAGTAATCCCTTCCATACCCTTTGATAAAGGTGGAGCTGCTCCAAGTCAAAGAGAGGTTTTACAAAGACATGCAAGTAGAAGGCGCAGATCAAGACCACCCAAAGTGGAGGCTGAGCTGGTTGAACAAGAATCCAAGGTATTTGATTCTGTTCACAAGAGCACCTGCGGCCCTACAAAAGGATCCTACTTTTTGTCCTGTACCAAGAGTAAGAACCTGGCAAGCACATGAGGCATTAACAAAGAAGCGGCCAACCTGGTTGAACTACCCCAGATTGCTTGCTCTAGAAAAGGGATAGCCGATAGCGGAGAACATGGTGAAAACCCTAACGGGTGCCATGTCCTTCTTCAAAAGTCTACCTAATCTATCATGTGCAATGCTATATAAAATCTGCCGAATGCTGCTCACCTGCATTGAAGTTTTCCATGAGCCAGAGCAAGCAGGCGCACCGTGGATGTCATTCCTCGAGGGTAATAAAGGTTTGTGTTATGATCTCAGTGGCCAACCTTCCGAAGAAGTCCTCTATGGCTTCTATGCCAGGTGTATGTTCTTACCTTCACAGAATATGCTGGCGTTTGAGGAAGCGTTCTACACAGGGTTCTTCACTTGGCGAACGAAGATATTTGGGCCAATGATCAGCAACCTTACTTCAAGATTTGTAGGCTACTCAGTAGTGGAGCTTAAAAACAGATTCACAATGCAATTTTTGTAGGTGCCAGATAAAGAGAGAAAAATCAGATACGAAAAGGCTCTAAATGCGCTTAAAGATCACCTCGCCAGCCATCAACCCGAAGACTAATTCAGCCCATAAAGCTGTGTCAAGGGATGACACCGGCGAGGAGGGGGGGAATGTTAGCAGCAAGCTAACTCAAATACCATTTTTCGGAGATCTCATTGTAAAAACACTTATTATTTTGATAAATCAAGAATACTGTAACTCCTATTTTACGGATAAACCTTGTAATTAATGAGCCGAGGCTACAAGCTTCCAGATTGTATCAACCTGTCATTACCTATCTTTAGTTAGAGCTCTCAAATTATTAGTTTTGACCACCAAAAACCTTGGCTAAGGTATAAAAGCCAATTTTTGTAAGTTATTAAAGAGTTTTGGATAATGAAATACACAGCGTGAGCTAACGGTACTCACTTCTCTCCTTCTTGTGCTTCCTACTCCCTCCCCGGTTGTCACATTGCAGTCGTGTTTGTTGCATTGCAAACGCAAGTAAGAGCTTTACACATTGACGTAAACACATCACAGTATTTCGTAGCTTTTGGCATCGTCGACCCATTGCCTAATTTCATCATAAGTAAGAATTTACACTTCAAAATCAAAAACTAACTATAGGCCGGATTTTGGGGCATCATTGCTAAGCATTTAGGTGCATTCTGGGTTGAAAACGACTAGGTCAAAAATACACTGCTGTTAATAATCGCAATTTTGGCACTTGACCTAAAGTGGGATTTGAGATCATCAGCATGTGTGCTTAGGTCTTATAAACATGTCCTAGAAGTTTCGTTATGTTTGGATGTCATTTGATGTTGTAACAGATGTGATTTGTTTGCCGATGAGCGATTGGCTTTTGGTGATTTCAATCACTTGAGTGTAGCTTGAGATAGATGCAAGTTGTTTGTTGTTTTCCAAGAGATTGACAACCTCTTGTAGCCTCTATGCATTAGTCAAGTCGGCTTCATCCGATGGATTGACAATTTAATCGTGGTTCTTGCTAAATCTGCAATAAGATAGGAGTGAGGTTAGACATCCGTCCCACAATAGGTGATTGCTAGAGAAGCCCACAACGGCTTGGTATATCCCATGCATGTGTCTCAGGTTTGAGACAACATAGTCTTGGTTTTGTGTTGGCATGCTTTGAGCAAGAGACAAGACGTGTCTCTTTTGCGGGTAAGCTTTGCCATGCTCACGAGATAAAGCATTTAGCTATGCATGATGTACCACTAGACTCTGTAAAGATAGAGGTAGAGTGGCAGTGCTCTAGTGAGACATGTAGGTGTTGTCAAGGTCTGTGAAGGCACAGGTAGAGCGGTTATGCTCCATAGAGATAGAAGCAGAGATGACAGACATGGAGTTCTTTGATATGCAAATGCTAGAGACTAATGAGGTGATGCTAGAACACACGGTTCCACCTATGGGTGAGAGGGACGTAACCATCCCAGTGTCAATGTTGACGCATCCATATGCAATGGGTAGTCTTGATAATGCAGTACATGCGGATATTGTAGGTAAGGCAAGTACAACCAGGTTCTCATAGATTCTGTCAATGTTTGGGTGTCTCATGTACAACCTTCTAGTGTTGAGTCCCAACATAGCAGCTGCAGTGGGAGCATTCACAATAGGGATTTTTAGTCATACGATGATTGACACTAGCATGATGCATAGTGGAGTTTTGCAGACCATATAGAGTTGTCTGTGGAATTTATATGCAGGCTCTAATGTGGATACGCATGCTCGCCCATCAGTAGAGCGGAGATGACTGCATGTAGATCGAGTGAGCGAGCCAATGGGTGTAGGTTGAGAGAGTCTCTCACCTATTTTCTTGTACATATTAGTAGTTTAGCTAGTAGGATCCACTTATTGGCACATTCGTCTTTAAGTGGAATATTTTGGGATAAAGTGCCTTGCCTGAGTGCCCAGACTATGGGTGCTTGCCCACTACTCACCTTATTGTGTGTACATATATACAACAATAAGGAGTAGCTCATTCTGAGCCCTACTCCACCCACACAATGTTTACTCTCTCCCTCTCCCCTTATTGCACGCACACATTGCACCACATCCGCACTGTACATACATGCATCTGTGCACACACACTCTTCAAGGGGGGCTTGGCTAGGGTAAAAAAGGGTTATAGGATCTGATTGAGCATCCTAGAATGGCCATTCTAGGTGAAGGAAAAGAACTGGTGTGGGAAGGAGGTCTTGTGGATCTCAAATGTCAATCAAATTTTCTTTGACACTAGTTTCAAAAAATTTCCACATTGAGAGAGAGAGAGAGAGAGAGAGAGAGAGAGAGAGAGAGAGAGAGAGAGAGAGGAGAGAGAGAGAGAGAGAGAGAGAGAGAGAGGAGAGAGAGAGAGATTGAATTATTGTCCGCAGAGGTTAGACATGACCCATGGGCCCGAAATCAAAACATTTCAAAGGGGTTCTTCTAAACAAGAGGATCATGAGATACATCTTAATTAAGGACTGAGGGTCCAAAGAGGTGTCCAAAAGAAAAGCTATAATGAACAAAACTAAGAAGGGGAAGGTGAGGCAGGAGCCGGCTTGGGAGTTTGAAACTCCTAAATAATGGCTTTACCTCCTTGATAGACTGCCCATTTCCCTGTTGTGCATGCTTCTCGCACCTTCTTGAGTTCTACCTTCTTTATTTGAGTTGGGCGGGTGTGAGATCTTCTACAAACCAGATTTTAGTATCCTTGAGAAGCCTTGATTGCTCAAAGGAGTTTGATTTGATCCGCCTTGGTCTTGAAAGTGAGGATTGCATGATTGGTGCGATGCTCATGTGTAAGAGAGGTGATTGTTGCTGGATCCCATTATACCAAGTGGGTTATTGCTTGGATATGGGAAAAACACTCATGAAACTTGAGATCCCCCTCCCCTTTCCAGTCACTTGGGAGCCCGCTGATGCGGACATTGAGGGAGATGTCCTCTTGTCGTTGTCGCTCGCCTAGCGTGGATGCCACACGGTCTTTGACCTTGCGAAAGATTACCTCCTGCACTTGAGTTTTGACCTCCTTTGTGAGGATGGTCTCCACTTCCGCCTTTGTTTTATTGAACTTGACTTCCATCTCTTATTTCTTGCATTTTTCCATTGCAGCAAGTCGTGCCTCAATAGCAGCAAGTCGTTGCTTCAGCTCATCGTTCTCCTTGCAAAGTTTTTTGACTTCATTTTGAAAGTCGATGACGTTGTCCTCTTTTGAGGGTGTTGCTACAACCCCTACGAGGGTGGGCTTGCCACGGGATGAAGCCCGAGTGGCCATGGCCGCTGCTCAGAATACCCACAGATGGGCTGTTAGTAATCTAGGGGTGGGAAAGACCTCTTGATAGGTAGTAATTTGACTGTGTGTGGGTAGGCTTGAAGGTTAGGAAAATAAAACTCAAGGTAGCCAGTGACGAGGACGAGCTCGAGAGTCAGGAGGGAACTCGTGACGAGGGCGGCGGTGTATGCGAGGAGAGAGAGCAGGAAACACTAGGTAGCTAGTGACGAGGACGGCGGGGTATGCAAGGAGAGAGAGCAGGGGAAGCGGTGATGCGAGAGAGAGAGAGAGACACACACACACACACACACACACACATAGAGCTTGGAATTTGGAGCTTTGGAGGCTCAAGGTATGTCGTTCACATTTCTTTGGCTTCCCAAAGAAAAATAAAGAAAGGCAAAATTGTTGTGTCCCTTCAAATTGGTCATTTTTTAAAAGAACGTGCATTACAGAGCTTGTTAGGCCATTCATAACATATTGGAAAGGCTCTACCTTTATGTACAGTGCTCACCATATCTATTGCTTGTGTCGGACCTAGATCGACCACCTCATGTAGCTAAGGCTAGCATGGCAACTGCATGTGCTGCTGCACTTGTAGACACTCAGTGTGTAGAGGTAGTTGATAGCATGGGAGTGGGATTGCACCTACTTTAGGAGCACGTCGTATGATGCCAATGTCGCACCTCTTGTAGCTTCAATAGAACCATTTCATGTTGCACGACCTGCTATAGTTGCACCAATATACATAGCTGAGTTGGGGTAATTCTCTCTCTCTCAGTCTTCTCTCTGCTCCAATCTACTCTCGTTGGGGTTTTCTCTCTCTCTCTCTCTTCTTCTCTCTCTCTCTTCTCTCTCTCTCTCTCTCCTCTCTCTCTCTCTCCTCTCTCTCTCTCTCTCCTCTCTCTCTCTCTCCTCTCTCTCCTCTCTCTCTCTCTCTCTCTCTCTCTCTCTCTCTCTCCTCTCTCTCTCTCTCTCTCTCTCTCTCTCTCTCTGGGTTTTCAATCCATCTAACTTTCTTTCTTTTATCGAGAGCCTTTTTCCTCGGAGATCTATCTGTACAATACTCTGGGTGGTGCACTAGAACCTTCTTGAATATTGGGACTGACATTATTGCACTTAATGAGACAGTATTGTGCTTTCTGTTCTAGCTGGTCCTTTTGAACCGTCTTCATTTTGACTCATAGAGAGTGAGCGCATTCCAAATTTTGCTATCAAGATCATACAGGGTCCTTTTGCTGCTAGTAAGTTTGGCCCTGGCCAACTTATGACAGTATGAGGCTATATGTATCCATCCTTGAGGAAGAGGCTGACTTACATTTGATTTGGGCTTCAAAGAGTATCTCACCAATTTCTTTGAAATGTGGGCCAGAAGATGCCTTGTTGCCTAAATCTTTTTCAGGGATCTTGGATGCCTCTATTGAGAGTTGGAGTAGTTGGTTGGTAATCTTGATTAGTAGCCAGCATATCTGAACCTGCCATTGCCCCATCTTCATCTTGAAGTTGTGTAGACATTGTACTAGATCATCAACCTGGTCTTTCTTTAGAGCTTCGTCCAAGACCTGATTCCAGGCTGTCTATTCAGCTTGAAGTTGTGTAGAGCTTGTACCAGATCATTAACTTTCTTTAGAGCTTCTTCTAGGACCTGATTTGAAGCTACCCATTCAGTTGTGATGCCTTCATCCTATTCCCTTAGCTCATCAACTATCTTGATATAGTTCTGATGATCAGTCGATTCTAGATATGTCAAATATAAAGCTGGAAAGAACCTAGGTAGCTCAAATTCCTTACCACATAAAACATACATCAATATTGGAGAATTTGGGACAAATTTAATGAAGTTCATCACAATTTTATTATCGTGATGCATCATTTTTCTAGATATGTGAACTAAATGATAGAGGCTCTTGGGATTCCTCTCTTGCTCACCAAGGGTCATCCTAGTTCGTGGGGTCCCCTACTACTGGTGGCATTGCATTCAAAAGTACATTGATCTTATGATCCAAAACTCTCCTTGCAATCTACAGCTGAACTAGCAAGTCTTTAATTTGAATCTAAGTTGGTTTATCGCTCAAAGAGCATTTCCAATTGTATCCCAAGACTCTTTAAATTCACTATAGAAGGGTTCTTTAGATAAGGGTTTACCATGACATCCTCCTTTGTAAGAAACCATTCAGGTACTCTGTCCAACACGTGGACACAACTGGGGTGAGGTGGTAGCTGACAGATTTGTTGATTGTGGTAGATGAGTGACTTCTAGTCATTGATCGTTCATCGGGCTCCCACAAATAGCATCTGAAAGCATTCCAAGTCAGTGTAGTTGTCTCATCGTGGAGAAATTCTTATATTTGAAAAGTGTTCTACCTCCTTCGCTTGTGTTCCGTCCCATCCATTGGTAATGGAATCCACATCAATCTGAGAAGTTTCATAAGCAATCAGAGGAGTGGGATATCGCATCAATGCCTTGTCTGCCTATTGGACAACCATCCTCTCATGAGGGGTTTCTTTTGAAGCCTTTGTTATCTGTCCAGGTGTGTTGGTTGTATTGAAGAAGCAATCAAAGCTAGTTGGGATTGTGAGGGACCTTTGCTCCTAGTCTCAGCTGGTGGGGCGTGCTCCTCCTTGTGTCTGGAATCTGGCTCTATTTGTTCCTCATTTGGTGGGATTATTGGTGTAGGTGGGACAAGGATCACACCCTCAAGTTTTCCAACTGGTGGTTCTAGTAAAGCTTGGGCTGTTTGAACCATTTTTTGGCACATTTCAAGCCTGTCCTTTTCTAGTTCCGCATATGAATATGCCATCCACCTCTGTTCTTGGGTTTGGTTGTTTTTGAGCTGTGTTTCATAGGCTCTCAAGAGGGCATCCAATGGCTCATTAGCCTTCTCAACCAATACTGATCCTCCTGAACTAGCACTTCTTGGCTCACTTTCTATTGATGGTTCTTCTCACTTTCAAGAGGGCATCCAATGGCTCATTAGCCTTCTCAACCAATACTGATCCTCTTGAACTAGCACTTCTTGGCTCACTTTCTATTGATGGTTCTTCTGGAGGTTGAGACCTTTGCGCAAGAGAAGGTGCAACCATTTCCTCATGTTGTCTTATCTTCTCTTTAGCTTGGGTAAGCTCCTGAGCTAGGGACTTTTGCTCTTATTCCTTACATGCTTTCATCCTAGCCTTTCTAGCTTTCCAACTATTCCTTTTGCTCTTGGTCTTTTGACTAAGTGCGTCAGTCTTTGGTTCACCTGTCTCTGGACTCGCGCCAGTTTTTGTTTTCTCTATCTCTGGATTCTCTTCAGCTTCCTTTCGAGCTTGCACTCTGGCAACTACCTGAACTGGTACGACATTTTTTTTTCTAAGCTAATGGGTAGCTGAACGATTCTTGAGATATTTTTTGTCATCTTTATGACTCAGTTTGGGTTTTCTGGACAGTTAGGGATGCTTTGACCTAGCTAAGCCTCTATTCACAATGAGCCACAATGTCTTTTCGTCCATCTCATACCTTATTTTTTCACATTGAACTCCCTCCCCCTTATTTTTACTAGGGCTTTAGGGCTTGTTCCCATAATTTAGCTAGGAGATTAAAAAAAATAATGAGGTGGTTCACACTAGCACATGTAACAAAGCAACCAGGCGGGTAATATGATGCAAAAGTATTCACCCCTCAGCTTCATTTTTAAGTTTCAATGTTGCAAAGTCGGAGGGGGGGGGGGGGGGGGGGCTGTTTTGCAACCAACATTCCCTTTATCAATTAGTGCCCCAAACGGGAGTGAGGTATTTCTTACCTCAATGTGGGATATTTTGATGCATAGGTTCCACTTTAATTTAGATACTTTTATTAGTATAATATAAGCCAATAATTAGTAATTGATAGATGTGTGTGTGTGTGTGTGTGTGTGTGTGTGTGTGTGTGTGTGTAGCTGTATTAAATCTTACTTAATAAGACATAATTGAACTTTTACATTCAAAAGACAACTGGCCAAGGATCAATGAACTGATTTGTACAAAAATAACTCAGTATCAGAATTATCTAAGTACAATGATTGTAAGAAAGAGATCCTCTTTCAATGTGGTAGGTAGTAAAAAAACTTCCCGATTTTTCAATGGATATTTCATAACAGTAATGTTGCTTGCCAAAGAAAAGAAACCCTCCAAGATAAGATAGAGTCCTTACCTTCATCCATCCAAATAAGACAACAATTCAGTTAGCCTTGGATGTGTTTTACAGGTATCAATGGACCATATCAGTTGTTATCCATGTCCATCTTATAGGATTTAATTACTTTAGACAAGCTAGGTTATTTAGTAGTCTCTTCTTTTTATAAATGAGTGATATAATTTACTTTTTAATGTGAGTGGTGAAGTTCATCAAGAGTCAAAAACATTTCAAGATCCATAGCTCGGTAGCTATGCTTATGCCCAAAAATAGCAACCATATACTTACCTTCACACTTAGTAATCCCATGGTATCATTGGTATCCCTTTATTCAAACATAGGTCATGTCCGACCTTTTCTAGCACATGGAATCCCAATTTTTTGAATCATAGCTTGGAAGCTATTCCAAAGCTAAAAATACCATCCATATACTTACCTTTATAATGCCAATGATATCCACAAGTCATTATCCATTTTACAAGAACGACAGTGTCCGGCCCTTGACTGAGTGAGATACCTTACTTGTTTATCAACCAGAGGTACTAGATGCAATGAGTACCACCCGAACCATTTGTTTTTATATGAAATTACAAGCGCCAAGTTGTACTTAAGTCCAGCAATTTATCACGCCAAGTTAACACAAGTAGTTTTTAACATATAGCTTCCAATCCTGTACGTCATGCAATATGTCAAAAAAAATGTAAATTAATGCCCTGTAATGGTTAAGAACAGCGCCCCAATCATTCAGTATGCGCACACACGTCACTTTTAAAACCAGTAGCGCACCACTTGCAGAGCCAACAACAACCAGTAGCTATAAACTAGTGACTGCTCGAGAAAGAGCCAGTACAACACTCAGTAGCAAGAAACAGCCGGTAGCAAAAAATTCTATCTATCAATGTATGTCAAATCATTCCAGCCAATCATTAATTTTTACTAGCCTAAGAGGTGCCAACCACACACAGTATGAACAACCGACATACCCCGACAGTTTACCAAAGACACAAAAAAACCAATTCAAGGTCAGGAGCACCTCGCATTTGCATTATCATGATGTTATATCATACCATGTTAGCCCATAGCAGATGGGGGTGTACCATGCCCTAGTTACCATACTAAGCAAACACCATTACCTCATGTGTTTATCTCCATTAGTACAGCCAAAGGAAAGGCCAAAAAAATCGTTATTTTTTATGCACAAGCAGTCCCAAGGCTTACCATAATGTCCCATTCTATGCATATGAAGTTTTAAGGCAATGCTAAAACATGCCTCGGCCTAGTAATTTCATTCAAAAAAAACCAGTTAATGAGTGTGTATACCAACAAGATCCCGATTGAAGCCAACCATGCCATAATTCATAACCAAGTGCCTTACCAAAAAAATCCATAACAAAAAACTCATGCCCAGGTAACCCAATATGGCCATTTGTATAGTTTAACATCACTCCCTTAGGTGTTTATCCCCATAGTAAAATGCCTTGCTCCAATATTTAAGAGCCACAGCGAATGTCTGTCGAAAAAAACCAGCCTTCTTCAAGCTACCCTTATTGCAAAACAACCACTAAACGGTGCCAACCACACACACAGTACGAAGAAAAAAAAAACACAGACCCTGATAGTTTACTAAAAGATGCGGCAGAAAACCAGTCCAGGGTCAGGAGCACCTCTCCTTTGTATTACCATGATGTTTATATCATACCATTTCATCCCATAGCAGATGGGGGTGTGGCATGCCCATAGTTACTAAACAAAATCCATTCCTTCGTTGGTATAGTCATAGGAAAGGCAAAAAACAAGAAAAAAACAGTTGTTTTCTATGCACAAGCAGTTCAACCGCCCACCATACTGTCCCATTATATGCATAGGAATATTTTAAGGCAATGCTAAACCATGCCCCGGCCCAAAAGAACCAGTTACTTAGTGTTATATACCAATTGTTTACCCATTGTTGTGCTACTACAATCTATCTCTAAGAGAGCCCGTCAGGCAGAGTACTCAAAAAAACCAAAAAACCAGTAAAATGCCTAATCTGCAGTCAGTTTAACGACTGCAAAAACAGCCTTTGAGTAATTAGCAGCCATATGTTATGCTAAAATATCTTAAGAACCACAGTTGTTCACGGAATAACACCCATCAGGCTTGATCAAGCCCCATGTTAAAACATTTTTTTAGAAAAACACAACAGTCGGTCTCTAATGACAAAAGACAGTTTAGGTAAACTATAATACCTGTGGAGTCTGAGCAGCAAGCTCCATTGTTTTCGGACTTTCAAGTAGAAATGACACAGAATCGGGTTTACCCCACACAAAACACTGACTCTCAAGCTAAGTGATGGCAAAGGAGTGCCCTCACCTTTAGAATTTATAGGTTGGTATGCACGCTTCCTGAGTGTCTAAAGTGAAGAGAGCAGAGCCGCCCCTTGCTGTGGGAGTCCTCTCACGCGTCAGAAGCCATTACTGGCAGGGGAGAGAGAGCGCCTTTACACGGTCCGAGGGTGGAAGGACCCGCCTTCTTATTGTCATGATAGTTTTGAGGATTTTTTACGAGCTATTTGCCCAATACCCAAGTCGGTGGTGCAATGTAGCAATGAAGGCCCTATTTTGTCAATAGGGGGGGGGGGGGGGGGGGGTTTGTTTTTTTGTTTTTTTAATATATAAAAAAGGGAGGAACCTTATGAGGGAAATAAGTATCTGACTTCATGATGTTTAACCATAGTGTGTGTGTGTGTGTGTGTGTGTGTGTGTGTGTGTGTGTGTGTGTGTGTGTGTGTGTGTGTGTGTGTGTGTGTGTGTGTGTGTGTGTGTGTGTGTGTGTGTGTGTGTGTGTGTACCCTCCCTAACCCAGGCACCATACACAATGGGTCAGTAGTAGGCCCATTGTATATGGGCCTACTACCTTATGAGAGGGATAAGAATCTCTTTTTGGAATAACAGTCCAGGCCAATTGTGCCTAATGAGAGCTTGAGTGATGGTATTACGGATCTGATTGTGATTAAATCCATTTAGGCAGTATTTTTTAATAAGTACTGAAATTTTCTCCCAAGCTATGGAAGGTGAAGAAGAAGAGTAGCAGATTAAGTATAGAAGCCCAATACAGGAGCTGATAGAGGATTTGTATGGCCTGTTGCTGTTTCTCTTGATGAATTCTATGTGTGGTAGTTTAAGAAGATCCTTTTTCCAGATGAATCTCAATTCATATCCACCTGTAGAGACGGAGAGTGCAGGGATATTGATAGGTTAATAAAGTGAGCTGTTTTGCAGAAGTTCCCAAGAGTTGAGTCCTCCGGGATAGAAGTTGGCTCAATTTTTAGGCAATGGGGGTATATTTGATCAATCTCAGATGAGAATAATCTGTTGTTGATACTAAGTATGTCATCCATATACCTGAAGGTATGTTTGAATAGTGGGAGATTTTTATGGTTGGTTTCCATGTTTTTCAGGCACCATTTGTACTCAAAGAAAGCTAAGTAGATGTTACACATAAGTGGTGAGCAAGAGAAACCCATTGGGATTCCAAGGCATTGATTATAGCATTCGCCACCTGCTACAATAGTACAATTGTTTAACAACCAGAAAATGTAGGAGCATAGTTTTGTTTCATCAAAATGTAAAGGGTTAATGGATTGAGATGCTAGAATCCATCTCGGTTTTTTGGCAAGAGAGATAAAGAGATGCTTTCTTTTTTTGGCATTGGTAAATGCTAAGTTAATGACTTTGGCAAGTACAGTTTTAAGGCCAAGATCTCCGTTAAGTGGGATGTTTTCGTAGCACTGTGTGATATCAGCTGCTGTAAAGATGTGAAAAATATGTTGAGGAAGGTTAAGTGTAACTTCTGTGGCATTTTTTGTAAGCCAGAAGGGATTGCATTGGATATTAAGAAAATCCTTACAAATTTTTTGTTTTTCTGCACAGATGATTTCAAGTTCTGTGAGAATAAGATCAAGGCAAAGAGTAATATCTTTGGTGATATCTGTGAAGATACAATTGGAGGCATCAGATATCCACCTGAATTTATGTTTGTGGATTTTATAAGTCGGAAATAGTATTGGTAACTTGGTGTCACTGATAGAGTAGCCTAGCTGTCCTAGATGTTTAGAGATTTTGTTGGAAATATCTTGTGGTGTTTTGTTGGTATGATAGAATTCTTTTCCTGCAACTCGTTCCCGTGCAGCTTTCCAAGCTAGTTGTTTACACATAATAGAAGGGTAGTTGGAGCTTTTGTCAAGCCCTACTACCAACCAATTCTCTGAGATTAGTTGAAAGTCGACGGCCAACTGAGGTGTAAGCCAAGAATTATCAGAAGAAAGCCATTTTCTAGGAAGTAGAGAGATTTTTTTAAGGAAGCATTCATTAACTAACTCTTTTAAGTCCGGTAGGACTGTCATCTCCAGTCGGAGAGTACTGGCAAGGTCGGTGAGGCAGCTAAGTAAAGCTGCTAAGGCAAGGTAGGGGTTTTTCGGATAGTTTGGAATGTGATTAAGTCCTTTGGCGAGGAGCTTACGTACTGTAGCATTGTTGATAATGTTGAGGTTCTGAGTATAGACATGGTTACCACATTCTTTAAAAATCCTACAGAATGCGGGAAAATGAATGCAAGTACAATGAGGGATTGTTTTTGTCTAAGAAAGTCATTGTTAAGAACTAATCCTTTTAAAGGATGGTGATATCTCCATCCAATGAGAATGTTGTCAAGTAGTTTATGATTACCAAAAAATATGTCAAAACACTCACAAACGAGACTTTTGGGTGGGATCCATTCAAGGAGAATGTTGTGATAAAGACAGTGTATGTAGGTAACACCAAAATTCGAATCAACTTTGCTGAGAACTCTTCTTCCACATGGATTTGTAAATACCTGCAATATGTTTAAGGGTTAGATTTCAGGGAAGTTTCTGATAGCCGGGAATCTGCCTCTCCCTCTAGTAATGCTACGAGATTTTCCTCGATTAGATGAGGAGCTAGGTGTAAAAAAGGAAGTAAAGGAGTTGGGAGTAGCTAAAGAGTTAGCTCTTTTAAAAGCAAGGGAATCATCTTCTTCAATACATGGTTTTAGCAGATTAGTGGATGAATTTGACTCCTTTGTAATTTTCATATGTGGTGAAGTAAAGACCGGGTTCCTCCGTTTTTAGTTCTTTCAGAATATCATGCATCAGTCCTCGGAAGATGTTAAAGGCAATTTGCGCAATCACAATCTTCTTGGCTTGTCCACCTAGCCAAGAGCAGATGAGGGATAGATGAAAGTCAACTCGTTTCTCTGGGAATAAAAGTTCCAAATGGTTCAGGAAAAACCATATATCATGGTCAAACCACATAATGCTTGATTCACAGGAAGCCTTGGGGTCTAGAAATCTGCAAGCACATTTTAAATAGGGGCGAAAGATATTCCAGATAGACTTTGTGTAGAAGTCCGGATTACTTTTAGCAAACTCCATGCCACCTTTAGTATGTATGTACAATCCAGTGTTCGATGGGCATTTGGAGTGATCGATCAGGTGTAGGTTAAAAGGGACTTTAATCAGTTCACCTTTGTCTAAGAAATGTCCTCCTTTTAGAATTTTAAGTTTGCAGTCCTCCACCGTTGATGCAGGGAGGTTGGCCAAGTATACCCAGGTTTCACTAAGAATAGGAGCCAAGAAGGCTTTGTTTGGTAGAACCCAGAGTTGATGGTCTACACCAACAGATTCAATTTCTATTTGTCTTAAAGGTAAGACAGGGAAGACTTTTGAGATTTTAGGGACCATCTCAACGAGATTGACATCATTGAGAGAGCAGAGGTTAGATTGAAACTCTTTTACTGCCTCTAGAGTGGCGCTATCCCGACAGAAGATGCCACCTATTGAAGGGATGGCGGGGGTATTAGGGGTGCAAACAAATGATGGATTAAGTCCACAGAGTTTTCTAAGGAAATTTGTCAGCTCAGGACCAGATGAAGCAAACAGGGCAAGTTCTTGCTGATATTGTGAAGCAAGGACGGGAAGTTGGGCAATGTACTGGGATAGTAGATTAACACCTTCTAGAGGGTCTTTGTCTAAAGATGCTAGAATTTTTACCCAATCATTAAATGATAACATATGTAAGACTGAAAGTTTCTTGTCTGAAATTAGGGCAGAATCATAAATAAGTTGTGACGCATCCAAACTGCTAATACATCTGAGGACCAGAGACGAGGCCACAGAGAGGGGCTCCGAGGTGAGTTCCAAACCTTGAGGAAGGGCAAGAGTCTGCAAAACAAATTGAGGTCAGGTAAATTATTTCTTGTCATAGTATGTGATACATATTTTCGCTTTCCTAGCAAGGAAAGGTCTAGTTCTAGCAGCTATGGTATCTTTTGGTGCATGGTCTTTAATGAAGAGCTTGATCTGGTCAAGGATCTTTGCGTGATTCTTAGGGTTGTGATTTGTACTCATGCGAGCTGTCAATCTATATTGTGAGCAGTCTTGAAACACAGTTGATATAAAGATTAGAAAAAGTGTCTTTTTTTTTGTCCCGCAAACCTTAAACCGGCTGAGTCAGAGACTATGGTAGCCGTGAGCAGGGGACCAGAAGAGAGTCTAACAAAGGGGCCACCTACCACCAGTCTACCAATGAAGGATTTAACGACTGTGGGTCCCAATTTAGAGCTCTATTCTACCGAAAATTTCCTAGGCCAGCATCCCGGTTTCCCCAGAGGGGAGACCTTATGTATAGGATGTGTGTGTAGTTGTATTACATCTTACTTAATAAGACATAATTGAACTTTTACATTCAAAAGACAACTGGCCAAGGATCAATGAACTGATTTGTACAAAAATAACTCAGTATCAGAATTATCTAAGTACAATGATTGTAAGAAAGAGATCCTCTTTCAATGTGGTAGGTAGTAAAAAAACTTCCCCGTTTTTCAATGGATATTTCATAACAGTAATGTTGCTTTTTTAAAACTTGTTTGCAAGTTAGAAGCACACATTTGTCCTTTTTGGCCTCTGCCATATTAAAATCTCCCATCAAGCACCATTCCCCTTCCATAGATAGTTTCTCAAATCTATCCAGCATTTGGCCCTTCCCTTGGTTTCACACGGGCAGTAGACATTAAAAATCATGAAGGATTGCTCAACACACTTGATCTTCATCTTCCAAGCACTCTTCTTCACATGTGGTTACAAACCACTTGGGGCTGTAGGTCTCTGTTGACAATCGTAAGCACCCAAAGTGAAACCATCAGAGCCCTCTCCATAAAACACCAACTTCTTCCCAAAGGCTTGTTTCCTCTGGCATCGAGCATCCATGTGGTACAATATCAACAAGCTTGCCATAGTTGGAAACATAACTTGTTATGTCCACACACCCAATCTCTTTGTACATATGGTCGAAAAGGCACTTTTGCAATCTTGCATCGATCAAAAGCGTGGAGCAAAGGTCTCTCTTCAATAATCATATGAGCTCAAGTCTAGTCTCTTTGGATTGCTTCTAATATGTTAAAAGTCCTCTTCTATCCTCCTCCTTCTTTTCCTCTTCTATTTCTTCTTCTTCTTCTTCTTCTTCTCTCTCTCTCTCTCTCTCTCTCTCTCTCTCTCTCTCTCTCTCTCTCTCTCTCTCTCTCTCTCTCTCTCTCTCTCTCTCTCTCTCTCTCTCTCTTCCTTTTACACTCTTGATTGGCTTCCTTTCTCAGTTAGTTGTGTTGTTGTACTACTCTCTATTGTTGTATGGGCTTGAACATATAGGATGCTCCTACATGCAGCTCTTGAAATTGCAAAATCCATGCTACCCTACACTGGTATGCCGCCAACCAGTTGATCAAACTGCAAATTGCGAGGAGCAAGGTTTGACAAACTTCTTAGTTGAGGAGGTTTTTTATGGAAGCTATATCCCTTACCAAATAGGTGGGAATTTGTTGTGAGTTTCTCTCGCACCTCTTACCTTTGTCTTTGATGTTGGATAGAAAATTGTAGAGATGTGTACCTAGATCCAATTTATCTTGTTGTTCTTAGCCTGGGTGATATTAAAGTACGATTAAGTCTATAGAAAAATTTATGTTGTATTCTCTTGTTGCCATGAATAATAAAAAGAGCAACAATTAATGGGGTATTTGTGCTCTCTTTTCATGAATCATGGGTGATTAGTCTAGGTTCATGAAAGAGCTATATCAGAGGGCCAAAGGATTACATGTGGATTATAAATATGAACAAAAACTTGTCTTCTTGTTTGTGTGTAGACTACACGGGTATGCAAACATGAACTTTGATAAGAAATGGTTATGCTATTTTGATGCACAATGGTCAAGGGTAGTTCTATTCTTTAAAATAGCTTGCGTTCAAACGTGGCAACACTCAACGGCTCAAGGACTCCTACAATATTCATGTCATGTCCTTGAGCCCTTGAGTGTTGCCAACGTTGAATCCTAGCTGCTATCTCACACTCACACACACACACACACAATGGTTAAACATCATGAAGTCAGATACTTCTTTCCCTCATAAGGTTCCTCCCTTCTTTTATATATAAAAAAAACAAAAAAAACAACCCCCCCCCCCCTATTGACAAAATAGGGCCTTCATTGCTACATTGCACCACCGACTTGGGTATTGGGCAAATGGCTCGTAAAAAATCCTCAAAACTATCATGACAATAAGAAGGCGGCTCCTTCCACCCTCGGACCGTGTAAAGGCGCTCTCTCTCCCCTGACAGTAATGGCTTTTGACGTGTGAGAGGACTCCCACAGCAAGGGGCGGCTCTGCTCTCTTCACTTCAGACACTCAGGAAGCGTGCATACAAACCTATAAATTCTAAAGGTGAGGGCACTCCTTTGCCCTCACTTAGCTTGAGAGTCAGTGTTTTGTGTGGGGTAAACCCGATTCTGTGTCATTTCTACTTGAAAGTCCGAAAACAATGGAGCTTGCTGCTCAGACTCCACAGGTATTATAGTTTACCTAAACTGTCTTTTGTCATCAGAGACCGACTGTTGTGTTTTTCTAAAAAATGTTTTAACATGGGGCTTGATCAAGCCTAATGGGTGTTATTCCGTGAACAACTGTGGTTCTTAAGATATTTTAGCATAACACATGGTTGCTAATTACTCAAAGGCTGTTTTTGCAGTCGTTAAACTGACTACAGATTAGGCATTTTACTGGTTTTTTGGTTTTTTTGAGTACTCTGTCTGACAGGCTCTCTTAGAGCTAGATTGTAGTAGCACAACAATGGGTAAAAAATTGGTATATAACACTAAGTAACTAGTTCTTTTGGGCCGGGGCATGGTTTAGCATTGCCTTAAAATATTCATATGCATATAATGGGACAGTATGGTGGGTCGTTGAACTGCTTGTGCATAGAAAACAACTGTTTTTTTCTTGTTTTTTGCCTTTCCTATGACTATACCAACGAAGGAATGGAGTTTGTTTAGTAACTATGGGCATGACACACTCCCATCTGCTATGGGCTGAAATGGTATGATATAAACATCATGGTAATACAAAGGAGAGGTGCTCCTGACCCTAGACTGGTTTTCTGCCGCATCTTTTAGTAAACTATCAGGGTCTGTGTTTTTTTTCTTCTTCGTACTGTGTGTGGTTGGCACTGTTTAGTGGTTGTTTTGCAATAAGGGTAGCTTGAGGAAGACTGGTTTTTTTCGACAGACATTCGCTATGGCTCTTAAATATTGGAGCAAGGCATTTTACTATGGGGATAAACACCTAAGGGAGTGATGTTAAACTATACAAATGGCCATATTGGGTTACCTGGGCATGAGTTTTTTGTTATGGATTTTTTTGGTAAGGCACTTGGTTATGAATTATGGCATGGTTGGCTTCAATCGGGAGCTTGTTGGTATACACACTCATTAACTGGTTTTTTTTTAATGAAATTACTAGGCCGAGGCATGTTTTAGCATTGCCTTAAAACTTCATATGCATAGAATGGGACATTATGGTAAGCCTTGGGACTGCTTGTGCATAAAAAACAACGGTTTTTTTGGCCTTTCCTATGGTTGTACTAATGGAGATAAACACATGAGGTAATGGTGTTTGCTTAGTATGGTAACTAAGGCATCGTACACCCCCATCTGTTATGGGCTAACATGGTATGATATAACATCATGATAATGCAAATGCGAGGTGCTCCTGACCTTGAATTGGTTTTTTTGTGTCTTTGGTAAACTGTCGGGGTATGTCGGCTGTTCATACTGTGTGTGGTTGGCACCTCTTAGGCTAGTAAAAATTAATGACTCGCTGGAATGATTTGACATACATTGGTAGATAGAATTTTTTGCTACCGGCTGTTTCTTGCTACTGAGTGTTGTACTGGCTCTTTCTCGAGCAGTCACTAGTTCATAGCTACTGGTTGTTGTTGGCTCTGCAAGTGGTGCGCTACTGGTTGTAAAAGTGACGTGTGTGCGCATACTGAATGATTGGGGCGCTGTTCTTAACCATTACAGGGCATTAATTTACATTTTTTTTGACATATTGCATGACGTACAAGATTGGAAGCTATATGTTAAAAACTACTTGTGTTAACTTGGCATGATAAATTGCTGGGCTTAAGTACAGCTTGGCGCTTGTAATTTCATATAAAAACAAATGGTTCGGGTGGTACTCATTGCATCTAGTACCTCTGGTTGATAAACAAGTAAGGTATCTCACTCAGTCAAGGGCCGGACACTGTCGTTCTTGTAAAATGGATAATGACTTGTGGATATCATTGGCATTATAAAGGTAAGTATATAGATGGTATTTTTAGCTTTGGCATAGCTTCCAAGCTATGATTCAAAAAATTGAGATTCCATGTGCTAGAAAAGGTTGGATAGCTCTATGTGAGCAATGGGCCGTCATTGATTTCTTGGTCTAGCAGACTAGGTTTTACATATACAAGCATGCATTACACAAATACAACAACATTGGATCATCGAAATGTTCCCACCAAGAAGATTGGTAACACTCTTCTGTGAAGATGAGCAAATATTCATCCAAGAAATTATCAAACCACGACTTGGCATAAGGTAGCACTTCACATTCAAAATGCAGTCAAAAGAGCAGGTCCAAAGGTTAAAAAGGAACGAGTACTTAGCAATTTAGAGGGCAAAAAGGTGGTTGATGAGCTAACAATAAAAAAACTCAAAGGCGCAGCCTCTAAAGTAGAGCATAAGAAATGGTTTGAAGCCAAAGCAAAACTCATAGAAGGCCCAACTTGAGGAAATAAGAAAGACAAGACTACTGACTGGAGCATTGTACTTGAAGCCAAAGATTGGCAATCAAACCCAATTCTTCACAACACTTAATATTATAGCTATCATGGATGATAATGAAAATATTGTCCAGGAGCCAAATAGTATGACCAAGCTTATGCTTGATCTACCATCTTAGCCAGTTCATAGGGCAACCTGAGGATAGTTTGGACAAGGTGAAGGAGGCCAGGAAATTGCTCCTAAACATCGTGGATTGTTCAGCCTCCCATACAAAAGCACTTATTTTGGAGAAGCCCATTTTTGAAGATGAATATCTGGTCGCTATTTAGGCCTTAGGCAAAGAAAATTTGCCTAGCTGTGATGAGCTTACAATAGAGTTTTGCAAAGGGTTTTTGGACAACCTAAAAAAAAACCTTGATTGTGCTTATGACTACTACGGCTTTGGTTGAGGGAGAGCTTGATACAGATGTGAAAAAAGGGCTGATTAAGCCAATAGAAAAATAAGTATGTTGCTCTCACCTAAAGCGGTGGAAACCAATCTCAATGGTGTGTGGGTGTGTGTGTGTGTGTGTGTGTGTGTGTGTTGAGAGAGAGAGAGAGAGAGAGAGAGAGAGAGAGAGCAACGAGGATTCAACCTTGGCCCACACTCGAGAGCTCTTAAGGACATGACATGAATGTTGCAGAACTTCTTGATGTTACCATATACATGATGTGTTCAAGATGTTTGCTGCTGAGGACAGATTGGATGGGGACAATTACCCTATGTGGGCTTACATGATGCAACATGTACTTGTGTTGATAGCCGACTTTCGGAGATCAAGTAGAAAAAAAAAAAGAAAAAAAACTCATTACACCCCCCTCCCCCCCCCCCACTCTCAGTACCCCCCACCGTAACTTTTTTTTTTCCCCTCCCGCCCTACGAGCATCGAATAAAACCCTCGCACTCTCTCCCCCCCATTTTCCCTACATACCCCCTTTCCTAATATCTCTCTCCTCCCGATTTACCCTCCCCGGCCAGGCAGAAACTCAGAGAAGGAACCCCCAACCCTTCTCTCGTGCTCCCTCAGTGTGAGCCGCGTGAGAACCCCCCCCCCCCCCCCCCCCCCCCCCCCCCCCCCCCCCCTCTCTTTGGCCGGCAGATATATTCCCTTACACCCCCCCCCCCCCCCCCCCCATTGACTTATTTTCCTTCGTCCTCAAGCCCCATGCAAGACAACACCACCCCCCCCCCCCCCCTCTCACCCACACATCTCCCATACCCCGCCATTCCCCCTCTCCCCTCACTCTCCCTCACACACTCTCTCTATCTCTTATCCCCTCACCCCTATCCCCTCCCCCTCTCCCTCATTCTCCCTCTCACGGCCACGCCAAGCTCTCTCTCTCATCCGAATACTGACAGGCCACGCCAAAGCTCTCTCTCTCTCTCTCTCGCGGGCAGTGCTGCAATCCACACTCCCTCTCACTCACACACACACCCCACAACACCCCCCCCCCCTCTCCTCTCTCTCCCCATGCGCTGTGCGTCGCGCGCTGCATTCGATACACACACACACACGCCATGCGGGCAGCAGCAAATACGCCAACACAACACACACACACACACACACACATTCACCCACCCACACACACTCACACCCCCTATCCTACCCCCCCCCCCCCCCCCCCCCCTCCCTTTCCGCCTTGCGCAGAAGAGTAAGCCGCCGGCCATCCGGAGAAGGAAAATAAAAAATAAAAAAATTATATATATACATTATATATATATATATATATATAGCTCCCCTTCCCACACACGCTTTCCCACACACATACCTATACAAAACACACACACACACCCGCCTCATGCACAAATACATACACACACGTATATACGCACCGCACCGTAGTACGAAGGAAAAGGCTACGACATCAACAAACAAAAAGAAGAAGGATCCAAAGCACGCGCCGCCAACAACAAAAAAACAGAAATACGCCGAAGGCATGCCCCGGCCGACTCCGAAAAGAAGTACGCTCGACACCGACGCACCGGCAGCACGCCATTCGCCGACAACACACAACCACGACGCCATCCCAGTAATTTTTAGGTTATTTTACCATTATCTTCAGTTTTCACCCGAGCCATTGTAAATTTCCATTTTGTAAATATCCTCTCTCTAGGTGATGGTGACAAAGGCCCACCTAGAGATTCCCATCTTTTAATAACCTTCCCCAAAACAAAGCAAGGGTCAACCACACCGGGCCCACCACTTGCTTTGTCTCCCCGATTAAGATTACCCTAACCACACAAGGATTACCATAATCCAAGCAGCCAACACCTATAAATTGGCACTGAGAGGTCACTATCGGGGGGGGGGGGCAACTTATGTGGAACCAAACATTGGGTAGAGTGTAGTAGGAGGGATTGACACCATCACCATCACGGGGAGGGGGTCTTGTGTGTTGGGTTTGCCTTGGAAATTGCACCATGCGAAGGGAACCACATCCACCTCTCGACTCGAATGGTCGATGCACACACGTATGCACGCTCTTGGCAATGAGTATTCACCATCATTGAGTCGCCCTAGAGAACGCACCAAGTAGGTTGCACCATCTCCTCTCCCTACCTCTCTACCATCACGGCATGTCACCTTGTAAATATTGCAGAAAATAACTCACCCTCACACCCCCGAGGTTGTTTTCATCAATTGCAAGTATTCTCTCTCTCTCTCTCTCTCTCTCTCTCTCTCTCTCTCCTTTTCTCTCTCTCGGTGTGTAGGCTTGCAGTGTTCATATCACCGTGGGCTTTGCGTCCTAGCTACTCAAAGCTAGGTGGTGCCCCCTGTTCGCTTTACTATTGCAGGCTCAAGGCGAGCCATTCGGCCCCCGGCGTTTTAGAGGTCGTCGGGGTTCGGGGTCCGCTTTGCATCCGTCATTTGGTGCCCCCACTGAGGAGGGCTTTTCTAAGACCCTTCAGTTTACAATGCTGAAAGTGACGCCCACTATCAATCATGGACGAGTGGCTAAAGGAATTTTCTAACTGGAGGACGGAAGAAGAAGAGACGAAGGAGGCCCTAGCCGCCTTCATTGAGGTGCTACTACTAGGCTGCAGTGTCATCAACATTCAAGAGGTAAATTCTCCATCTCGTGTCGCTCGTTCTAACTATAAATCGAAAGCATCAGGTGGGAGATTGGTGAGGTGCCATCACTGTTGTCAACCAAGGCACACGGTCGATGAGTGCCAGCAACGAAGACAGCGGAAGGGCTGAAGTCTTCTACATTGACATTCATCGCAAGGAGGTCATTCACGTCAAGGAAGGAAAGCATACGGTGAGGCCTCTTTTCCCTAAAGAAACTGCAGTCAAAGATAAAACCCCAAAGTGGCCTAAAGGGGCTGCTCGAGCCAAGGGCAAGGATTAGATAGACTAGTCTGGAAACATCTGGCCAAGCAAGTGCTTCAAGCTCAGAGAGCCGGGTTGTACCCACTTTGTCAAAGAAGAAGTCATTCGAAGCTAAGCGGCGAAAGGTCGCCTACCGATTTGCACGACGCATGCGAGTGCTACCAATCCACTTCGACAATCCAGAAGAAGAAGTGGTGAGAAGATCCCCATGTCCTAGAGAAGAGTGGTTCGGCTACTGCTCTCGCTGTTTAGGAAGCGAGTGGAGGACCTTCCTCCCCTCCCTGTACAACTTATCCTGAAGAAGCTCTCTACCACGGGAGAGACCCAGTGGGTTGGAGATGAGCTGCAGCTGAATGGAATAGAATTCATGCAACGCGCCAATTATAGAAATTACCTACAATTGCTGTTAGCCAAGAGAATGGGAGTGGTCAGACGCGTCGCCATCACCCCGTACGTGCTAAGCAACGAACGAAGGGTAGAGCCCATGAAAGGTGACGACCTCTTGTGGATGTGCCGACTCATCAACACTGGCACGGTAAGAGTATAAGTAAGTATTTCACCCTTTGTGCATGATGGAAAACGGGCCGACGGCATTCCCGTTCAGATTCCTGCAGCATATGCATGTGAATATCTATGTAGATAGTGTTAAGTATGGAGCCTGATTTACCCCCTGTAATTTTCTGTGGTAAAAGCGCACATTTGTAAGGCCCCCATTATGAGGAGAAGCCATCGTGTGTGAAGGAAAATCACTCACCGGAAACCAAAATTTTCATGGACAAGAATCAGGGGCAACTTTAGAGGCCTCGGGGGCGGAGGCCCCCGAGACTTTTTTTTTTTCGCCGGAATATTATGGCCGGACGGCGGTCGGAAAGTGATCGGAAAACAACCGGTCGGTTGGCCGGTGGCCGGTAGTCAATGGCCGGTGGTCGGAAGTCAATGGCCGGTGCCCGGTGGCCGAATTCAAAAGTGGACTTGTCTTCTCAAGGGCGGCCACACATGGGCGGATTGGAGGGTCCCATTTGGACTTATTCGCACAAGGGCGGCTACACATGGCTGTCTCTCATAAGAGAGGGCAGCCCTTTTGGCCTATAAAAGGAGGCCATTTCTACACACATTTCATAGTGTGAAGTTGATGCAACAAGGTGAGTGTGAGGTGGTGAGAGTGAAGCAAGGCGGGAGCTCCATTAAGGGTATAATCCCTTTGTAAACTACTTCTTGTTTTGAAGTACTAAAGCCATTGAGTGGCTGCTTTCCCGTGGACATAGCCCACATTGGGTGAACCACGTATATCGTGTGTACTCTCTCTCTCTCTCTCTCTCTCTCTCTCTACTCTATAATCTCGTGTGTGAAATCTGTCTCTCTCCATTAAGTAATCTACTCAATTATCTATTTAGCTACGTCTTATTTCCTAACAACTGGTATCAGAACAAGGTTTGCTCGTAGCTAAATTATCTCAAGGAAAGGATTCCTTGAATTGAGTGGGAGTTATGGCGGAGGAAGGGAAGCTCAAGATTGAGAAGTTCAACGGCAAAAACTACCAACATTGGAAGATGCAGATTGAAGACTATCTCTACCAGAAGGACCTCTATTTGCCACTAGGCGGTCTTGCGAAGAAGCCCGCAACAATGGCAGATGAAGCATGGATTGTCCTTGATCGAAAGGCACTGGGAACAATCCGGTTAAGCTTGGCGTCAACGGTGGCCTTCAATGTTTCGGAGATGAAGACCACGGAGGACTTGATGAAGTCACTTGACGACTTCTACGAGAAACCATCGGCATCCAATAAGGTATTTCTTATGAAGCGCTTGTTCAATCTAAAGATGGCAGAGAATGGTTTAGTTGCAGAACACCTAAATGACTTTAACACAAACATAAGTCAACTTTGATCAGTGAAAATCAATTTCGATGATGAAGTGCGAGCTCTCCTTATACTATCATCTCTACCGGATAGTTGGGACAGCCTTGTGATGGCTGTAAGTAATTCTATCTCTGGCACAAATACTCTTAAGTTTGATGATGTTGTGGGTGTTCTCCTAAGCGAGGAAATGCGAAGGAGAAGTACAGGAGAGTCATCAAGTGCTGCACTATCAGTGGAAACAAGAGGAAGGCTTAAGGAGAGGTTCAAAAACCAAAAGGGTCGTGATCGCTCAAGGCGGAGCAAGTCACGCACAAAGTCAGTTCTTGAATGTTGGAACTGCGGCAAGAAGGGCCACGTCAAGAAGGATTGTTGGTCCAAGAAGAAGAAGGAGACAGAGTCTCAAGACAACAAGCCAACATCGGAGGCCAATGTGGCAGGTAAAGTAGAGCAAGATGCTCTAATTCTCTCATTAGACAATGTGTCTAATTCCTGGATAGTAGATTCCGGGGCTTCATTCCATGCGACACCACACAAGCAACATTTCCAAGACTACACCAAAGGTAATTTTGGGTATGTATACTTGGGAGATGATGAAGCTTGTGAGATTGTCGGCAAAGGTACAATTTCTGTCAAAACTGCTAACGGAAATGAATGGAAGCTTAAAGATGTTAGGCATGTTCCTTCTCTTCGCAAAAATTTGATCTCTACAGGACAATTGGACGATGAAGGTCATAACATTGCATTCGGAAACAAACGGTGGAAGATCTCAAAGGGATCTTTGGTGGTTGCCAAGGGTGAAAAAGTCGGTACACTTTACTTGTGTATTATTAGCAGGCAACCTTCAGCTTGTGCAGCAACTACAGAAGTTGACAGTGCGGTGTGGCACTACCGACTTGGGCATATGAGTGCCAAAGGAATGCAAATCCTTCAAACAAAGAAGCTTCTACCAGGTTTGAAAGAAGTGGACTTAGAGTTCTGTGAAGATTGTGTTTATGGTAAACAAAAGAGGGTAAAATTTCAAAAATCAGGAAATGAAAGAAAAAATAAAAAACTTGAGTTGGTTCATTCTGATGTTTGGGGTCCTGCAAGTACACCATCACTTGGTGGCTCATTGTACTATGTAACATGCATAGACGATGCGACTAGAAAACATGGGTTTATGTCATGAAGAATAAATCCGATGTATTTTTCATATTTCAAAGGTGGAAAGCCTTTGTGGAGAATGAAACAGGTACCAAGGTTAAATGCTTCAGATCTGACAATGGAGGCGAATATTGCAGCCAAGCTTTTGAAAGCTTTTGTGCTAGCAATGGCATTCGGAGGCAAAGGACAACCCCAAGGACACCTCAACAAAATGGGATTTCGGAAAGGATGAACAGGACAATCATGGAACGAGCACGAAGCATGCGGCTACGTGCAGGCCTACCGCTTGAGCTTTGGGCGGAAGCTGTAAGTACCTCTGTGTACTTAATCAACCGGTCACCCTCAACGGCATTGGATGGGGGAGTTCCAGAAGAGGCATGGACAGGTAAACCGGTGAATTATGCATTTCTCAAATTGTTTGGGTGTGAGGCTTTCATGCACATAGATAGAAGCCTAAGATCAAAGCTAGATGCAAAATCCAAAAAGTGTTTCTTCATTGGCTATGGAGAAGGAGACTTTGGGTATCGCCTATGGAATCCTAAAGATGGTAAAATCTTAAGGAGTAGGGATGTAATTTTTAACGAACAACATATGTACAAAGATTACTTGGAACGAAAACAAACAAAAGAAACAGGTGATGAGTACATGGAGCTTGAGGACGGTGAAGACTCAAGGACTACAAACGGTGACAATGTGCAACAACGTCAACCAAATGAGGAGCCTCAACCTATTCCCCGAAGATCTACAAGAGCAAGTAGACCTCCAGAAAGGTTTGTTCCTTCCTTCAACCATCTCTTGATCTCAGATTCTGAAGAGCCGGAATCATATGAAGAAGCTATGCATCATGAATCCAAAGAAGAATGGACGAAGAGCATGCAAGTGGAGATGGACTCACTACATCGCAACCAAACATGGGAGTTGGTTGAGTTGCCTAAAGGTAAGCGGGCACTTCAAAACAAATGGGTGTACAAGCTAAAGGAAGAAGAAGGTGGGAAGAAAAGGTACAAGTCTAAGCTTGTGGTAAAAGGTTTTTCTCAAAAGAAAGGTATTGACTTCAATGAAATATTTTCTCCTGTTGTAAAAATGAACTCAATTAGGCTTGTCTTAAGCCTTGTTGCTGCTCATGATCTAAATCTCGAGCAAATGGATTTAAATACGGCATTCCCTCACGGTGACTTAGAGGAGGAAATCTACATGCTTCAACCAAAGGGGTATGAAGTAAAAGGTAAGGAGAAAATGGTTTGCAGATTAAAGAAGAGCTTGTATGGTTTAAAGCAAGCATCAAGACAATGGTACTTGAAGTTTGATCGATGGATGTTGGATCATGGATTCACAAGATGCAACTCGGATCACTGCGTCTACACGGAGAATTTGGGAGATGGGAAATTCATCTTCCTAATGTTGTATGTTGATGACATGTTGATTGCAAGTGCTAACATGCAGGACATCAAAGACCTAAAAGAGGAGCTGTCCAAATCTTTTTCAATGAAAGATTTAGGTGCTACAAAGAGGATACTTGGTATGAAAATATCAAGGGACAGGACGAAGAAGACAATAAAGCTATCTCAAGAAGATTACATCAAGAAGGTACTAGAAAGGTTTGCAATGCAAAATGCAAAACCAGTTTCTACACCTTTGGCTGGTCATTTTAAACTAACGAAGGATATGTGTCCAAAGACACAAGAGGAGATAGCCTATATGTCTAAAGTTCCATATGCTGCAGCGGTAGGTTCTCTAATGTATGCTATGGTCTGGACAAGGCCAGACATTGCACATGCAGTGGGAGTTGTGAGTAGGTTCATGGACAACCCAGGTAAAGAGCATTGGCAAGCTGTGAAGTGGATACTTAGGTATCTAAAAGGGACAACAACAAATGCTTTGTATTTTGGAGGAACTGATATTTTTCTAGAAGGGTATGCTAATGCAGATATGGCAGGTGACAAAGATACTCGAAGGAGCACTACTGGCTATGTGTTCACGGTTGGAGGCACAGCAATAAGCTGGGCTTCAAAGCTGCAGAAAGTGGTTTCACTTTCTACCACGGAAGCAGAGTATGTAGCAATGACGGAGGCAAGCAAAGAAATTCTGTTGCTTCACAGATTCTTAGAAGAGCTTGGATTCAAACAAGACAATTGTGTCTTGTACAGTGATAGCCAAAGCTCTATCCATCTTGCGAAGAGCTCAGCCTTTCATTCAAGGACAAAGCACATTGAGGTGAGATATCACTTCATACGCACTCTTTTGGAAGAGGGACAGCTAAAGCTAGGAAAGGTGCATACAAGTGAAAATCTTGCAGACATGTTTACAAAGGTGGTCAACAAGGAGAAGTTGAGCTTTTGCTCATCTTCAATCGGCATTCAAGGATAAGAAGCCAGAATGGAAAGCAGTCACAGGTTTGGTTTGGACATCAGTCTCCAAGTGGGAGATTGTTAAGTATGGAGTCTGATTTACCCTTGTAATTTTCTGTGGTAAAAGCGCACATTTGTAAGGCCCCCATTATGAGGAGAAGCCATCGTGCGTGAAGGAAAATCACTCACCGGAAACCAAAATTTTCACGGACAAGAATCAGGGGCAACTTTAGAGGCCTCGGGGGAGGAGGCCCCCGAGACTTTTTTTTCGCCGGAATATTATGGCCGGACGGCGGCCGGAAAGTGGTCGGAAAACAACCGGTCGGTTGGCCGGTGGCCGGTAGTCAATGGCCGATGGCCGGTGGTCGGAAGTCAATGGCCGGTGGCCAGTGGTCGAAAGTCAATGGCCGGTGGCCGGTGGCCGAATTCAATGGCTGGTGGTCGAATTCAAAAGTGGACTTGTCTTCTCAAGGGCAGCCACACATGGGCGGATTGGAGGGTCCCATTTGGACTTATTCGCACAAGGGCGGCTACACATGGCTGTCTCTCATAAGAGAGGGCAGCCCTTTTGGCCTATAAAAGGAGGCCATTTCTACACACATTTCATAGTGTGAAGTTGATGCAACAAGGTGAGTGTGAGGTGGTGAGAGTGAAGCAAGGCGGGAGCTCCATTAAGGGTATAATCCCTTTGTAAACTACTTCTTGTTTTGAAGTACTAAAGCCATTGAGTGGCTGCTTTCCCGTGGACGTAGCCCACATTGGGTGAACCACGTATATCGTGTGTACTCTCTCTCTCTCTCTACTCTATAATCTTGTGTGTGAAATCTGTCTCTCTCCATTAAGTAATCTACTCAATTATCTATTTAGCTACGTCTTATTTCCTAACAGATAGGAAATTCTTCTACCAACAGAAGATCGTTTACCTATTCGGTGCGGCAGTAGTAGGAGAAATCCTCAATTCCCCAAATCCTATCATTCTCTCCATACTAGATTACCATCATTCCTTTAATGTCTCTATTTTTATCATGTTTTAGCCTATCCGTTTGCCCCTGTAAAGCCGCTATGAGCCGTTGTTGTTGATGTATTAAAAAAAAAAAAGGTTTGTAATTTCTCGAGTCACCACCATGGCAAGTGTTTCTTTCCCCACGTTCAGTGGAAAGAAGGGTAAGGATCTCACCACTGATTTTTTGGACGATTTTGACATTGCTTGTGTCGTCTCCAACAAAGATGACGACGCTTCACGACTCAAAATTTTTCCTCTACTGATGAAAGTAGAGGCCAAGTCCTGGTATGATGCATTGCCCTAGGCTACCAAGAATGCATGGGATGTGTTAAGGGCTGCTTTTGAAAAGAGGTTTGGTGGAGGCACAACCTCGGAGAAGCTATGGCAGCTATTGACAGAATTAAAGCAGGCAGGCCTGCTAGAGTACGCCACCGACGAGTCAAAGTTTGTGGACTTATGGGAGAGGTGGGTTGCCACAGTGGAGGAAGGCGAAGGAGCGCCTAATTTCCTGAAGAAGGACCGTTTCATTGTTGGTCTATGGTCGCCGCTTAGAGAGAAGGTGAGGGGAAGGTTTCCTGCAACATATGAGTTGGCAGTCGAAGTAGCCCGCCTTAAAGAAAAGAAGCTGCGCATGCAAGCAAGAGTAAACGAGTCAGAGGAAACAAGCTCGGCCCGACCAACCCCAGTGGCTGCAACAACCAATCATAGAGTCCAACCACAGGAGACAGCAGAGGAACAGCAAGACCTGATGAGTCGCATCACCACCCAACTAGAGAGTTTATCTGTGCATCTGGTGCAGCAAGGGCATGCATCTCGCACAAATCCAGAACAAGGAAGAGGACAACAAAGGCAGAACCCAGAATACCACTGTTACAACTGCGGGGAAGATGACCATGGAATGTACTACTGCCCACACCCAAGAAGGCAGAATTTCAATAGAGGGGGGAGACAGAATCGGATCTCTCCGCCAAGAGTAAGACCACCACCAAGGTAGCCAGGACCAATCCCAGCAATCCAAATCCTGCGACCACCTACACAACAGCAACCACCACCCTAACCTCTCATTCCGCCACTACCCCCACCACCTGCGGTGAACCAAGCGGTGAGTGTCATTAGCTTAGAGGCTAAAGGGAAGGCGAAGGTAGAAGAGTCAGCTCGAGAGAAGCACAAAGAAAAAGTGAAGGTAGAAGATGTGGATGCTATGGGAGTGAAGCGTGCGAGGCACAAGGAGGCATCTCAAAAAGAAGAGAAGATGAAAGGGAAAGCCGAGTCTAGCAAGCAAGCAGCTAAACCACGGCGGAAGATAGACATCGTAGACTTCTCACTAGGTGAGGAGGCACAACCCTATGATGTAGTTCAGGATGTGTTAATGCAGGGCCCAAAGATAACTTGGCCCCAATTACTCCACCTTGCACCCAGAATGAGGAGGCAATGGACGAAAATGGTAAGTACCAGGAAATCAAAACCACGGATAGTTGGGGCTATCTCTGGGAGGGATCTCGATGACATCTTGCCAACCATGGACGCTCACATCAAAGGGCAGTGGATTTCAAACGTCTACATAGATGGTGGCGCGCAAATATGCGTCATAAGTGAGAAGATGATGCACCACCTAGGCCTAGAGGTAAGTAGACCGGCACCCTGCCGAGCCAAGATGGCAAACAATGTAAGAGTGAAATGCGTAGGCATTGTAAATGCGGTCAAAGTAAAAGCATTCAATACGGAAGTGGAAGTAGACATCTTTGTCATGCCACACAAAGGGGAGGGCTACCCCATCATTCTTGGAAGGCCTTGGCTTATGGCCATGGAAGCCAAACAAGACTGGAGCACCGGGATGATCCAGATGAAGGATGCTAAAGGGAAGTCCATATTCTACGACATGAGGACTGGAAAGCAGCGCAATATGATCTTGGAGGCTTCAGAAGACGAGTCCACCAGCGACTCCTCGTCTACCTCAAGAGAAGACACAACCACCACCAACGGGAGTGACAGTAGCATCGAAGTAATGGGAGTCATTCTTAAAGACCCAAACAGATTAACACAATATGAAGCAACCTCAGCAAACCAAGAGGGACCATCAAGTAAGCAGTCATTGGAGGATGCAGGTAAGCTACAAAAAATGCTCTCAAATGAGTTAACCAATGAAGAAAGGAAGGAGTATGTCTCCATGTTAGGCAACTTCACTACTTTATTCATTGATGGCTATGATAAGATCACAGGAATTACAGTAGTGCAACACCACATAAATCTCAAGGAAGGCAGTAAACCCGTAGTACAGAAGCTCAGAAGACTTGGAGTAATCCAACAAGAGGCATTGCTTAAAGAAGTAAGGAGTTTGCTACAAGCAGGTTTCATCTACCCTGTCGAAGACTCAGAATGGGTCTCCCCAGTAGTAGTCACACCAAAAAAAAATGGTAAATGGAGAGTCTGTGTGGATTATAAACCTCTCAATGCAGCCACGAAGAGGGACCATTTTCCCCTCCCATTCCAAGATGAAATACTCAATGAAGTGGCGGGTCACGAACGCTACACAGTATGCGATGGCTACTCAGGATACTTCCAGATTAGCATTGCGGAGGAGGATCAGAAGAAGACAACCTTCATCACACCTTGGGGATGTTTTGCTTACAGAGTGATGCCATTTGGCCTCACCAACGCCCCAGCCACATTTCAACGCTATGTGACATTTGTTTTCCAACCCTACTTTGGAACATCAATACGGGTTTTCATAGATGATTTTTGCATCTATAGCTCACGAGCCCTTCATCTAAGCAAAAGTCTATGATGGCTTAACCAGGCTACAAACCCTGGGTGGCCAACTCAACGTGGACAAGTGTCACATTGGTGAGAGCAAGGTCACTCTCCTTGGTCATGTAATTTCAGAAAAAGGAATCGAGGCTGACCCTAGAAAAATTCAAGCTCTGGTATCTATATCATCTCCCACCACAGCCAAGCAGTTGGTTTCTTTCCTTCAGAAGGTAATATATTTAAGCAGGTTCATTCACCTGCTATCTCAAGTAGTCCTTCCCCTACAACAACTCACCCAAAGGGATGTTTTCTCATGGAGTGAAGAGAATGAGCAGCAGTTTACTGAGGTAAAGCAAGTCCTATCTAAGCTTCCCACTATTTCACCTCCTAAGTGGGACGAGCCATTCTATGTGAACCCTAGTGTGGGAAATGATACTCTGGGAGCAGTGCTAATGCAAAAGGATCCCAAAACTTCTTTCATGCGCCCTATTTACTTCTCTAGTCGAGTCATGACCCCATCAGAAAATGGATTCACCGAAGTAGAACACATGCTTCTGGCACTAATGTTTGCTACCACGAAATTCCGCTCCTATCTCTTGCCTAGACCATTTGTAATCCTGACAATGGAAGAGGTTTTCCCATATGTAATGCGACACATGGATGTCTCATCTAGGATCTCAAAATGGTTAATTAGACTACAAGAGTTTGATTACACCATACAAGTAGAAAACTCCACCAGGGCTAGTCTAGCAGGAATTCTCACTCATCGCCACTACGAGAAGAAGTTGAAGGTCAACACGGAAGCAAAGGAAGGAATACCAGATAAAGAGAGCCCTAAGCTAGGGAGAGCTCACTCTCTTTTCTTTGACGGAGCATACAAGAGAACAATGGATCAGTCTGCAGTAGGCATGGTTATTTTCAATGAACTGCAGGAAAGAGTATTCTCCATGGGGCAGTTATTACACTCCCACTCTAACAATGAGGCAGAATATGCAGCCCTAATCCTTGGACTGGAACAATGTATTTCACAAAAAATTCAGCGCTTGAATGTGTTCGGCGACACTTTGCTTTTGATTAGGCAGATAAATGGCACCTGGGAGTGCAAAAATCAGGTTTTACTTGGTCAACTTCGCCAAGTTAAGGACCTTCTAAAGAAGTTTGAAGCAGTAAAACTCTTCCATATTCCCAGAGTAGAAAATCAGGAGGCAGATGCACTAGCTAAAGAAAGAATACAAGATGTTACCATAGGAGTAATCAAATTAAAACTACCCCTCTTCCAAGGCAGTGACGCTATGCCTGATATCATCAGCTTTCTGAATACAGGGGAATGTCCAACAGGACACACTAAAGGGCAAAAATAATGGCTGGTAAGGAAGGCTACTAGGTACCGCCTTATAGACGACCACTTGTATTGTAAGGGCAAGGATGAAATTCTTAGGTGGGTGCCAACCTCCAATGAAATCACAGAGGTAATTTCAAGCTGCCATGACGGCGTCTGCGGTGGTCATTTTGCTCTAGATACCACTAGTAGGAAGATTCTACAAGCAGGATACTTTTGGCCTAGTTTGAACTGAGATGTACTCCATTGGTGTAAAACATGTAGGGCTTGTCAAGTGGCCAGTGATCGTACGCTAACCTACGAGCCACAAACCCCTATCATTTCATATGGTCCGTTTGAGAAATAGGGAATAGATGCAATTGGTCCCTTACCAAGGGCCCAATCAGGTAAACTGTACATCATAGTGGGTGTAGACTACATGATGCGATGGGCAGAAGCAATGGCCACCACCCGCATTACAGCCCAAGAGGTGGCAAAGTTCATTTTTGAGCATATCGTTTGCCATTTTGGCACTCCTCTTGATATAATATCAGATAGAGGACCAGGATTCAGAGGTGATGTGGTAGGAGAATTGATGAAGAAGTTAGGCATCACAAGTCGGCATTCCACACCATACTATCCACAATGCAATGGTCTGGTAGAGAAGGTAAATGGAATGATTTGTAAGATCATCACAAAACAGGTGAACAACCATACAGGAGATTGGGATAAACATCTCATGGCAGCTCTTTGGGCCTACAGAACAACGTTTCGAACATCACTAGGTTTCACCCCTTTCCATCTAGTTTATGGGAAGGAGGCAATTCTACCCATTGAGGTACAAATAGCCAGCTTACGAGTCTTGGCCAGCCAGACCCACCGTCCAATCGTAAACCTTCGAAACCACATCTTGGATCTAGAGAGACTCCAACTGAATAGGGAAGAAGCAATCAATCACTATGCAGCACAGGCAGAACGACGTCGACTCACTTTCAATCAAGGGCTTAAAGAGAAAGGACTGGAAAAAGGCATGCTAGTGCTGCGATACGACAACAGATTTGATACCAGGAAGGATAAGAAATTTCAACCCAGATGGGAAGGGCCATTCATCATCAAGAAGCGTTACGACAATGGCAGCTATAAGCTGATGGAAGCAGATGGGAGAATTCACAAGACTAGAGTCAATGGATGGAGACTGAAGAGGTATTTCCTTAGGTTTGACCCAGAATTCGTGCTAGACATTCCAGAAGAGGGAGAACCCTCTAACTCTACAGCTGAAGAAACTGAAGAAGGGCTAGAAGCATGAATGCCTCTAGCCAAAAGAGAGAGGGCTAATGATAGCCGACTTTCGGAAATCAAGTAGAAAAAAAACTCATTACACCCCCCCCCCCCCCCCCCCACTCTCAGTACCCCCCCACCGTAACTTTTTTGTTCCCCTCCCGCCCTACGGGCATCGGATAAAACCCTCGCACTCTCTCCCCCCCATTTTCCCTACATAGCCCCTTTCCTAATATCTCTCTCCTCTCGATTTACCCTCCCCGGCTAGGCAGAAACTCAGAGAAGGAATCCCCAACCCCTCTCTCGTGCTCCCTCAGTGTGAACCGCGTGAGAACCCCCCCCCCCCCCCCCCCCCCCCCCCCCCCCCCCCCCCTTCTCCCTCTCACCCACACATCTCCCATAGCCCACCATTCCCCCTCTCCCCTCACTCTCCCTCACACACTCTCTCTATCTCTTATCCCCTCACCCCTATCCCCTCCCCCTCTCCCTCATTCTCCCTCTCACGGCCACGCCAAGCTCTCTCTCTCTCATCCGGATACCGGCAGGCCACGCCAAAGCTCTCTCTCTGTCTCTTGCGGGCAGCGCTGCAGTCCACACTCACACACACACTCCCTCTCACTCACACACACACACCCCACAACACCCCCCCCCCCCCCTTCTCCTCTCTCTCCCCATGCGCTGTGCGCCGCGCGCTGCATTCGATACACACACACACACGCCATGCGGGCAGCAGCAAATACGCCAACACAACACACACACACACACACACTCACCCACCCACACACACTCACACCCCCTATCCTACCCTCCCCCCTCCCTTTCCGCCTTGCGCAGAAGAGTAAGCCGCCGGCCATCCGCAGAAGGGAAAAAAAAATTTAAAAAATTATATATATACATTATTTATATATATATATATATATATATATAGCCCCCGTGGGAATATATATATATATATATATATATATATATATATATATATATATATATATATATATATATATATAGCCCCCCTTCCCACGTATGCTTTCGCACACACATACCTATACAAAACACACACACACCCGCCTCATGCACAAATACATACACACACGTATATACGCACCGCACCGCAGTACGAAGGAAAAGGCTACGACATCAACAAACAAAAAGAAGAAGGATCCAAAGCACGCGCCGCCAACAACAAAAAAACAGAAATGCTCTGAAGGCATGCCCCGATCGACTCCGAAAAGAAGTACGCTCGACACCGACGCACCGGCAGCACGCCATTCACCGACAACACGCAACCACGATGCCATCCCAGTAATTTTTAGGTTATTTTACCATTATCTTTAGTTTTCACCCGAGCCATTGTAAATTTCCATTTTGTAAATATCCTCTCTCTAGGTGATGGTGACAAAGGCCCACCTAGAGATTCCCATCTTTTAATAACCTTCCCCAAAACAAAGCAAGGGTCAACCACACCGGGCCCACCACTTGCTTTGTCTCCCCGATTAAGATTACCCTAACCACACAAGGATTACCATAATCCAAGCAGCCAACACCTATAAATTGGCACTGAGAGGTCACTATCGGGGGGGGGGGGGGGGGGGCAACTTATGTGGAACCAAGCATTGGGTAGAGTGTAGTAGGAGGGATTGACACCATCACCATCATGGGGAGGGGGTCTTGTGTGTTGGGTTTGCCTTGGAAATTGCACCATGCGAAGGGAACCACATCCACCTCTCGACTCCAATGGTCGATGCACACACGTATGCACGCTCTTGGCAATGAGTATTCACCGTCATTGAGTCGCCCTAGAGAACGCACCAAGTAGGTTGCACCATATCCTCTCCCTACCTCTCTACCATCACGGCATGCCACCTTGTAAATATTGCAGAAAATAACTCACCCTCACACCCCCGAGGTTGTTTTCATCAATTGCAAGTATTCTCTCTCTCTCTCTCTCTCTCTCTCTCTCTCTCTCTCTCTCTCTCTCTCTCTCTCTCTCTCTCTCTCTCTCTCTCTCTCTCTCTCTCCTTTTCTCTCTCTCGGTGTGTAGGCTTGCGGTGTTCATATCACCGTGGGCTTTGCATCCTAGCCGCTCAAAGTTAGGTGTGCCCCCTGTTCGCTTTACCGTGGCAGGCTCGAGGCGAGCCATTCGGCCCCCGGCGTTTTAGAGGCCGTCGAGGTTCGGGGTCCGCTTTACGTCCGTCAGTGTCAAATGGAGTTTGGAACATTGTGCAGGGCATTGATGTACATCCTGGTACTGTGGATGCAGGCGATGTTGAGGATGCTCCAGGTTTTGCTACTAGGGTTGCTGTTGTTAGAGCTATTTTGCCTACGACTAAGCAGGCTAATTGCGATGTAAGAGATGCGCATGCTCATGCATTGATTGCATTGTCTATGAAGCGCACTATCAATCCTCACATTCGTTCAGCAAAATCTACAAAACAGGCTTGACAGGTCTTTATGCAAGCCGCAATGAGGCTAAAATTGCTTTGTTGTGTAAAGAGCTGGAATCAAAGAGTATGTATGAGGAAGATGAAATGGACACTTTCCTTGCTGGTGTCAAGGATGTTAATGAGCAACTAATTTCTATAGGAGAAGTCGTTTCAAACAGTTCACTTGTGCAGACTGTTCTTGATGCTTTGCCAGATTCTTACCAGACTTTTGCTAGTACTTGGAGACTTATGACCCAAGCAAATCCAGAAGTTGTCAAGTTTGATGCATTATGCACGTTGCTGTTGCAAGAATCACTTTTAGAAAAAATAGGACTAGGCAACGTGCAATTGAACATGCTTTTAGTGCACCAAGAAAATGTGGGAACAACAATGTAACCACTTTTTATGGTTCTGTTTGCGAGTGGCAAAACTTTTGTTCCTAATGCTTCTTCTGGCAGCCCTTGGTCTGGCAAATCTGATGATAAGGGCAAAAAGAAGATGCATTGCCATTATTGTAAAGCTAATGATCACTTGATCAAGCAGTGTCCAAAATTGAAGGCAAAAGAGGCTAAGAAGAAAGGCTGGATCCATGGACTACACAAGGTCCAATACAAGTGCAACAATTGTAGAGTCTTCTGTCAAAGGAGATTGTGATGTTGATGTTGATGTAGAATGGGCATTTAGTGCAGAGTGCACTTATGATCCTATTGTCCATGATGCATGTGTGCCAGTTGCTGCAGATTCACATGTGTGGTATTTTGACAATGGTGCTACAAAGCACATACCTCACATCGTGATTTGTTTACCTCTATTGAGTCTGTCCCTCATGGGAATACGGTGACTTGTGCCAAAATGATGCCTCTTATCCTGTTCAAGGAGTTGGAAGGATTGTGCTTGCTACTGCAAATGGCAGTTCTTTCACACTTGTTGATGCATTGTATGTACTTGGGATAAAAAAGAACCTTTTGTCTGTATCTGCACTTGCTAGACTTCGTCTCGTAGTCAAATTTGTGGATGACAGATGTATAGTTCATGATCTTAGTTTTGGTGATGAAATTGTTACATCTGACGTTTTATGTCGTGGTCTATATAAGCTCACTTTGTATGACAAGTGTGGACAAAATTTTGCAAATGCAATTGCAGATTCATGGGCTGTTTCTAATGCAAAACTTGGCATGCACGTTTTGGGCATCTAATTTTTTTCCAGTTTGCTGCGTTTGCAGAAATCTGATATGGTTGCTTCTTTGCCACCTCTTGAATCACCTGTTAAACATGTTTGTGAAGGCTATATTCTAGGTAAATTGCAGCGTGCTAAGTTTCCAAAGGATGGGTCAGTTCGTGCTAGATTCAGATTGCAACTTCTACATAGTGATGTTTGTGGACCTATGCAAACTCCATCCTTGGGAGATTACTTGTACTTCGTGACTTTCATTGATGACTAGACCAAGCATGCATGGGTGTATCCGTTGAAATCTAAGTCCGAAGTGTTTATGTGTTTCAAGAAATTTCTTGCTATGGCTGAAAATATCTCGAAATGTACTATGGGCACCCTCCGTTCTGATTGAGGGGGGGGGGGGGGGGGGGGGATATGTCTCATGAATTTAATGCATTTTTGGCTAGTCGTGGGATAAAACGCCAATGTACAGTGCCATATACGCCTCAGCAAAATGGTGTTGCTAAGAGAAAAAACAGGTCTCTTACAGAAATGGCACGATGTAGGGTCAAGAGTCAAGCTTTACCACATTCGTTTTAGCTCGAAGTTGTCATGTGTGCCACTTATGTACTCAACACGTGTCCTACCAAAGCGTTGTAGTCTATGACTCCATATGAAGCATGGCATGATAGAAAGCCATCTATTGAGCACATGTGTGTTTTTGGTTGTTTGGCTTATGGTTAAGTGCCACAAGCGCAGCTCAAAAAATTGGATGATAAGGTTGTCAAATGTATTTTTGCTAGTTATAGTGCTGAAATCAAAGGTTACAAGTTGTACCATCCGTAAACAAAGCATATTTTGGTATCACATGATGTTGTGTTTCTAGAAAATTCTTTTCAACCTTTGTTGTCATGTACAAGAGATAGTAATGTAAGCTCACAAGACATTTATGATAGTTTATTGCCTCTTTTTAGTGGTGGAAGTTCGAATGTAAATTCAAATGAGTAAAATGTACAGCCTATGGGGGTTTTCGAAAATGTTACAGATCAGCCTATTATTGATGCAGATGTACATGATGTACTTGATGAGGAAAGGCCTGAAAATGAGTAGGCTAGAGGTATGCCAAAATGGCTGGTGCACACTTTGCATGACAGTAAATTGGATGCACCTTTGTCTAGTCGTACTCGTTCAGGTTCTTGCCATGCCTCTTATCCATCAGATTGTTATGATCTGGTTATGTCTAACTTATGTGATATAGAGGAACCTTTATCTTTTGATGAAGTATACAATTCAAAAAATTGGATGGCTGCCGTCATGCAATCAGAATATGATGCACTTATAGAAATGACACATGGACTTTATGTGATTTGCTCTTGGCAAAAAGGGCATCAGTACAAAGTGGGTTTATAAGTTGAAACGCAAGCTGGATGGTGAGGTTGATCGCCATAAGGCTCGACTTGTTTCAAAAGGCTATGCACATTAGAAAGGCATAGATTATGAAGAAACTTTTGCTCCCACTTCTCGTATGACTACCGCTCGTTTTCTATGTGTATTGGCAGCTCATTTTGGTTGGGATGTACATCAATCCAATATTGTTACTGATTTCTTGAATGGTGACATTTTTAGGAAGACTATGAAATGCAACCTCACGATTTTGTCAAGAAAGGACAAGAGGACAAAGTGTGCATATGTAAGAAGGCTATATATGGGTTGAAGCAATCTCCTTGTGCTTGGTATGAGAAAGATGACACTCATTTGGTCAAATGAGGCTTTCGTAACAGTCTAACAAAAAGCACATTGTATGTCAAACGTGAGGGCAATGTACTTCTCATTGTTGTTCTTTATGTGGATGATTTGCTAATCACTGGTCCCAATGAGGCACATATTGCTGAATTTAAGGCTGATTTGAATGCTACTTTCAAGATGAAAGATTTGGGGATGTTGCATTATTACTTGCACATACAGTTTAAGCAGTGTGATGGTGGTATTGCCTTGTGTCAAAAAAGTTACATAGAGACATTGCTATGTAAGTTTGGACTTGAGGATTGCAAACCTATTGCCACTCCCATGGAAACAAGTTTGAAGTTGAGTCTACATGATGCTGGTGATTCTGTTGATGCCACTCTTTACCAAACTGCTATTGGTTGCCTCATTTATGTATGGAACACGAGGCCGAATATTCAGTTTGCAGCCTCACAGGTTAGTAGATTTATGCATAGCCCAGGGTCTAAGCATTGGCAGGCAGTCAAGAGGATTTTTTGCTACTTGAGTTGCACTTTGCATCTTGGCTTGTTTTATCCCAAGGGGGGATCATTGCCACCAGATGTACATGCTTTTTTGGACTCAAATTAGGCTGGTTGTTATGACACGCGAGTGTCCACAAGTGTCTTTTGTTTCATGCTTGGCAGTTCATGTATTTCATGGCTGAGCAAGAAGCAACCTAGTGTGTCCACTTCTAGTTGTGAGGCTGAGTATAGGGCAGTCTTCATAGCTACAGTTGAGTGTGTATGGCTCAGACGCCTTATGGCTTATTTGGGTGTTGGACAAGACATTGCCAACATCATCTACAGTGACAATCAGAGCACATTGGGCGCAGTTGCGAGGAACCCAGTTTTTCATGCTCGCACAAAGCACATTGAGGTACATTACCACTATGTCAGGGAGAGGCTCTCAGCAGGAGAGATCAGCTTGGCTTATGTGCCAACACAGGACAACCTTGCAGATCTTTTCACAAAGGCATTGTCTTGTGAGAAGTTCGAAGCCTTCCGCAAAGTTTTGGGCTTGCTCCCCTTTGTGGATTGATCCTGTCCTCAGGGCATGGCACTTCCCTTTACTCTTTGTGCCAGCCCACATTCACCGCATTACTCCCAGGGGGGATTTGCTACCATATACATGTGGTAGTGATGTGTATGAACACACTAAGACCGTTGGGGCATTTTTTCCCTCTTTAGGGTGTTTTTTCATGTGCATTGTATATACGCCCATCAGTCTAGGTCTATCTATCTTTTTATTGCACACTAAGTAATACACTCTCTATTGTGTGCCTTGAGCTTCCTTCATCTTCTCCAAGCTGTGTGCATTTCCCTGCAACCCTAATTCCAACACTTGAGCCCTTGAGTGTTGCCACCACGATTGAACGTGGGCTATTGTAAAAAATAGAACTAACCGTTGTGCATCAAAATAGCGTAACCGTTTCTCAAAGGGGGGGGGGGGTTCAATATGTATAAATTGTGTATATCTCGTGCGTTCAAGGACTATTATAAAAACTCCTTATCTGTGAATTTTTGACAAATAAAATACACCCTTTTCCTATTCAATCTATAAACTTTTTTCCCAATTCCATTTTATGGTACCCACACCACCACCGAAAGGGAAGGATTAGGAATGATCTATGCCGTTAAAGAGTATAGACATTACCTATTAGCCAACAAGTTTGTGTTCTTTGTGGACCACCAAGCTTTGTTGTATTTGGTCAAAAAGTCATGCAGCACAGGGAGAATAGTGAGATGGTTCATCATTCTTCTGGAATTTGATTTCACTGTGGTTGTAAAAAAAGGCACTACACATCAACGAGCAGATCATTTGTCAAGGATTGTTTCAGGGGAATCACCTAAAGGGGTAGACGATGATCTACCAGATGCCTATTTGTTCTTCATGGAAATGATACCTAGATGGTCGGAAAACATTGTGTCATTAATGACAATATCTCAAGTGGATTCACAAATACCACTCCCTATTGCAATCGACTATGTATCAATTACTAGCTGGCAGGCTATACAAAAGAAATCAAGACGGGATATTGCTTTTATGCATTAATCCTAAAGAAAAAGAACAATACCTAAGTCAAGCATATGTTATCATAGTAGGACTTCACTTTGTGGAAGACCAAACTATGCAACGAATCTTAAGACTTTGAGTATTTTGGCTGACTATGAGGAGAGATGTTCAATCTTTTGTAAAGGATTGCCCTCAATGTCAAAAACAAACACCCATACCTCATGTAACATTGTTTCAAATGTCACATGTTCCTAAGTGGATTAATTATCTGGTTACTTACTTATCGAGCCGAACATTTCCTAAGGATATGAGTAAACGCCGTCAAAGAGCAATTGAAACTAAAGCAAGAGACTATGCTCTTATTGGGAACCAATTGTATCGAAGAGGTGAAGATCAACATTTGCGTCTTTGTGCAAATGAAAACGAGTATATTCCGATTATAGAGCAAGCACATGCTAGATTAGCTGGAGGTCACTTTTCTAGTGAGACCACCACAAGAGAAATCTTGATGGCAGGCATATGGTGGCCAACACTTTTTGCAGATGCCAAAGAATATGTTCAAAGATGTGATGCTTGTCAATGAGCAAAAATGCCAACACGAGTAGATAACATGCCCTTAAGACCAATGATGGGGGCTAGAGCTTTCACAAAATGGGGTATAGATTTTGTTGGACCAATACAGCCACCTGCTTATAGAACCCAAGCTCAATATATCATTGTAGCTACGGACTATTTGACCAAGTGGGCCAAGGCTAAAGCAACTCAAAAGAATGATGCCAGAACCATTGCTGCATTCTTATATGAGTATGTATTCACAAGATATGGACTGCCAATAGAGATTGTCAGTGATCGGGGAACTTATTTCCTCAATGAGGTAATAGAGTATTTGCTTAATGAGTTTATGGTCATCCATAACAAATCAGCTCCCTATCACCCACAAGCAAACGGACAAGCTGAGCATAAGAATAAAATTCTTAGCTCGGTGCTCACTAAAGTGGTTAGTTCAAGAAGGACAGACTGAGAAATGAATCTCCATGTTTCTTCATGAGCTTATCGAGTTTCATTCAAAACAGCTTTAAATGATATACCCTTTAACCTTGTTTATGGTCTTGATGCCATATTGCCAATCGAATTTCTATTGCCAACATTAAGGGTAGCACAGAATCTTGAGTGGACTGGACATGAATTGTCAGAAAGACTCGAAGATTTGGAAAAGCTAGACGAGGAAAGGCTAACTGCTGTAGCTCATATCTATGCACAAAAACAAAAACAAAAACACTTTTTTGATTCCCACTTAATCACAAAGATCTTCAAGAAAAGGGACTTAGTTTTAGTCTATTCCCTTAAGCAACACATTCCCAAGTTTAAGAAAAAGGGAAATGGACTGTTTATCATTGAAGATGTATCTCCAAGTGGCGCAGTAAAATTGTCCACCCTAGATGGTGAACCAATGGCTAATTGGATTAGTGGATGTCGTTTAAAGAAATACAATTTGCCACTAACCAATGATTTGCTAGAAAGAATGCATGCAGCCAAGCAAAGAAAGATCAAACGACAGCAGGTTATTGATGAAGCCCAAGAGAAAGCTAGGCTTCGGGTACTCAAGCGGAAAGCTGCTCTCAAGAATCAACACTTTGGAAATAGATGATCAACAATGGGAATTACCTAAAGACGCAATTTCAACACATGATGATTGGTTAGATGAAATGAACGTGCACATCAAAGTATAGCTCAACAATCATAGCACCAATGCTTTGGTCGACACAGGAGCTAGAGTAAATTGTAGACATGTAGTAGTGTTAGTGTGTATACGCGCTTCACCAGGGGCACTTTTCTCCCATTGGGTTTTTCCCCCTGGGCATCTGGTGTGAAAGGACACCTTATCTCTTAGGGTTTCATATAAGCTTTGTAGCTCTGAGTTTGTATATACTCTATTATTCTAATACAGAGAGATAGACTACAGAGATCTCGTACACAAGCTCTGTGTCTTCTCCTTCTCCATCTTCTTCCTACTCTGAATTGCTATCTTCCTTCTGTTTCCTGTTTCATCATCTTCAACAATTGGTATCAGAGCAAGGTGATTTCCAGAGCCTCTACTTGCGTTTTCGCATCCGTGCGCGCAATCGCAGTTTTTAGACAGTTTTCGGAGAATTTGCTCGTGGGAGCATCCTCGACGTTCCGGGAGTATTCTGATCAGATGACCTATGGTTTTACCCCCCTTTTGAAGCCGTTCGAGCCCTCAGAATTTTGTTCTGAGCAGCGTAGCAGAAGTTACTTTTCGGAGGTGTTTAGATCAAGAGGGTGTGCTTTTTGATAGATTTTCTTCAAGTAAACAATTCTTTTGGGAAGCAGCTTGTCTTAGCTTTGTGCTGAGATTTTGTGTAGAGTTTTGCTTGCATTGGAGAGGAGATTTGTGAATCTCTCGGAGGTTCTTTTGCTCTCTTGTGTGCATCCACAGTATGGCTCAATCTACGGAGAAAGAGATTTTTGGTGCGTTTACATCCGAAGACAAATTGGATGGTACCAACTATTCTCTTTGGTCTTTTATGGCCAAAAATGTTTTGGTTGGTAAAGTATTGTGGGATTATGTATCTGGAGATGAAGTTCGTCCAGGTAGCATTGCACCTGCCACGCCTGGTCGTGGTGCAGCTATTGGTGTAGGACCCTCACAAGTCACTCCAAAGCAAAAGAGATGGGATACTAAAGATGCACAAGCTATGGCTGTGATTGCCTTAACCATAAAGAGGACAATCACACCACATATCAGATCTTGCAGAACTTCTGAGGATGCTTGGAACACTTTGCAAGCTATGTTTGGAGGAAGAATACTGCCAGAATAGAGTTTTTGAAGAAACAACTTGACAAAATACAGATGGACGAAGGTGACAATATCATCGAGCATCTTACAAAAATCAGGGATCTTAAAGAGCAATTTCTTAGCATTGATGAAGTGATTCCAGAGGACTTGGTTTCCAAAACACTCAATTCACTACCACCATCTTATTTGACTTTTCAGACTTCTTTGACTCTGTCTTTGCGAGCTAATCCTGAGCCTCTTCGTTTTGAAGAGTTAGTGGCTTTGCTATTGCAGGAGGATCAATCACATAAGAACAAGTCTTTACAGGTGGATGGTATGGATCATGCTCTTGTTGTACATAACAAAAACAAGGGTAAAGAGAGTGCTCATCACTCCAAGTCTGGTCTTCAGTGAAGTCTAAAGGTGATTCCAACAAGTCCAAGAAGAAAGGTAAATGTCACTACTGCAAGAAACCTGGTCACTACATTAGTGAGTGTAAAAAGCGAATTGCTAAAGAAAAGAAGAAAGAGTCAAGTTTGGTTGTTTCAGCTTCTGGTGATTCTTCAACAGCTAAAGAAGAGTCTGCAAACTTTGTGTAGGATTCTTATGCTTTCTTAGTATATTCAGATTTTTTTGCTTACAGTGTTGACGAGACACAAATGATTTGGTACTTTGATAGTGGTGCATCCAGGCATATTACTTCAAGGAAGGATTTGTTTTGTTCATTGGATGCAGCTACAGTAGGAAAGAAGGTGACATGTGCAAATATTGCTTCTTATCCAATCAAAGGCGTTGGTAAGATTTTGATTACCATTTCAGATGGTTCAGATTTATGCTTGCCAGATGTCTTATATGTTCCAGGGATCAAGAAGAATTTGTTGTCTGTATCCTCTCTTGCAAAAAATGGTCTTCGGGTCATTTTTGAGGATGACAGATGTGTTGTACGAGATCGAGAGAATGGTTATTCTCTTATCACTACAGGTACGCTGGAAAATGGACTATTTGTGCTAGATCGTTATGAAAAGCAGATTCAGATATGTATTGCAGAAACAAAGACTCGGGCCATGCAGGATGCTGAGTTGTGGCATGCTAGATTTGGGCATGTTGGTTATGGCAGTTTGATGACTTTACAACATTGATCCGAGCCTATCACAAATTTTTGTTTACTATATTTTGTTGGTCTTCCTTGCTTCTAGAGGTTTACAATAAAAGAAAGAGTGAGAACAACCTCTTGGAAAAATTCAAAAAAATGATTTGATGGGAATTTTTCCTTGACTAGTTCACCGGAGGTGAAAGGAAGAACCTAGTGGTAAAGGGAAGGGAAAATATGTAAATGTGAAAAGAAAAGATATGATGTGGTTGTGGAGCCATGCACCCATGATTCAAGGGTCATGAGTGGCTCATATCATCATGGCTTTGGAGCCATATGATGATTCAAACAGATGGGACCCAGGTGGAAGACTTGGTAAAGGAAGGAAACAGACACATGATTTTGCTGGATTTTTAAAAAATACTTCCACTCCGATCCAAGAAAAGTTGTCTTCATCAAAGTTGTAGCTGATGAGCTAGAAATTTTGACCATATTTTTTTTATAATTTTTGCACCTACGGTCTAGGAGAAATGGCCAAAATGGCGGACGCCAGTTTTTTCCACTGTAGTGGAGACCACCCCCTCTACCTTTACACACACACCCTTCCTTTTCCACATTGAGTCCTTCTCTAAAAATAAGCCATTAGTCTTCTCACCCTCCCCTCCTTCCTCCTCTCTCTCAAGCTCAAAAAACCATCACAAATTCCTCTTCTAATCACCTCTCAAATCATGCTTAATCTTGTTGTAATTCATAAGTTCTCATTCAACCCCTTTCTATTATTACTAGATATGTATTGATTTTATGTAGATTCTTTACATTTTAAAATAAGGAAGCTCGTGGACTCAAGCTATGGAGGAAGGAGTGAAGACAACACAAGTGATGATGGAGCCAATTAGTTGCAAATTGGTCAACAAATCCATTGGAAAGAGCTTCTTTATTGGTGGAATGTCCCTAATCAAGCTTCATTTGTACAAATTGCACTTGGATCTTAACCTCACTCCTAATCACTCTCTTGCCTGTATAAAGAGGCCCCCCCCTTTGTAATTTCAAGCCTCCCTCAGCCTCATTAGTCTTTGTATCACTCATCATGAGCCCATAAAGCTCATTCATTCACTCTCTAAAGTGCAAATGGTTTTATGCTAGTAATCTCCCCTCCTCTTACTTATGTTAATTAAGAGAGATCTTTCATGTGTGTGTGAGAGTGTTTGATGTGATTTTGGCTAAATCTTGAGTTGTTGTTTAGTAATCTACATGCTATTGTGTTGGGAGTGCTTGAAGTTATCCATTCCTTGTACACACATTGAGGTTAATGCTTCATTCATAGTGATATCTCTCTCTCTCTCTCTCTCTCTCTCTCTCTCCCTCTCTCTCTCTCTCTCTCTCTCTCTCTCTCTCTCTCTCTCTCTCTCTCTCTCTCTCTCTGTGTGTAGCGGTCCTAGTCCACGCTTCCAAGACTAGGTGGTGCCCTCATCTCATTTCCCTTGTGGCGCAATGGATTTTGTTTTGGTGTAGAGGCCGCCATTCCAAATTTCCTTCGTCACAAATTGGTGCCCCCACGGAGGAGTTCTCAAGCAGTGCTCTGTCAATCCTATGAAGGAAGATCCATCAAATTCTCCGAGACTTCCACTATGGTCTCCCCAAGAAGCTCGAGAAAAGAAGCATCTTTATCGACAAACGGCACGTATGCGGGTAAAGAGAGTTAACTACATACACCCTTCTTTGCTTCAAGGAAAATCTTGTAGTCATCAAGTCCCTAGGTCAAAGCATTGTGTTGAGTGCTTTGTGGCTAGTGTGAAGACACTTCCTTTGAAGCCTCGACTTCAGGTGGTGAAAGCACTCTCAAACTCGGGTATTAACAAGTTTTTGGAGGGGGAGCTACACATCAATGGGGTGCGGTATTGGCAAGAGGCTACATATGGTGATGCACTCCAACTACTACTAGCAAGAAGGCTCAAGGTGGTTGAGAGGGTAGCCATTGAACCCTATGAACTCTACAAAGCTGAAGATGGTCACACCAAAGCTAGGCTAATCACTGGTGAGCAAATTCTTCACATCTCTCAAATGGTGGGATCCAAGAGAGCTCAACTTCAATGAAGTGCTTCATGGAAGTTTGTATTTAATGCACCAATGAATAATCCCATTTTCTACAACTTTCAATCAGTTCAGAATATCAGGGTGAATGTGCGCATTGATAGAAAGATTTTTTTCCAACAAAGATTGGTCTTCTATTTTGGAGTTGAGAGGTTGAGAGAGATATTGTTGTCCCCTGACCCTATAATATTTCCTATTTTGGAGTATAATGTATCTTTTGATGTTCACATCTTCATCTTGCTTTAAGCATACTCCATGAATCATAGGGATTTATATGGACCTTTCCAACCTCTTGCTAGACAAACTGTGCATATAATAGCTAGCACAAAGCTTAGGTTCCAAAAGATCATAAGGAACTTACTAGGCCCTCGTTGTCTAGCTGAGATTAATGCATCTATCAATCCATTTATTCTACCCTTAATAAGATATGATTTGGGCCTAGACGTTTTCATCTTTGTGTTGTATTGAGAGGAAGGCAACCCATTTTATGATGGCTTTCCCTAATTTTTTTGGGCGTAGTGGGGAAAATGCTAGGGATTTTTTGGATAACTTGGAGATGGCTTTCCTTGTCTATGGGAGGGATGACGAAGCATTGAAATTGAGAGCTTTTCCTTTGGTGCTCAAAGAAGAAGCTAGGGTATGGTTCCAGGCTCTAGATCCAACCCAAAGAGCTGATTTGGAGGGATTGAAGGCGGCTTTCCTAAGAAGATTTCAACGAGCCAATTCGGCAGAAGAACTATGGCAACGGCTTCTAGCCCTTCATCAAGTTGACCCTCATGGTTATGCAACCTATGAGGAAGGTTTTCTGAAACTTTGGGGGCAATGGTCAGACTCACTAAACCCTGGTGAGCGAGCTCCCAATTGCCTCCAAAAGGATCGATTTATCTCAGGTTTGTACCCCTTGCTAAGGGAGAAGGTAAAGAGCAAATTTCCAAATACTTTTGAAGATGCCTTAAGAATTGCTAGGGAAAAGAATCGAAAGATTCTCTATCAAGCCCAAGCTAGCCAGCTAGCTTTGGGAGGCAATATCACAACTATGGAAGCTTCTCACGTACCTCCAAATGTGCCTAATGCACCAGACCTCAATAGAGGTCAACAAGAAGATATGCTCCAACAAATAAACAATCTCACAAACCAGCTAGAGGGTTTGAGAGTAAATCTTGTGCAGGGTGCAAGAAGGCCCATTAAGGGGAATGGTGGGAATCGGCCACCAATGCGACGTCAAGCAAGGGAAATGTTGTGTTACAATTGTGGGGAAAATGGCCACGGCATGTATAATTTCCCTCATCCCAGAACATATGACTACCCTGTCAGAGGTCCTCGACAACAAGTAAGTCCTCCCCGTGCTAGAGCTCAAGCACAAGAGCAACCGCAACCTCAAATTTTGCAACCACCTCGTGCTCAAGCTCAAGCTCAAGCCCCTGCTACTCAACCAAATGTGAGCATCATAAGGATGGAGGAGGTCGTCAAGGGTAGAAGCAACCAGGAAGAAATAGCTAAAGGGAAGATGAAGATAGATGAAGTGGCTACAATGCCTATCAAGCGTGTGCGTGTCCAAGATGAAGTAAGTAAAGAAACAAGCAAGGATGCAAGCAATGAAGCAAGTACATCTCGGGCAACTAAAGATGAAGCCAAGAAGAGAAAGACCCGTACTAGGTCTCAAATTGACATCTATGATTTCCCTATGGGATCTCGTACACAACCTTATGACTTGACAGCTGATGTGAGTTCTCAAGGACCAAAGATTACTTGGCCACAACTACTTCATATCTCCCCAAAGCTACGACGACAATGGTCAAAAATGGTGAGCACGAGGGCAAAGCGAAGTAAGCTAGTAAGTGTAATCAAAGCATATGGTCTCAAAGATATAGTGCCTTTGGTGGAGGCTCAAATCAAGGGACAACGGATTCCAAAAACTTACATTGACAGTGGAGCAGAGGTTTGTGTCATGACAGTAAAGCTAATGCATCAATTGGGTTAGAGCTAATGGAATCATCAAACTTTAGGGAAAAAATGGCCAATAATGTCTCTCTCACTTGTGTGGGTGTAGTGAAATCTTTGAGAGTTTCTGTTTTTGGAATCACTACAGAGGTTGATGCTTATGTGATGCCAGTAAAGGGAGAAGGATACCCCCTTATTTTAGGACGACCTTGGCTCATGGGTATAGGAGCTAGGCAAGATTGGGCAACAGGAGACTTGGAGTTGAGGCCTCGCGTGGGTGGCCATAGTCGGGGCCATAGTCGGAAGGTGGTTTATAACTTGAAGAATGGGCGACAAGAGAACCTTGAACTAGAGACGTCAGCTGATGAGTGGAGCTCAAGTGGATGCTCCTCATCCATGGACGAGGAAGAGAGTTCAAGTGAAGAGAGTGATAGCACTCTCAAAGTCATGGGCGTCACCATAAAGGAAACTACCTCATCAGAAGACAACCCAAGGATCCAAATGGAGAATGTGTGGGATGCCATCCTAGAGAAGATGTTATCCAAGGATATAAAGGAAGAAGAAAAGGAGGGTTATGTAAATGTTCTCAAGAAGCATGCATCATTGTTTATTTCTGATTACACTCACATTACAGGTGTCACTGCAGTGAAGCATCATATCCATCTAAAAGAAGGGAGCAAGTCAGTAGTACAAAAACTAAGAAGATTAGGAGTTGTGCAACAAAATGCACTATTGTCCGAGGTGAAGAGACTCTTAGAAGCAGGATTCATATACCCAGTAGAAGATTCAGGATGGGTCTCCCCAGTAGTGGTGAGGCCAAAGAAGAATGGTAAATGGCGAGTGTGCGTGGATTACAAGCCACTAAATGCTGCAACAAAGAGGGACCACTTCCCTCTCCCATTTCAAGATGAGATTCTAAATGAAGTAGCAAGCCATGAGCGATACACATTGTGTGATGGCTACTCCGGCTACTTTCAAATACGCATTGCAGAGGAGGACCAAAAAAAGACTACTTTCATCACACCATGGGGCTGTTTTGCATTTCGAGTCATGCCTTTTGGTCTCACCAACGCTCCAGCCACCTTTCAACGATTCATGAACATGGTCTTCCAACCTTACTTTGGTAAGTCCATAAGGGTTTTCATAGATGACTTTTGTATTTACAGCTCCAAAAGTATGCATCTCGGCAAGATTGATGAAGGATTTACTCGTTTAGCTAAGCTGGGTGGACAACTAAACAAGGACAAATGTCACATTGGGGAAAGCAAGGTTACACTATTGGGGCATGTAGTGTCCATTGATGGAATCGAGGTAGATCCTGAAAAGATAGAAACATTGCTAAATCTACCTTCCCCAACTTCCATCAAACAATTAATCTCTTTCTTGCAAAAGCTAAGATATTTGAGTAGATTCATACACTTACTCTCCCAAGTGATATTTCCTCTACAACAGCTGACTCGTCAAGACACGCTTGTTTGGAGCGAAGAAAGTGATGGGCATTTTAGAGAGGTAAAAAAAATGTTAGGATCACTCCCTGTAATCCTCCAACCTTGTTGGGAAGAAACATTCTTTGTAAACCCTAGTGTGGGAGAAGAGGCCATTGGTGCTGCCCTCCTACAAAAAGATCCAAAAACATCCTTTATGAGGCCTGTGTATTTTGCTAGCCGCCTCATGGAAAACACAAAGAAGGCCTACACCCTAATGGAACAGCTAGTGTTAGCTCTCATGTTTGCGGTAACCAAATTTCGGCCATACTTGCTGCCGAAGAGGTTTGTAATTATCACTGTGGAGGATATGTTTCCCTATGCACTACAACATATGGAAATCTCTGACAAAATAGCAAAGTGGGTGGTGCGACTTCAAGAGTTTGATTATACAATACAGGTTGAAAGAACAACTCGAGCATGCTTAGCCGACATTTTAACAAACAAGTGCTATGAAAAAGTTTTCCATTTGAAGAGAAAGAAACTTCCACCACCTCCAGCTCTAGAGGCTCTGGTCAATGCTTATAGCCTCTACTTTGATGGAGCATACAAGAGAACCAAGGATAAGGCAACTGCAAGCATCGTGGTCTTATCTCCATTGGGAGAGAGGATCCATGGTGAAGGGATCACTCTAGAAGATGTCCACTCCAACAATGAAGCAGAATATCAAGCTCTAATTCATGGCCTTTGTTGGTGCCTAGATAATTCAATTAAGAGATTAAATGCTTTTGGTGACTCCATGCTTTTGGTAAGGCAAATGCAAGGTACATGGGCTTGCAAAAATGCCAGTCTCTCTACTAAAATGAGAGAAGCCAAAACTCTTATGAGGAGATTTAGGGAGGCACAAGTACATCATGTGCCAAGAGACTAGAACAAGGATGCAGACCACCTAGCATCATCGAAGTTAAATGAGTCAATAGTGGGAGCAGTGGCCATAAAACTTCCACTTCAGCAAGGCAAGGAGGACTTAGAAGATATTATGCACATTCTGGAGCAAGGAGAGGCTCCTAAACACTTGAATGCAGGGCAAAGGCGATGGTTAGCTAGCAAGGCTTCCAGGTATCGCATAGTAAATGATAACTTGTATTGTCTTGGTAAGGATGGTGTGCTTAGGAGAGTGCCTTTGAAGAGTGAAATTGAAGATATTTTAAAAGCTTGTCATGATGATGTGTGCGGAGGACACTTTGCACACGACATCACTGGTAGAAAGGTTCTTCATCGTGATGTCAAATACTGGTGTCAAACATGTGATGAATGTCAGAAAGCAGGACCACGACGGCTCATAGCTGAACCTCAAAACCCAATAAAGGTATATGGGCCCTTTGAGAAGTGGGGAATTGATGCCATAGGGCCTCTACCACGCACTCAGTCAGGTAAAGAGTACATCATTATGGGAGTAGACTACATGACTAGATGGGCTGAGGCTATGCCGACCAATAGAATTACTGCTAAGAATGTGAGTCAGTTCATCTTGGACCACATCTGTTGCCGGTTTGGCACCCCTCTTGAAATACTATCTGATAGAGGACCAGGGTTTAGAGCAGACTTGGTAGGAGAACTCATGCAGAAGTTAAATATTCAGCATCAACACTCTACTCCTTACTACCCTCAGTGCAATGGCTTGGTGGAAAAGGTAAATGGAATCATTTGCAAAATTCTCACCAAACAGGTACATGCCAGGCGCCAAGATTGGGACAAACACCTGAATGGAGCTCTATGGGCCTATAGAACCTCCTTCAAAACCACATTAGGGTACACACCCTTTCATTTGTTTTATGGAAAGGAGGCACTTTTGCCCATTGAAGTGAAGTTAACAAGTCTTCGAATATTGGGTAGCGAGGTAGGCTCTCAAAAGGAGAAAGTACATCAAAGGATCATGGATCTAGAGAGGCTGCAATTGGATCGTGAAGAAGCCATCAACCACTATTCTCAAGAAGCAGAGGAGCGCAGAGAAAAGTTCAACAAAAAGTTAGCATCCAAAGACATCAAAAAGGGATCTCTGGTGCTTCGATATGACAATCGCTTCGACACTCGTAAGGATGGAAAGTTTCTTTTTCGATGGGAAGGCCCGTTCTTGGTCACCAAAAAGTTCAAAAATGGCTCTTACAGACTTCAAGACATTGATGGTAAAGTGCACAAGACCAGGACAAATGGATGGCGTCTAAAGCCTTATCACATCAGGATACGGTCAGCCCAAGATCAAAGAAAGTAGGTTAGAGGCATAAATACCCCTAGCCAGGTTTGGGGGGGCTATGACCCGAGCCTATCACAAATTTTTGTTTACTATATTTTGTTGGTCTTCCTTGCTTCTAGAGGTTTACAATAAAAGAAAGAGTGAGAATAACCTCTTGGAAAAATTCAAAAAAATGATTTGATGGGAATTTTTCCTTGACTAGTTCACCGGAGGTGAAAGGGAGAACCTAGTGGTAAAGGGAAGGGAAAATATGTAAATGTGAAAAGAAAAGATATGATGTGGTTGTGGAGCCATGCACCCATGATTCAAGGGTCATGAGTGGCTCATATCATCATGGCTTTGGAGCCATATGATGATTCAAACAGATGGGACCCAGGTGGAAGACTTGGTAAAGGAAGGAAACAGACACATGATTTTGCTGGATTTTTAAAAAATACTTCCACTCCGATCCAAGAAAAGTTGTCTTCATCAAAGTTGTAGTTGATGAGCTAGAGATTCTGACTATATTTTTTTTATAATTTTTGCATCTACGGTCTAGGAGATATGGCCAAAATGGCGGACGTCAGTTTTTTCCACTGTGGTGGAGACCACCCCCTCTACCTTTACACACACACCCTTCCTTTTCCACATTGAGTCCTTCTCTAAAAATAAGCCATTAGTCTTCTCACCCTCCCCTCCTTCCTCCTCTCTCTCAAGCTCAAAAAACCATCACAAATTCCTCTTCTAATCACCTCTCAAATCATGCTTAATCTTGTTGTAATTCATAAGTTCTCATTCAACCCCTTTCTATTATTACTAGATATGTATTGATTTTATGTAGATTCTTTACATTTTAAAATAAGGAAGCTCTTGGACTCAAGCTATGGAGGAAGGAGTGAAGACAACACAAGTGATGATGGAGCCAATTAGTTGCAAATTGGTCAACAAATCCCTTGGAAGGAGCTTCTTCATTGGTGGAATGTCCCTAATCAAGCTTCATTTGTACAAATTGCACTTGGATCTTAACCTCACTCCTAATCACTCTCTTGCCTATATAAAGAGACCCCCCCCTTTGTAATTTCAAGCCTCCCTCAGCCTCATTAGTCTTTGTATCACTCATCATGAGCCCATAAAGCTCATTCATTCACTCTATTCGTTGCACATTCTAAAGTGCAAATGGTTTTATGCTAGTAATCTCCCCTCCTCTTACTTATGTTAACTAAGAGAGATCTTTTATGTGTGTGTGAGAGTGTTTGATGTGATTTTGGCTAAATCTTGAGTTGTTGTTTAGTAATCTACATGCTATTGTGTTGGGAGTGCTTGAAGTTATCCATTCCTTGTACACACATTGAGGTTAATGCTTCATTCATAGTGATACCTCTCTCTCTCTCTCTCTCTCTCTCTAGCGGTCCTAGTCCATGCTTCCAAGACTAGGTGGTGCCCTCATCTCATTTCCCTTGTGGCGCAATGGATTTTGTTTTGGTGTAGAGGCCGCCATTCCAAATTTCCTTCGTCAACGTCATAATATGGTGCATGATTTGTCTTTATTGGAGATGCCACCAAGACATGTATGTGAAGGTTGCCTTCTTGGAAAGATGCACATATTTGCATTTTCGCAGGATGGTTCAGTTAAAGGGACACGAAAGTTGCAGCTTGTACACAGTGATGTATGTGGTCCTATGAGGACGCCATCTTTGGGAAACAGCCTTTATTTTGTGACCTTCATTGATGACTTTTCCAGGTTTTGTTCGGTGTATCCACTCAAAGCAAAGTCAGATGTGTTTGCAATTTTTCAACATTATGTCGCTATGGTTGAAAATGAAACGGGTTGCAAAGTACAGACTCTTCGTACTGATCGAGGAGGTGAATACATGTCAGGTGCATTTTAAGGATTTTTTGGGAAAGAAAAGCATTAAACACCAATGCACTATGCCATACACACCACAACAGAATGGTGTTGCAGAAAGGAAGAACCGGTCTTTAATGGAGACAGCTAGATGTATGCTCAAGGCTAAGAGTTTGCCTCATAAGCTATGGATGGAGGCAGTTGCTTGTGCAGCACATGTTTTGAACAGGTGTCCTACTCGCGCCTTGAAGACCATTACTCCATATGAACCTTGGTATGATAGAAAACCTTCAGTCAGTTATCTTCGTGTTTTTGGTTGTCTTGCTTATGCTCACATCCCTCAGCAGTTACGTGGGAAGCTTGATGATAAGGCAATCAAATGTATATTTGTGGGGTACAGTAGTAGAAGTAAAGGTTATAGACTTTACAATCCTGCTACAAACAAGATTTTTGAAAGTCGTGATGTAATTTTTGCAGAAACTACTGCTCAACCTATGGTTGCTTTTGATGTACCTCATATGCAGCCACATGATGTATTTGAAGGTTTGCTTCCTTCTTTTGTGGAGAATCAAGAATCACAACAGGTTGATAATCTTGATCAATCTTTTGATCAGCATGTGACACCTCATGATGTAGAGGAAATTGTGTGTGAAGAGGAAGAAGTTCTCAGGGAAGAAAGAACCTTGCCTAAATGGGTTCAAAAAACTTTGCAGGATAGCAAGTTGGATGCACCGTTGCCACGAAAAACACGTGCTGGTACTACTTTTGGCAGAGAGCAAGTAGATTTGGCTTGCTTTAGCACTCTTTGTGATGCAAATGAGCCTGATTCATTTGAACAAGCTTTAGAGTGTGTTCAGTGGAAAGATGCTATGCAGCAAGAAATTGATTCTATTCATAAGAATCATACATGGGATCTAGTGGACTTGCCTACAGGTAAAAAGCCTATTGGTACAAAGTGGGTTTTTAAGGTAAAAAGGAAACAAGATGGTACTGTTGACAGGTACAAAGCAAGGCTTGTGGCAAAAGGCTATGCGCAACAGAAAGGCATAGATTATGATGAAACCTTTGCTCCTACTTCTCGTGCATCCACAATTAGATCACTAGTTGCAATTGCTGCTCATCATGGTTGGAAAGTACATCAGTTGGATATCAAAACTGCTTTTTTGAATGGTGATTTGCAGGAAGAAGTTTATGTAAGTCAACCAAGTGGTTTTGTTGTAAAAGGTCAAGAGCAAAAGGTATGTAGATTGCGTAAAGCTTTGTATGGTCTCAAACAGGCTCCAAGAGCATGGTATGAGAAGATACGTACTTATTTGATTGGCCAGGGATTTCAGAATAGTCCAACAGAAAGTACTTTGTATGTCAAAAAGAGAGATGGAGTTCTCATTATGCTAACACTTTATGTGGATGATATGCTTCTTACAGGCAATACTACAGATGAAATTGAAGCGTTTAAAGATGCTTTGAGAAAAACCTTTGAGATGTCTGATCTTGGTTTGCTACATTATTACTTGGGTATTCAGTTTGTGCAATCAGAGGATGGCATATACATGTTGCAGGCAAAATATTTGCATAAAATTTTGGACAAGTTTGGTATGCAAAATTGTAAACCAATCTCTACACCCGTAGAAACTGGATCAAAGTTGAGCATGTGCTGGAGAACCTTTTGATGTACATACTTATGCAGCAGCGGTTGGTTGCTTGATATATTTGGCAGGCAACACTCGTCCAGACATTCAATTTGGGGTTTCACAAGCAAGCAGATTTATGCACAGCCCAAGTATGCATCATTGGCAGGCTGTGAAGTGCATACTTCGTTACCTTTCAGGTTCCTCTAATCTTTCCATGTTCTTTCCAAAGGGGGATATGTATGGAAAGCACAGTTCTATGCAGCTTCTTGGTTACAGTGATTCAGATTGGGCTGGTGATTTTAACACACGACATTCCACAAGTGGCAATTGTTTTTTCTTGAGAAATGCATGTATATCTTGGCTAAGCAAGAAGCAACCCACAGTGGCTACATCAACTTGTGAAGCTAAGTACAGGGCAGCTTTCACGGCAACAGTTGATTGTGTATGGATACGCAGGTTATTGGCAGATATTTGTGAGTGTCAATAGGCACCCACTACCATTTTCACTGACAGTCAGAGTGCTATGGCAGTTGCAAGGAATCCAGTATTTCATGCAAGAACAAAGCACATAGAGGTTCACTACCACTATGTCAGGGAAAAGCTACATGCAGGGGAGATCACACTAACTTACTGTCCTACACAGGATAACATTGCAGATCTATTTACGAAGGCGTTATCATGAGAAAAGTTTGAAGCTTTCCGAAAAGCTTTGGGCTTACTCTCATACCCATGATGATCTGCTACCTTGTACGGATTCACACTATCACTACAGGGGGGATTTGTAGACATGTAGTAGTGTTAGTGTGTATACGCGCTTCACCAGGGGCACTTTTCTCCCACTGGGTTTTCCCCCCTGGACATCTGGTGTGAAAGGACACCTTATCTCTTAGGGTTTCATATAAGCTTTGTAGCTCTGAGTTTGTATATACTCTATTATTCTAATACAGAGAGATAGACTACAGAGATCTCGTACGCAAGCTCTGTGTCTTCTCCTTCTCCATCTTCTTCCTACTCTGAGTTGCTATCTTCCTTCTGTTTCCTGTTTCATAATCTTCAACATAAATGCAGTCAGTTATTCCACATACAAGAAGGCAACAAGTCAAGCATTGACGGCGGCAGGAATAGCGACAATCAAAGGATGCAACAAGAACCCGACCCCAACATTGGGAGTAGTCAACTTGAATGTGATAGTACATGGATGTTCATGTCCTCATCAATTTGTATGCTTGCCAGACAAACACATGAATAAAACGATGATTCTTGGCATTCCCTGGATGCGTACATACAAAGCAGTACCAGAATGGGATACAAATCAGCTTAAGCTCTCACCTAAAGGCGTGCAACTCATTGTTCCAAATGCACCAAGCAAGGAGGAATGGAAAGAAGCAATCGGCAAACCAAACCGCGAAGTAGTCAATTTTCTTCATCCCCTCGACAATCAAATGCTACAAGTAGCATGCAAGGAATCAGGAAAATTTGGGTACCAAAAGCACAGCTTAAGGATAAACCAATTCAAATCTGGGTGCCTAAAACTTCACCGACAAAACAAAAGAAGGTTCCAAGCGTTAAAACACAGAGACGAGCATCTTCGAGCAAGGAACCTAACATGGAAATGGTTTGGAAGAAAAAGGAGCACTTATCTTCTCCACAAACCGTAAAACCAATCAAGCAATGGCGAATTAAGTCTCAAAAGACTCCACCATACCATGCAGCACCAAACCGACCAAGCTACCAATGGTGAGAAAAAGCTCTACAACAGTCAAAAGTGCTACCAACAGCTCAAGAAATCAGTGTGTTGAAGCATCCGGATGGTACAATCAAACAGAGAGCACACAAGCTACAAGATTTTCTCTTTGGAAGACATCAGCAGGAAACCTCGACATCGGAAACCCTTGAGTCAATTACTCAAGACCCAACTCTTCCACAACATATTGGTTTGAATTGCATTGATCTTCATAGCATGGTAGAGCCCCAACCACGGCTATGCATAGACACAATTGTTCAACCCATGCACACAGTCGTCCCGGAATACACCCTCTAGGAGGGGTGGAAGGGCACTAAGTACTAAGTACTAAGTAATTAAGGGCAATGTTTGAAGAGGGACAAAAAAGTTCGATGTTAACGTGTGATTTTTTGCAAAATTACCTTATAATTCATCATCAAGGAAAAATTCACAAATAATATCTTCCCGATGAGTGTAAATAGTGTAAATACTATCAAAAAATCATCAAAAATAGTCCTTTTTTGGGTATTTTTCATCATTTTTATTGATAATGAGGCTTAAAAATAGAAAAATCGAACAAAAAACGATATTAATAAAATTAGCAAGGAAGCTCAGATGGAAAAACGGAAGACACGATGGTGATCAAAAAGACAAGCGCGCAAGCACAAAAATTTTCAATGAAATCGGAAGATGGAAGCGGGCAGAATGAGCTACAGGAATCCGATCAGGAAATTTTTTGAGTCTAACATAGATTTCACGGCCTAGTAGGACTAACGGGGGAATCTGGGGAAATTTGGTTCGGGAAGTCCGGGTATAGATATCCAAGGTAGGCTAAAACCACCTCATTTCCACTTGCAGCCTTTACAGAGAGAGATTTCGGCCTCTTTCGCGCGACTTTTTCGGAGCCCACAGTTGACCATTTTCAGTGTTGTTTCACACGAGACATGAGGGGTAAGTTCTTTACTCGTCAACAATGATCCATTTTGTACGGCCGGTAGCTAGTCTAAAGCCCTAGAAAAAACCCTAGAAACCGAGCAGTACATGAAGACCTACGACCTAAAATTGACCATAGCGGCCTGCCAGCTTGACCAAACCAGATGGGATTTGAACCATAGCATGCCCTAACATAATAGAACCTTTCTATATCATTGGATGACCATTTGGCTGGAGTCGAGGGGGTCCCCAGTAGAAAAGTTAGGTTTTTGGCAAATGCCAGAATTCCGACCTGACTCCACAGATGGCTTGCTTATGAGGTCCATATACAATGTATATGATGGGTTTGGTAAAATCCATCAAGCAAAGCCCACGAAAAGCAGGAAACGGCTCGAAGGTTACAAAGCGTCAAATTCGACATACGAGGTCAAACTAACTCCAAATGAGCTAGAATTGGACAGGTTGCTTCACGACTATGTTGCGGACATACAGGTCAAACTAACTCCAAATGAGCTAGAATTGGACAGGTTGCTTCACGACTATGTTGCGGACAAGTCCAAAGCCTTAAAGTTGACCGACCAACCCAACAGGAAGTGTAGTCACAAAAAGTGATGATTTCAGAGTCGACAAAGCACAAAGTGATATCGGCATGACCAAACTTGACCAAATTCAATTTAGGACTTGTATTAGGTGTATGGAATATGTCTAAGTCAAAATTTGTAGGTTTTGCAAAGACTTTGTCACTGTTGTAATAATCACGATTATTTACTTTTGCATTAGTTTTGCTTGGAAATTGTCACCTCACCTCACCTATCATGTGTACACACCTATTACATGCCAAAAATCAAGTATGAGCCAAAATGACCACCCATTACTTGAAAAATTGTCAAAAAACGCAAAGGAGTCTTTGCAAGCCAAATTCTGGGTTATGGACAACATTTCTTGATCCAAATCACCTCATATCTCATACCCAAGGTCTATACAATGCCTAGAACTAATTTGTACCAAAAAATGTCAATTTTGGAAGAAAAGTTAATTATCGCGATTATTTAGTTTCTGGTCAAAATTGGGGAGTTTTGATATTTTGCCATCATACATCCAAAGTACATGATGTGTTGAGCCCACTAGCCAATTTTGAATCAATTTGGAGCTCAAAATCTCAAATTTCCTCTACATCTATTGTTTCAGAGACTTAAAGCCAAAATCTGGTACCATTTTCACCCTATGCATCCAAATGAGCCCATAGTTCACTCAGAGCATGCATTTGGTATATACTTCAATCCTATAAAGCCAAGTTTGCAAAAAGTTGAAAATTTTTCTCAGTTGTAAATAATCACAATTATTTACTTTGGTTGCAAATCTTTATTTTAACCACACAATTTTGTTCCTTGCATGTTTTTATGCATCTTTGCTTGATTTGAAGAAAATTGGACCAAATTGTCAGCATTTCAGCCTAAAGGACATTTCAGAGAAAAATCTGACAAATCTGCTAACTTTGCACTCTATTCACTGAACAGGAGCCATGCAAGCGGCAGAGAGGGCCAAGAAGAAGCTCAACCAAAAAGAGAAACTACAGGAACTGCCCACTTATCAACTAGACCCCGAGTCAGTCAAAGCAGCAAAGGCATCATACCTCTCTAGAGAACAGCTGGAAGATCACCACACTACAGTCTTCACTGACAGATTCAAGAGTGAAGAAGGGCATCAGGTGGAGTTGCAACTCTTGCCCAAAGAAGTCTATGATGTAGCCGCAAAGCCAGAGACAAAAGAGGCTAACCGCAGGCTGGGACTCAGGGATTTCTACGAACAAGAGCCTTGCGGAGTGAATTTTCAGAAAGCTTACGAGCTTCTATCCACAATCAAATCAGATGGAACCGCACAGATATCTGGCACCCAAGGGAACAAGGTCGAAGTGGTCATCACTAAAGAGATAGTGGTAGAGGCATTCAGACTGCCCACAGAAGGAATGACCATGAGAGCAAGGGACAAGAAAACAGCCAAAACATTTACCAAAGAGACAACCACGGCTACATTCGCTGGCCTTATTCACAAACAAGTGGAAGAGCCAGCCCGCTTATACCACCAGCACTTCCATTTCTTGGCAAAAAGGCCACCAAAGTACACTACACCAAATCACGCCGTGGCCATTACATTCACTCAAGTTCTCAAGTCGATAACAAGACAACCAGTGGACCACGCGTAGTATGTCTTGACAACTTTGAAGGGGACCAAGAAGGAAGGAAAAATCACTTACTTGGGTGCACCAGAGGTCTTGACTCAAATAGCATATCATGCCATCAGCATGGCCGACAACCTACTACATGGATATTGGTAGCACAACCCTCTCCAAGAGCTACAAGGTCAGGGAAGAGATCATATAAATCTGATGAAGAGTCAACTGGCAGCTCGTCGAAAAGGCACAACAGCGAGAACTCTAACAACAAAGAAAAGAGAGCTTGGAGAGAAGAAATGAAAAGAAAAGGTGTGGCCGCACACCAAGAAGAGCCAGGCCAAAAACAAGCGCGCTTTGAAAGAGAGAAACAGGCCTACCAACGCAGTAGACAAGCACAAAGGAAGGACCCAGAAAAATGGATGCCTGCTGGACTCAAAGGCCCAAGAACGAAGCATCACACAAGAAAAGAGACGGATGATCCGATAGAGTGTTTAGAAAGAATGTACCAAGAGGCTGAAGCTCTAAAGCTGAAGGAGGAAAAAGAAGGTGCTAAGAAAGCCAAGGAGGCAGAAGACCAAAGGCAAGCCGAGGAGATAGCTAGAGCAGAAGCCCAAGAACAAAGTTATGGATCTCCCCGACCCACCTCACCGCCTACAGAACAACAGGACCATCCCATGCCTAGGCCGCCACCATCACCTACAAGCAAAGACACCAATAAAGAAGCGGAGTCTGAGAAAGAGAAAGATTCCGAGTCCACCAAAAAAATAGAATATGCACAAGAAGATGACCAGCACGAGAGACAAAAAGAAAAAGAAGCCGAGCCGGAACAGGAGAAGGCCGCAAAAGATACTCAAAAGCCAGAAGAGAAAAAGGCAAGTGAATTTGCACAAGAGTCTGATAAAGAAGCAGATGCAGAAAAAGAGTCTACCACTGCATAAGAGAAAGAACATGGATCCGAGAAGGAATCAAGTCCGGCACCTGAAGAGACAACAAGATTTGAACCAACGCCGTCTACTTCTACTCAGCCAGAAACTGCCGAGGCATCAAAGCCTCAGGATGATCAAGAAGAAGACCAACCATCTACTTCCACACAAGAACCACTAGCAGTTATGATGCAGCAGGAAGCCACACATGAGACTGCAGGCACATCTCAACTGGCACGACAGGAGGAGTGACAGTCAAACGACAAGGTAATACTCCAAGTTAATGAAAATGCACGGCAGATGCAAGAAATGACGGAGAGACTCCGTTCAGCAGCATTAAATCGCAGCACAAAGGCCAAGGAACTTGAGATGGTGATTGACGCTCTCAAAAGAGAGTTAGAAGACAGGATGACTGTCATCACCGATCTTCAAAGGCAGGTGCAAGAGATGAAGACAGAAGCTGAACAACATCAGTTAGCCAGAGATAAGCAACAAAAAGAAATGTCGGAATTAGATGAATTACTCACCAAATTATCTGATGCCTGCAAAGCAAAAGACGAGCAACTGACAGAAGTTACGAATGAACTTCTTACGAAATCTCTGTCAGCTCAAAAATTCAGGTGCAATTAGATGTTGCCAATGCTTCTCTGCAATACTCTGAACAGCGGATCAATGATCAGGCGATCTTCTTACGGCAAATCAGAGAAAATCCAACCGTGGCCTCGATCAAAGGAATTGATGAAGTGTACAAGGCACCAGAGAAGAAAAACAAAGATCTTGAATTGGAATTAAAGCTAGAACAATCACAGCGTAGGGACCTGGCACTGATGCGGGTTCAAAGAGAGGAGGAGCTCCTAAAGGAGATAACAGAACTCAAGCGAATTAATCAACTCCTCAGAGATGGAAAACACGACATGCAGGAAGAGGCAGGCACTTTAGAGCCGCCACAGATAGACATACCCTCGGTCTCGTTTGCTGAGTTTGAGACCCAGTCCATAGCAGAGTCGAGTGGTGATGAAGATTTTCAAATCACTTTCACAGATGCAGACACAATGCCAATGGTCCAGCTGTCAAAAGCTGAAGAAGACGTACTGAAGGAGAAGATCACCCTAGAGGTGGATGAGCAGTGGAAAGCCGCAATGGATTGGGAGTTGAGAGTTTTACACTCTGTCAACGTCACTCAACTCACTCCCAATCAAATCAATGCGCAATGGCATCAACAATCCCTACCATACCCTCTCATCAAAGTGGAATTATTACAGGTGAAAGAGAGGCTGTACAAAGATATGCAAGAAGATGGCGCAGATAAAGACCACCCAAAGTGGAGGTTAAGATGGCTGAACAAGAATCCGAGATACTTGATTTTGTTCACAAGATCACGTGCAGCCCTTCAAAGAGATCCAACCTTCTGTCTTGTACCTAGAGTAAGGCATGACAAGCGCATGAAGCACTGCTAAAGAAGAGGCCAAGCGACAGAGGAATACATGGTAAAAACCCTAACGGGCGCCATGTCTTTCTTCAAGAGTCTATCGGATCTCTCTTGTGCCATGTTATATAAAATTTGCAGAATGTTGCTCACATGTATACAAGTTTTTAATGAGCCTAAGCAAACAGGAGCCCCATGGCTATGATTTTTGGAAGGAAACAAAGGCTTATGCTACGATCTGAGTGGGAAACCTTCAGAGAAAGTCCTTTAAGGATTCTATGCCAGATGTATGTTCTTGCCATCGAATAATATGTTGGCCTTTGAAGAAGCTTTCTACACTGGATTCTTCACCTAGCGAACGAAGATATTTGCGCCGGTGATCAACAACCTAACATCCAGGTTTGTAGGCTACTCAGCGGTGGAGCTGAAGAATAAAGTGACAATGCAATTTCTGCAAGTGCCCGACAAAGAAAGAAGAATCAGATACCAGAAGGCACTGGGATGCGCTTAAAGACCGCCTCGCCAGCCCCGTCAACTCGAAGACTATTTCAGCCCATAAAGTTGTGTCAAGGGACACACAGGCGAGGAGGGGGAGAATGTTAGCAGCAAGCCAACACGGACACCATTTTTCGGAGTTCTTTTTGTAAAACATTTATTATTTTGATAAATCAAGAATATTGTAACTCCTATTTTCTTGGATAAACTTTGTAATTAATGAGGTGGGGCTACAAGCTTCCAGATTGTATCAGCTAGTCATTACCCAGCTTTGGTAGAACTCCAGATTATTAGTTTTGACCACCCAAAAACCTTGGCTAAGGTATAAAAGTCAATTTTTGTAATTTTTTTATAAGTTTTTGGATAAAAAATACATAGCGTGAGCTAACGGCGCTCACTTCTCTCCTTCTCGCGCTTCCTACTCCCTCCCCGATTGTCACATTGCGATTGTGTTTATTGCATTGCAACCGCAGGTAAGAGATCTATGCATTGACGTAAGCCATTCACAGTATTTCGTAGCTTTTGGCATCGGCCCGCGGCTTAATTTCATCATAACTAGGAATTTACACTTTTAAATCAAAAACTAAGCATAGGCGGGGTATTGGGGCATCATTGCTAAGCATTTAGATGCATTTAGGTCGAAAACGACTAGGTCAAAAATCCACTGCTGTTAATAATCACGATTTTGGAACTTGACCTAAAGTGGGGTCTGAGACCATAAGCATGTGTACTTAGGTCTTATAAACTTGTCCTAGAAGTTTCATTACGTTTGGATGTCATTTGATGTTGTAATGGATGTGATTTGTTTGCCGATGTGAGCGATGAGCTTTTGGTGATTTCTGTCACTTGAGTGTAGCTTGATTTAGATGCGAGTTGTTAGATGTTTTCTGAGAGATTGGCAACCTCTTGTAGCCTCTATGCACTAGTCAAGTCAGCTTCTTCCCATGGTTCGACAATTTAATCGTGGTTCTCGCTAATACTCAATAAGATAGGATGGTGAGGCTAGACATGCGTCCCACAACTATGCTATTATGTATGCTAGCAAGAAGAGTGATGATAAGCGAGGAACTATTTCTTTCTCCTATGGAATGCTTCTTCTTCCTCTTCCCTACCCTCATTCCCCGCTAGCTCTCTCCACCTTCAAAGGTGTTTGAGGCCTTGGGATAGTTAATGCTTTCTTCAAAGTTTATGTTATGCTTGTGATGCATGAAGCTTTCCATCTTCATTGCATCACCTAGGTCACAAGGAACACAAAAATTTTATTAAACAAGTCTCTCTTGATGGGAGAAACTATAATACAAATGCCTATTGGAGGGGGGACCGGCTCCGTACAAATCCGGTCCTCAACTATTGTCATATTCTCTAAATTCTCTCTCTTGCAAAAGTATTGTTCATGCCAAGTTAACTAAGTACCATGTTTATGTTTCATACCATCAATTAAGTTCATTCGCTATGCTCAAAAAGTAATCTCACTAAAGTGCTTCATCTAATTTCCTAATTCTGCTACTCTCAAAGTTCATAGGCCATTTCCATTACATTGGTATCAGAGCATTTGGTTTCTCTTTTCTTTCTTAAGAAGAGAGGTCCTTAAGTAGCCTATTAATAGTTGAATTTGTTAATTATATTAGGGTAAGTGATACTGGGATCTATTATCAGTTTTATTGAGCCCACTATGTGGGATATGGTGCACACCTTGGGAGCTTTGGTCTTAATAATGGAGTCTTTTTAGACTTGCCTACGGCTTTACCATTATTGAGCCATAAGAAGTCCGAAAGGAGCTATCCCTCGGCAACTTCGCTATGTTAGACTCACTCCACTACTCTCTATAATTAACCAATTCGAGCCGTGGGTGTAGATACTTAAGTGCCTATTTTCAAAGGCTAAGAGGAGTAGCAACTAAGGTTTTGACTTGCCAAAGCATACACTATGTAAACACATAAGTTTAACTAACATGGCTGACAATAACCAAGAGAGTAGAATGAACATTGATAACTTTGATTTTGCACATGAAGGTGCTAATGATGATGCCCCCATGTTTGTTAATTATCTTGTTACTAGGTTGCAACAAGCTATGGGCAAACCCGCTTTGCAAGCCAAAGTTACTCAATAACTTCCTGCTTATGGGATTTCCTTTCCTCTCCAAGAGGAGAGAGAGTTTTTGGAGGACTCTTGATGAGACCCCCAAAAGAAGACTCTCTCCCATACGAGAGGAGGAATCCAAAAAACAAGAAAGTAATGAATTCTTTTTAAGTTCCTCCGAAGATGTGGCTCCACGAAGACGACGAACTAAACGATCGCCAACTCCTCCCAAGAGGAAATGGTTAACCCATAGTCCTTCTCCTCATCACTTCAAAAAGGGAAGAGAGGAAACAAAGGAAGAAAAGGACAAGAAAGAGGTCATCCTCTTCTCCTTCTTCTTCACCTTCCTCCTCTTCCGACGACAAAAGCAATAGTTATTCTCCTAGAGAATACAAGAGGGGAGGACATCGCAAATCTTATCCTGCATGGTGAAGGTCACAAAAGCTGAAGAAGTTCAAAGAGGGAGGAAAGAGTATCTCTTTGCTCACCTGTGATGGCACCTTTGGTGCTATTGACAAAGTATTGGCCTTCATCCAACAATTTTATGCTACCTTTGGAGACGAGGGCTTCATGGAGTCCTCCAAACTACGCCATGTAGCTATGCACTTCCAAAAATTGGCTCGTCAATGGTGGGCTAGCCTTTGTGGCAACGGCAAAGCCCCAAAGACATGGAAAACTCTATGAGTTTCCATCATGAAGCAATTCCTTGCAAGTGATGCAAAGGATAAAGTGCTTACCAAATGGTGAAGTTTAAAGATTCTCTCTCATGTGTCTATCCACAAATATGTGGACAAGTTTTGGGATTTACATCTCAAGGTTACTATCTTTCAAAAGATAGACTTTGCTGAGCAAAAGCAACAATTCTGTGCGGGATTACCCAAAGAGATGGCCGAGTATGTCAACTCTCAACGGCCTGGTTCTATCACCAAAGTAATCCACCACACCACGGTTGCTTCACGCATCAATTTCCAACAAGGGGCTAGACGGAATGTCAAGCCCATGGAAAATAAAGACAAAAGTGATGCCAAGGGGAAAACCAATGCCCAAAATTCTTACCAAGGCTATTCCAACAACAACAATCGGTCCAAGGAGAAGGGAGTTTACAAAGGTAAATATAAACTCTCTCCTAAAGAGCTAGAAGCTTTTCGTAAGGACCACAAATGTTTTAAGTGTGGAAAGCAAGGCCATGGTTATCATCCTTGCCCCAAGAGAATTGCCCGCAATGAGACTCCTAGAGCCTCTATGTTTGAAGCTCCAAAAGAGGATGCTCATTGCCAAGGATTTCTCCTTTCCTACACTTGGGGAAAGATGCAAGAGCATGATGCCTTTATTTTGTTTGACCCTGGTTCAACTCACAACCTCATATCCACGGAGTTGACCACCAAGCTAGGCATACAAGCCCACAAGATGGGAGATACATTAAAAGCCGATGGATCTATCAAGGGACAAGACATCTCAGTTACTCCCTTAATTGAAAAATTGAGGCTTCATGTCCAAAGATATGTGGACAAAGAGGATTTCTTCATCTCCCCTCTCAAATATGAGAATGTTATCGTTGGGGCACCATGGTTTAACCGCATGGCTTCCAACATGAAGCCCCTAAAAGGAGAATCTACTTCACCTACAGGGAAGAGAACATGTATATATATGCTAATGAGTTGGGGAACACCATATCCCTGCAATAAAGGGAATCAAGAGGAATTAGAGTTGTCTAATTTTCGAAATGGATTCCAAGATGTTTTCATTGATGACATCCCTAGTGAGCTACCTCTAAAATGAGGAATGATGACCATACAATTGAGGTCCTACCAAGAAGCTCACCGCCTAACAAGCCTCCTTATTGAGTTTCACAAGCTCAACAAGAGGAGATCATGAGGCAAGTGCATGAATTGGTGGAAAAAGGGATGGTGAGGTCTAGCTCCTCTCCATTTTGTTCACCATTGCTTTTAGTGCAAAAGAAACATGACACATATCACATGTGTGTCGACTATAGAGCACTAAATAAGATCACTATAAAAAATATATTTCCCGTGCCGTGGGTAGAAGATCTATTTGATAATTTACAAGTTTTGGCTTGACAAATTCTCCAGATGCATTCAAACTCATGATGGACAAAAATCTTCAGGCCATTCAAATTCTCTTGAGGAGTACAAGGGACACCTCCAGGTAATCTTTCAAGTTGTGAGAGAGAATAAGCTTTTCATTAATCAAAAGAAAAATGAATTTTTCCTACAAAAGATTCAATATTTATGTCACATTATCTCTAAAGATGGCACCCGTATGGATCCAACAAAGTTAGAGATAATAAAAGGATGGCCTAATCCAAGGAATCTATAGGAGGTACAAAGCTTCATAGGTATGTGTGCATACTATAGATGCTTCATAGAAAAAATTCTCGCTAATAGCAGGTCCATTACATGGCTTAACAAAAAAAAGAACGTTAAGTATTCATGGACTGCAAAAGTGCAAGAAGCTTATCTCTCAACGTGTGCTCACACTACTAGATCTCTCAAAGCCATTTGAGATCCAATGTGATGCTTGTGGTGATTGCCTTGGAGCTATTTTGCTTCAAGAAGGGCTTGCCATAGCATATGAGAGTCAAAGACTCAACTTCGATAAGTGAGTATTGGGCAAATACGAAAAAGAGCTACTAGCTATTCTATACGCTCTAAACATGTGGAAACACTATCTCTTGCGGACTCCATTTATCCTACGAATGGATTACAAAGCCTCAGGAACTTCATGACGCAAACCAAGCTCTCCGACAAACAAATGAGGTGGGCAAATTTTCTTTTGCAATTTAAATTTCATATTGCTCACATTGTTGGCAAACACAATCAAGTGGTCAATGCACTTTCACAACGACCAAGGGTAAATGTGGTGTCTATAGCAACTCGCAATGATCTATCTTTTATGATAGATGAGTATGCTACTAATCGAGACTTTAAGTATGTAATTATAGCCTTTGCATTAGGGAAGAAAAACGAACCATTCACCTTGAAGGATGGTTATCTTCCAAACGGCAATAGGCAATGTGTTACTCACCCATACAATAAGAAAGTCATGTATGAATGCCATACTTCTCCTTATACGGGGCTAAAAGGGAACCCATAATCTACTTTTCAAGGAGTAGAAATGTATTTCTGTTGGTATACCATGAAAAGTAAACATACAAGAGTATGTTTCAAAATGCATGGTATACCAAAAGTTGAAACTTGATCGAGGGAAGCAACTTGGATTGTTTCAGTCGACAGGCTTAACAAGAAAACACACTCTATGCCTGTCAAAAAGACTATTAAGGCACATCAAATGGCAACCCTGTTTAGATCTCAAATTTTGAAGTATCATGGCTTGCCTACATCCATAGTGTCGGACAAAGATCCTAGAATGACCATTAATTTTTGGAAGGGTCTCTTTGAGAACCTAGGAAGTAGATTAAATCTCTCTTTTGGCCTATCATCGACAAACGGATGACCAAAGTGAAATAACTAATCTAACGATTCTTGATCTACTAAAAGCCTATATCATGGAAGTGGATCAATGTTCTCAATGAGAAAAGTACCTACCACTTATGGAGTATGCGTACAATGACATTGTACATACTTCTATGGGGAAAGCACCTTTCGAGGTTAAAAAGGGAAGATCCAAAAGTCCCTTACTACTTAAAGTACATGGGAAGATAATCACTTTTGATGAATATAGCCAAGACTCACAAGAATCTTATCCAAAGATTAAAGACGTTACATCCATCTCAAAGCAAAGGCAAAAAGGGATGCTACTAATAAGCACAGAAGAGCCTTAGCCTTTCAGTAAAATCATTGGGTCTTGCTAAAGTTTCTCAAGGCTCATCTGAGGCATACTACAGGCAAGAGTCCTACGAACCACCAAGAGTATGATGCTAAACTAGCAAAAAGATACTATGGTCTTTAAAATTCTTAAGCCAGTCAATGAGATGGCTTACCAATTGAAGTTGCCCAACCATTGGCTCATGCACAATGTTTTCCACGAGGACCTACATAAGCCTTACAAAGGAGCGCCTTCAAAAGAAGAAATAGTTGCAAACCCTCCAAAAATCGAAGATAAAGAAGAAGTACTTCAATCTAAGTCCATCCTATGACATGAATACAAGGTATTAAGAAACGGCAAGATTATCTTACGATATCTTATTAAGTTAAAGAATTATCCTTTTAAAGATGCTAAATGTATGCAAGGAACCTAGCTTAAGGATAATATGAACCTTGTCAATGCTTACAATGATGCACAAGAGTAAGCATATGAAAATGCATTTTAAATGAAAAATGTTTTTGTCTTATAAGACTAGTTCTTCTTTTATTGTGCACAAATTTAAATAGTATGCATGCCTATAATTATGTTTGTGGTGATAATGTCTCCAAACACCAAGTAGAAATTGTCACTCTACTTTGGAAGTATGATATGGACTAAAGAGTAGACATGCTTGTGGCAGCTACGTCTCCCAAACACCAAATGGACTAGTCATCCATCTTGGAATGATGTTGTAGGGTAAAAAGGGATGGATCCTCTACCCGCTAAGAAACATGGACTAATGACTGGGCTTTATCTTCTCTACCTCATAGTCGAGGACGACTATGATTTCAAGAGAGAGGTAATGTCATAAAATATAATATCTAACTTTATCAAATGATTTTCTCATATTAAACTGATCATTTAATGTGGGAGAATAAACGGGAATAAGAGTTAGAATAGAGACATGTGCTTTTAGACCTATCTCAACACGGGACCAAAAGGAGAGATGGTTGAATCTCAATAGGGGTCCAAAAGGAGATGGTCTATCAAAGAGCAATGTGCAATAAGTGCTTCTAGACTTACCTTAGTAGGGGACCAAGAGGAGAGATGGTTACATCTCAATAGGGGTCCAAAAGGAGGTAGTCTATCAAAGAGCAATGTGCATCTAATGGAGCTTAAAAGACCTTAGGGTTAGCTTCATTAAAGAACTCCAATGGTTAGTGTTAAAAGTCCTTTGACCTTAGGCAAGCTAGGGCTGGGATTGAGGTGGGAACCCGACCTAAGCTTGAGGTGCTTGTCATGCTTGATGAGTAAGTTGCTTGAGGTGCTTGTCGTGCTTGATGACTAAGGTGCTTGAGGTGCTTGTCATGCTTGATGACTAAGGTACTTGAGGTGCTTGTCATACTTAATGAGGAAGGTGCTTGAGAAGCTTCCCATGCTTGGGGGGTAAGGTGATTGAGTAAAAAAGAGACTCTACAAATTTAATGAGGAAGGTGCTTGAGAAGCTTACCATGCTTCGGGGGTAAGGTGCTTGAGTCAAAAAGAGACCCTACAAACTTAATGAGGAAGGTGCTTGAGAAGCTTCCCATGCTTGGGGGGTAAGGTGCTTGAGACAAACTTAATGAGGAAGGTGCTTGAGAAGCTTCCTATGCATGAAAATCCCAAAGTTAGGGGAATCTTTGACTTAACCTTCCACTCACCCAAAGAGCACCCCTTTTCTCAAAGGGCACATGGGACACATGTCAGACTCTCCCTATGCTTAACCACATGGTGTGCTTGAATGCTATTGGTTGGGCTAAAGAGGGGTCCAATGAGCTTCTAATTCCATCCAACAAATATCTAGATATTTTCAAGCTCTCTCTCTCTACGGGGTAAGGAGGACGCTTGTCCAAAGACTACCCATGTACTTGAATGCATGCTGCATGTGATTGGCTAGGGGACAGAGTGATCCAATGAGCTTGAAACATGTGTAAAAGCTACAATGCACCCCAAGCAAGCAAGGGGGGTGTTGGGGGATATACACCACACACACACTCACTTTGTGGATTCATTCTCACTTGGTGAAAGTAGAGGAACTCCACCTCCTTCTCCAAGCTTGTGAGAAGTGAGAGCCTACACCAACGCTCTTGGCTATGGAATGCAAATCCAACCAAGAGCCATGCTTCAATGCTTAAGCTTGCCATCTCCTCCATGTATTCTAGCAATAAGAGTGATGATAAGTGAGGAACTATTTCTTTCTCCTATGGAATGTTTCTTCTTCCTCTTCCCTACCCTCATTCCCCACTAGCTCTCTCCACCTTCGAAGGTGCTTGAGGCCTTGGGATAGTTAATGCTTTCTACAAAGTTTATGTTATGCTTGTGATGCATGAAGCTTTCCATCTTCATTGCATCACCTAGGTCACAAGAACACAAAGATTGTATTGTACCAAGTCTCTCTTGATGGAAGAAACTATAATACAAATGCCTATTGGAGGGGGGACCGGCTCCGTATGAATCCGGTCCTCAACTATTGTCATGTTCTCTAAACTCTCTCTCTTGCAAAAGTATTGTTCATGCCAAGTTAACTAAGTACCATGTTTATGTTGCTACCATCAATTAAGTTCATCCGCTATGCTCACAAAGTAACCTCACAAAAGTGCTTCATCTAATTTCCTAATTCCGCTACTCTCAAAGTTCATAGGCCATTTCCATTACACCAGTTATTTTTCTCCTCTTTGCTTAAAACTTCAATTTCTTGCAACTATTCCACAACTTTGATGTGCATTCCTAGCCTATGCGCACTACGAGCACACAATATCACAATGGTGCTTCACACTCCTTTAACAAATCTACCACTAAAGTTCTATGAATGGAACATCAATCCTCATAATCTTGGGAGCGTCCCACCACGTAGCAAATGAATTTAATCAACATAAAGCTTTTCGATCTTACAAACATATGCTTGAAATTGATGCAAACCTTCTAACCGTTTAGTGGTTGCATTCCATTGAACTATGGGAGCTCATACAATTTAGTCACATAGCTTTCACAAATAAGGTCCCATGCTACTCATTATCATTCAAAAGCTCAAAATAAGATCCTAGAGAGGCAGATCATGATGTAAAGCAAGAATGGAGTTGAATGTCAAATAGTACAATCATGCCTATAATTGCGAAGGTAGATCTACTTTAGCAATGACGATTCTTCCGTTACAACAAGGTGGTGGAGGAGTCAATGTTGTAAAGGGAGAGAGAAGGGGGTTTGGCATTGTGGAAAAGCTAGAGTGGCAAAGCCATGTAGGGTTCGAAGATTGTGGGTAGCAAGGAGTGAGGATCATGATAAGGGGATCCATTGCCATTGTGGAAAGGCTAGAGTGGCAAAGCCATGGAGGGTTTGAAGATTGTGCATGGCAAGTTTAGGATCGTTATAACGGGGTCCATTGCAATGATAGGAAACAAAGCTCATTCACTGTGGTGTGTAAAGGTTGCAAAACAAATGGAAGATTATCATTGCAAACTTGTAGGGTAATCTCAAATGGAAGCTTGAAGCTGCTTCGATAAACACAAATTAATCTAGTGACCAGTTTGTCCATAACACAAACTAGTCAAAAAGCACTAGCACTACAATGCCAAGTTGAGTGATTGCACGTCATAAATACTACCCTTGTATGTAATTTGGATCTCCCCATCTCCCTGCGTGCACCTTTCCACGTGTAAGGGACAATAAGTACTGACAATATAGAAGTCGAACATAAAAAAGCCCCTCACTTAGATGTACCTTTTGACCTATGTGTGCAAGTGTGAAGAAGGCAATGAATGCACCAAACAAAGCTTGCCTTGCTACCATAGCTTCACAAGCCTCGCTAAGTGTCCACTCCTGCCTTTCTCTCCATCGGCCATACACCCCTACTTGCTCTGAAGCTATGCCACACTACCAACTTGCAAACACAACGAGAGCCGAATTTACCAAAATTGCCCCAAATTTACAACATTATGCACACAACACTACATATTTTAATAATTGCATTGCCAGAGTAGTGTCTCGAGCACGGTATGAGGCTTGGGGTGCGAGATGGCTCGAATTTACAATCTTGCACCAATTTACCTTTTCGCCCCCCAATTCAACATGTTGCATGGAATTGCCCTCATGATCCAAGCCATTAATCCCAAATGATGTCTTCAAGTGTAAGATAGTGTGGAGCAGTGTGGGCAAAAAACTAGGGTTTAGTGGATTTTCAATCGGCTAAATTTCAAAATCTTGGGTAGTTTTTGGGCTTGCCTTGGAGAAAACCGGTAAAAGCTTTCAAATTTTCAATTAAAAAACGGGAAATTTTTAATTGTGCCCTTATTTTTTGGGTTAGAGCATGTGCCCAACATAGCAGATAGAATCGTCTCTACATAAAAAGGCCTCTAAACCGAGAAGGCATGCTAATGAAAGTGTTGAAAACCCATACACAAGTTGCTGTTAGCCACTCTTTGGTTAAAAAAGGGCACTGTTCTAGTTGCAGTTGCATTGTTGAAAGCCAGTCTCCTTCAATAACAAATTCCAGAGGTGCTTTGTGTTTTGGAGGGTGTGGGTTCAACCACCCTTTAGTTTGGAGGCGATATGTCTTCCGAGTTCTTCTCAGTAGGAGGCTCCCCGGCCTATGGGCTGCGCGTTTGGAGATGAAGTGCCACTCAAAAGTGTCTATGTGGGTCTATGAGAAGGCGCTCTTAGAAAAAGAAGTTTGGAGCAATGGAGAGCCCTGGTGTGGAGGAATGCCTTGCAAACAATTGGCAGGGACTCTACCTAATTAATCATGGGAAAGTTCGAAGCTTACAAACGGTCCTATTTTTGAAGAGTGAGAACCCTTCAAAGTTCAACGTATTTGTTGCTCCCTCCTCTCCTCATTTCAAAAGTTAGGGTAGATGCACCCGAGCTCGCCATAGCTTGCAAGCAGCAGCAGCAGCAGGCAGCAGCCGCACACAACTTAGCTTCCCCCCTCCCCCCTCTGCATGCCCTAGCTCTCGCTCGCCATGGCACCTCCCCAGGCCATTATATTTCCAACCAGCCCAGCCTCCGCCATGGGACCTCGCTCCGCCGATTACAAGGAGAAGGACAAAGGCGTCAACGTGCAGGTTCTTCTTCGATGCAGGTAAAATCCTCCCTGATTCAAAGTGTATCTATCTTGCCGATCGCCTCCTCTTGAAAGTCTTGGTGTTTTTGAAAACTGGGAGCGGTAAAAGGAAGAGATGTGCGTGTTTGTACGTTTTGGTCGCTGCTTGTGTTCCGTAAACCCTTGATCGGAAATGCATTGCTTGGTTGATCAGACCCTTCAATGATGACGAAGTCAGAACAAGTGCTCCTCAGGTAGTATCATGCAATGAGCATCGCAGAGAAGTCAGTGTGAACCTCAACATTGCTGCCAAGCAAGTAGATCGCACATTTACTTTTGATAAGGCAAGACTCTTTCTTTCCTCTAGCTCGCTTCTTTACATCTCAATTGTCCTTATCAGCTCCACCCTGTTGTACCCCTCTTTTAGGTCTTTGGTCCTCAAGCACAGCAGCAAGATCTCTACGAACAAGCCATAGTCCCTATTGTCAATGAAGTGCTAGAAGGGTTTAACTGTACAATTTTTGCATATGGGCAAACAGGAACTGGGAAGACTTACACGATGGAAGGAAATGGAAGAAAGACAAAGGTTGGCTTCTATGTAACGTGCTGGGGTTTTTGTATCACACATAGAGAGGTACTCAGCATGATCATACTTGCTCTTTGTAGGATGGCACCATGCCAGTTGATGCTGGGGTCATTCCACGAGCAGTGCAGCAAATTGTAGATACCTTGGAGGCTCAGAATGCAGAGTACAGCATGAAGGTTACATTTCTAGAGCTGTACAATGAGGAGATTACTGATTTATTAGCACCTGAGGACATTGCCCGCGCTTTGGAGGATAGGCAACAAAAGAAGCCCCTTGCTCTCATGGAGGACGGAAAAGGAGGAGTATTGGTTAGAGGATTGGAAGAAGAAATCGTTTACAGTGCCAATGAGATCTACAACCTTCTTGAAAGAGGATCTGCCAAGCGTCGCACAGCTGAAACTTTGCTGAACAAGCAGAGCAGGTATTCGATCTTTTGAATTGAACGATTACCAACAGGTTGATTTATGTGGAGCACATCATTTACCCGCAACTTTTTCTGGGCATCCAGTCGTTCCCACTCTATATTTTCCATTACCATCCACATCAAAGAGGCCACCCCTGAAGGTGAGGATCTGATGAAATGTGGGAAGCTGAACCTGGTAGATCTGGCTGGATCAGAGAATATTTCCCGGTCAGGTGCTAGAGATGTATGTGAGCACTGCTGGCAAGAAACTAGACTCAGCGCTTTATTCAATCAATGATGTATGTGATAGCAGTTTCCTGCATATGTTTTGGCAGGGCCGTGCAAGGGAAGCTGGAGAAATTAATAAAAGCTTGCTGACATTGGGACGGGTGATCACTGCACTTGTGGAGCATCTTGGCCATATACCATACAGGTATACAAAGAGCTGTCCTTTTTGTTGCTTGTTTGCAATCAATCATCATGGTCACAGTTGTATAATGAAAGTTGTTGACATCAGGGATAGTAAACTCACAAGGCTTTTGAGAGACTCACTTGGAGGCAAAACGAAGACTTGCATTATTGCAACTGTTTCTCCATCTGTCCACTGCTTGGAAGAAACTCTCAGCACTCTTGACTATGCACACCGAGCAAAGAACATTAAAAACAAACCAGAGGTTTGTTGAACATACATTTCATGAAACTCTACAACAAGCACTCTCTGTACATGCATCTGATATATTCAATTCTGGCTATACAGGTCAATCAAAAGATGATGAAATCGGCACTTATTAAAGATCTCTACAGTGAAATGGAAAGGTTGAAAGCAGGTAACAAAACACCTACTTGACCTAAACTAATTCAGCCACTAATACGTTGCCGCTAATAGAATCACATTTGCATCCAAACAGAGGTCAATGCTGCACGAGAAAAAAATGGGGTTTATCTTCCTCGGGAGAGATACCAGCAAGAAGAAGCTGAGAGGAAGGTAGACCAGGCGCTACTCTTATTAATGTTGTTAGTATCCTAGGACAGCAAAGTAATTGTCTTCAAGTCATAGTTTGTCAATCGACATGGCATAACTAATGCTGCTCTTGTGCCCTAAAGGCAATGTCAGAACGACTAGAGCAAATGGAATTTGATATGGACGTGAAAAACAAGGTCAGTTACCTAGCGGGGGGGAGTATCTATTGACGAGGTTTATGCCCTACTACATATAATTTCTTTAATGTATTTGCATTACAGCGTTTAGATGCTCTACAAGAAGAGCTTGATTTAGAGCGCTTCCAGATTGAGGAGTTGTGTGGTAAACTTGAATGCAATCAGGTAACTCTCCTCGCATGAAGCATGCCTATTTTGTATGTAATACGCTCAGCATTGCCTCTTAAATTGTGTTTAAATTTCCATTTCTTACCAGAAAAAGCTCCACCAAACTCAGGAAATGTTGAGTGATACTAAAGACAAACTAAAAGATGCTCAATATACCATCAAAGAACGGGATTTTATAATTGGGAAGTTTCAAAATTCAGGTTTGTAGTACAACAGTTGCTAGCAATGTAAATGTGAAAATGTGTGTGAAACTTTCTTGTTTGAACTTGTAATATAGCTGTCTTCTTTGCAGAGGATGCTCTTGTCAGACAAGCTGGAAGTCTTCAATCTCAAGTGGAAAGCTGTGTAAATGAAATAACTGCTCTTCACTCAAAGATTGGTATAACACACTGAATAGCTACTTCAAAAAGCATGTTGTATTTATAGTTGAATTCCGCTTGATTTTCTTCTTTTCTGAGCTCTGTAGACAGAAAGAGCAGGGTGGAAACAGACAACCAACACACCATGCAAAACTTCCATGGGGATCTTGGCCAGCAACTGAAGACATTGCATGATTCAGTTTTGGGATCCATTAAACTGGAACAACAGCATCTTCAAGATATGCAAGAGAGAATCGAATCATTCTTAGCTAGCAAGCAAGAGGTACATGGTTTTCGAAGCACTGAATCTTTACGTAACAAGATGGCATACCTTGCATATTTTAAATTAAAACAAACTTGTGGCAGGCAACTCAAGCACTGCAACAAAAAGCAACAACTCTAAAGGATCTTTTTTCATCTGGGCTAAAGCGCATTCATGACCTAGCACATTCTCATGAGAAAGACTCAACTACCACGTTTAAAAAAGTGAATGCTACTATTTCTGCTCATAGCCATGCTCTGGAAGAGGTCAGTGTAGTGCGGCTAGTTTTCTTAATCATCCACTCCCATGCGTTTTGGGAAACAATTTTACCAATGTGTTGCTTGGATTTGATTATCAACAGGTCCTCTCAGCCTCTGTTTCACAAGCTGAAGTACTACTTCAGGACTTTCAAACCACTCTCAGTAGACAGGAAGAGGCAATTACTTCTTTGATAAGCCAGCAACAAGAGGTACGTGTTTTCTTTCAGCTGAAAGTGCACCGTCAATATTTGAATATATGCACTACAGTTTATGGGTTAACAAAGAACAATGCATGCCTATTAATTTCTTTCAGCCGATTAATTTCCAACTGCTGGAAGAAAGTGCACCGTCAATATTTGGATATATATGCACTGCAGTTTATGGGCTAACAAAGAACAATGCATGCCTACTTGCTGTTGGCTTTTCTCACTTATGTACCACAATGATGCTCTGTAGAAAGCAAAAATAAACTTGAATTCAATAGAGGAGTTCTCCAAAGAGTTGGAAGGGTACTACGAGATGCAAGAACAAAGTACGTCAGGGATCAAGGAGGCAGTACTGGACTCTAATAAAACCCTCCACCATACTCTCAACGACCTTGAAGAAGTGTACAAGGTGATGCCTTTAATTGTGGAGTGAAACAAAACTACAGTCATCATGGACATGCTCTAAATTTGCTTGCTGCAAAATTTCAGGAACAGAGTCAGCAAGAAGAGCAGAATTTACTTGAAAAAATTGCTGAAATGGTCACTGCAGTCTCTATGCGCAAATCAGAAATCGTAAGATGTTGTACAGCAGTATATCAATCATAACACAATGTTTCTTCTTGAGTGAGTTTTTAATAGCCTCCTTTTTGTTCTGATGCTCAGGTGACGTCTCGAATAGACGTCATTCGTCAGTCTACTGTCAGAACCTCAGAGGCCCTGCAACAAGACCTGAAAAAAATGTGCCAGGATCGAGCAAACTCACAAAGCCAATGGCATGGATTCAAGAAAGAAGCAGAGTGTCGTTTCAACCAAGCTACATCTCAGTTGCTTTCCAGTCAGAGCAATGTAGAGAGTACTATTGGGCATTGGTAATATTTCATTGACTTGAATCATTGTCACATGAACAATTAGCATAAGGTTGACCGTGCGATTCCTGATGCAGCAACAAAACCACATTAGATGCAAGGGATCTCTGGAAGAGAGCTCATGGAGCTGTTCAACAGTTGGAGAGTAACAATCATCTGGAAGTTGATTTGATTGTCAAGTAAGATTATAGAGGTTTTGGTTTATTGAGCAGTCCTAGTTTTACAGTAAAAACAATTTTGTATCACCATGTTTGCAGGGAGGGAGTTTATGGGAATGGCTTGCTTCTAACCAGACTAGAAGAAATGAATGAGTCAATTGAATTCGATGCTGAGTCCTGCCAGAGTAGCTTGCTGGAGTCTATCAATGGTAATAGCTCCAAGCCTCCAACAAGTGCCGATTATCATTCTCTATATACATTACATATTGCAGCATTGTCTACCTAGGTACTTACAATGTCGTCTTTCTTTTAAAAAATTTCAGGCTCCTTTGAGACAGATGCAGGCACAACAGCAAGCATGCTGACTGTAGTGTCTTTTCAAGGTGAGGTGCTTACAGATTTGCAAGCAAGGCATGAAAATAATACCACTGCCATCAAATCAGAAGCAGATATGTGCTTCAACAACAACTACCTGGTGAGTGGAAAGTGGCATGAATTTCATTGCACTCAGCTCGCTCTGTAGAAAGGATAACAGAAATGTGGAGTCAATTGTTTTGTCCAGGAGGATATGCCCACAGGGGTCACCCCAACAAAGAGACCAATCGATGTCTTGACTAAAGCATCAATAGAAGCACTGAGGGCGCCCAGCATCGACAAATTGGTGCAGGAGTTCAGGGAAGAGATACACAACACATCGTCGCCTGAGAAAGGTGTAGCAACTCCAAAAAGCTTTGCAATGAAGGAGTCAAAAATACCCATTTTTGCAGACTCGTCCTTACTCAAGGACAATCGAGCGCCTCTGGCAGCAGTAAACTGACCAAATGTGCCAACTTCACGTTATGGAGTGTTACATTTTTGCACAAGGTACCCTTGGAGGGTGCTATTGTGTGGTTGCAAACTGTGGGTACCCTTGTAGTGAGAAACTGCTTCTCTTACACCCTCTGTAAGAGTGCAATGCCATGCTGCCCATCAGAGTAAATGCTACCCTGCTTTCCATGAGGAGATAGGGGCACTTGACATATATACATATACACTCTCCAGGATTGGGTGCTGTGCCTAGGCAGCACGTACCATGTATACCCTCTCTGTATTGACAAATATTCTTGTTGCTTATATGTACAGTTAACAAGCCATTTTGCAAAATCTCTTTACGGTGTAACGGTGGAGTACTGTTAACTATCTGTGGGTGTTGTAATGCTGGCGGCCGCGCTTCCCTCAATCAAGCGCGTTCTTAAATGGAAGTTAAAATGGCGGTATTGCAAATTGAGCTAAGGTTCTCGTTTGTTTGCCACGGTCTCATGGGCATAGGATTGGTTTTACATGGGGACCATAAATCCCCCCATGCCTTTCGTGCCCAGTACCCACTGCAACCCCTGTGGTGCGAACGATGGCGCCTCGAGGGTCGGGTCACCTTGAGGCTTGCCGCCTTGCTCTTTTGTTACTGAGGTTGGAATTTCGAATTAGATGTTCTAACCCAGAAGTTTAGACTTTTGCATCTCTAATTGAGACGTTGGCACTTCTTGCTATCAAAATGTTGTACACATTTTTAAGACTTTTAAATGCTATTTTAAGGAGCTGCTTTACAGTGTTCCTAATTTTAACGATGCTTGTAATAAAAATAGCGTTGACGTCAATAAAGCTTTGTAATAGTAGCAATTGCACAAGGAGACTCCAGGAGAGACTTAAGCAAGGAGCTTCTCTCTCACTCTCTCTCTCTCTCTCTCTCTCTCTCTCTCCTCATTGCAAGGTAGAGCTCTTAGGCTCGGTCCGCTATTTGCCATGTATAACAGGCAAGGGACTCTCTCTCTCTCTCTCTCTCTCTCTCTCTCCCTCCGGATAGTTTCCTACGATGTTAATTCTTCTCGGATATGTGTGCGCGCTCTAATAAAAAGAGGAAAATGGTATAACCTTTCTATCACCCAAGTGCAGTAGATTGGTTATGCCATTTCCCTCTTGAAAAACAGGTCTTGAGTTCAACTCCTCGTCGGTTAGATCTTTAAGGTCTCTTGGAATAGTTTCCTATGACGTTAAAACTCTCTTCTTCTCGCGGGTGTGTGTGGGTGTGTGTGTGTGCGCTCTAATAAAAAGAGGAAAATGGTATAACCTTTATACAATTGTGGTAGATTGGTTATGCCATTTCCCTCTTGAATAACAGGTCTTGAGTTCAATTCCTCGTCGGCTAGATCTTTAATTGTGATACTTTCCTATGACGTTAAAACTCTCTTCTTCTTGGGTGTGTGTGGGTGTGCGTGTGTGCACTCTAATAAAAAGAGGAAAATGGTATAACCTTTCTATCACCCAAGTGTAGTAGATTGGTTATGCCATTTCCCTCTTGAATAACAATTCTTGAGTTCAACTCCTCTTAGGCTAGATCTTTAAGGTCTCTTGGGATAGTTTCCTATGACGTTAAAACTCTCTTCTTCTTGGGTGTGGGTGTGTGTGTGTGTGTGTGCGCTCTAATAAAAAGAGGAAAATGGTATAGCCTTTAAATCACCCAAGTGTGGTAGATTGGTTATGCAATTTTCCTCTTGAATAACAGGTCTTGAGTTCAACTCTTCGTCGACTAGATCTTTAAGGTCTCTTGGGATAGTTTCTTACGACGTTAAAACTCTCTTGTTCTCGTGTGTGTGTGTGCGTGCGTGTGCGCGCGCTCTAATAACAAGGTGAGAACTCACGATGGCCTGTTCTCGTGTGTGTGTGTGTGTGTGTGTGTGTACGCGCGCGCTCTAATAACAAGGTGAGAACTCACGATGGCCTGAAGAAGACAAGGAAAGGTTAGCCTTTTGCGATGAGGAGGTATATAGCTGAGTGGTCGGACTAGTAGTTGTAGTTGGTGCCAGACATGGTTTAAGACAGATTAGTGCTAATCCATATGTGGTCTAGTGTAGAGATGTGTATTGTGGTTGGATGGTGTATCAGTTGGTGGAGTCCATGCTGGCGAATGAGGGTGGAAAGGGTTTTGTATGTGCTGGGTTTATCAAGTGCGTCAATGTTGAAATCTCTCATTATGATCAGTGGCCGCATGGTGCTCGTTGAATCGAGGAGGCTAGAGATGCTCTCTAGGAACCCTGGGAGCGACGACATCGGTGCCCTGTAGAGCGAGACGACTGTCGCCACGCGCTCGTTCGTGCAGTGGAAAGTTGGACGGATTGTTTCAAGAGTTTGGTTTATGCATATGTGTGTTTGCATGGGTATTAGGTTGCTTTTATGGAGAATTGAGAGGCCGTGTAGTTGTGTTGAGGATATGCTCTGGAATCATGGAATGGTCGTCGCATGTAGTCGAGAGTCTCTTGGAGGCAGAGCACGTCGGAGGCCATTAGACTTGTGTCATGGATGATATCGTCTGCATGCTTTCTAAGGGAGACGACCTTCAGTGATTTCACAATGTAATGTGTATCTTGGTGGAGATGTAATTGCTTTTGGATGGGAGACTAAGTTGCTTCTGTTCTCAATCTATGGAGCTCTTCAAGGACACTTGGGTCGACACGAACGTTGTCGGGGAGCAGGCTCTCTATCAAATACAGATTTGCAGTGTCACGAACGCGTGTGAGAGCAGTGTAGGTGAGCCCATGAGATCTAATTCCTCTGGGCTGAAAGCCAATGTGTTGAGTGTAAGCCCTTGCGATTGATGAATTGTGCGTGCAGCAGCAGGCTGAATCAGGAATTGCTTGCATGTGAGGGTGTTGAGGTGGTTTTTCCCAATTTGGAATTCACGTGCGATACGAAGAATTGGCGTCCAGCCAGTCGATGTGAGTGGTGTGCGGAGGTGGCCGTGTTCATATCTTTGTTTTCGCCCTATATTGGGATTGGTGAAATGAATCCACAGACATATTGTGCTAGAGATTGTAGTGCAGAACCTGTAAACGCCTTCTCCACCATTGACAAGGCCTTCGGGAATGTCCAGATTTTCGGCACATAGCTCGACCACTAAGCCTGGCTTCAAGCACAATGTTGCTTGGAGCCCCGCAGTTTGCTTGGCATCCAATGGTATTGCTATTGTTTTGCTGCAAGTATTGGCATGCTTGTCAATTGCTTTGAATATGTGTGGCTCACCGGGCAACTGTGCGAAGACCTTTTCATTGTGCTCGTCCTTCGCTTTGTTAAAGTTGAATAGGTGCGATATGGTTACGTCAGCAGGCAACTCCCTGTGGAAGGAGTTGTTAATGTTTGCAATATCGTTGGTGGTGTGTGAACCAATCCTCATCGATTGAGCACCTCTATAAGTTGTTCATCGGTTCGTCTCATTGTAATCGTTAGCTCGTAGCACTTAGGGAGTTCGCGCTAGTACGAAGGTGTGACTGCCTCAACGAGAGGTTGCTTGCTTGTGAATATCCAAGAGTCTTTGACTGGGCTAGCTTGGCATAGGTCACCACAAAGTAGGTCGTCAAGGCCATCAAAAGGCTGGTCGTATTTTCTCTTGATGGCACGAAGATGTTAGTCCGCCAAAGAGAAGACACTTGACCCTATCAAGGAGACTTCATCGAACACTACAAGCTCCAAATCGAGATAAAGTAAGGACAATGCATCTAGCTTTTCTGCTCCAAGTCTTGTGTGTGCGGCAGTTATCAAAGGCAAATGTAAAGCTGAGTGTATAGTTGTAGCACCAATGTTGAATGCTGCCTTCCTTGTATATGCCATTAGCAGTGCCTTGGGAAAGTCAGCATTGTGACCTGACTTGTGCGTGTAGAATCGAATGAGGGCTTCAACCAACAAGAGCAGCATGAACGTTTTTCCAGCGCCTACTCCACTTGTGAGGAAGATATGTATCTTTTCTGATGGTGCTATGTGTTTTCTGAGCATGATGTCGTCGAGTATGAGTTGCTGTTGTGGGTTTACTTTCTTTATTGACGTGTGGAAATCCTCACTGGTCATGCCAATGTGTTTGGAAAAATGCAAAGCAAATGGTTTCTTGGTCGGTTGCTTTGATGGGGTGTCATAAAATCTAATATCTAACCAACCCAAATGATTTTCTCATATTAAATTGATCACTTAATGTGGGAGAATAAACGGGAACAAGTGTTAAGATATAGATATGTGCTTATAGATCTATCTCAACACGGGGCCAATAGTAAAGGGGCCCAAATGGGAGATGGTCTATCAAGAGCAAGGCTAACCAATGGAGCATAAGACCTTAGGGTTAGCTTCATTGAAGATCTCCAATAATGTGTGTAAAAGTCCTTTGACCTTAGGTAAGCTAGGGCTGAGCTTGAGGTGGGAACCCGGCCCAAACTCGAGGTGCTTGTCGTGCTTGAGGTTCTTGTCATGCTTGAGGTGCTTGATTAAGATGCTTGAGGTGCTTGACTGGCTCCATGCTTGAGGTGCTTGACTTGGTGCATGATTAAGGTGCTTGAGGTGCCTTGAGAAGCTTGCCTGAGATGCTTGTGGGAACACCCCCTACTTCAAGTGCTTAGTCATGCTTGATGACTAAGGGGCTTGCTCATCCAAAGTCAAAAAGATCCCTACAAGGAGGGGGGCGAGCCTACAAGGGGGGGGGGATGAGAGAGAACACACACACACACACACACACAAACACACACACACACACACACACACACACACACACACACAAGGGAAGCCCCAGCTTGAAGAGGCAGCAAGGACACTTGTCAAGCTCCTCCTCATGTTGCCCTCATGGTGTGCCTGAAACCTATTGGTTGGCCACCCAAGGGGTCCAATGATAATAAAGGATATTTAATTAATTTATTTTGCATTTATCAAGTCCTCTCTCTCAAAGGGGAAAGGGGGACACTTGTCCCAAGGCTATCCCTGTTGCTTGTAATGGCTCCTGCTTGTGATTGGCTAGGCCTGGAGGGGTCCAATGAGCTTCAAGCATGAGCTACAAGGGGGGGTCGACCCAAGCAAGCTAGGGGGGTGCTTAGGGGGTATACTCACCCACACACACTCACAAACACTCTCATTGTGTACTATGCAAAGTGCAAGAGCTCCCTTTCTTTCTCCAAGCAAGTAGAGGTTGAGAGCCTACACCAACACTCTTGGCTATGGAGTGCAAATCCATCCAAGAGCCATGCTTCAATGCTTGAGCTTTCCATCTATTTCTTCTTCATTACTATGCTATTATGTATGCTAGCACAAGAGTTATAATAAGTGAGGAACTAGCTCTTTCTCGTATGAAATGTTTCTTCTTCCTCTTCCCTACCCTCATTCCCTGCTAGCTCTCTCCACCTTCGAAGGTGTTTGAGGTCTTGGGACTGAGGCTTGGTATAGTTAAAGCTTTCTTCAAGTTTAGGTTATGCTATGATGATGATGCATGAAGCTTTCCATCTTCATTGCTTCACCTAGGTCACAAGGAACACAAAGAATGTATTGTAACAAGTCTCTCTTTATGGGAGAAATCATAATACAAATGCCCATTGGAGGGGGGACCGGCTCCACATAAATCCGGTCCTCAACTGTTGTCATGTTCTTTAAATTCTCTCTCTTGCAAAAGTATTGTCTATGCCAAGTTAACTAATTGCTATGATTATGTTGCTATCTTCAATTATGTCTACCCGCTATGCTCACAAAATCATTTCTTGAAAGTACTCTCATTAAATTCCGCTACTCTCAAATTGAATAGGCAAATTCCATTACATTGGTATTAGAGCATTTGGTTTCTCTTTTCTTGCTTAAGAAGAGAGGTCCTTAAGTAGCCTATAAATGGTTGATGTTGTTAATTATAATAGAGTAAGTGGAACTGGGATCTAATATCGATTTTGTTAAGCCCACTATGTGGGGGATGGTGCACACCTCGGGAGCTTTGGACTTAATAATGGAGTCATTTTAGACTTGCCTACGGCTTTACCATTATTGAGCCATAAGAAGTCCGAAAGGAGCTAGCCCTTGGCAACTCTGCTATGTTAGACCTACTCCTCTACTCTCTATAATTAACCACTTTGAACCGTGGGTGTAGATACTTAAGAGCCGATTTTCAAAGGCTAAGAGGAGTGGCAACTAAGGTTTTGTATTGCCAAAGCATACACTAAGTATAAACATAAATTTTGTTAACATGGCTGACAATAATCAAGAGAGTAGAATGAACATTGATAGCTTTGATTTTGCACATGAAGGTGCTAATGATGATGCTCCCATGTTTGTGAATTATCTCGTCACTAGGTTGCAACAAGCTATGGGCAACCCTGTTTTGCAAGCCAAAGTTACTCAACAACTTCGTGCTTATGGAATTTCCCTTCCTCTCCTAGAGGAGAGAGAGCTTAGGAGGCTTCTTGAAGAGACCCCCAAAAGAAGACTCTCTCCCATTCGAGAGGAGGAATCCAAAGAGAAAGAAAGCAATGACAGTCTAAGTTCTTCTGAAGATGTGGCTCCACGAAGACGGTGGTCTAGACGATCGCCTACTCCTCCCAAGAGGAAAAGAGCAACCCATAGTCCTTCTCCTCATCACTCTGAAAGGCAAGAGAGGAAACAAAGGAAGAAAAGGGCTAGGAACAGGTCACCCTCTTCTCCTTCTTCTTCACCTTCCTCCTCTTCCGATGAATGTTATGGCTATTCTCCTAGAAAATACAAGAGGGGAGGACATCGAAAATCATTTCCTGCATGGCGAAGGTCACAAAAGCTAAAGAAGTTCAAGGAGGGAGGAAAGAGTATCTCTTTTGTCACCTATGATGGCACCTTTGGTGCTACCGACAAAGTGTTGGCCTTCATCCAGCAATTTGATGCGGCCTTTGGGGACGAGGGCTTCACAGAGTCCTCCAAGCTACGCCATGTAGCTATGCACTTCCAAAAATCAGCTCGTCAATGGTGGGCTAGCCTTCGTGGCAATGGAGAAGCCCCAAAGACATGGAAAACTCTATGAGTTTCCATCATGAAGCAATTTCTTCCAAGTGATACTAAAGATAAAGTTCTTACCGAATGGCGCGGCTTGAAGCTTCTCTCTCATGAGTCTATCAACAAGTATGTAGACAAGTTTTGGGATTTACATCTCAAAGCTACTGTCTTTCAAAAGATAGACTTTGCCGAGCAAAAACAGCAATTCTGTGCTGGATTACCTGAAGAGATGGCCGAATACATCAACTCTCAACGGCCCGGTACTATTACCGAAGTAATCCACCACACCATGGTTGCTTCACGCATCAATTTCCATCAAGGGGCTAGACGTAATGTCAAGCCCATGGAAAACAAAGATAAAAATGATGCAAAGGGGAAATCCAATGCTCAAAATAATTCCCAAGGCACTTCCAACAACAACAATAACAACAACAACAATCGGTCCAAGGAGAAGGGAGTTTACAAAGGTAAAAACAAACTCTCTCCTGAAGAGCTTGAAGCTTTTCGCAAGGACCATAAGTGTTTCAAGTGTGGGGAGCAAGGACATGGCTATCGTTCTTGCCCCAAGAAGAATACTCGCAATGAGACTCCTAGGGCTTCCACCATCGAAGCTCCAAAAGAGGATGCTCATTGCAAAGGATCATCACTTTCCTATGCGTGGGGAAAGGTAAGAGAGCATGATGCCTTCATCTTGTTTGACCCAGGCTCTACTCTCAACTTCATATCAATAGAGTTGGCCACCAAGTTGGGCATTCAAGCTTTTGAGATGGGAGATATAGTAACAACTGATGCAGCTTTCAAGGGACAACAAGCCTCCGTTACTCCCTTGATTGGGAAGTTGAGGCTTCATGTCCAAAGCTATGTCGACAAAGAAGACTTCTTCATCTCTCCTCTCCAACATCAGGATGTTATCCTAGGGGCACCATGGTTTGATCGCATGGCTGCCAACATGAAGTTCCCTGAAAGGAGAATTTACTTCACCTACAAGGGAAAGAACATGTATATAGATGCTAGTGAGCGTGGTCGCACTATTCCACTTGTAAATCCTCTTTCTTTTGATAAATCAATGAAGAGCTCAGTTTCTGCGTACATGATTTATGTCAAAGAGTCTCTAAAAGCTAATAATGTTTCATCAAATGAAAATGATAGGAATCAAGAAGAGTTAGACTTGTCTACTTTTCTAAAAGGATTCCAAGATGTGTTCATCGATGATATCCCTATGGACCTACCTCCAAAACGAGGGGATGATGACCATCGTATTGAGCTCCTTCCAGGAAGCTCACCGCCTAACAAACCTCCTTATCGAGTCTCACAAGCTCAACAAAAGGAGATTATGAGGCAAGTACAGGAATTGGTAGACAAAGGGATGGTGAGGCCTAGTTCCTCTCCCTTTTGTTCTCCAGTCCTTTTAGTGCAAAAGAAAGATGGTACAGACCGTATGTGTGTGGACTATCGAGCACTAAACCATATCACTATCAAAAACAGATTTTCCGTGCCTCGGGTAGAAGATCTGTTTGATAAGCTACAAGGCTCTACCTACTTCAGTAGGATTGACCTTAAGAGTGGCTATCATCAAATAAGGATAGTGGATGAAGATATCCTAAAGACCGCGTTTCGCACAACATTTGGTCTTTATGAATATCTAGTCATGCCTTTTGGCTTGACTAATGCACCAGCTACTTTCAATCGTCTCATGGAGAAAATTTTTAGACCATATCGTAAATTCACTGGAGTGTTCTTTGATGATATCATCATCTACTCCAAGTCTTTGGAGGAACATAAGCAACATCTCCAAGTGATTTTTCAAGCCTTGAGGGAGAACAAACTTTTTCTCAACCAAAAGAAAAGTGAATTCTTCTTTCAAGAGATTCAATATCTAGGTCATATTATCTCTCACGATGGTATTCGTATGGATCCATCAAAGTTAGAGGTAATAAAATCATGGCCTAACCCAAGGAATCTACATGAGCTAAGAAGCTTTATTGGTATGTGTGCATACTATAGACACTTCATAGCAAAATTCTCTCAAGTAGCAGGACCACTACACGACTTAACAAAGAAGAACGTTAAGTTTGTATGGACTGCTAAGGAGAAAAATGCTTTTGAAAAACTCAAAGAGAAGCTTACTTCCCAACCAGTCCTCGTGCTTCCGGATCTCTCAAAGCCATTTGAGGTCCAATGTGATGCGTGTGGTGATTGCCTTGGAGCGGTTTTGCTTCAAGAAGGGCATGCCATAGCATATGAGAGCCGAAGGCTCAATAGTGATGAGCGAGTCTTGGGCATTTATGAGAAAGAGCTTTTAGCTGTTCTACATGCCCTAGACACATGGAAGCACTACCTATTGGGGACTCCATTTATCCTACGAACCGACCACCAAAGTCTCAAGTATTTCATGACGCAAACCAAGCTTTCCGACAAACAAATGAGGTGGGCAAATTTTCTTTCGCAATTTAATTTCCATATTGCTCACATAGCTGGTAAGCACAATCAAGTTGCCGATGCACTTTCACGACGACCAAAAGTTAATGCGGTGTCTATAGCTACTCACAATGATCTATCCTCTATGATAGATGAGTATGCTACTGACCCTGACTTTAGAGACATAATGTCAGCCCTTGCTTTGGGGAAGAAAGAGGAACCATTCACCTTGTAGGATGGTTATCTTCTCCACGGCAATAGGCTATGTGTTACCCATTCCCTTCGTGAGAAGGTTATGTATGAATCCCATGCTCCTCCATATGCAGGGCATAGAGGTATTCAACCTACTCTCCGAGGAGTAGAGACATATTTCTATTGGCCTACCATGAAAGTGGACATACAAGAGTATGTTTCAAAATGTGTATTATGCCAAAAGACCAAGTATGATAGAGGGAAGCAACCTGGATTACTCCAGCCATTGCCTATTCCAAATTCACCATGGGAGAGTATATCCATGGATTTCATCTTTGGATTACCCAAGTCTATCCATGGGAATACAGGAATATGGACAATAGTCGATAGGTTTAGCAAGCAAGCACATTTTATTCCTGTCAAAAAGACTATTAAGGCACATCAAATGGCAACTCTCTTCATATCTCAGATTTTCAAGCACCATGGATTACCCACATCCATCGTGTCAGATAGAGATCCTAGAATGACCAATAATTTTTGGAAAGATCTCTTTGAAAATCTAGGAACAAGATTGAATTTCTCTTCGGCCTATCACCCACAAACGGATGGCCAAAGTGAGATAGCCAATCTTACGATACTCGATCTACTCAAGACTTATGTTACCGAAGTAGATCAACGCTCACAATGGGAAAAGTATTTACCTCTAGTAGAGTATGCCTACAATAATACTGTCCATACTTCTACGGGGAAAGAACCTTTCGAGATCATAGAGGGAAGACCTAAAAGTCCCTTGCTACTCAAAGTACATGGGAAGATCTTCGCCGCCGATGAGTATAGCCGTAACCTACAAGAATCTTTTCAAAAGATTAGGGAGGCTATAGCCATCTCTCAACAAAGGCAAAAAGCTGCTGCTGATAAGCACAGAAGAGCCTTAATGTTCAAAGAAAATGATTGGGTCTTACTCAAGTTTCCTAAGGCTCGATTAAGGCAAAGGACGGGCAAAAATCCTACGGGCCATCAAAAGTATTATGCTAAACTAGCAAAAAGATACTATGGTCCTTTCCAAATCTTGAAGCCCATCAATGAGACGGCTTATCAAATCAAGTTGCCCAACCATTGGATTATACACAATGCCTTTCATGTAAGCCTACTTAAGCCCTACAAAGGAGAGCCACCAACTGAACCAATTATTGAAGACCCTCCCGAAGTTGAAGACCAAGAAGAGGTGCTACAACCCGAAGCTGTCCTTCGGCATGAAGACAAGGTACTACGACATGGTAAGATAATCCGACGGTATCTTATTAAGTTCAAAAATTATCCTTTTGAAGATGCTAGATGGATGCAAGGAGTACAACTTAAGGATAGTATGAACCTTGTCAATGCTTACAATGCTACATTAGAGTAAGCAAATGTACAAATTTCTTTTAAATGACTCATGTTTTTGTCTTATTAGACTAGTCCTCTTTTTAATTGTGCACAAATTTAACTAGTATGCATGCTTAGAATCATGTTTGTGATGACGACGTCTCTCAAACACCAAGTAGAATTTGTCACTCTACTTTGGGAGAATGAAATGGACTAAAGAGCAGACATGCTTGCGACAGCTATGTCTCCCAAGCACCAAATGGATTAGTCATCCATCTTGGAAAGATGTTGTAGGGTAAAAAAGGGATCCTCTACCCGCTAAGTACGATTGACTAATGACTAAGGCTTTATCTCTTCTACCTCATAGTCGAGGACGACTATGATTTCAAGAGAGAGGTAATGTCATAAAATCTAATATCTAACCAACCCAAATGATTTTCTCATATTAAATTGATCACTTAATGTGGGAGAATAAACGGGAACAAGTGTTAAGATATAGATATGTGCTTATAGATCTATCTCAACACGGGGCCAATAGTAAAGGGGCCCAAATGGGAGATGGTCTATCAAGAGCAAGGCTAACCAATGGAGCATAAGACCTTAGGGTTAGCTTCATTGAAGACCTCCAATAATGTGTGTAAAAGTCCTTTGACCTTAGGTAAGCTAGGGATGAGCTTGAGGTGGGAACCCGGCCCAAACTCGAGGTGCTTGTCGTGCTTGAGGTGCTTGATTAAGATGCTTGAGGTGCTTGATTAAGATGCTTGAGGTGCTTGACTGGCTCCATGCTTGAGGTGCTTGACTTGGTGCATGATTAAGGTGCTTGAGGTGCCTTGAGAAGCTTGCCTGAGATGCTTGTGGGAACACCCCCTACTTCAAGTGCTTAGTCATGCTTGATGACTAAGGGGCTTGCTTATCCAAAGTCAAAAAGATCCCTACAAGGAGGGGGGCGAGCCTACAAGGGGGGGGGGGGGATGAGAGAGAACACACACACACACACACACACACACACACACACACACACACACACACACACACACACACACACACACACACACACAAGGGAAGCCCCAGCTTGAAGAGGCAGCAAGGACACTTGTCAAGTTCCTCCTCATGTTTCCCTCATGGTGTGCCTGAAACCTATTGGTTGGCCACCCAAGGGGTCCAATGATAATAAAGGATATTTAATTAATTGATTTTGCATTTATCAAGTCCTCTCTCTCAAAGGGGAAAGGGGGACACTTGTCCCAAGGCTATCCCTGTTGCTTGTAATGGCTCCTGCTTGTGATTGGCTAGGCCTGGAGGGGTCCAATGAGCTTCAAGCATGAGCTACAAGGGGGGGTAGACCCAAGCAAGCTAGGGGGGTGCTTAGGGGGTATACTCACCCACACACACTCACAAACACTCTCATTGTGTACTATGCAAAGTGCAAGAGCTTCCTCTCTTTCTCCAAGCAAGTAGAGGTTGAGAGCCTACACCAACACTCTTGGCTATGGAGTGCAAATCCATCCAAGAGCCATGCTTCAATGCTTGAGCTTGCCATCTATTTCTTCTTCATTACTATGCTATTATGTATGCTAGCACAAGAGTTATAATAAGTGAGGAACTAGCTCTTTCTCGTATGAAATGTTTCTTCTTCCTCTTCCCTACCCTCATTCCTTGCTAGCTCTCTCCACCCTCGAACGTGTTTGAGGTCTTGGGACGGAGGCTTGGTATAGTTAAAGCTTTCTTCAAGTTTAGGTTATGCTATGATGATGATGCATGAAGCTTTCCATCTTCATTGCTTCACCTAGGTCACAAGGAACACAAAGAATGTATTGTAACAAGTCTCTCTTTATGGGAGAAATCATAATACAAATGCCTATTGGAGGGGGGACCGGCTCCACATAAATCTGGTCCTCAACCGTTGTCATGTTCTCTAAATTCTCTCTCTTGCAAAAGTATTGTCTATGCCAAGTTAACTAATTGCTATGATTATGTTGCTATCTTCAATTATGTCTACCCGCTATGCTCACAAAATCATTTCTTGAAAGTACTCTCATTAAATTCCGCTACTCTCAAATTGAATAGGCAAATTCCATTACATGGGGTGTTGATCGTCATGCTAGCATTGTCGAAATTGTTCAAGGAACTTAGATTATTTGTGCTGCGTGAGGTTTTGATGATTGTAACAATTTTGTCTAGCGAAGTTGGTTCGACAACAAACTGTGATTCATTGTTTTTGACTGTCTCAATGTTCGAAGTGTTAACATCGATCCAAGACAAGCCTTCGTGTAGGTGCTGATTCTCATTGCACTCAGCTCGCTCTGTAGAAAGGATAACTGAAATGTGGAGTCAATTGTTTTGTCCAGGAGGATATGCCCATAGGGGTCACCCCAACAAAGAGACCAATCGATGTCTTGACTAAAGCATCAATAGAAGCATCAAGATTTGAGCTAAGGTTCTCGTTTGTTTGCCACGGTCTCATGGGCATAGGATTGGTTTTACATGGGGACCATGAACCCCCCCATGCCTTTCGTGCCCAGTACCCACTGCCACCCCTGTGGTGCGAGCGATGGCGCCTCGAGTGTCGGGTCACCTTGAGGCTTGCCACCTTGCTCTTGTTACTGAGGTTGGAATTTCGAATTAGATGTCCTAACCCAAAAGTTTAGACTTGTTCTTGTCCCTTTTGTTAAGCATCTCTTTACAATAGAACACAATCTCACTAATTGAGATGTTGGAACTTCTTGCTTGCAGCGAGTGATATAGGCGGGGGTGCCTATCAAATGTTGTACACATCTTTAAGACTTTTAGATGCTATTTTAAGGTGCTGATTTACAACATTCCTAATTTTAATGATGCTTGTAATAAATAGCGTTGACGTAAATAAAGCTTTGTGATAGTAGCAGCTGCACAAGGAGACTCTAGCAGAGACTTAAGCAAGGAGCCTCTCTCTCTCTCTCTCTCTCTCTCTCTCTCTCTCTCGTCGTTGCAAGGTAGAGCTCTTAGGCTCGGTCCGCTCTTTGCCATGTATAAGAGTCACGGGACTCTCTCTCTCTCTCTCTCTCTCTCTCTCTCTTTGCCGATAGTTTCCTACGACCTTAAAACTCTCTTCTTCTCGGGTGTGTGTGTGCACTCTAATAAAAAGAGGAAAATGGTATAATCTTTCTATCACCCAAGTGTGGTAGATTGATTATGCCATTTATCTTTTGCATAACAGGTCTTGAGTTCAACTCTTCGTCGGCTAGATCTTTAAGGTCTTTTGGGATAGTTTCCTACAACGTTAAAACTCTCTTCTTGTCGGGTGTGTGTGTGCGCTCTAAGAAAAAGAGGAAAATGGTATAACCTTTCTATCACCAAAGTGTGGTAGATTGGTTATGCCATTTCCCTCTTGAATAATAGGTATTGAGTTCAACTCCTCATGGGCTAGATCTTTAAGGTCTCTTGGGATAGTTTCCTACGACGTTAAAAATCTTTTCTTCTCGGGTGTGTTTGTGTGCGCGCTCTAATAAAAAGAGGAAAATGGTATAACGTTTCCATCACCCAAGAGAGGTAGATTGGTTATGCCATTTCCCTCTTGAATAACAGGTCTTGAGTTCAACTCCTTGTCGGCTAGATCTTTAACTGGGATAGTTTCCTACGACGTTAAAACTCTCTTCTTCTCGGGGGTGTGTGTGGGTGTGTATGTACGCTCTAATAAAAAGAGGAAAATGGTATAACCTTTCTATCACCCAAATGTGGTAGATTGGTTATGCCATTTCCCTCTTGAATAACAGGTCTTGAGTTCAACTCCTCGTCGGCTAGATCTTTAAGGTCTCTTGGGATAGTTTCCTACGACGTTAAAACTCTCTTCTTCTCTGGTGTGTGTGTGTGGGTGTGTGTGTGCACTCTAATAAAAAGAGGAAAATGGTATAACCTTTAAATCACCCAAGTGTGGTAGATTGGTTATGCCATTTCCCTCTTGAATAACAGGTCTTGATTTCAACTCCTCGTCGAATAGATCTTTAAGGTCTCTTGGGATAGTTTCTTACGACGTTAAAACTCTCTTCTTCTCGGGTGTGTGTGTGTGTGTGAGTGTGTGTGTGTGCACTCTAATAACAAGGTGAGAACTCATGATGGCCTACAGAAGACAAGGGAAGGTTAGCCTTTTGCGATGAGGAGGTATATAGTTGAGTGGTCGGACCAATAGTTGTAGTTGGTGCCAGACATGGTTTGTGACAGATCAGTGCTAATCCATATGTGGTCTAGTGTAGAGATGTGTATGGTGGTTGGATGGTGTATCAGTTGGTGGAGTCCATGCTGGCGAATGAGGGTGAAAAGGGTTTTGTATGTGCTGGGTTCATCAAGTGCATCAATGTTGAAATCTCCCATTATGATTAGTGGCCGCATGGTGCTCGTTGAATCGAGGAGGCTAGAGATGCTCTCTAGGAACCCATGAAGCAATGATGTCGGTGCCCTATAGAGCAAGACGACTGTCGCCACGCGCTTGTTCGTGCAGTGGAAAGTTGCACGAATTGTTTCAAGAGTGTGGTTTATGCATATGTGTGTCTACATGAGTATTAGGTTCCTTTTGTGGAGAATTGAGACGCCGTGTAGTTGTGTGGAGGATATGCTCTAGAATCCTGGAATGGTGGTCGCATGTAGTCGAGTCTCTTGGAGGCAGAGCACGTCGGAGTCCATTAGACTTGTGTCATGAATGATATCGTCTGCATGCTTTCTAAGGGAGACGACGTTCAGTGATTGCACAATGTAATGTGTATCTTGGTGGAGATGTAATTACTTTTGGATGGGAGAATAAGTTGCTTCTGTTCTCAATCTATGGAGCTCTTCAAGGACACTTGGGTCGACAGGAACGTTGTCGGGGAGCAGGCTGTCTATCAAATACAGATTTGCAGTGTCACGAACGCGTGTGAGAGCAGTGTAGGTGAGCCCATGAGATCTAATTCCTTTGGGGCTGAAAGCCAATGTGTTGAGTGTAAGCCCTTGCGATTGATGAATTGTGCGTGCTGCAGTAGCAGGCTGAATCAGGAATTGCTTGCATGTGAGGGTGTTGAGGTGGTTTTTCCCAATTTGGAATTCACGTGCGATACGAAGAATTGGCGTCCAGCCAGTCGATGTGAGTGGTGTGCGGAGGTGGCCGTGTTCATATCTTTGTTTTCGCCCTATATTGGGATTGGTGAAATGAATCCACAGACATATTGTGCTAGAGATTGTAGTGCAGAACTTGTAAACTCCTTCTCCACCATTGACAAGGCCTTCAGGAATGTCCAGATTTCCGGTACATAGCTCGACCACTAAGCCTGGCTTCAAGCACAATGTTGCTTGGAGCCCCGCAGTTTGCTTGGCATCCAATGGTATTGCTATTGTTTTGCTGCAAGTATTGGCATGCTTGTCAATTGCTTTGAATATGTGTGGCTCACCGGGCAACTGTGCGAAGACCTTTTCATTGTGCTCGTCCTTCTCTTTGTTAGAGTAGAATAGGTGCGATATGGTTATGTCAGCAGGCAACTCCCTGTGGAAGGAGTGTTAATGTATGCAATATCGTTGCTGGTGTGTGAACAAATTCTCATCGATTGAGCACCTCTATAAGTTGTTCATTGGTTTGTCTCATTGTAATCGTTAGCTCGTAGAACTTAGGGAGTTCGCGCTAGTACGAAGGTGCGATTGCCTCAATGAGAGGTTGCTTGCTTGTGAATATCCAAGAGTCTTTGAGTGGGCTAGCTTGGCAGAGGTCACCACAAAGTATGACGTCAAGGCTACCAAAAGACTGGTTGTGTTTTCTCTTGATGGCACGAAGACGTGAGTCGGCCAAAGAGAAGACACTTGACCCTATCTAGGAGACTTCAAATCTTGATAAAGTAAGGACAATGCATCTAGCTTTTCTGCTCCAAGACTTGTGTGTGTGGCAGTTATCAAAGGCAAATGTAAGCTGAGTGTATAGTTGTAGCACCAATGTTGAACGCTGCCTTCCCTGTATATGCCATTAGCAGTGCCTTGGGAAAGTCAACATTGTGACCTGACTTGTGTGTCTAGAATTGAATGAGGGCTTCAACCAACAAGAGCAGCGTGAACATTTTTCTAGTGCCTGCTCCACCTGTGAGGAAGAGATGTATCTTTTCTGATGGTGCTATGTGTTTTCTGAGCATGATGTCGTCGAGTATGAGTCGCTGTTGTGGGTTTAGTTTCTTTATTGACTTGTCGAAATCCTCATTGGTCATGCCAATGTGTTTGGAAAAATGCAAAGCAAATGGTTTCTTGGTCGGTTGCTTTGATGGGGTGTTGATCATGACGCTGGCATTGTCAGAATTGTTCAAGGAACTTAGATAGTTTGTGCTGCGTGAGGTCGTGATGATTGTAAAAAATTTAACTAGCGAAGTTGGTTCGACAACAAACTGTGATTCATTGTTTTTCACTGTCTCAATGTTCGAAGTGTAGACATTGATCCAAGACAAGCCTTCGCGCACGTGTTGATTCTCATATCTTGACCAAGCAAGAAGAGAAGGCATTGTTCTCTGTAGTGGTTTTTAGGGTCTTTGGCTTTACTGTATCTAATGTAACCTATGATGCGTGCCCTTTGCAGCAGCTTGTCAGGTCTGGAGGGCTTTCTAGTTGTGGATACAAACTGAGCCAAGCACATGGAAAATAAGGAGCGAGGTCTGGAGACATATTTGTCAATGATGGAGGCAGAGAAGATTTTGGTTGTGGCAGGGTGCAAATTTTGCAAGGCACTCTTTATTTTAAGGACTAGAGCGCGCTCTTCAGGTGGATTAGTATTTATGTATATGAATTCTCTAGAGGAGCTATGCAATGGAAGTGAGAGGCATATGTAAGCATCTTTTTGTGAACTAATTTGCTATATGTTAAGGATTATGCTACCAAATTTTCATAGTCTCTCTAACGTTGTTGCATTGTTTGCAACACAGGCATCGACTTGTGTCTTGATTGCTTCTATCAATGTGTTGTCCATTTTCGTCATGTATGGAGTGCAATAGCTTGCTACTCCATGTGCGTTTAGCACAAACTGTATATCTGTGTTTGCATCCAAAGCAAAGCTATTGATTTGTTGAAGTTGTTTGTGAATATATCGATTGGTTTGCATCTGAGAAAAATAGTGGGGCCTAAGATAGTCGCTTGCAATGCAAGCAAGTACTGTTCCATAGACAGTTGTGCTTGTTTTAGCCATTCTTCAAATGTAGGTGCATTTTGTAAATCAATTTGGCTAAGTTGTCTTTTGACTTGCTGCAAGTAAAGCTTACCTTGTCTAGCCATGTTTGTCTCAAGTATTCCTTGCCAAACAATAGTTGTGAACGGCATGGGAAAACGTGGGAAACCAAAGTGGCAAATTTTGCTCTTCTTTTGGCAAGTCGTGTGATGTGAGCTTCAGAAAGGTCATTGGACAAGATGGCTCCATCTGTGCTGATGTGGGTATCTACGAACATCACAATATCTTGATCTAAGTGGGTCGTGAGTGATGGAGCATTCTCTAGCCACATCAAACCATGATCATGCTGGCTATCGTGGCTCTAGAACTCCGTGACGAAGAAGAAGTCTCGTATTTTTCCGCATAAGGAGGAATCAATGTGCAACGAGCATTTCTTTTTGTTAAACCTGTTGGCGTAGAAACGAGCGGTTGTAATGGGATCGACACAAATGAGCCGACGTTGGTATGAGCTCAAACTCTCCCCGGGCTCCTGGCTCAGCAGCAAGAAGCTCTTTCCATCTCCGCTCTGCGGAGGAGAACGTGACGAAAAATGTAGCTGGTCCAAGTTGTCGAATCATTGCAAAGACATTCTTTTTCATCTTTTCCTTGTAGTCAGGGGATGTGCGAAGTGCCTCAAAGTCTCTAAAGCCTAAGCTTGAGCTGAGAAGTCTCTCTATATTTGTGTCTTCTACTACTTGTCTTGTAATCAACGTTGCACCGTCTAGCTTTCCCTTCAGCATTCGCACCCAAACAGAGGAAGCAACTTGGCGTGACATAATTTTGATAGACCTGAAAAATAAATTCTCGATGCTCAATGCGAACCTTATGTCAATGTTTATGAGCTCCCACTTTGCAATCGCTTGGTAATCTTTCGTTGCGGCTTCTCTATATCTTCTAAGGGACCCAAAGAAAAGAGTTGGGAAACTCAATTCCTCGCAATACTCGTCCATGAAAATGCTCAATGGAGAATTACCCTCGCAAGGTGCAACATGAAGAACCTTGCCACTATAATCAACAACCTCTGCCGCACTTGTGACCCCATGAAGCATGACATCAGTCTACTCTTCCTCAACCTCACCATTGGGTGTAGTGTTGCTAAGGGTATTCACAAGAGTTACATTTAGGCTAGAAAGATACACGAGCCACTTGTTGTTGATGGCGACACCTTCTCGCATGTAGAGAGGTGTGGGTAGCAGCATAGTGGTTGCACGCATTGTGACCAGAGGCCACACAACGCCGCTTAAGTAACATCTATTGTATTCAAGTTTTCATTTGATTCCCACAAGAACAAAAGCCTCGTCCTCAATGAAGCAAGGCAGCAAATCATGGCTCTTTTCCAAGTTGGCAAGCACATTGACGACACTACCTCTAAGCCCATACTGCCCATACTGCCCATCGTATGTAAGCTCACGTATCTTGGCAAAGGGGATACGAATGGAGACGAAGCGTGCCTCTACGGGGTTCAGGTCCGATACATATGGAAGTGCTGGATTGAACCCTACCTCTTGCAAGGCCCATAGACGTTTTCTATCACTTGATAAGTGTTTCTTGCATCGAGCACAAGCAAATGAGTCCCCATATCGTCTTCGATTCCTCGAAGTGGATTCCGCACCTGAAGGCAGGAGCTGGCGTGTTAGTTGACTGCGAAATAGCAAGAGTCCACATTTTTTGCACGGTGTAATGGGTGTGTCTTTGATGGTTTTGATGTATGTCTTGAGCGGCTTGCTCAGCCTGGCACTGGCGTGTCGTGTCTGTGCACCAGCGACCAGTGACCAGGCCATGGTCTTTCTTCATGCGTGAAAGCTTACAGTTCATGGCCTGGTTTGTGTGCAACGTGTGTGGGTGCGTATCTTGGTAGATGCAGACTATCTCAACATCAGGCAAAGACTCATTCAACAAACATAGATGATGCAAACCGGCCACCTCATCTTCTTTCCAGACAGCACGCGCACGGCTTGGGTGCGCTGTGAAGGCGAGAAAGTATGCAATGCCATTGCTTGTTCCGGAAAGAAAAATGCCTTTTGCAAGGAATGTTTTGGCATCCCCAAGATCATTGTTCTCATGCTTTCATTCCTTTTCAAGTATACTTTTAACCTGCAGCTCACAAAGTAAGCGAAGGCCGTCAATATGTCAAGACTAAGAGCGAGTGAATTGGTGCATGTTGAATACAAAGATGGGAATTCTACAGCTGTCGTTGAGTTATTGGACTTGTTGGCAGGGAAGAAAAGGCATGCACCTCAAACATCACGTCTTTCAACCAAGAAGCTCTCAAACAAGTTGTTGAGCAAATTTGATCGAAGGTCATGAGGTGCGCCTGTTGATTTTTGGAGATGGTGTAGTGCGATGAAAATGTCCGGATTGTTCGGAAACTGCGACGCAAAAACGGCGTCGACATCGTAGCCAGCCAAGCGAGTCATTGCAAAGCCAAGCAAAGGTTGTAAATCTTTAGCTGTCTTTTGTGTGTGTGCGCGTGCGTGTGCGAGAGAGAGAGAGAGAGAGAGAGAGAGAGAGAGAGAGAGAGAGAGAGAGAGAGACAGAGTTAGTTTTGTGCTTTGAAAGGTTGGAAAGATGGAGAGAAAGGAAGAGTAGGAAAGCAAGTTATGAAGAAAGACTATGGTGACAAGGGTCAAAAGAAGCAAGGGACTCTCTTATGAAATTGGGATATACAATGGACAAGCCAAAATTTAATTCAGGGACTTTAGAGGGGTCCATGCAAGAAAAGCATAGTTATTCCCGAGAAAGGCCTAAAGCTATGGCAAATTCATGCTCTCAAAGCATCTAGGTTTCTAATAGAGGAGTGAAAGATATCATAGACCCATTTGTGCCAATTTTTATTACACCCTCAACAGTAGACACTGATAAAATATCACTCGCCTCTGGAATGCTCTCCATGTAGATCTCCTTGAAGCTCCTTGGCAAGGTTAGAAGACGATCCACCATAGACCCTGATACTTGAATTGACATAGGACGGCTATCAACCCTACTTCGGATCTGTGCCTGTAGCTTGAGGGTCATGTTGATGATGCTCTCTTTATTGCAAAGAGAACAATACAGTCGGCTTTCAACCTTCTTCACCTTTGGGGAGTCACAGACTGAGCACTGGAAATGCAAGAGAGCTCTATTGAAGTTCACAAAGCGCAAAGTATCCACCACCTACAAAGGATAAAAGTGTGAAGACCACTAAAGACGTCTTTATCTAGGTGAGTACAAAGCATGCAAAGTCACCTCTCTATTGTAGCCGAATATCTCACACTGTTTGTGAAACACTGTTGTCAGTTCTTGTTTTAAGCGTTGTCCTCGCACGGAAACCAAAGTTCTGACATCCAAAACAGATAATGTGCGCACCTTGCCAACAAAGAGACCAATATTCCTAGCCACAAACATGACAATGTCCTCCCTAGCCATCTGGGCCATGACTCGATCATAGTCATGCTTTCGCGAGTTGACAAAGCTCACCTGTATATGACAAATGGTTTGTCAGCTTTGCGGGGAAGGAAACATGAAGCTAATGTTTTTTATACACACAACTGCTTTGTCTTTTGGGGTCGGGCCATTAGCAACAACCAAATCTCCGAATGTGGTGCCAATCCTCTCATGGCAATTACGAGTTTGCAAAACAACGAACGCTAGTGTGGTCAAAGGCGGACGTGGGCTAGTAGTCTTAGGTATCAACAAGAAATGTGCTTATCGTCGTCTCAGCGTAGAAAGCTAAAGACACATAGAATGGATCACAAGCTCGAATGGTTGTCGATGCATTGACATGCAAGGAAAATAAAGCTGATCCAGCATCATTATGGTTTTTAGCCCTCACAAGTGGACAATCAATCCTGACAAACAAGCCGATCCTGAGTTCCTTCTAGGTCTCAATGAAGGGATCTGCAATGATGACCGTGATCGTGTCGATGCAAACGACATAGACAATGTCGAATTTGAAGTAACGTGCGTTTTACTTTTGCCCGGGGAAGATAGAACAAAATGTACCGTACCAGTTCAAGGTTTTCCCCTCTATGGAGAAAGGTTTGCTGCCCTCATCTATATCGCCAATCACGAACAACGGCAAGGCTTCCTTGACTATCAAGCTTTCCCCTTTGTCCAACAGCCTGCCACCATCAAAGACATTGCGAGCAGTTGAAGATTTGCCAACTTGAGGGAATGAGGCTCCAGCTATGCTTAATTCACGAGTTGGACAAGCAAGCTGTTGCTGAGACAAAGATGGTGCTTGTTTGCACTCCTCTTTTAGTGGCAAATCTACTTTGGCTACAAAAGAAACAAATCACCATCTTAATGCGGTTTGGCAGTCAAGAGTGGATTGCAGCAGAGCACATCATAGACACGTCAAGACTAGTTCGGAAAGAGTAAATGCATGCGTTTGCCATACATGTGCTGCTAGCGGGATGGCTACCAGGGATTTCTTGAAATAGAGCACGCCTACACTTCTTCCTAGCTGTGCTTTGCTCGAAATCCATATTTGGGTGCGACTTAGCAGAGCTCGCCAGTGCTGGCTGCGACGAACGCTTGTTTGCAGGGCATGGAGGAATTTCAACAAATCTGTGTAGCTCTATAGCAGCACAGGAAAATGAAGCAACAACTTCAGCGAAACATTGACTGGTTGAGCAAAGAAAATCGTGCATAAGAACGACCAACAGGCAGCAAACTCGCCAAAGTCAAGGAAAACCAAGCCATAGAAACGAAGTTCTTGAAAGTACGGAGCATGACTTGCGGTGCCACATCACAAGGCTAGGCGGAGAATCCCAAGGGACAACATCCAAGGCGACTGGCTAACTACCTGCTGCGGAGCACAAGGTAGTCAGGACACAACTAGAACCCAACAGCGAGCATGAGCAAGCCTTCGTAATAGAGCACGTGCGCTTCAACTCCAAGCGGACGCCGGAATAAAACACGCAGAAAGTGCTCCAAATCTGGCTAGTGAATAATGTAAGCCCTCGCAACAGACACAACTAGAACCCAACAGCGAGCATGAGCAACTAGAGACACAACTAGAACCCAACAGCGAGCATGAGCAAGCCTTCGTAATAGAGCACGTGCGCTTCAACTCCAAGCGGACGCTGGAATAAAACACGCAGAAAGTGCTCCAAATCTGGCTAGTGAATAATGTAAGCCCTCGCAACAGACAACGTGCACCTCAGCTCCAAGTGGACGCTAGAATGAGAAGCGCGGAAAGCACTCTAACTCTGGTTACTGAGCATTATTTCTTGAAAGGACATGGACTATTGATACATAAGGCAGATGATGGTCAGTTAGCTAAAACATCTTGTGTCAATCATACAACTTGGTGGACTTGGGACCACAATATTGCATGTCCCAATGTGCTTCACATCGCTTGGAACAAGGATACTAGATGTTGAAAACACGCTCAGCTGATCGACTGCCCTATAACAACAAGCAAAGCAAACTGTCTCTTACACCCAGCACCATAACATAGTAGGCCAGGAGAAAGACAAGAACATAGCAAACCAATATAACACTTTCTCGACATGCACGATAAGCGGCGGCTACGCACATCAATCCAAGGGCACAACCTACACCCAACAGTCTAAGTTCGAAACTTGCAAAACATTGTGTCCAGAAACAAGTTTGTGAGCTAGAACGAGCGTTTGTCGAAGCGCATTCTAGAAAAAAAACAGTGTTGATATACGCCAAAGCTGACCGCCAAGGGAAACAACAACCAGTTCAATCAGTGGTGCTGCTCATGCGTCACAAGCGAACGGAACAACAGTCGGCCACAACAAGCAGGACCACCTCATAAGAAACAATGAACGATGCCACTGCGTCAGTCTCGAGTGCACTACTCGCATGCAAGAAAAAAAACAGCACCAGGAGCGAACATTCAACACCAGCACAAGGCAATGCTCTCAAGTGGTTCACCAGCAGGGGAAAAAAAACCAGGACCAGAAACGAAAATGCAACACTAGCACATGGCAAGAAAATACCTTAGACGAGTCTTTCGGGCAACGAAGCAGAAAATCAGCTATTGCCATACAAAAACATTAAAAGAAAACGCCAGCAAGCTAGTGCAACAAACCTCCGGACAAGTCCATGCTCTCAACATCGCTGGGTGAGGCATTGCTTGCACTTCCTTCACCAGAAGACGCCATGACAATAGAGGAGCTCCAAGCAATTATTCATGCGGGTACTTGAAGGCACAACACACAAGTTCTCAGACGAATTCACACCACATGCTCACAAAGCTTCAAATCCTCACAAGCCACAACAAAAGCTTCAGCAGTATTTGGGAGAAGAACCCATAGCCTTGCATATGGTAACTGGAGTCACTTTAAATTTGAATATTATAGCATATCGGGACCCACAAGGCTTCTCAAGAGAAATTGAACAGTAAATAGACAATCTCCCAACAGACAACAACACCTCAAAGCTTAGATGTTTAAAAAAAGATCGAGAATTGCTGGCACATCTACAAAAGAGGCACACCAAATGTCTAATTCACCATCCTCAGCGGGATCACAGCCAATTGAGACAAGGGCTTGCACAAGACAAGTTTTTGGGGAGAGACTCAAATTAGACATAGCTTACAATCATAATATAGCTCATTCTTGCCTTTTTATAAAAGCTACAAGAAGCACGTGGAGTGCTCTGCAAAAGATCTTAGAGAGAAAGAACATCCTGCACGAATTAGTCACACTGAGAAAAGACTCTGACTGAGTGAACCTGCAATGGACATCACCTAACTTGCATTCACATTTCCAACTGCCTTCCAAACACGTCTCTCAACCACAAAACTCGAACAAGGACAACACTCACTGGAGGCTACACAAGGCGGCATTGAATGCACTCTCAACAACCTTGAAAATTCAGACGACGCCCACCTTCAGCTTTAAACAGCACACGAAGACCACTTGCATACGCCATATCCTCTGCCAGGAGCACCTGTATACGCCACGTTTTCTTGTAGGAGTAGGTCGAAAAGATTGAGACCTGCAGGCTGCGTGCGCCACCTCCTTTGCCGGGAGCAGGGCGAAACGATGAGACTGCCAGGAGAAGGGCGAAAAGGACTCGTTTCTTTTGGACGTTGCCTTTAGTAAACCTAGACACGCGACAAGCATCCGGTTAAAAAATCGAACGGCCTCACGTTTGCAACAACCTTGCACTAACAACCCTATGGCCTTCCGTAGGCCAAAAAGAGAAAAATGGTATAACCTTTCTGTCACCCAAGTGTGGTAGATTGGTTATGCCATTTCCCTCTTGAATAACAGGTCTCGAGTTCAACTCCTCGTCGGCTAGATCTTTAAGGTCTCTTGGGATAGTTTCCTACAACGTTAAAACTCTCTTCTTCTTGGGTGTGTGTGTGTGCGCTCTAATAAAAAGAGGAAAATGATATTACCTTTCTATCACCCAAGTGTGGTAGATTGGTTATGCCATTTCCCTCTTGCATAACAGGTCTTGAGTTCAACTTCTCGTCGGCTAGATCTTTAAGGTCTCTTGGGATAGTTCCCTAAGACATTAAAACTCTCTTCTTCTTCTTCTTCTTCTTCTCTCTCTCTCTCTCTCTCAATAGGTAATGCCATTGTCGGCGCGTAGTGATGGTCCTCGTTCAACTAAATGTGAGACCTTTTGCCATCGCTTGCTAAAATTCCGTGTAAGTTAATAATAACAAGGCGTGGTAGCCTTGAAGTTTTACAAGAGGATTGGAACTTCTTAGCTAAACTTATTATGGGAGTCTCCCTATGGCTTTGCATGTGTGTGATTGCGTATTTAAAATTAAGCATTAAGCGAAGATGCATGTACAATCCTCAAGACTAAGTGATGTGAGGGGACCAAAGGAACCCATTGTGGAGTGTCTCAAATTGATCGTGGAGGCTCCCGAACTAGCTGTAAATGTCCCCTCAGTAGGCATCCCCAATTTTCAAGGAGGTCTCCTTAAGAGGAATCAAACAAGATACCTCGACTCCGGATTGGCGTGAGAGAAAAGGAAAGCAAAAGGTGAGGTGACGGTGGCCAGTGGCAAGAATCGAGGATGAATGCGTCGAGAGGAGCACACGCTCAGAGAGAGAGAGAGAGAGAGAGAGAGAGAGAGAGAGAGAGAGAGAGAGAGAGAGAGAGAGAGAGATTTCGTTGTGCACGGGCGGCGCATCAGGTCGAGCCGGGAGAGGGACATAGCGGAAGCCATAATGCCTGTGATGCCTGCTCCGTTGGCCTGCGACAACTGCAAACCATCGTTGGGCGTATGGGGGAGGGGAGCTGCAGGGTTGTTCAGTGCGTTGCAGATGCAACAAGAGGCCAGGGCCGCAGAGGGAAGCGATGGCGAACCACGCGAGGAAACAGAGAGAGGAAAGATGGAAGAGAGAGAGGGCTGCTTTACGTCTTTTTGTTTGGAGAGGGATCTGGCGAGATTCCCGTTAATGAGACAGTAGACCAAGTAGGTGTGCCAATGTCTAAAAACGTTCTTCTTAGTGAACTCATTAATTACTTGAGGGAGGGAAGCAAGGAAAAGGGAAGGGTAAGCCTAGTCAATAAAGACCACGAGAAAAGTAGAGGGATCAATGACCGGAGATTAATCGTTGATCCCATCTCTGCGGGGCAAAAAAAGTTAGGCTCCCCGTTGTCGCATTACGCCTCGAACCCCCGACCTCCCACTCAATACCCCCACTCCCTATCCAATTGACCCATCGCGATTGGCTGCAAGGATTGTGATGACAGTACTATATGGTACATGCTTGGTTGAGATGGTTACCATCACTCCTTGACAAAACCATTTTCTTGGCCATATCTATCGAGGGTAAACTAGTCAGACAATTGGGATTTATACCAATAAAATTGAGGGTATTTGCATAAATTTATAACTAAAATGCCTAATTTTGGACCTTGAAAATCAAGGTCCAATAGAATTACTAGTATTTTTTAGTCTCAACTGAAAAATTTACAAGACAAATCGGGATATGTACACAGAGATTAGCATTACCATACTTTTGCCTTGGACAAGGAACGTCGAGAGTTAAACTATTGATGCATACATACTGGTAGGTTCTCCAATTTTGGATGTAAACTGTTCAGATGCCATTTGGTGCAAGCTTTCCCTTGTGAGTTATCCATCAAAATTGAGAGACTTGGACTCGAACCCTCACTAGATCGAGCGAAAGACTTTGCGACTGCTGGCCTAAGCAATCCAAATGAATGTCCAGGTTGCATCGCCGGGCTTCTCTTACTTAAGAAAAATATACTCCCCTCCTCGTGACCTTTGCAACTCCGTGTTATAGCTCACACTGCTTGTGGGGATGCAGTGGCTTCCCTATGATGTCCCTCCAATGCATCCCGATTGTTGTCTGAGCATTCGTAGAAGCCTTCCTCTAGTGACTCCCTATCATTGGCACGCAACCTTGCCATTTTTATTTGCTTCTAAGAAGGCATTGCCTGAGATTCGTGCTATTAACGATTTTTAAAAAGTTGTTGACACATACCTGATGCATTTGGATTGGGAAGGAAGTTGGGGTGGCTCACACCCGCCCAAGATTTGGTAATTTTTTCAAGTTTAATCCACCTTCAGATCCTACACCCACTCATTGTCGTCGATCCCCTTATCCCCCTATTAACTGCATGGTCTTTTTAGTGTAAAGGTTTGTACATGTAACAACATTATGCCCCTAAGGGCATTCCATATAATTAAATCACAAGATGTCCTTTCTTTCATTCAGCCAAAATTTCAACTTCTTCTTCTTCTTCTTCTCTCTCTCTCTCTCTCTCTCTCCCCCCCCCCCCCCCCCCCCCCCCCCAACCCCAAAACAAAACACCAAAAAAGCAAAAACCCAAACAAACAAAAAATAAAAAAAAATCGGTTCTACCTTTTGACTCTTGTTGATAACCCTCTCTTCATTTCTTCTCCACGACATCACAAATTATCAATAAACTCTTTGTCCTTTTTGACCAAGAAGGCCATAGGGTAGTGGTAGAGAAAACGTGCACTGTCTCTTTCCACCTCTCGCCATAGAACGGTCACAATCACATTCTTGACATTTCAAATCATTTGAAAGAAAATTCACACCATAAAATACTTAACTAGTGTGTGACCCACGCATTGTTGCAGCCAAGAAAAGCATGTCCATTGGGTCACACACACACACACACACACACACACATTGCCTCTATAATTTGCCTAGGCTATTGCTTCCTAGATTCACTCACACTTTACCCCTGCTTTGGTATCAATAGTGTGATCTGATGGTTATACTATTCTGTGAAGTTCACCTTATAGTAGACTCTGGCTATTGAAGCCTGCACCTTGATACTCCTAGCTCAAACTCTTAAAATCACAGTACTTAACTTGGTCCTGTCCATTGAATGACCTTCCTAAATATTTGAAAAGCAACTCACCCGTTGTAGCTACTGGCACTTCTGACACCCTCCCTTGGTGGAACTGGAAGAGCCACCTCCCTCCTTGGTGGAACTCGCTATACATGACCCTTTGAGCACCTTGGGTTGGTGGGATCTTCCACTTATAGCTTTAAATCTTTTGACTCTCCTTTGGACCAAAAAATTTTCGGCTTATAGTTCTTTGGTTTGTATCACTAGGTGGAATGCACCCCTAAGCACGCTTGTACTGCGATGATACTCTGCAGTTGGTGAGAACACTCCCTTAAAAACTTACTTTCAGTGGGTATTTTTACCCTGACATAAGTATGTACAGTTCCTTTAATGGGATCCCCCCTCCCGAGCGTGATCTGTCGTGCTTTAATGGCTCTCTCCCACCGTTTTGCAGGGTTGTCCATGTGTAGTTATGGCGCCTCTACTCTGGCTTTTGCATTAGAGCCGACCTCAGTTTACGCATCTACCCCCTATACGGTACCATGGGTGACTTTGCAAATCTGCTCCTCGCACCATGGAGATTTTTGTACAACCAGTTCTTGCACATGTTTTTTCTCTATGCATATAAAATAAAAAAATCACATTTTTCACTGTGGTCGACTGCATAAATTTTAAAGTACTTGGTTAAGCTACTTGGTACTCTGGTTGGTAAAACATTTGCACTCTATCGTAATTGGTTTCTTTTCAAGGTTTTGAGCTATGGCATTTATTTTATAATGTTGAGTTAAAAAAAAAAACATTACTTTGAGCAGGTTGGCAACAATTTTTAAAAAAAACAGGTTTTGAGCTTGATTAAGAAATGTGTTAGCTCCTACCTCGTCCATGAGATTGATTGAGCAATGTGTTAGATCCTTCTCATTGGTTCTGATTAAATGTTTTTTTTAATGATTACTGGCCCGGTTTTGCTGCTCTATCTGATCAAATACTGTGCATTTATATGGCTTACCGATGTTACCACTGGTGCATGATAACACTTAAATCAATTGGGGATTAAGATAGCCTCCTTCAAAAGCATCACATGGTTGGTCCTGAGAAATTTCTTGGCTTGGTAGTGACGGGAGCAAAGCGAACTCCGAACCCCGACGGCCTCTAAAACATCGGGGACCGAATGGCGCGCCTCGAGCCTGTCATGGTAAAGCAAACAGGGGGCACCACCTAGCTTCAACGGCTAGGACGCAAACAACACACCACCATAACAAAGTTTTCATACAAGAGAGATGGATGTTTGGGAGTGATAATGAAAAGGAAAGGGAATGAGATCAAGTGAGCGAGAGAGAGAGAGAGAGAGAGAGAGAGAGAGAGAGAGAGAGTGAGGGAGGGGGTATAGCGGCTTAGTACTTAGGCATCACAAAAGGATGGCGAATCCGCACACCCTTCACACATACACAAGCTCACTCCAAAACACAAGACTAGGTGGCGATTCCGCACACCTCACATGGGCAAAACATTGCAAGAAAACATACTCACAAAACCTCAAGCTTTATTTAGAGAATTAGGCGATGAAATGGGGAGCATAGGGTAGGGGAATGAGAAGGGAGAGAGTGGTAGAGCACATGGCGGATAGGTGGGAGTTGATGGCGAAGACTCGCACGAGGATTATGGCCATCATCCTTCATTTAGTTGCCCTTCATCTTCCATAGCCAAGGGTGTAGAGGTCATGCTCAAGACAAGCATGGTGATTGCGGTGATGGTGATGGTGTGGGTGTGTGTGTGTGCACTAGGCACACACAATGCATAGTGTGTTCTTTGGTGATGTTGTGTGTGTGTCTAGTGTGATGGTGACCCCTCTTTATATAGGGGAGGAAGGGGGGGGGGAGAAATTCTAGAATTTAGAAATGAAGAAATCATTATCTACACAGGCCATGTGACTGTGGGCCCCACTTGTCTGGCTGTGTGTATATGTGCCAGAACAGCAGTCTCATGAGAGAGAGACTAAGAGAGAGAGATGGGTGAATGGAAAAAAGAGAGGTGACATGGAGAATAAAGTAACTACAAGAGGGGAGAGAGGGGAGTGTGTTCAGAGGTGAATCTGTGTGCAGATGTGTGTGAACACAAGAAAATCAGGTAACCACTGGGTGGGGATGGGTCTGTGGGCACCTTTTCCAGTGAAACTGAGTGTGCGTGAGTGTGGGGGAGGCCATCTGGCTACAAGACAAGGGAGATTTCGAATTTTAGAGAGAGGGGGGGGTATTTGGATCATGGGAGAGTGTAGGAGAGAGAAAAGGGGGGTGGGGTATACTGTTTTGGAAGATAGGAGAGGTGGCATGTGAGTTAGGGTGCATTATTGGTAAGGACAGGGGGTGGGGTAGCTTCAAGGGAGAGAGAAAGGAGAAAGGACAAGGGGAAGAGAGAGAGGGTTGACCTTTTGAGTGGAGGAGAGGAAAAGGGACACCCGGCAGGGCAACAGTGAAGAAAAAGGAGGCAAGGTGGGGATGGGCTACCCCGCAGGCATGAGGTGGCCTATTTTACCTTTCTTATATATTTACATAATCATACTTTATTTTTTTTCTTACTTTTTCCAATGCCTTTTATCACTCCCTCCCTAAGAGGGGGTTTTCATGGGGTGGGGACGAGAGAAGAGGGGTATGGGAGCTTGGCTTGTGAAAAGCCCCCATCATTAGCCCTCCCCTTTTGGCTAGAGGCATTCATGTCTCTAGCTCATATGTTTCTTTTTCCGCTTAGCTGTAGGATCCGATATCGATTTGCCTTCTGAACTAGCCATTCCATTTGGCCATTGGTGAGATTTCTGGGATATTCATGAATCTGTAACAGGTCGGAGTGATAACTTGTTCCTTGGAATAGTGTCAGTTGATTAAAGGGGAAGCCCATGGCTTCCAAAACTTTGTGCCAATGTCCTCCTGGATTCCAAGTGAAAAATAGGATCATTGTTTGCAGTGTCCAAACAATAAAATTTGCATGCCAAATTGGATCAAATTTGTAACCACCAGTAGCGAGAGGGGAAATGAGCATCTTGGCTCCTGCAAAGACAGAACTGGAAATTATGATTCCCAAGAGTGTACCAAGAATCCACCATATATGGCCGCCTTGTTGGTGTGGTGAGCTCAAGTTGTCTTCAGAGTCCTGCTTACTGCCATTAGAAAAAACTGCAAGCATATCATGCTTCTTTTGGGTGTGCTCAAACATGTCAGCTTCCTTTACTGATGCTAATAGCAAGCCACCTACCTTGCGGCTTAAATACAAGCGTAATCCACTTACCTTTCTCCAACGAGAGGATGCACTATTTGTAAAAAATTGTACCAAATTGCGAATGAGGTCTTCATTCTTGCATTCTATCAGGCTTTTGTCTATCCATGGCTCCTTAGCTCTTATCTCCATGCTGATCTTCTCTCTATATGTTATAGCGGCTAGCGATAGCCATAGGTCTGATGCATCCCATGCAAACACAATGCTGTGTTGTGGAGGAGTTTGGAACATCCTTAAAAGGTTGGCAACATATTGATCATCACACTTACTCTGAACATCCTCACATATACTGGAGGCATTACCCATCTCCAAGTTTATAACATCTTTCAGTAGACTAGAGGCATTACCCATCTCCAAGTCTATAACACTACACAATAAATTCTTGCTCGGCTGCCAAGCCTCTGGAGCAATATCCAACTCCAAACCTTCAGTCATACTTACCTCTTTGTTATGGTCCTTAAGTGAAACTGCCTTGATGCAAGATTCCTTTAGCTTGCTACACTGTCTTGGGTCCATGCTGGTGCACAGGCTTCCGTTTTCAAAGCCCTCCCCTTTGCTTGATATGTTGTCCATCTTCTGCAAAGCCTTGCTAATAGGCTGGTTTTCCTCTTCTCTTGTATCTTTCATGACCTTTGCATTCCTCTTACTCTGACGAGGCCTAATCAACACTTTACACTTTCTTACCCTTATGGCCCAATGCTGTCGATTGATCGCTTTGGTGCCTATTTCATAAAAGGTTAAAGATGTACTCACATTCGTAACACAATTTTCTTGACTTACCTCCCCCACCTGGGTAGCATCTTTTGATTCTTTAACCTTTTGTTCCACTGCTTCAGTTCTTTGAATAGTCTTCTTACTTAATCCTTCTTCTGTTACACTCATCTTGACCTCTTCTGCAAGACCAATGATACTTGGTGTGCGGGTACCAATTGGTGGTGGGCGTAGGATGATTGTAAGTGGTGATTGTGGCAGACGTAGAATTTGTGTTGGTGGGGCTGGTGCTCGGGGTGGGGGTGTTCTTTCTCTAGGGGGTGAAAATTGGTTCCTCCTACCTTCTCTATTATAGTTTTGTTGTGGTTTGGGACAGTAGTACATACCGTGACCATCTTCTCCGCAGTTGTAGCAGTGATACTCTCTGTTTTGTCGTCGTGCTCTTCCAGGGTCTTGATCTCTTTCTTGACTCCTCCCTTGCTATATTAAGTGGACAGACAAATTCTGCAGCTGGTCAGTAATATGGGCCAACATATCTTGTTGGTCATCTCTTACCCCAAGAGCCGGTGGTGGTGGTGGAATGGTGGTTGTCGTAGTTGGTGGTCGACACGATGTTCCTAATTCTGTTGACTCGGTTTCTTTGGCTTTCATTCGCAGCTTCTTGTCTTTAAGGCGAGCAATCTCAACGGCTAACTCGTACGTAGCCGGGAATCTACCTTTCACCTTCTCCTTGAGAAGCGGCCATAAGCCATGCGTGAACCGATCTTTTTTTAGGAAATCGGGTGCAGCTTCCCCCCTAGCCAGTGACTCAACCCACCGTTCCCACAAATCCACAAATTTGGACTCATAGGTGGCATATTCTAAAAGACCCTCCTGCTTCAAGTCTCTCAACTTGTCCCACAACTTTTCTGAAGTGGTACCTCCCCCAAAGCGCCTCTTAAAAGTGGTTTTTAAGGGTTCCCAGTCATCCTTGGTTGCTTGTGGAAGTGCATTGTACCATGATTTAGCTTCTAGCTTCATGAGATGCTTAAAGATTCTAACCCGGGATTCATCCGTATCTTTGTTGCTCACTACACATGCTACTTCAAAGTCATCTAGGAAGTCTGTTACCAAATCCTCCCCCTTCTTTCCTTTAAATGTTGGAAATGCTACACTTGCCATGATTACTGAGAGAGCGCTAGAAAGACACACTGCTTAACTTGCAAAATTTTTTTTCTTCTTTACAAGGAGGCGTGTATACCCTCTTATACTAGGACATAGATTAAAACTTCAAACGGTACACTGCCTTGTACCAAAGGTAAGACAAATGGTTGATCTGATGCCAGAACCTCCAAAAACCGCTCCCCACCCGGCATGGTGTCAATGACGTGCTGGTAGTGAGTCTTCAAATCCAGTATTACCTTGATTGAGCGTACACGTGTTGGTATGTGTGATCTGTCTTGAGGTAGGTTGTACTGATTCATGTGAAGCTTAGAGGTGCTTAGTCACTGTCCAAGCTTGTGGGAGAGGGTGGTGTTCTTTCCTGAAACAAACTCAGTAGATCCCTAGTTTCTCTAGTGAGAGTGTGAGCCAATGCTTCCGTTATCTGTGCTGCAGCATCAGGTGCGACTTGAAAACTGACTGTGATAATTACCTCGGTGACTTGAGTTACCCGATTCTCAAAGTAGAATAGTGTTGATTCTCTATTGTGCAGAGCTCCTTCCATTTTGTTGTTGTTGGTTGGTTGTAGGTTGCGGACATGGTTTCGACCTTCTCCTTCTTCTTCTTGGCACTTGGCCTATGTATATCCACTGGGTTTGGCGTGTTGGTTGACTCTCCCACTGCAAATCGATTACCGTTATGCCTGGCACTCGAGCTTCGATGGAGATGCGGAGTTCGTCTAGTTGTGCTTGGAGCTCTTCTTCTTCTTATGTCGTCCAATTAGCAAATCCTGCTAGCCATTCATCCATTCACAATAGTTTAGGGGTTTCAGTCTTGTAAACTGAAGGGTTTCATGAAAAGATCCTCAGTGGGGGCACCAAATGACGGGAGCAAAGCGAACTCCGAACCCCGACGGCCTCTAAAACATCGGGGACCGAATGGCGCGCCTCGAGCCTGTCATGGTAAAGCAAACAGGGGGCACCACCTAGCTTCAGCGGCTAGGACGCAAACAACACACCACCATAACAAAGTTTTCATACAAGAGAGATGGATGTTTGGGAGTGATAATGAAAAGGAAAGGGAATGAGATCAAGTGAGAGAGAGAGAGAGAGAGAGAGAGAGAGAGAGTGAGGGAGGGGGTATAGCGGCTTATTACTTAGGCATCACAAAAGGATGGCGAATCCGCACACCCTTCACACATACACAAGCTCACTCCAAAACACAAGACTAGGTGGCGATTCCGCACACCTCACATGGGCAAAACATTGCAAGAAAACATACTCACAAAACCTCAAGCTTTATTTAGAGAATTAGGCGATGAAATGGGGAGCATAGGGTAGGGGAATGAGAAGGGAGAGAGTGGTAGAGCACATGGCGGATAGGTGGGAGTTGATGGCGAAGACTCGCACGAGGATTATGGCCATCATCCTTCATTTAGTTGCCCTTCATCTTCCATAGCCAAGGGTGTAGAGGTCATGCTCAAGACAAGCATGGTGATTGCGGTGATGGTGATGGTGTGGGTGTGTGTGTGTGCACTAGGCACACACAATGCATAGTGTGTTCTTTGGTGATGTTGTGTGTGTGTCTAGTGTGATGGTGACCCCTCTTTATATAGGGGAGGAGGGGGGGGGGAAGAAATTCTAGAATTTAGAAATGAAGAAATCATTATCTACACAGGCCATGTGACTGTGGGCCCCACTTGTCTGGCTGTGTGTATATGTGCCAGAACAGCAGTCTCATGAGAGAGAGACTAAGAGAGAGAGATGGGTGAATGGAAAAAAGAGAGGTGACATGGAGAATAAAGTAACTACAAGAGGGGAGAGAGAGGAGTGTGTTCAGAGGTGAATCTGTGTGCAGATGTGTGTGAACACAAGAAAATCAGGTAACCACTGGGTGGGGATGGGTCTGTGGGCACCTTTTCCAGTGAAACTGAGTGTGTGTGAGTGTGGGGGAGGCCATCTGGCTACAAGACAAGGGAGATTTCGAATTTTAGAGAGAGGGGGGGGTATTTGGATCATGGGAGAGTGTAGGAGAGAGAAAAGGGGGGTGGGGTATACTGTTTTGGAAGATAGGAGAGGTGGCATGTGAGTTAGGGTGCATTATTGGTAAGGACAGGGGGTGGGGTAGCTTCAAGGGAGAGAGAAAGGAGAAAGGACAAGGGGAAGAGAGAGGGGGTTGACCTTTTGAATGGAGGAGAGGAAAAGGGACACCCGACAGGGCAACAGTGAAGAAAAAGGAGGCAAGGTGGGGATGGGCTACCCCGCAGGCATGAGGTGGCCTATTTTACCTTTCTTATATATTTACATAATCATACTTTATTTTTTTTCTTACTTTTTCCAATGCCTTTTATCACTCCCTCCCTAAGAGGGGGTTTTCATGGGGTGGGGACGAGAGAAGAGGGGTATGGGAGCTTGGCTTGTGAAAATCCCCCATCAGTAGGCTTAAATACTCTGTGCTTTTTTTTGACTGATCATACTCGTGGTTGTTAGGTGAAACGTAAACTTGATTCTTCCACTATTTAGTTTGACTGATCATACTCGTGGTTGTTAGGTGAAACGTAAACCAGATTCTTCCACTATTTAGTTGATGATTAAATTTGAGTTATCTACTGCACTTATTGTAACCTGGGGTTTGTTGTGCTGATTGATTACGAGTATTACCTAGCTATTACTCTGCATGATGTTGTTTATAATACTTACACTCTAATTACAAGCTGATCTTGGTTACTTTAATTGGTCATATCTCCTTGGATCATTTACTTCCTTGGATGCTTTGGGCAACTCCTGATATGATACTTTTCTCAGAATGATAATGACTGTTTGCTAGCTTGGGTTGTGTTACATATTGGGCTGTGCTACATACTTACTAAACACACCTCGCTCACCCGTGGTGCATACCTAGTAGCGGGATTTTCATAGCCTGTGACTAGATATGGGCCTACTTTGGCCTCAAATTGCTCCCAGATAACAAAACTAATATTAGTTTTAAGTTCTGACTCATGTTGGCCGTGAACATGATAGCACTTGATGCTTTCATTGATCGGTTGTTTATAGGAGTTCTGGTCCTGTATTCCTAAACTAATAGGAGCTTTATGACCTGGCAGTACTTGGGCATCTGTTGGCTCGAAATACCTAGCTGATATAGTACTATTTAAGCTGTCCTACCTTATACTATACCTTATTGTAGATATAATTTAGATTTTCTTTGATCATCTACTCTCTTATGATCTCAATTAAGTTACGATACCTGGCTACTGACAATTTTTTAATACTAATAACTCGTTTTTCTAAAACCACTATTAAATATATGTGGTTTGGCTATAAGGATTATTGGAAGTAATGCATACTAGATATTAGCATATGGGTTTACAGACTCTGATAGGAAATTTCTACCTTGGATGTAGGTTTGGCTTGGCATAAACTATCACCTAAATTACTGGTTAAGAGTTAGCATACCTTCTTGGTTATTACAGTAAATGGACCTCCTAAACTTTATCTCTTAAAACCGATCAGTTGTATTTTGACCAAGAAGTAAACTAAACTACTCTGATAGGAAATTTCTAACGCGGATGTAGGTTTAGCTTGGCATAAACTATCACCTAAATTACTGGTTAAGAGTTAGCCTATCTTTTTGGTTATTACAGCATTAAATGGACCTCCTAAACTTTATCTCTTGAAACCAGTCAGTTGTATTACATGGATAACACCATTTTTTGACTAAGAAGTGATTAAAGCCTAAACTAAACTACATTTTGTAAAACCAGTAAGTTGTATTACATGGATAAAACCATTTTTTGACTAAGAAGTGATTAAGCCTAAACTAAACTACATGTTGTAAGACCAGTCAATTATATTGTTTTCATAGTTAGTGAGTAAACCATAGATGGTATGGACTTAGATGTGATCAAATCATTTTTATTTTTAGATTATTACAAAACAAGAACATCTTAAAGCGAAAAAAAGGGGGCTTCTCGATTACCCTCTCTATCTCCATCCATCAATATTTCTCTCACTATGGGAAAATGCAAGCCCGTAAGAAGCTATAACAATTCTCTCTCTCTCTCTCTCTCACACACACACACACACACACACACACATTCATTTAAACATGACAATTTATGTTCACCCTTGGTAGATGAGAGCTTTCTGTCTCATTCCAAATTCTTGTTTGGAATCCCTATCTTGTTTTTTCATTTTTGATTATCCTTCACAAGGATTGGCTTCCAAGCATGTAGACCCTACCCTTGGGTTGGGGGATGGCCACACACACACACACACACACACACACACACACACACACACACACACACACACACACACACACACACACACACACACACACACACACACACACACACTAACACTATGGTACTTTAAGAGATCTTGTTGTGGAGAATGAGCACCTCAAGAAGGTTCTTGAAATGCAAACAACACGCTTGGTGCATCTTGAGAATGAAGTTCAAGAATGTAAGCGCTCTCTTGTGGACATGAATGTATTGAAAGAGCACTTGAGCAAAGTTGAGAGTGATCATGTATTGAAAGAGGAAATGATAGATACAATACGACATGATGTATGTGAGATGAGAAATCATCCAAATCATGGGCTGATATATGTAAGGATAATGTGGTTTCTACATCTCCTATCATGCAAGCCGTTGTCCAAGCAAAGAATGTAGAGAATGTGGACACTCAAGAATTATAAGAACGGCAAAAATGCTCAAAGAACATCTTCATTCATGGAATCAAGGAGGAAAGAATGGAAACACCCCAATCTCTTGCGGTTGCTATTGAAGAGTGTTTTGCTACACACTTTGGTATGTCTGGAATCATGGCTTATGGTGCACATCAAGTTGGAAAACAATGAGTCCCTCGCTCGGGAGAAAGACCTATTGTATGTACCATGGCTGATGAGGTAAAGGGAAAGATCATCCTTGACAATAGTTGGATCTACCTCAAAGGAACGGGTTGTAATGTATATGAGGATTGCACTCTTATGCAACAAAATGTACGTCGCAAAGCATATGAGGAAAGAACCAAGAAGGTCAAGGTGTCATATCAAGAAGAAAAGTCACTTGAGGAGGATGCAAGTCCACCCAACAAATAGGGACACATGATCTATGAGACCAACTCACGCTTGCGAATAAGCGTTTGGAATTGTAACGGCTATCCATGGGATGCGGGAATTGGCATTGATGAGCTTACCAATGACTCCGATGTGATACTTCTTGTCGAAACATGGGAGCATGATGCGCAACAAATTCTTGGATTTGACAAATATGATGTGCATTCTTTGATGTGGACCAAAAATGCAAAGCAACGTAGAGGCCAAGGAGGCGTAGCATGTATGATAAAAAAGGGTTTGAAAGATGTTTCCATTGTCAAAGAAGATAAGTATAAATGCTACTTATGGCTGAGAATCAGTCCACCCAATGGTCAAGTCATTTTTGTGGTTGGTTGCTACATTCCTCACTATGAATCCAACTTTTATGCTCGCTTGAATATGGATAGAGATCAACCCTTTGTTGAACTAGAGGAAGACATTGCTCATTACAAGGACCAAGGTGAAGTCATTATCTTTGGAGACATGAATGCTCACACAAATAGGTTACAACACGACACATAACAAGTTGACATGCCGCATGTCTCAAGAAGAATGGAGAACTCATACATGTATAATCAAAGTTCTAATGATGCAAAAGAATTGGATCACTATGGAAAGTCACTTCTACATATGTACAATAGTACCGAAATGCTCATTGCAAATGGTGTATCTTTATGGCAAGGCACCAATGACTTTACATGTAGAAAGCACAATGGTGATAGTGTGATCGACTATATGTTGTTTTCGGAAGCCACTCTAGAATGCATACAAAGCTTTACACTTGGTGAATGGAATCCGGAATCGGATCATAGGATGCTATGTATTGAACTCAAGTGTGGTAAAAGACCCGAGCATGTAGCCTCCAATCATGATGTGAATCATTTGTACCTATGTCTAGACTTCAAATGGGCACTTATATATGCTGATATGGTGGAACAAATGTTAAGCATGATACAGCATCAAGAGAGCCCAACATTAGAATGCAAGTGGAAAGTTTTCAAAGAAGTAATTTGCTCTTGTGCGAGGGAATGCTTTTCTGTGAAACACATGTCTTGCAAAAGATCTAAGAAAGGTAGCACCAAGAAGAAATGGTTCGACATGGAATGTAGTCAAGCCCGAAAACACTTGCTAAGGTTGGAAGCAAGCAAAGACAAGGAAGGTTAGTTGGAACATTCACACACATACAAAGAACTTGTTCAAAAAAAGAGGAGAAGGTGGGAATTCAGAAAACAACTTCTTTTAGCGCAAGAGAAAGCACATGCATGTGGCAAGTTCTGGCAAAATCTAAAAGGCAAGCGTGTTGAGAGCTTTGGTGACTTGACTCTTGAGGATATGTATACGCATTACAAGAACCTCTATGAGCAACCAAATGTTGATAAGATGGAGTGTTGTAGCTCCCTTCCGTTTATGACTCCCTTCTTTACCATTGAAGATGTATCTTGCACGCTTGAGAAACTTGCTACCCGCAAAACAGGGGACCTTCAAGGTGTCAAGGCTGAAATGATTAAATGGACAAGCAAGAAAACACGATATTGGATATGCGATATGTTTAACCTTGCACTTCAGCATGGCATGCCTCATGATTGGAGTGAAAATTGGATCAAACCTTTGCGGAAAGGAGGAGATGTAAACAATGTGAACAACTATCGCACTATAATGGTTGGTTCTTTGATGGCAAAGTTATTTGGATGTATCATGGAGATGAAGATAAGTGAATGGTCTGAAAAGAACGGCAAACGTGCGCTAGGCCAATCAGGTTTTCAAAATCATCATAGCACTATTGATCACCTTGTCACTCTTCGAGTTCTTATGGAAGCGTCTCGATTGAAAGGAAAAAAGTTGTATTGTTACTTTGTGGATTTCAAGAAAGCTTTTGACATGGTATTGCGAGGAAATATTTGGAGACGTATGCAAAGCCTTCAAGTGCTAAGAGAATTTATGTATGCAGTCTTTTGCATCTACCAAAAAGTGATATGTCGACTACGTATGGGAGATGGAATTTCAAAATTTTTTGCAAGCACCATTGGTTTCAAACAAGGATGCCCACCTTCTCCAACCCTCTTTGGGCTACTCATTGATGAATTAAAATGCACGGTTCTTGATTTTATGCAACAAGAAGGCATAGAAGAGATTAAGAATGGAAATGCAGTGATCATGCTTTTGCTTTATGCTGATGATGTAGTGCTCTTGGCACATACCTTAGAAGATGCACAAAAGCTTATGAGTGTCTTGGAACGCTTTTGCCTACATAGTGGGCTGATCGTGAATGGATCCAAAACCAAGTTTATGCTTGTAAAGACCTTCAATGATGAAAATCCATGCATTGTATACAACAATGAGTAACTTGGAGTGGTAGATAGCTTCAAGTACCTTGGCCTTGAGGTCCCATCCAATCATAGATGGAAGATTTGCGCAATGCGTCGCTTGGAAGTCGGAAAGAGGGCTTAGTATGCATTTGAGAACATGTGCAATGCTGGAGAGATCAAGTGTTGGGCTCTCAAAAAGTACCTCTTTGACACATTGGTGACACCAGTGCTTCTTTATGGAGTGGAGGTGTGGGGTGATAGCATCAGGAAGTCTACTTGGAAAGAGTTTGAGAATGTCCAAAAGAGTTTTCTCACCAATTTTCTCCAAGTCAAGATACAAACACCCTACATGCTCTTACTTCTTAAGTCCGGATGGCTTCCCATTGAGGTCTTGGGCATGCAAAAGGTTGTGGATTACATGCTTAAGACACAACGTAGCCCTTTCTATCGACTTCCTAGAATCGCATATGAAGCAAGTCAAAAGGTCCAAAAGACATGCAAGAATAAAATACTAAGTTTGGGGTGGATGCTTGACATCAAGAAATTGTTTGGAAGATGGGATGCATGTCACTTGGTGAAGGATGCGTCGATTGATTCCCAAGTTAATGAGGCCTTCTTACAACGCCAATGTGTCACGGCTTGGGAGAAATCCGAAGGTTCTCGCTTCAGCCATTCCACCACACATTTTTCCCCAAACTAATCTCTCTTCTTCTCCGAGCGCGGTAACCAAACCCATCCCTACATACTTGAGCCCATCCCATTGAGTGCGATCCGCACCATTGCCTCCATTCATCCTAGCTCCCATTCTCGACGCTGCGAGACAGGACGTTGGGGCACTGGCGAGGAGTCTCATCGACTTTGCACCTTATGCCCTCGTCAAGTGCGAGAGAGTGAGTACCACACACTACTTGAGTGCTCAGCTTTTGATCACATTAGGTCCTCTTTTCCCCATATATTCAACCATGAGCTCTCCCTACATACCTTCCTCTCCCAACCACGATGTGGACTCTCTATTACGACGCTCATTTCAACCGTTTTTGAGCATCGAGAGTCACTTATGACCTCCACTCACCCCTTGTGACATGTTCATTTGGTCCCATAGGTCATATTTGACCTCCGAGGACGATAATAGAACTATCTCTCTCTCTCTCTCTCTCTCAGTGTACCCCTTATTAATTTCAAAATTACTTTGATTAAGTTTTTTTTGGCAAGGCATATTCAAGACCCCCCCCTATCTTTCACACATGTACCCTTCCACTTTGGGGCTATTTGAGACCGATGTGTGCAAAAAAATGGGATTTAGTGTATTTTTAACTGGCTAAGACTGCAAAATCCTGGATAGATTCCATGCTTGCCTTGAAGAAAACCAACACAATTCAAATGATATATGATAATCAATAAGAGGCAGGATGACAGGGTTTGGTGATGCAAGAATTTCTCCTACTCTTTGGTTACCAAACATGAACACCATACATTGTTGCAAATGGATTTTTCTACTAGTTGTAATGTTAATTCTAATGTGTGGAGTGAAATGAAAGGGGAAAAAATCTATTCCTGGGCCATTATCCATGGCTTATGCATGTCCTAATGCTTAAAATAACACAAAAATATAAACATCTAAGCTAATATTGTACCTAATGAGAGGCAAAATGAAATGATTTACCAAAGCGTTTATCTCAAATCGTACAAATTACACGTTGAAATTGTAACTTAGTACTAACAATTCTGTGTATCTTTTGCCTTGCAATGGGAATGAAAGGATCATACAAACTCTCTTGATTCATGCAAACTACTTGACTATTCTAAGGTTGAACCTACAAGAAAACATACACAAGCCCTCCTCAGCGGGGGCACCAAAATTGAGGCGGTCCGGGGCGGGCAACAAGAGAGGCAACCTCTAAACACCCTCAAGGCTCCCGTGCTGCTCAATTGGGGTTGGGACAACCACAAACAAGAGAAACCACAACAAACCCATAACCAAAAACAAGTGAAGGGGCACCACCTAGTTATAGAGCGAACTAGGATACCAAAGAGGAGAATCCATAAGTAATACAAGCGAGAAGGAAGGGTACACTAACACTAATATCAATGCTACATTTATACACACCAAACACCTAGAGAGAGAGAGAGAGAGAGAGAGAGAGAGAGAGAGAGAGAGAGAGAGAGAGAGAGATATTTGTGCAAGAATTAAGCTCCAATTTAAATGATTGACATGGATGTATAAACAGCTTGGAGGAGAGTCAACAAACACAATTAATTTTGATGATGTTGTGATCTACACATTATCTTAGAGTTATGGAAACCCTCTCACCATACAACACTCTTATAATGTTTCCGCAAGCAACAAAACAAACACAAGAGCTCTTGAGTTACATACAAGCAATTACTACAAAAGAATCTCAAAATGAAAACGCGTCATCCAAAACCAAACAAGATGAGGTGGCCAAGCATGAATTGGAGAGACTCAAGAGAGATTTGAACCGCGGATGCACCCAACTTATTGATTCAATTGTTGTGCAACAGTAGGTACAACTTTAATTGGAATTTAGGAATCACTCACTCCCTTGCAATGCTACAACTAGCTCAAAGAAGCTTTCCTATACATCACAAGTAATGGTGTATAGAGAGCTCACTCTCTCTCCCTACAACGAAGATGGAGAAAGGTACGCTCAAAGTAGTGAGCAATAGTGTAGAGATCCCTGCTTCCAAAGAGGAATGGGCTCTATTTATAGGTTTTTGGGAGCCTTGATTAGGATTAGACCTAATTACTTTTATTATCAATACAAAAGATTATGAAATATTTTTATTTTCAAAATGGGAGCTGGTCTTCCTTATCCCTTGAGTCACATGGATGTGGGCTCAAGGGGAAGAATTATTGAGAGTAAAAGGAGAGAGAGGTAAGTAACTTGAGGTGCCTACTCCAGTAGATAGTAGAGGGTGAAATTTACAAAAAGTATTAGTCATTATTGTGAGTAGTTTGTAGTTAGTAGCATGGGGTAAAATTACATGGCATATGAACTCAAGGTACATTACATGATTTATACAATGATAAAAATTAAGAGAAGGATGAGAATATACACAATTTGATGGAAACCACAAGATGGAAAGGGATTTTTCCACCTATCTCCTCCAGTGAATGAAGCGGTTGTAGAACTCTGTCGGTGTAGTTCTTGTGACCATGGAAAATTGATTTTTTAATGATCAAACTCCTCCTTTTGTAGAGCTTGATCTTGGTTATTTGTTGATTTTTTCTCTTTTTGTGAAAGGATAAGGAGGTTATGGTATTATGAATTTGATTCTAGAGAGAGAAATAAAGCTATATGTGTGTAGAGATGATAATATTTGAGCTATGGAGTAAGGGAGAGATGGAAATGATGAAGAAGATAAAAGGTGCAAGTTTTGGTGATGGAGGAGGAGGGTGAGTGTTTGTGGGTATGTGTAGAAGTGTGAAGAGAAGTGAGAGAAGACTAGGGGTGACTTGTGAGAAAAAGTGGGCAGACTGGGGTCCACCATAAAATATATATCTCACCGATGGTAGCTCCAAAAATTATGCACAAAATTGAGATGATTAAGCAACTTGTGGGCTATATTTTGTTTGTTGGTCATTTCTTCAAATTTGAGCGAAGATAGGTGCCAAAAATCTCACCAAAAATCCTGAATTTTATGCCTGCAAAAGTCTTTTAGTGGCCCCCTCTATTGTTGAATTTGTACAATGCATCCAAGAGTGAGCCCCTCCTTTGTCATATCATGATACAAAGTATCCAAGTTATCTTTACACGTGCATGGAGGAGTATTATTGGTGAATAAAGAAATATATACATGGTGGGACTACTGTATAGACTATTCATGGATTTAAGCTAAATGAGTACATGGTGTTAGAATAATGAGTACATAATAAAAGAAATATGAAATAATTATGGACATGAAAAAAGATATTGGAATCATAGGATATGGTCCCTCTTTTGTATTATTTTGGGTGAAAGGGAAAAGTATGCAAGTAAATGAAAATTATATAATAAAAATGACTAAAGGAGTAGGAGCTGATTTTTTGGTTTTCACAAGGGTGATGATAAAAATTTGGAGGTGATTTGTATAAAAGAAAAAAAATATTTATGAGATAAGAGACTGTACACATTGGCAACAAAAATATACTTATGGTGCAAGAGGATAAAAGAAGGCATACATAGCCTAATAAAACACACACCTATGTATAAATATTTAAATAAAAGAACAAAATAATTATAAAAAATCCCTATATACAATGAGATATTTACACACAAACAGGCCATAATATACTTTTCTTTTTTATTTTATTTATTGTTCTGGCTCAAGTAGCCCAGTGACTAGCTAGCTAATTGAGGGTTTTTAAGGAGATATGGGAAGAGTCCCCTAACTCACACACGCCTATGTACAACGAAAGGGTGAGGATAACAAAAGTGTTTGAGTGATTTGATAGGGTGAGGTATCTCACTATGGCAATTTTGAATAGCCAAAAAAGGGCTATCAGTATCAATGCATGGGACCCAACTTAAAATAGTATTGTATGCTTTGCTTATTGGTCCATAACAGCCAGGCAAAGATGGCACAATATAGCAAGTCGTATAAAGTGGACAAATGAAATGACAAGAATTATCAGCACTAGAGGATGACAATGGAGATCATCTTGGAGAATCAGGACCTTCTCAAAGTTGTTAATGTCACATTGCAGTGCCCACCTCGAGCCAATCTTGTAACTGTCATTAGCACGCAGGAGATTGCTGATTGAAAAGCCATTGGCCTAAGTGCAAGGGTGGAATTAATCCTCTATATGGAGGACGCACAAAAGCAGGCCATGAGAACTTTGACCACTGCCCGGGACATGTGGCTCTGTCTTGAACAAACTTTTGATCATAAGGATGTTGCTAGCCAAATCCTCAATCTTAAAAAGCTGGTAAATACTTATTTTACAGATGACCAAGACATTCTCAAATCAATAGGTTCTTCGCTTCTTCTATTGGATGAGATCCTTCTTTCTGGAGTGGTTTTCTCCATGAGTGTCCAAGTGATGCTCTTATTGGCTGCACTACCATCATCATGGCAGTCCTTCATTACCACAAAGTCTGCTACACATCTCACCAACCCAACACTTGTCCCTGCAATCCTTCAAGAAAACACACTCTGCACCATTGTAACAACATCCTCAAATAGCTCCACTATGGACATGTTTGATCGGACATCTCAAAAAAAAACTTACCAATCGCATACTGGCTCACAAAGAAAAGGCTTTCATCGGTCAAATTATTTTCAATCATTTACCAGCAGCAATTGTGGTAGGAAACCAATTGCTGGCAAGCCATGCAAATTATTCTTAGAACTAATGTTGGATCTAATTCACCCCATTCTAATAGCCCAAGCAACTCCACAACTAATTCTTAAATTTGACCAGACATTGCTAGCCATCTGGCTTTTGTATAGGGTCCATATAAGATTCTTATATGAATAGAGGTACAATGGTGAAGCAACTACCCCCATCATTTGTGTTTGTAGAAATTAAGAAGCTACTATCATGCATCATATGGGTGTGCGTCCACACACACACACACACACACACACACACACACACACACACACTCTCTCTCTCTCTCTCTCTCTCTCTCTCTCTAAAACACGAGTCGTTTCTCAAGATTCACCACTTTATTTAGTTTGAAAGTAACTTGGTTTTTTACAAAAAAACCCCCTTGGCTCTTCACCGTTACATGTCTAGTAGACCATCCATGACATGATCGCACAAACAGCTGTCACAGTAGTAACAAGTGTTTGGACGTTCGGACAATGGTAGGATTTGAGTTGATAAGATTGCACCATACTCCAAGGTTCGTGGAGTGATATTAAAATACCCTCTGAGTGGCTGGCCATAGCTGCGATACAAGAAAATCTTTCGCGATGGTAGAAACTGTGCTAGCAGATATAATCGTTCTGAAAAACCTCGCTTCATTGAGTATTCTACATAATAATATCGTGGCCCTATGCCCAGTGCTTCAGTTACCATCGCCAGACGGATGTTATTCCGAAAATGGGGTCACCCTGGTCACTCGGTTCTGATATGTCCACCACTTTGTCTGGGTCACCGAAGTGCCTAATTGCGGAAATAAAAGCCGTTCATAATGGAGGAGTGTGGCTCGCTTAGTAGACTCACTTGACTACTGAAGATGTGCAATAGATATTGCTAGAACCTGATCCCCATTAGGAGCCATAACATATTAATATGTAGATTGCACCTGATGACAATTGGTAGATGTCTGTTTTTTATCTCTCAATCAGTTACTCTCGACTGGGGCTAGGCACTGGTTTGTAAAAAAGTTGCTCGTCTTATATATAGGCTTTTTGGTGACTGAGCCCAATTGGTTATATATTTAACAATAAAAAAAACACTTTACTTCGTATACCTCATCTATTTTTACTTTAGCTTCTGTCTCTTAATCTGTTCGAGTAGACGGAACCCTTTTTTTCATATGGGATTAGGTGGTATGGTTTATTGGCAGTTTATATCTACCCTGGTTCGAGAGCACTAGCTCGTTTAAAGACCGTATATCGGCTCTGACGACTATAAGCATACATACTCATGCTATATACTGCCTCTTGCATTTTGACACTTAAATGATTAGGTAGTTTATGGTGATATTTTGTTGGGATGGTGGGACTGCCGTGTACATAATGGGATTACCTACCTGCTATAATTCTCACATGTAAGTTATATCGTATTCTCTGTGTACCCGGTTGTGTGTAGCGCGCGCTTGCGTTCTGGCGCTTGTAAGGTAGACCTGTGCTTGATGAATTGAGAGGTTTTATGCGCTCTCCACTGGCTTCACAGTGCCGGATTTGGTGTTGAATGTGATCCCGGAGAGAAGGGTCTTGATGGCCGGCCTCGAGGGGCGAAGCGTACAGGCTTCCTGACCTTCTGAAGCATGTCAAATTTCTCGCCTATAAATGGATCGTAAGGTGAGCGCCTATGCTCACTTAGCACTGTGATTTGTGACCTCTGTGCTGCATTCCATTCTGCGTTGCTGTGTGACTTCATCATGCCGAAAAAAAGTGATAAAGATATCATGGAGGCTTCTGCATCGAATTTACAGGTTATATTTCTGTTGATTTCCAAAAAATAAAAAAAGGGGGATACTGTTAATCTAATTCTGCCAGTTTGCGTAAGAGAAATAATGCTTCAAGATTGAGTTATCAGGTTACATTAGTCTGACTCGTTCAATTGGATCTGGTGCTCGAGGAATTGTTTGAACTGGTTACTGAATGGCATTGTGGAAATCATGGATAGGGCATTTTGCTTCCAGATGATTGTGACTCGAGTTGTTAACTTTAAGGGAAGCCGTGTGGGATTTCATATGTTGTGTGTATTGAAGTTAAGCTATCATTAAATGATTGTAGATTTGAAGAACTTAAAAACTTGTAAATATTTGCTGACATGGCTTGTGGCCGGGGTTGGTGCTTACTAGATGTAATTTGTTGGCCTAAATGGAAACTTTTTTAAGTAGTGTTGTATCTCACCAACGGTAAGAAACCCTAATGTTGAGGATTTCCGTTTTACAAACAAGTTTGTGGATACAATTCTAGGTTCTCTTAATCACGATTTTTTTTTTTTGGGGTTTTCTGATGAGTCTAACTCTGCAAAAATTGCCAGCTCTCTTATTGATAGATCTTGTTGATAGATCTGTATTGATGTTTTGTGGTTTGGTAGGCATTCTATCTAGTTATGAAAGAGTAGTTCTGACTGGCTGAGGTTGCTTATTTTCTGAAGAAGGTAAGTATGGATCTGATACTGCAAGGATTTGAATCAAGCTGATGTTTTTTATAAAAAAATTATTATATAAAGTAGGTTTTGCTCAAAACTGTGAGCTGAGATTGTTGGATTCCCTGATAATGGTGTAAAACAAAAAGTACGGTTTATGATGGGTACGTTTACTGACCTCAGGCTGAATTTTAGCCTTAGTTGCGAATAGTCTAGAGAGTCTCTGACTGAAGTGAAAACTTTGCTCCGAGTTGTTGCCTAAATTTGGTTGATGCTCGGAAAGTTGAAAATGACTTCACATACCCTATTTTCGGTGAAAATTGGTTCTATCTCGTTTGTGTTTACCATAATGCTTCACATGATGGGTAATGTATTGAAGGGTCCGCTTGACGATTCACTGATTCAGATTGTCAGTGGTTTTCTTCTAGCTTTGAATGTTTTTTTACCTGGAGTTATACAAATATTCATTTCAACTTATGACTCGTTTCGTATATGCTCTCCCATAATTATTTGAACTTTTCTTAGCCTACTAGTATGCAATATATACTACGGGAAGTTTATAGATGGTCTTGGCTTAATACGTTTACTTCAATTATATTTCGAGAATTGTTTGGACTTGCTCCTTTGACTGAGCTGTCAAAAATACTGTGGTTTGACAACTGGTTTTATTACGAACTTAGACAAAAGTGTGTCTGTCATTGCCTAGTGACAAATGCAGTTTTTGATAGTAGTTGGGTATATAACTGAAAAAAGGCTTAGAGTTGTAAATTAGATAATGAGTTATCTCTGTTTTTTTAAAAGAAATATATATATATATATATATATGGAAAGGTTTTTGGATTAAATACTGGTCCGAAAGTCTGAAATTCTTTTTGAGACTTCTCCTTGCAAATAAGATGTTGTCCGTTATAGTAACTTGGCCTTTGATGGCATTTAGTTTGTAGCTCTCTCTTGTCTAAGTAAGAAAGTAGTTCATGTCGGGCGGTGATAATATGTTTTTTTTAAAAAAACCGGCAAGGGTGTTCCAATTAAAAAGTTTTAAACCCAGAAAATAAAAATAGCTACACTATGGTGTTTTTACTTTCCTTATTGGATTGGCAATAATCCAAGGATCTTTTTTTCATTAAAAACAAGACACTGGCTAAGAACTGTATGTTTTTTTAAAAGTGACATGGATAAAAACTGGGATGCCCAGCATCACCTGCGTACAGTCACGTGCTAACGAACTTTTTTCTTGTGGCTATGGGTGCAGGTGAGGGCTACCTTCTTTGATTAAAGCCTTCAGTTCTAAGTTATTGATGATTGTGGATGTTCGCTTAACTTGAAGCTACATTTCTCTGAAGTTGGGACGACTGCATCCCATGATTTACATTGATATCTTTACTTCCTTGTACAAAATTTATTTTCAACTGCAAATAGATTTTTGTACTATTCCATTGTATTGTCCTAGGATTAGTGGTCTGTGAACTATAATGTTCGTTTGCATATATATAGGATTTATTTATGTAGAACTGCTACACACACCATAAACGCATAGGAGAGAATGACATGTAGGTTTTTCTCTCTCAGACCCTAGTTCTAGTTTTAAGCGCCCATTATTATATAATGTATTATATGATAATAGGCTGGGGTGCTATCACACAGTCACCGTGGTCCTCATTGACCGGACTGGTGAAAGGTTGCTAGCACTACCATTCCACTCTATATTAACACTTTTTAGAAAAATTTCCCCTATTTTTTACTGTCCATTTCACCAGTTTATTACGTCTGTCTACCAGGTTACTGGAAAGCTCACTGCAAGAATATCGGTCTGTTCTGACCCAGAAAAAAGAGCTCTGATTTCGAATAAACTACGGCTCACTAGAGAAATTGAAAGCTTCTTTCCTTATGTCTCTCATAGAATTCGGCCTTATCTGCACAGGGCTATATATAAGACGAGCAACTTTTTTACAAACCAGTGCCTAGCCCCAGTCGAGAGTAACTGATTGAGAGATAAAAAAACAGACATCCAAAACAGAGATAAAAAACAAACTTCTTTTAAGTAGCAGGTTAATCCAATTCTACTTACCTATGCTTTGACAAATTGGTTTATCGATTGTTACGGGTACATGCTACTCATATGCTGAACAAGATGACTTTTTGGAATAAGATGACTTGCCTTATGTTTTTCTTCCAACAGCTACTCATTGACAACCATACTTACTTCAAACTGGCTGACAAAGCCATAAAACTCCTACAGGAGTAATGTCTTTCTTGAGGACTTTTATAAACAGACATTTCTTCCCTTTTGAGGGTCACTCTTAATTTTTCGATACTCATGAAATTAAAAATCTCATCTTTCTGGTGAGGCAGCAGGCCCATACACAATGGGCCTACTGCCAAGACCCATTGTGTATGGTGCCTGGGAAAGGGCGGGTACACACACACACACACACACACACACACACACACACACACACACACACACACACACACACACACACACACACACACACACACACACACACACACACACACACACACACACACACACACACTCTCTCTAAAACACGAGTCGTTTCTCAAGATTCACCACTTTATTTAGTTTGAAAGTAACTTGGTTTTTTACAAAAAACCCCCCTGGCTCTTCACCTTTACATGTCTAGTAGACCATCCATGACATGATCGCACAAACACCTGTCACAGTAGTAACAAGTGTTTGGACGTTCGGACAATGGTAGGATTTGAGTTGATAAGATTGCACCATACTCCAAGGTTCGTGGAGTGATATTAAAATACCCTCTGAGTGGCTGGCCATAACTAAGATACAAGAAAATCTTTTGTGATGGTAGAAACTGTGCTAGTAGATATAATCATTCTAAAAAACCTCGCTTCATTGAGTATTCTACATAATAATATCGTGGCCCTATGCCCAGTGCTTCAGTTACCATCGCCAGACGGATGTTATTCCGAAAATGGGGTCACCCTGGTCACTCGGTTCTGATATGTCCACCACTTTGTCTGGGTCACCGAAGTGCCTAATTGCAGAAATAAAAGCCGTTCATAACGGAGGAGTGTGGCTCGCTTAGTAGACTCACTTGATTGCTGAAGATGTGCTCAACAACTTGGAAATATACCTTTTTAGAGTATTTTGCATTATCTCAAGCTTAAGGGGATGCCTTTTGTCTCTCTCTTTTTACCTTTTTTTGTGCTCATGCATAGGAGCTTAACTTTTATCTACTCATTCGTGAGGTACAATTCCTACTAACCCACCTTGATTTCCACTGAGCTCCTCAGATGATCGGGTGTATACTGGGATACTCCCCATGTATTTTTCACAATCTGTGGCTATCGCAAAGGAGGTTTTTTGGTGTGGATGACCTACATACCTATTTGATTATATACGATTTTGCTACCCAAAATTATCTTGTCATAGGGAAATACACTACCTTTGTGGAGTGGTGTATAATCAGAATCACATGGGAGTATCTAGGGGTTTAAAATGTGGGCCGTCACCTTTGAGCATAACAACGATGTTGAACAACCTAAAGATTTCGTTTGTGATAATCCTCATTGACGTTCTTAACTATAGTATATTGGTTCACCTACGATTCTTTAAGGAGAGGCACGATAGCTCTCTCCCTACTCTCTCTCTCTCTCTCTCTCTCTCTCTTACAACTAGGGTCGTAATTCTCAATAACGGGTATTAGACATACTCTCCCCCCCTTGTTTAGCTCACATTGGCAATCTTCTCCCTCACAATTTCTTCACATAGGATTGGCTTGCGCTCGCCATTTTTCTTCATGTCACAAGATCTTGGCCTCTCTCATCGTGTGCATGCTCCTGTTGAGGTGTTTGGGTTTGCATTGGAGAGTGGACAAACTCATCATACATACACACTGCGATATTGATGCTTCCTCAGGTCATAATCCGTTCCCTCATGGCTTACGATACACATTCGCACGTAGGCGTGTACATGCACTTCGTGACTCTAACAAAGGTAGGCAATTGGAGCAGTCACATCGGCTCAGTAAACAAATCATGGGCACCCTCCACCATGAGTTCTCTCGGTCTCCCTTCTCTCGCATGCCCCGATGGGGGTTGCCTATGCTACACAACCCATCCGAAGTATACAAGGGTATTCGGCAGCCCATCTGGCTTGCCTTTTGCATGCATACACTTATAGATCTCCTCCTGTGTTCTCCCCTTGAAGCTTGTCAACCCTTTCGGTTTGGGTTTGTTTGGTAGTCCTTCTGGGATGCGCATTGCTCTTCAGCCGTATTGGCGTCAACCTCGCAGTGTTGGTGGTTAATACACTTGCAGGCATGATCATACAAGGAATTTCGATCTTGCTCAGGCATTCACCTAAGGAATCGCAGATCGTATTGGAGTATCATCATGATCTTCGACATAACACTCACACTGGTTGCCATGGGAGATGCTCTCAGAGGAAGATACATTAGGTAGGTGTTTTCACCTACTTAGAATTGCTGTGATAATTTGTTACTTTGATCATTTTTTAACCAAACAATGTTTTAGGCAGCATACTAATCAGTGTGGCTAATGGTTCTATTTCTCATTTAGCATTAGCATAACGAACATACTATAGTCTACTGAAATTGGTTAAACATGACCATTTGGATCTCATTGAGTATGTAGTCTCTAAAGAGGATTTGTGGCCTGTAATCATACAATAAAATGTGAACATTTAAGGTGGAAGTTACGTTAGCTCAAAGCATTAGCTTGAAGCCATACTGTGTGTTTGGAGATTCTTAATTTCTTAATTCTTAATTTCTTTCAAGGTAAAATTGTGATTCTTGAAAGCCATATTGTAAGTTTGGAGATTGTATTGCTGGTTGTGGGATGATGGCCTGGTTTTCTTTGATGCAGTACATATTCGGGGGTAAAAATAGTCAGCAACAAAAAGAAAAAAAGTGTGTTATAGTCATTCATTATGTCATTCTTGCAACAAAAAAAGATCCTCAGTTTTTGGATTACCATGGGATACATTATCTCCTTTTCAGTAGATAGATGAAGTTCATTACTAACCTTGTTTTGATTACATGGTATGTTACAGGTTTTTTAGAAAGATAGGTCAATATACATAAATACACAAAAGTTAGCTGATTGCTAATAAGTTTTTTTTGTTCATACTTAGCAAGTTAGCTGATTGCTAATAGCATTTGGTTTACTATGAGGGCCTACAACCTCATGTGAGGGTCTCATACAAGAGGTAGACGGCTGGTTTTCTTCAGCATAAGGAACAAGTACAAGCAAAATACTGATGATCTTCAGATAGACTTTGGATTGTATCTGTTCAGATTTACAACTCTTAATTATGCATTGAATCATGAATTTCAACTAACCTAGTATTGCTTTTTTGGTTGTGGACTTGCTAGGCATCCATACTTTACTGTTAATTGCCCTATTTACATACATAACATAAGATATATTTTAGGTCTTGAAGCTGTAAACCTCTTGTGGAGGATCTCGTTGGGAGATGGCATAAGCTGAGTTTTTTGAAATATTACTCAAATTACAAAGGAGGTGTTGTCCGATTTTTACCACGTGTTTTACATTGATCGATAACCTAGAAATACATAGGTATTTGCATCATTTATGGTAATAGTAGTTTTTTGAGAGGACTTGGTGAGTATTGAGGACTTGGTGAGTATTGAGATACACATGCATATACATTTAGAGGTTATCTTACTTGAAATATTAACTTAATAGTCAAATCTTGAGGGTAATCTATAAGCTAGGTCTACAGGTGTGGCATGGATGACAACTGGATCCACTGTCGACACCTGCAAAATGCACAAACATAGCTAGTTCTAACTGAATGTTTTTGCATGTATGCAGGTAACACCTGGATCCTTCTCCTTGTAGGTGTAGTGGAGGCTCATCCCAAAGGATGGACACATATACAATATCCTATTTTGTAATGGTTAAAGACCAAAGTTTGAATCTACATGAATATATTGGCTAGTAGATGCTGTTTGGTATATTGACAAAAGTGAGACAAGAATTTATGTACAAACTATGTACACACTTTATGTTATGATAAGGTATTGTTATTTAATGTTTTATTTAATGCAATTGTCTAAGTATGGCTCAGATATGAAGGGATTTTCAAACACACACACACACACACACACACATGTCTAGGTGTAGGAGATGATTAAGATGGATTAGGAGAGAGACAAAACCACTTACTTTGCATTCATTTGTTATCTCCATAATTGAGTAGAGCTTTCCAAAAGATTCATAGAGATGTGATAATGTGTCATAATCATTGGAAAAAGCCTTGCCGATTACAACCTTACAACACTCCCCCTTAAGCGAAACGCTTTAAAGAGGGTTATTAGTGACATGACATGTAGAAGAGACCTTCATGAATACAATAGCTTTGATTACAACATGCTTGAACTATCAAGAGAATCAGTGCATTTGTGACGTATTGGTACTCCTCTCTAGTACTTCAATTTGAATAGCTAGTTGCCGCTTACACGTTGTATATATATAAAATTCAAGCATTATATCCATCTTAGGATCATAAGGCACCAGATCCTCATCAACAAAGTGTATCCACACCCCTAGATAAGTTGCCAGTTTATACTCTCCATTTTTGTATAAATTGTGAAAAATAGATAGCATGTGCATGCACAACAACATAAATCACATTTTACTTTATATCTCATAACTACATTCTCCCATTATCTCTTTTTGTTGTGTGTTTGGAGTTTTTGATGGCATTTTTCATCATTTGGTGAGTAATTAGAGTTTTTATTTGTTATTTTAAAGTGCTATGCATACCATGTTTTCATTGTGATCATATCAACTTACAATGCAACCACATTCCTTGTTAGAAAACATTAGTTGCACACCTCAGATTGCTAGAGGGGCCTGGGTCTCTCTTTTACTTCTAAAGGTGTCCGAGGTTGGGGAGTTGTACTTTTTTATCTCTTTCTAGATATTTTTGAGACACTCATTTTGCTTCCTATTGTTGTTTATCTCTCTCTTTCTTCTCCTCTATCACATCTCTCACTAGAACTGACCCACTACTGTCTCAACTCAACTCTCAAACAAATTATCCCTTGAGAATGAATAACTTGATCTTCCCACTCCACAAGGATTGTAGCACACCATGGTATAGGTTTTGTATCTGCTCCATAAATGCAACAATCTCATCATCTTCCACCAAATTATAAGGAGAGTAGGCAGCCACATTCGACAACATTGGTCATACCATCACCATTGTGGAGATTCAAAATCAAATTTGAAGATTATGAAAAGAAATTGTAATGGATTTCAATTGCATGCATGTGCATGCAATAATTAACGTGCCCAAGTCAACGTCAAAATTCCGTTAAGTGTCTCATTATACCTTCATGTAATTATTTTTCTTTCCATAATAGCCACTACATCATGTCAACAAACATTGAAGACACTGATCAATTTGACTTCAAGCATGGCTTGCCTTCTCTCAACCATGTGAATCCTAAGTCTAATGTTCGCATGGTAGATATTGCCAAGGATACAGTTAATCTAGCAGATTATGATTCATGCAAATGAAAAGAATTTAAATTTGAAAAAGCATGCACAATTGCACTAGAAACTAGATTGATACATTAAATAATCCCTACTAGCACGCTTTGTCACTAGGGATGTTTTTTTTTTGTCGCATAAGCGACGAAAACATCTTCACTATCAGCATTGCTATAGAGCCGTCGCCATCGTGATGCAAAAATTTCGTTTAAGTGACACAAATTGGCATCGCTTATGCAACGCCCTCCACTGTTTATGCGACACAAATAAAACCCATTTTTTGCATCGTTTAAGTGAAATATGTCGCTTAAGCGACACTAATTTTTTTTTCTAGCACATATTTGTCAGGCTCTTGGGAGTCCGACCATATATGTGCTTAGTTACCGAGGCTCTCTCTCTCTCTCTCACACACACACACACACACACACACACACACACACACACACACACACACACACACACACACACACACACACACACACACACACACACACACACACACACACACACACATACATACACACACAAGGCTCTCACTCTCTCTCTCTCTCTCTCTCTCTCTCTCTCACACACACACACACACACACACACACACACACACACACACACACACACACACACACACACACACACATACATACACACACAAGGCTCTCACTCTCTCTCTCTCTCTCTCTCTCTCTCTCACACACACACACACACACACACACACACACACACACACACACACACACACACACACGCACACACGCACATGCGCGCACGCGCGCACACACACACAAGGCTCTCATTGAATAGATCTTTAAGGTCTCTTGGGATAGTTTCCTACGACATTAAAATTCTATTCTTCTTGTTATTCTTCTCTCTCTCTCTCTCTCTCTCTCTCTCTCTCTCGCGGGAGTACACACTCGGGAGCATTGTACATGCACTACAATAGAAAGACAACTAGTGAATTTATGCAAACACAAAATCCAAAGTATGAATGATCACAATATTGTCTTTTCTTCCTTGATACTATGCCATTACACAAAAAATGATTGAAATAAATTGAAAATGAATGAAAAAACTTGACAACATAAACAAAAACAATTGAAACAAAGTGAATGTTAATGAACAAACTTAACAGTCTTATACTGCAAGTAGACTAGAACTCACTGAAGCTGACTGAATATATATATCATCAATGTATGTATATATACAGTGTCAACACCCAGACACGATCATCTATCTAAATGCTGCTATGGCTATGTAATAGTGTCGGACTTGTCTGAATCATCCTCCTATCCCCGAACACATGAATTACGTCCTCTAGCATGTGAAGACACTGTAGTGCGTGTATGTTCCTTGTCTATCCTCCTACTCTCCTTCTCCTTTGATCATGTTAATTGCTAACATGATCTTTATGGTGACCTACAAAAACCAATAGAGCTGGTAGGCCCACCAGGATTTTTCATTTTCCTGGCGGGCCCGCCAAGCTTTAGGGTTTTCCCGGCAGGCCTATCGAGAAAATGAAAATGCCTGACGGGCCTAAACTGTATATAGTAAACCTCTTCTTACTTTGGCATTTTAACTAGGAAAATCCCTGGGGGGTGTATGCGAGCGTCAGGTACAATTATCTCCTTGTGAATTGACCTAAGGTTACAGAGTCACACGTACCTTTTGGGGCCAAGCGTGATTCTTATAACAACCACTTCTAAAAATATTTTAATCCTTCACCAAAAATAAAGGTATGAAGCCAAAAAAATTGAAACTTTAAAGAGTCGTGCTTATTGTGACAAAGCCATTGGTCCATAAAAGGGCCAAATTTGGTTTAAGAATATGAGCATAACGAGTTGATAGTCAAGGGATGGATGCCCTGTACTAGTGTACTGGGCATATATAGATCCTTGAAGTCTTGCATTTTTCACAATCATAGATTTGAATTGATATAAATTGTCAGTGCACAATATAAGAGCTATAATCCTTAATTGGGTGAAATTATCTTTTATATATTGAACTGGATGTATCAGGGTACTATAATCCTTGATTGGGTACAAGAAATCATGCAAAATGTTGGCACAAGTGATCTGAATAAGGAAAAGAATAAAAAATCCCCTAGCAAACATGGGTTTTGAATCTCAAACCAAAAAAATTCTCCTAGATTTGGCATGACAGTCAGACTTAGTATTGGAGTATAACTTGGCCTAAACAAGTTGAAGGTTTAGCCAGACAGTTTCTACAGAAGCCTTAAAAACTTGTCATTGATTCATAAGCTCTAAAAGCCAATCATTCAATTCTACAGATTGTGAAAGTTGTTTTTGAGAATGAGAAATACTCAGAATTGGCTGATTTACTGAAGTGAATGATGGATGTAAGTAAAGTGATCATGTTTATGTTTATGGAAACAAAAAGAGGTTGTGATCAAGTTACTATACAACTTCAAATGGATGAATTTACAGTTTTATCTATCCATGATGATAAGAGTCAAGCTGAACAAGATTGGCTTCTTTCTGAATTTAGATCTGGCAATAGCCCTATAATAACAACAACAGATGTTGCAGCTTGGGCTTTGGATGTGACGGACATACAACACAAGAAAGCAAAATGACAAGAAAGACCACACCGACATTGACAATATGGTCATGTCAGGGACGAAATGAATTTGGAGGGGGGAGTGTTGACGCATGGGTCAACAACACGACATAACTCAATTTCCATTCCAAAGTCTTATTTTTTGAGAGTTATGAAATGATGTGGATTATGGTTAAAAGCATCATTTATAATGAGTAGTTATTTTAGCTGTAGAAGCCGGGGTGCAATGGCACTTCCAGAATGTAAATTCAAAGGCATTTGACCCCTTGAAATCTATTTTGATTTAACCTATGGTAGCCTTAGTAGATAAGGTACCTGTAAAGAGAACTTAATCATAATCAAAGTTTTAAGCTGTCATTGACCATGTGTGAGAGAGAAAGAGAGCGGGTGTGAGCTTCATCCTGATGCTACTTCCTACTCGCTCATCGCATTGGAGATTGAATTGCACCATCACGATTGGCTTCAAGAGAGCTATACAACAATGCCAAGCATTCCTCGCAAACCAGAGCACGTGTGCTAATGCATCTACGAGTTGTTTGTGGTTGTAAGTGTATCAAATGATGTTTGTTTTTTGCGTGCAAGTAGTTATTATAATCATGGCAACGCTAGGTAGCTCCCCCAACAAAGGCGATCGTTGATCTCTCTCTCTCTCTCTCTCTCTCTCTATTTGTTGGGAGGATGCAAGTCCACCTAACAAATAGGGACACATGATCTATGAGACCAACTCACGCTTGCGAATAAGCTTTTGGAATTGTAACGGGTATCCATGGAATGCGGGAATTGGCATTGATGAGCTTACCAATGACCCCGGTGTGATACTTCTTGTCGAAACATGGGAGCATGATGTGCAACGAATTCTTGGATTTGACAAATACGATGTACATTCTTTGATGTGGGCCAAAAATGCAAAGCAACGAAGAGGCCAAGGAGGCGTAGCATGTATGACCAAAAAGGGTTTGAAAGATGTTTCCATTGTCAAAGAAGATAAGTATAAACGCTACTTATGGCTGAAAATCAGCCCACCAAATGGTCAAGTCATGTTTGTGGCCGGCTGCTACATTCCTCACTATGACTCCAACTTTTATGCTCGCTTGAATATGGATAGAGATCAGCCCTTTGTTGAACTAGAGGAAGACATTGCTCATTACAAGGATCAAGGTGAAGTCATTGTTTTTGGAGACATGAATGCTCGCACAAATATGTTACAACACGACACACAACAAGTCGACATGCCGCATGTATCAAGAAGAGTGGATGACTCATACATGTATAATCGAAGTTCTAGTGATGCAAAAGAAGTGGATCACTATGGAAAGTCACTTCTACATATGTGCAATAGTACCGGAATGCTCATTGCAAATGGTGTATCTCTATGGCAAGGCACCAATGACTTTACATGTAGAAAGCACAATGGTGCTAGCGTGATTGACTATATGTTGTTCTCAGAAGCCACTCTAGAATGCATACAAAGCTTTACACTTGGTGAATGGAATCCGGAATCGGATCATAGGATGTTATGTATTGACCTCAAGTGTGGTAAACGGCCCGAGCATGTAGCCTCCAATCATGATGTGAATCATTTGTACCTACGTCTAGACTTCAAACGAGCACTTATATATGCTGATATGGTGGACCAAATGTTAAGCATGATAGAGCATCAAGGGAGCCCAACATTAGAATGCAAGTGGAAAGTTTTCAAAGAAGTAATTTTCTCTTGTGCGAAGGAATGCTTTTCGGTGAAACACATGTCTTGCAAAAGGTCTAAGAAGGGTAGCACCAAGAAGAAATGGTTTGACATGGAATGTAGTCAAGCCCGAAAACACTTGCTAAGATTGGATGCAATCAAAGACAAGGAAGTTTACTTGGAATGTTCACACACATACAAAGCACTTGTTCAAAAGAAGAGGAGAAGGTGGGAAGTCGAAAAACAACTTCTTTTAGCACAAGAGAAAGCACATGCATGTGGCAAGTTTTGGCAAAATCTAAAAGGCAAGCGCATTGAGAGCTTTGGTGACTTGACTCTTGAGGATATGTATATGCATTGTAAGAACCTCTATGAGCAACCCAATGTTGATAAGATGGAGGGTTGTAGCTCCCTTCCATTTATGTCTCCCTTCTTTACCATTGAAGATGTATGCCGCGCGCTTGAGAAACTTGCTACTCGCAAGGCAGGTGACCTTCAAGGTGTCAAGGCTGAAATGATTAAATGGACAAGCAAGAAAACACGATATTGGATATGCGATATGTTTAACCTTGCACTTCAGTATGGCATGCCTCATGATTGGAGTGCAAATTGGATCAAACCTTTGCACAAAGGAGGAGATGTAAACAATGTGAACAACTATCGCACTATAATGGTTGGTTCTTTGATGGCAAAGTTATTTGGATGTATCATGGAGATGAAGATAAGTGAATGGGCTGAAAAGAATGGCAAACGTGCGCTTGGCCAAGCAGGTTTTTGAAAGCATCATAGCACTATTGATCACCTTGTCACTCTTCGAGGTCTTATGGAAGCGTCTCGATTGAAAGGAAAAAAGTTGTATTGTTGCTTTGTGGATTTCAAGAAAGCTTTTGACATGGTACCGCGAGGAAATCTTTGGAGACGTATGCAAAGCCTTCAAGTGCCGAGAGAATTTATGCATGTAGTCTTTCGCATCTACCAAAAAGTGATATGTCGATTACGTATGGGAGATGGAATTTCAGAATTTTTTGCAAGCACTATTGGTGTCAAACAAGGATGCCCACTTTCCCCAACCCTCTTTGGGCTACTCATTGATGAATTGGAATACATGGTTCTTGATTTTATGCAGCAAGAAGGCATAGAAGAGGTTAAGATTGGAAATGCGGTGATCATGCTTTTGCTTTATGCCGATGATGTAGTGCTCTTGGCACATACCTTAGAAGATGCACAAAAGCTTATGAGTGTCTTGGAACGCTTTTGCCTACATAGCGGGCTGATCGTGAATGGATCCAAAACCAAGGTTATGCTTGTAGAGACCCTCAATGACGAAAATCCATGCATTGTATACAACAATGAGAAACTTGAAGTGGTAGATCACTTCAAGTACCTTGGCCTTGAGGTTCCATCCAATCATAAATGGAAGGATTGTGCAATGCGTCGCTTGGAAGCCGGAAAGAGGGCTTATTATGCATTTGAGAACATGTGCAATGCAGGAGAGATCAAGTGTTGGGCTCTCAAAAAGTACCTCTTTGACACATTGGTGACACCGGTGCTTCTTTATGGAGTGGAGGTGTGGGGTGGAAGCATCGGGAAGTCTACTTGGAAAGAGTTTGAGAATGTCCAAAAGCGTTTTCTCACCAACTTTCTCCAAGTCAAGACACAAACACCCTACATGCTCTTACTTCTTGAGTCCGGATCGCTTCCCATTGAGGTCTTGGGCATGGAAAGGGTTGTGGAGTACATGCGTAAGACACAACGTAGCCCTTTGCATCGACTTCCTAGAATCGCATATGAAGCAAGTCAAAAGGTTCAAAAGACATGCAAGAGCAAAATACTAAGTTCGGGGTGGATGCTTGATATCAAGAAATGGTTTGGAAGATGGGATGCATGTCACTTGGTCAAGGATGCGTCGATCGACTCCCAAGTTAATGAGGCCTTCTTACAACACCAATGTATCATGGCTTGGGAGAAATCCGGAGGTTCTCGCTTCAGCCATTACACCACACACGTTTCCCCAAACTACAAATCTCTCTTCTTCTCGGAACGAGGTAACCGAACCCATTCCTACATCCTTGAGCCCATCCCGTTGAGTGCGATCCGCACCATTGCCTCCATTCGTCTTAGCTCCCATTCTCTACGCTGCGAGACAGGACGTTGGGGCACTGGCGAGGAGTGTCATCGACTTTGCACCTTATGCCCTCGTCAAGTGCGAGAGAGTGAGTACCACACACTACTTGAGTGCTCAGCTTTTGACCACATTAGGTCCTCTTTTCCCCATATATTCATCCATGAGCTCTCCCTACATACCTTCCTCTCCCAACCACGATGTGGACTCTCTATTGCGACGCTCATTTCAGCCATTTTTGAGCATCGAGAGTCACTTATAAACTCTCACTCACACCACGTGACATGTTCATTTGGTCCCATAGGTCATATTTGACCTCCCAGGACGATAATAGAACTATCTATCTATCTATCTCTCTCTCTCTCTCTCTCTCTCTCTCTCTCTCTCTCTCTCTCTCTCTCTCGGGGTTCCCATATAGTTTAGACATGATAGTGGTTCTAACTTTTGAATCCATGAAATCCATCAATTTGGCAATATTTAACGACACTTTTTGGGCTTCAATCTATTGACGTGGGGAAGATTGAATCTTCATTTCTTCAATAGGGTGAAGAAATTCCTCCTTGAACATTCTCTCCAATAAGAATGGAGTATGTCCACTTTCCAATGACTTAAAGTTACTTTCTTCTTGGATGACACCAGGTATGGCTAGTGGTCTAGGTCCTTATGAGGATAATTTTGTCTAGGGAACACTATGTTTGTACTTTGGATGTGCGTAGGTACTGGCGCTAGCTTTTTTGGGTCTCTTCCACCAAAATCCTTAATTGCTTGACTCGCTCAATCTCCTCTTTAGGGTTTGGGTAAGTTTTGATCTTCTTCCTGGGTAACTTGGCTTCTCATCATTGTGGCTCATGACGATCCTCCTTGTCTTTTTCTTTCCTAGTGGCTGTTTTAGACTCCATGGTCTCATCTCAATTAGAATCATCTTCAGTATTGCTCATATACCACTACAAGAGGTTCTTCATATTAGCGATGCTAGCACTGCGACGCTCAAATGTAAAAATCCACGGTGTCGCTATGATTGTTGCTATAAGCGTCAATATACTATTGATAGCCGTTTTTTGGCTATTCGAAATTGCCATAGTGAGCTACTTCACTCTATAAAATCACTCAAACATTGTGGTTATCCTCACCCTTTCACTGTACATAGGCGTGTGTGAGTTAGGGGGCTTTTCCCATATCTCCTTAAAAACCCTCAATTAGCTAGTCACTAGGCTAGTTGAGCCAAAAAAATAAAAAATAAAAAAATATTATGGTCCATTTGTGTGTAAATATTTCATTCTATATAGGGCCTAAATATAAGAATTTTCATAATTATTTTGGTATTTCCTTAAATATTTATACCTAGGTGTGCATTATTTTTCTACGTATGCTATGTACATGGACTCACCATTATCATAAATTTTCTTACCATCTTGCATTCTCTTTATTCTATATGGAAATATTTTTATGCAAGATTCTCTTATTTTTGGTGTAACTCCATCCCAACACAAGTCCAAAAAAACTAGTTTTATTTGTGTATATTTTCACTATTGTGATTTTTCCCTTCCTATGATTTTTCTCGTTTACTCTCATAAATTAGAACACCAAAAATATTCATCTTTTTATGGTAGCCTCATAATGAAAGAGATTTTTTTAAGTTGACCCCTTTATATTTTTCCACCTATATTATTTATATTTTGACATGTATATGTTTTTTAGATCCCTCAATATTTGATTTTCCTAGTTGTATTATTCACTTATATCATGATCTCAATAATATCTTCAATTACAGACCCACAAAATAAGGTCAAGGATATGTGGCATGCATGCATGCATTATGGAGGGCTCACTCTTGGAGGCATTCAAAAGAATCATCCAAAAAGGGACCCCACAAGGACTTTGTGTAGTGGAAAAAGACAGCCGATTTTGCAGAATTTGTAAATGCGACTTGCTCTCCAAATTTAAAAAGGCCATAAAAACAAGAATTGTAGCTCGTGAGTGGAACCTTTACCTCAATTTTTTTCATATTTTTTTGAGCTACAAACTGTGAGCTATGATTTTATTGGTGGACCCTAGTTTGCCCATGCCATGCAACCACACTCCCTCTTCCACTTTATCATTTTCCTCTTTCACACACACACTTCTTCACTCATCACCCCCATCTCTCTCACCTCTACTCTCTGCACCCTACTCACCTTTTCCTCAACCTTGAAGAATAAGAGAAATCATGGTGAACTCATGCCTCCTACACACCCTTCCATTCCAAAATTGATCACCTAGTCTCATTTTTCCTCCAAATTACCCATATCTATACAAAAACCACAAAATTCAGCATGTTCTCTTGAAACACAACATCATGATGATTGATTACTCATCTTCAATTACCTTGTCTCCCAAGGAAGATCAAGAGTGGAGAAAAAGCATATCGTCAAAGCTAGTGGACCATCAACAAGCATCAAAATTGGCCCTACTCCAGACACTTGGAGTATCAACATTGTAAGAAATCCATCTTTTCTTACCTCTTAAGAATTTTTCTTCCTTATTTGTATCCTACATGGATACTCCCATTGTAAATATCCAATTCCATTTGTAAATTAATAAAAATACTAACTCTACTAATCTACTAACACTAACCCACTATGAAAAGTCTTATCACCTCCATTTCTCTCCTCTCTCTTTTCTTCATCTATCCCCACAAACTTCGTGATAATTTCAAGCAAAAAATAGATAAATGCTAAAAATCTAACCCAACCATGGTTAGAGGAGTAACCCTAGTCCTCAAAAATGCTATAAAAGGAGGGTTAGTTAGCAAGGAGGGCAAAGAAGACATTATTGCTGACCGAAGCAGCTTACAACAAACACACAAACACACACACACACACACACACACAGAGAGAGAGAGAGAGAGAGAGAGAGAGAGAGAGAGAGAGAGAGAGAGAGAGAGAGAGAGAAGTTAATAGTGATCAACGGACATAGAACACAAATTTGCATCTGCATGTTTTTTTTAGGGCAAGGAGGACATATATTCACAACACCGCACATTCCAATTACACAAGCGCAACTCCAGCTCAACAACACTGCAAGGTCCATTATTTGAATCCAATTTCCCATGCGCATGTGTTTGCTTGGCCGAGGGCTCCACACATAAACGCTACGGGGCAACGCAGGGCTTTCGTTTCTTATAATTTTTTGGAGAGACATGCACTGTATACTTTGCACTTTCAGTCTGTCACATTTCATTGCAACAAGATATGTTTAACTATTCACATTGATTCTTTGTAGTGAGGCGGTCCGGGGCGGGCAACAAGAAGAGTGGCCTCTAGACACCCTTCAAGGCTCCCGTGCTGCTCAATGGGGCTGGGGCACAACACAACACAAACCAAAACAGCAAACCCACCGCCAAATCCCAACTACACAAGGGGCACCACCTAGTTTAAGAGCGAACTAGGACGCAAAAGAGGAGAATCGTTAGAGCAACCCACAAACAAGCAAGGAATTTACACTAACCCTAACACCAATGGAATACTCTCACACACTAAAACACGAGAGAGAGAGAGAGAGAGAGAGAGAGAGAGAGAGAGAGAGAGAGAGAGAGAGAGAGAGAGAGAGAGAGAGAGAGAGAGAGAGAGAGAGAGAGAGAGAGAGAGATAGTACTCGGGCTGCTTTGAAACGTATCGGCAATGATCAAGCAAACACAACTATATATTTAAGAAAGAGAGAGAAAGGGGGAGGGGGTGCTTGTTGCATTAATACCTTCTTACAAATCTGTCATGACAAATCAAAGTGAGATTAGTACTTGCTCAACATAGCTTGCGTAAATTTCACCACAACACATCACAAGAAAAGCCACCCCAATCACTGTCTTAAGGCCAGGGGAGTCCTCTCCACCCTGTCGCCCTCTTACAGTATGTGGGATTTATGGCTAGATTGATGACAACACCAGAGACAAGCTATCAAGAACTTAACAAAAAAAAACACCAAGACACTTACACATCATTGTTGTCCATTACTTCGCGTTGGAAGGGAGACAAAGTATCCAAGCTTAGTCCAAATCCACCCTCCTTGATTCAGCGAATGTTGGGCTTACACTAGTAGGAGAAATGATAGATTTCCTACTCTCAATTGAATGATCACTCTCTCTCTTACAATGGCATAGATTTCCCTTGCTAATCCCCTATTACAACACATGCACATGCATAAGACAATGAGCTTCCACTCAAGAGCTCCTTCTAGAGAGGTTGAGCTTGGCTTCTCAAGCTATAGCATAGTGCTCTTGCTTATGGCTCCCCCCTTTTATGCTAGCTACACCCTCCTTTTATAGCAATTTTGAAGGCTAGGGTTACTCCTCTAACCATGGTTGAGTTAGATTTTCAGCAATTTATCTAATTTCTTTTGCTTGGAATTATCAAGAAGTTGGTGGGGAAAGAGAGAGGAGAGAAATGGAGGTGATAGGACTTTTCATAGTGGGTTAGTGTTAGTAGAGTTAGTATTAATTTACAAATGGAATTGAATATTTACAATGGGAGTATCCATGTAGGATACAAATAAGGAAGAAAAACTCTTAAGAGGTAAGAAAAGGTGGATTTCTTACAAGGTTGATGCTCCAAGTGTCTTGAGTAGGGCCAATTTTGACGCTTGTTGACGGTCCACTAGCTTTGACGGTACATTTTTTCTCCACTCTTGACCTTCCTTGAGAGACAAGGTAATTGAATCTGAGTAATCAACCACCATGATGCTATCTTTTAAGAGAAGAGGCTGAATTTTGTGGTTTTTTGATAGATATGGGTAATTTGGAGGAGGAAAAATGAGACTAGGTGGTCAATTTTGGAATGGAATTGTGTGTGGGAGGTATGAGTTCACCATGGTTTCTCTTATTCTTCAAGGTTGAGGAGAAGGTGAGTAGTGTGCAGAGAGGAGTGGTGAGAGAGATGGGGATGATGAGTGGAGAAGTGTGTGTGAAAGAGGAAAATGATAAAGTGGAAGAGAGAGTGTGGCTGCATAGCATGGGAAAACTGGGGTCCACTAAAAACATCATAGCTCACAGCTGGTAGCTCCAAAAATCATGAAAAAATTTGGGGTGATTATTCAGAGCGTGGGCTACATTTTCTCTTTTGACCACCGCTCCAAATTCGGAGTGGAGATAGGTGCCAAAATTCTCACCAAAAAGCCTGTTTTTTATGCCTGCAAAAGTCTTTTAGTGGTCCCCTCCTTTGTTGAATTTGTACAATGCATCCAAGAGTGAGCCCCTCCTTTGTCATATTATAATACAAAGCATTCAAGTTGCCCTTGACCCATGCATGGAGGAGGATTATTGGTGAAATAAGAAATATATACATGGTGGGACTAGTGTATGGACTATTCATGGACTTTAGCTCAATGAGCACATGGTGTTAGAATAATGAGTAAAAATAATAATAAAAATATGGAGGAGTTATGGATATGGAAAGATATTGGAATCATATGATATGGTCCCTCCTTGAATTATTTTGGGTGAAAGAGGAAAAGGTATGCAAGTAAATAATATAATAAAAGTAACCAATGAGTAGAAATCAATTTTTTGTTTTCACGAGGGTGAGGGTGAAAATGTGGGAGTGATTTGTATAAAGGAAAAATATGAGGTTAGAGTATGTACATATTGGCAAAAAAAAAAAATAATTATGGTGTAAGAGGATGAAAGAAGGTGTACATAGGTTTAATAAAACACACACCTAAGTAGAAATATTTAAATAAAATACCAAAATAATTATTAAAAATCCCTATATTTAGGCCATATATACAATGAAATATTTACACACAAAGAGGCCATAATATACTTTTATTTTTTTTATTTTTTTTGGCTCACCTAGCCCAGTGACTAGCTAGCTGAGGGTTTTTAAGAAGATATGGGAAAAGTCCCGTGACTCACGCACGCCTATGTACAGTGAAATGGTAGGGATAGCCACAGTGTTTGGGTGATTTTGGTAGGGTGAGGTAACTCACTGTGGCAATTACAAAGAGCCGAAAAAACAGCTATCAGTAGCTTGACTCAAATACTGGCCTGTAAATTGGACAATTGAAAAGTAGTAGTACAACATTGCAGGTTCGTAAAGCACGTCATTTATTGCTGCAATTCATTCATGCTTTATCTATTTTCTTGTTTTATAATTTTTTGCATTATGCTTGCCTGTAATCTTGTAGGTCTTGAGAACTTCATACTGACACCTGATATGGGAGAGATGGAATCAATTATTTAGACACCTAGTATGATATCAATTATATAGAGCTAAAGTAAAGATGCACAAGGTGAATTCACTACTATGATACACCACATGTATCCACTACTTGTGTAGTCACTACTGTAATACATCACATGCATTGGATAGCAATCGTATGCAAAGAGTTACGTGTGTCATTAACATGTGCAGATGTTGATCGACATCAAGTGTATAGTTCTGAAAATGAGAACCAAATAAACTGAAGCAAAGGAAGTTAATAAGCTAGAAGGCAAAGTGCAGCCAACTTGAAACATTATATAAAGATTGGAGCATGCAATGTGACATCTTTGCTCACAAATCTAGAAATATGTCCCTCCTGTGTGGCGGCATACCTCACTTATATAGTGATAAACAAGGTTGATAGACAAATGACCGACTGTCCTCACTTTTGTATTATTGTTGGGTACTTTGTCATCGGAGCAACAACAACAAGACTTAGCAGCATTGCATCTATAGTCCATTACCAATTCAAGATACCAACCATGAATCAATAGTATCTCCTCTCTATTCATGAGACCGATGAGCAATATTTAGATATAAAATATGCAAATATTATAATTATAGGAAAACTATCCATGTCAATTTAAATAACTTTTGAGCTTATTGTAAGACAAAATATTAACATAGAAAGAAGGACATTGGTAGATCCCTTCAACAACGAATGTGTTCTCTTGCCGAGCTACCCCCAGTTTGTAGTCACGCACGGGAGCTTTGTAACACATGCCATATCACAAGCTGGATCCACTGGCTACATCCAACTTTTTGCAAGATGTCATGCTCTTGACCATTATTCGTGAAAAAAAACCAACAGTAGATGAGATCAGTTGTACCTTGGGTGCATGTATTATAGATGAAGCACATGTGCATGACTACATCAACAACTCTACCACAATAATTTGTACTCACAGATCAGACGTCCAACACTATAACAACCATTCCTTGAATAAGTTGTACAATCAAACTGACATTACAAAAGTTGAAATGAAGACAAACACGAATAACATAAATGTCCTTTAGTAGTGGCTCCTAGACCCTAAGTTCAACAAGCTAGATTTGACCACCATTGGCATGCGCTTGATGATTACTGAAAACATCGACTTGACAATCGGTGTGGCAACAAACGATGCAACATGAATTGTCATGCCATAACACAGAACACAACAGGTGAAGTTACACGTATCATTGTCCCCATGCATTGTACTGGGAATAACTACAAAAGAAGAAAGAAAAGACACACTTGACATCCACATTCAAAAACACGAGCCGCAATCTGCGCTACCAACCATTCGATGAAAAAGATAAATTTGAAATACTTTTTAGCTGCAAGAATTTACATGTAGTATATACCAAAGAAAACATTCATCAATAGACATAGTAGTACAACCTCACTTGAATATAATCTTAACTGTAACCATCCCTATAATCTCGAATAATTGACGTACTTAACTTTGTCTCCTCCCATAAGCATTACAGCATTTTTCAAATATATATCCCTTTCACACAGTGCCACCGTTGCCAAATTAGTCATGCTCTTCGTCACTTCAATGCTACATGATAAATGTCAATTTGCATATGTATTGTTATATTCTATAGATGTTATATAGCAAGGCCAACCAAGCAAGATGGAGAAGAGGTGACAGAAGAACATACGCATGCAGACACAACAATATGATTCTTGTTGAGCCCTTCTTATATATGTCCATGCATTAGAGTGAAAATCAATGGTTCTCTTGTGCCGGGTTTTATACTATATAGCCTTCTTGTGTTTTAGGGTTTTTTCGAAACCTCATTAAGAATAACACCTTTTTTGTTTCCATTTTTGGCATCATGAAAATTTTCAATGGTGCAATATCTATAAATGTGGCTAGAGAACCACGGGCTTTAAATTCTTCGTACAATGCTAAAAAGTACATCGCAACGGAAAAAAATTTGATGATGATGTTTATGATTTTTGTTCTAAATAGTAATTACTTCAACAAAATAAAATAACAGAAGGGTGAGCCAAAATGGAAACCCATGGAATCCAAAGAGCTATGGCCCAATAAACACAACACATTTGTTGTCATGTTTGAAATCTGCATCGTCTCGTTATTCTCCTATCTTGCACAATGTATGTGAAAATCACTTTCCTACATGGTATTGAGGCAATTCAAGGCGGGCAACAAGAGAGGTGACCTCTAAACACCTCAAGGTTCCCGTGTTGCTGAATTTGGAATGGGAAACCACAAACAAGAGAAATCAAAACAAACCTAGAGCCAACAACAAGTGAAGGGGCACCACCTACTTATAGAGTGAACTAGGACGCCAAAGAGGAGAATCCTTGAGCAAAACAAGCGAGAAGGAAGGGTACACTAACTCTAATATCAATGCTATAAATACACACGCCAAATACCTAGAGAGAGAGAGAGAGAGAGAGAGAGAGAGAGAGAGAGAGAGAGAGAGAGAGAGAGAGAGAGAGAGAGAGAGAGAGAGATATTTATGCAAGAATAAAGCTCCAATTTAAATGATTGATGTGGATGTATAAACAGCTTGGAGGAGAGTCAAGAGAAACAATTAAGTTTGATGATGTTACGATTGACACATTATCTTAGAGTTATGGGAACCCTATCACTATACAGCCCTCTTATAATGTTTTCCCATCAACAAAACAAACACAATAGCTCTTGAGTCACATACAAACAATTACTGAAGAAGAATCTCAAAATGAAAACGCGTCACCTTAAACCAAACGAGATGCGGTTGGCAAGCGCAAATTGGAGAGACTCAAGAGAGAATTGAACCGCAGTTGCACCCAACTTATTGATTCAATTCTTGTGCAAGAGTACATACAACTTTGATTTCAAGTTAGGAATCACTTACTCCCTTGCAATGCTACAACTAGCTCAAAGAAGCTTTCATATACACCACAAGTAATGGTGTATAGAGAGCTGACTCTCTCTCCCTACAACTAATGATAAAAATTAAGAGAAGGATGATAATATACACAATTTAATGGAAACCACAAGATAGAAATGAAAATCTTCTTCTATCTACTCCTGTGAATGAAAAGGTTGTAGAACTCTGTCGGTGTATTTCTTGTGACCATGGAAAAATTGAATTTTCCATGATCAAACTCCTCCTTTTGTAGAGCTTGAGCTTGGTTATTTTTGTTTTTTTCTCTTTTTGTGAAAGGATGGGAGGTTATGGTATTATAAATTTGATTCTAGAGAGAGAAATGGAGCTATATGTGTGTAGAAATGATAATTTTTGAGCTATGGAGTAAGGGAGGGATGGAAATGGTGAAGAAGATGAAAGGAGGAATGAAAGGTGGAGGTTTTGGAGATGGAGGAGGAAGGTGTGTGTGTGTGTGTGTGTGTGTAAAAGTGTGAAGAGAAGTGAGAGAAGACTAGGGGTGACTTGTGAGAAAAAGTGGACAGACTGGGGTCCACCATAAAAATCATATCCCACCGATGGTAGCTCCAAAAATTATGCACAAAACCGAGTTAATTAATCAACTTGTGGGCTATTTTTTTTTTGTTGGTCATTTCTTCAAATTTCGAGCGGAGATAGGCACCAAAAATCTCACCAAAAACCCTGTTTTCTATGCCTGCAAAAGTCTTTTAGTGCCCCCCTCCTTTGTTGAATTTGCACAATGCATCCAAGAGTGAGCCCCTCCTTTGTCATATCATGATACAAAGCAACAATTTATCTTTACATATGCATGGAGGAGGATTATTGGTGAATAAAGAAATATATACATGGTGGGACTAGTGTATGGACTATTCATGGATAATAGCTCAATGAGCACATGGTGTTAGAATAATGAGTACATAATAAAAAAAATATGAAAGAATTAAGGATATAGGAAAAGATATTGGAATCATAGGATATGGTCCCTCTTTTGTATTATTTTGGGTGAAAGAAGAAAAGTATGCAAGTAAATGAGAATTATATAATAAAAGTGACTAAGGGAGTAGGAACCGCTTTTTTGGTTTTCACAAGAGTGAGGATAAAAACATGGAAGTGATTTGTATAAAAGAAAAAATATTTATGAGATTAGAGAATGTACACATTGGCAACAAAAATATACTTATGGTGCAAGAGGATAAAAGAAGGCATACATAGCCTAATAAAACAGAGACCTAGATATAGATATTTAAATAAAATATCAAAATAATTATAAAAAATACCTATATATAGGCCCTATATACAATAATATATTTACACACAAAGAGGCCATAATATCCTTTTCTTTTTTATTTTATTTCTGTATTTTGGCTCAACTAGCGTAGTGACTAGCTAATTGAGGGTTTTTAAGGAGATATGGGGAAAGTCCCCTAACTCACACACGCCTATGTACAATGAAAGGGTGAGAATAACCACAGTATTTGAGTGATTTGATAGGGTGAGGTAGCTGACTATGGAAGTTTTGAATAGAAAAAAAACGGCTATCATTAGCCCTCCCTCAAGATGATGGTATATTGATGTACCATCATAAACTATCTTTTCGAAAGAGAGTGCTTTTGAGTTCTTAACAAGATTTTCATCGTTTGGCCCCTTGGAATTTTGGCTCAAGTTACATTCATGCTTCATGCAACAAAACTTACATGAGATAGTTTCCTTTTGACAGACCTTTGGTAGATCCTTAGGTAGAAGGCGACTCAAATAGGGCTTCAGGCGATACCCGTTTACCTTCCTAGAGTACTCTTTACCATTCAAGTCCATAAACTGATAGTAACTTGCATTGAAAACATTCTTGCCATCTAGTTTCAATCTTGGCATCAAAAGGATTGTCAAGTCGATTGTCATACCTTAGCACAAGGTCTCCTTCCTTGATGCCTTTGTCCTTCAGTTTCTTATCGAGATTTTCTTTTTCTTGTATAGCTTTCCTCTTGTAGAACTCGTAAGCTGCTTCTCTTTTCCACCCAAGTTCTACTAAGGTAATAAGTTGATCCATCCATGCTTCTTGATTATCTTGTGCCCCTTTGCTATGAAGACGTATTGTTGGGATGTTGAGCTTGATAGGCTGCAAAGCCTCTTGACCATAAACCAAGTGAAATTGCGTGAACTCTATGGCTTCCCTATATGTGGTCGATACGCCCACAAGGCACTATCCAAAAAGTCATCCCACAAGTTTGTCTTATTTTTCCATCTTCCAAATGATGCCTGCAATGACACCATTAGCCTTCTCCACCATACCATTTGACTATGGGTAGTAGGGTGTGCTATGACGATGTAGAATGTGAAGCTCTTCACAAACTTTTGTGACTAAACCCTTCGTGAACCCTGGACCATTATAAGAAACAATCTCCAAAGGTGTGCCAAATCTGTAAGAAATATTAGTGTAGATAAACCTATTCACCGTTTTTCCATTTACCCTTGCCACACTTTGAGTCTCTACCCACCTATCTAGTAATGTATTCTACAACCACTAGAATGTAGAGTTTACCATTTTTTGTTCTAGGCAGAGGACCCATAGCATCAATGCCCCACTTTTCAAAGGGTCCATTTGCAAGCAAATTTTGCCTCAGACCATGCACCAACCTTCTATTTCCATTTACCTGACAGTTGTGACAACTTTTATACCAATGTTGGACATCCATATGCAAGCTTGGCCAAACATACCCCGCAAGCAAAATCTTCTTCACTGTTAAGTCTTGGGCAAAATGACCACCACATGCCTCCTCATGCAAACCTATTAGAATGGCTTGAATTTCCTCCATAGCTGGTACTATTCTGCACACTTGATCCTTTCCTCTTTGATAGAGGGAGCCTTCTAGGAAGAGATAGACACTTGCCTTCTTCATGAGTCTCCTCCTCTGCGCTTTTCTGAAATCTTGTGGAAACTCGCCCTCCAAAATGTAGCCAATAATGGGAGCCAATGACTCCAATCCCTAGTATCTCGGTTGCTTGAGAGTTGCTGGCACCATGATGACGTGCACTTCTTTCTCAACACATGTAACTGCTTGTTGTGCAAGTAAATCTGCTTCTTCATTTTGTTTCCTAGGAATATGATATAGTTGCACTTCTTCAAACTAATTAAACAACCTACAAATGGCATGAACTTTTGTCCTTAGGCTTTCATTCTTACATGCCTAAATGCCTAAAATGTGCTTCACAATGAGAAGTGCATCCCCCTTTACCATGAGACGTTGTATACCTTGGCCAATGCACATCTTGAAACCATGAAGTAGGGTGCCGTATTTTGCTTCATTGTTGCTAGTTGAAGCTGGTAGATTGACCTTCTCTTTCATGACCACCTCTCCACTTGGGTTCAGCAACACTAGGCCTCCCCCTGATTTATTGTGGCTCATCAAAAAGCTCCTTCAAAGATAAAGGTAAAAGCATTAGGAATACGTTTTGGTGGTGACAATGGTAGGGTATTTATTTTAGGCACCTTAATCTCCTTCTCATGTAGCCTATAAGTGAGAATCCCTTGCCAATTGTGCACGCAAACTATTTTCTACCTTGAGTATTGGAACTCTTGCAACTCCATAATCCACTTTGAGATCCTAGTACTAAGACTCATTTGTTTCCTTGGGTGTCATTTGAGATGACACCCAAGGAAACAAATTTACTGCAGTGAGAATTACAAAAGGTTTTGGTAGTAAGTAGGATCTAAACTTTCTCATCGCGACCATGAGAGAAAGCATCATCAGTTCTGATTTTGTGTAGACTTTCTTCAATGCATTCATGACCTTACTAGCAAAGTAGATGGGTTGCATCTGGGTACTATGGAGATCTTGTTGTAGCAAAACCACACCAATTGTTTCTTTCCCAACACTAGAGCTAACAAAGAATGTGTACTCCCAACAAGGCATGAGTGTTGGTAGCTCTAACAGAATGAATTTAATGTTACAAAAGTATTCTTCAAGATCATCAGACCATGCAGATTCTACTTGTTGTGTCAACTTTTGCAAAGGGTGAAGTAACTCTGAGGCTAAGTGAATGAAGCGTGACATATACTTCACCTTTTGAATGAATGAGATGACCTCCTTAAGACTCTTGGGTGATGGTAACTCAATAAGAGCCTTTGCCTTTGAAGGATCCACCTCGATGCCTTTGGAAGAAATCTTGTGACCAAGCAAGATCACTTTATCCTCACCTATGTGGCACTTGTCGGGGTTGAGTTGACTTCCCATGTCATATAGCTTCTTCAAGCCTTCTTCTACCTTCTACAGATGCAATGCTTAGAGCTATAGATACAATAGTCATCTATGAACACTCTAATAGACTTCCCAAAGAATTCTTAAAACACCATGTTCATGAACGGTTGAAATGTTGTTGGAGCATTTGTCAAACCAAACGTCATGACTCTAAAAGCATAAAAACCCCAAGGAGTGATGAAGGTTGTTTTCAATTGATTCTCCAATGCAATACCTATTGGAAAAAACCAGAGTAGCCATCACATATCGTGTACTTTTCTTTACCTGCTATCTCATTAAGAATCTTATCTTGAAATGGGAGGGGAAAGTGATCCCTTTTTGTTGCATCGTTGAGCGGTTGATAGTTGACACATACCCTCCACTTGCCATTCTTTTTTGGAGTGACACAACTAGAGAGACTCGTTCAAAATTCTCTATAGGGTAGATGCATCTTGTTGCTAGAAGCTTTCTCACCTCTTTGAGTAGTGCTTGCTCCTTGATGACTCCTAACCTCAGAGTTTTTGAGATTTATAGGTGGCCTTTGGCTTTAACTCAATCTTGTGTTGAATAGAATCTACTCCACGCACGTCGGTGTAGTCTTTAGCAAAAAGCTTAGGAAATTTCCTTAGCACAAATTTGAATTTCTCTCTTTCGTCCTTTGTAAGTGTTAAAGAAAACTTAATTTCTAACATTACTTCATCTTGCACATTTTGGTTCTCTTGAGGACCTACCTCTTCCAAGCCTTGACAAGAGGTCTCTTAGTTGCTTGGCTTAAACCTTACCCCCATAATGGAAGACTCCTCTTTGGTTATGCTGCCGCTACTTTCTTCTTCTGAAGTGCTATCGGTCCAGTCTTCCTCCATCTCACTTTGAGATGATTCTTCATGGAACTCCTCTTGACGTTTCTCCTTCATGTCAAAGACAACCTTATTATGATTGCCATTCCTGCAAATCAACTTTCGTCTTTCCCAATCCTGCAAAGCTCGCATTTTCATTAGCCATGGTCTTCCTAGGATAAAGGGATAGCCACTTCCCTTGGTCGACATAACATAAAAATCCACAGCCTTCTTGATGCCAAAGGCCTCCACAAAGACATTTCTACAAATGACTATTCACCTAGCCTTGCTATTGTTTGCCATTTTCACTTTGATTTTAGGTGTCTCATGGATGTGCATGCCTGGTCTTTGCATAAGTCCTTCTATCATGATGCAAATTTTTGCACCCCCATCCACTAGACCTTTCCTAACGAACCTTCCTTTGATGTAACAATCTAGCACATGTGTAACGAACCTTCCTTTGATGTAACAATCTAGCACATGTGTAATATCCTCATTCAGTTTAGTTTGTGCAATTTTTACAACAGGAACACTCTCTTGTACATTTCTCCTAGTACTAAGTGCCTTTGTTAAATCTCTCCTAACTTGTCGGCATAATGCAAGAAACCGAGGCCATGAGATATCAGGACCCTTACCTCTCATGTCTTCCAACAAGTTGTATGGAGCCATACCATGTCCAAGGGGGTATTCTTGGAGGTTAATAAAACTTTGAGTCTGCTTGGCTTCCTTTGTCTCCTTTGCCATCTTCTCTTGTCCTCCATGGTCACTTTGTGGCGTGACTCCTTCTTTCTCCTTACCTTTTCCATGGCCACGCATGATGCCTGTGTATTCAAATCATAATTACTTACCTCGATTATTTGAGCAATTTTACTTGCGTTTGCAAATGTTGATGGACCTTGGTGTTTTACCAGTGTACATATGTTGTGCCATAACCGTTGCCATACGAAATGTAACTTCATAACTTTTGAAATTTGCAAATCAATTTGTAACAAGATTTGTTTAAGACGAATAGCAAGTTGTAACTAGCACATGTTGTGATTGTTTGCAACTTTGTAACTGAGATTAGACACTTTTTGCTACATCTTCTTGTGAAAAAACTTTAATTGAATATTTTTTGAACATTTTCCAATTTTGTTTAACATAATCTTCTTGTTGAACATACCATGTAGCTGCCAATCCCTCTAGTATTGTACATACCTCGATGATTTTTTGTGAATTATCCCATTCATGGTAGGTAGCCATATTCTCAAAGTGATCTAACCATGATAACACATCTTCTATTTGCAACCTAGAGAAAGAATCGGTTGCACCCAAGTATTGTGATTGTGTTGTTTATTGCCAAGAATGTTGAGTTTGTTGATTCTCCATTAATGTCATCAACATTTGATTGATGTGTTGAAGTTATTGAGATAGATTCTACACTAGATTGTTACTTGTTACAGTTGAGGTTGAAGGTGCGACGTCCATGAACTCCGTAGGAAACTTGATAGTCATTTTAATAATTTAAACAAAAATATGTGATCATGAATTTCTCTTTACCAATGTGACTTGTTCTGGACTTACCTTGCTGTATCTTCCAATTCAGATCCACCAGGGAAGGATCTCTAGCCCACCGTCATTATCACCAATAACTCTCTCATGTGAAATACCTCAAAGAGCTTCACACTTTTAATATGATCACGCAGAGACAGAGCAAGAGAGTTAAGTAGGAGGTGTGATGCTTCTTGATTATGTTGAACAAAAGTTCAATTACAATCTTAGGTAGAAGATAAAGAGGATGAGTGTAGGAAGAGGGGTGCGAGTGTGAGAGAGGCGAGTTTGATGAAGTTGTGTGGATAATGGTATGCTGTGGCTTATAGGCTGCTACTTGTTGCACACAATGATGGCACTTTTATGACCTCCATGGAGATGCAAAGTGTTACATCTGGTTGAGCTTGCAGCAGATAGGAAGGGGCACCTTTGGTGGCACTAATTAGGCAGCCGCATTGGCGTCCGTACGTCAGACACATGTCAGTACACTTGTGTTGGGTTTTATACTATATAGCCTTCTTGTGTTTTAGGGGTTTTTCCAAAACTTGTTTAGAATAACACCTTTGGGTTTCCATTTTTGGCGTCGTGAAAAATTTCAATGGTTACATATCTACAAATGTTCCTAGAGAACTACGGACTTGAAATTCTTTGCCTAATGCTTAAAAGTACATAGCAAAACAAAACAATTTTCCCCTTAATGATTTTTTCTTGTTGTAATTAATAAGGTTTATGATTTTTGTTTTAAATAGTAATAACTTAGACAAAATAAAATAACAGAAGGGTGAGCCAAAATGGCAACCCATGTAATACAAAGGGCTATGACCCAATGCATACAATGCATTTGCTGTCACGTCTCTATGTGCCTCGTCTTCTCTATTCTCTTGTCTTGATGCACATAGCACTTTTCTAGATGGTATCAATTGCCATCATAAGTTGAGAACCCACTCAGGCACTTCTTTGTCACACATACGAGCCAACTTACAATAGTATTGTACGCTTTGCTTGCAGGTCCGAAACGGTAAAAAAAATATGGCACAATCAAGCAGGTCATATAAAGTGGACAAATTAAAATGACTAGAATTATCAGCACTGAAGGATGACAATGTTGATCATCTTGGAGAATCAAGACCTTCTCAAAGTTGTTAACGGCACATCGTAGTGCCCACATCAAGACAACCCTGAAACTTCCATTAACACGCAGGAGATTGCTGATTAAAATTCCTTGACCTAAGTGCAAGGGTGAAATTACTCCTCCATATGGAGGACGCACAAAAGAAGGCCATGAGAACTTTGACCACGGCCCGTGATATATGGCTACGGCTTGAGCCAACATTTGAGCATAAGGATGTTGCCAACCAGATCCTCAGCCTTAAAAGGTTGGTAAATACTAATTTTACAAATGACGAAAACATTCCAAAATCAATAGAGTCTTGACGTTGTTGGGAAACAAGCAAACTGGAACACCTCTATAGCGATGTCACCCAAGAGCGTTTAAAGAGAACTACAATACACCAAAAGCTTTGCAAAATCCCTTTGAAACACCACAAGCCCAATAGGAGTAGACCCTTGGGAATTTACTAGCCGTCGCCCACCCAAGAGACTATGTCACATAGGAGCAAAACCCTGCCAAAGCATGGATTTACAGCACACGCCGACCAATGCATATGAAGACAAGAGCCTCTCCTTTCACAATTTAACATCACAAACCCACAACTTCAACATCAATTCCAAAATTCATAGATACATGCCCTCCGAATCTGTCTACACACAATTTGCCACTAGGCTGCCATAGCCATAACCCTACAGAGAACTAGTCGTAACCTGAAGAGCACAACTCCAATTGGGGCACTTTAAAGCTTGAAAAAAAGATTGAAAAATGACTGGCGAGAAATTTGAAGATGACCAAAATTGATTCCATACGCCTCCATGAGAAAAATTGACACGAACAAAAAGCTGTCCCAGCATGACTACACGTAGAGAAGGCTAGTCGGGGCAAAAAACTGCATCCAAAAGCATCAAGAAGCCACAACGACCCAAAACCTGCAAATTTCTGATGTTTGGCTGAACTTTTTTAAGTTTGTACATGAGTTTTAGTTATATACAAGGCTAACTTCAAAAAACTCACTCACGGGCACTTACAGTAGCCCGACAGCTGTCACTAGAATAGCGACTTGCAGTGCATGTACATGTGCTTGCTAAAGCAAGCTAAAAAACCCACAAAAAGAAATCCCACATGCACTTTTGACAACGGGTGTCATGTCCGTATGTATAAATTTACAAAAAACGGGGTGTCAGAAATGCGCCCAACATAGTTTGCCACACCCCAGGCTGCTAGATCATTGATGATCAGCAGCACAAAAGAGATCCTGTAAACCACATGAGAGAGTCTTCAACTCATCTTCATCATTAACCACATGATCAGAAAATTCTTCAAAAGAAGGCTCATCCTCAATCATAGTCATCAACCTTGCAATATACTTCTTCAACCTGTAGCCATTCACATGTGCTTTATGCGGGGTACCATCCAAGTCAGCAAACTGATATGTGCCATTCGGAAACCTGTTTAAGACGAAGAAAGGACCTTGCCACTTGATTTGAAATTTCTTTTGAAAAGTGCTATCAAGCTTACTATTGTAACGAAGCACCATGTCACCCTTCTTGATGTCCTTGTTCTTTACCTTCTCATTTGCCTTTGCTTGACTCATCTTCAAGACCTGCTCATAATGCTCAAAAGCTAACACCCTATCCAATTGTACACATTGAAAATATAAAAGTCTTTCCTTGAATGCATCCTTGGTCTCTTCTTCAAGCTTTAGCATCATCTTCAAGGATGGTATCTCCACCTCAATAGGAAGTAAAGCCTCTTTGCCAAAACCTAGATGGAAGGGAGAAAAACCAGTACCTGATTTGATGGCAGTTCTATAAGCCCATAGAGCACAAGGTAGCTCTAAATCCCAAGTCTTCACATTGTTTCTTGTCATCTTTGTAAGCATCCTTATGAGCTCTCCATTAAACCTTTCATTCATGCCATTGCATTGGGGATAATATGGAGTAGTAAACCTGCGGTGCACATGAAGCTTTTCACATAGATAATCCACCAACTCTCCCCTGAAACCTAGACCCTTGTCAGAAAGTAACTCCAATGGCATGCCAAATTTGCAGCAAATATCTTCATATATAAATAAGGAAACATCTTTACTCGTGATGTGCTTAACAGATTTGGCTTCGGCCCACCTGGATAGATAGTCAACAGCAGTAAGTATGTAACATTTGCCTCTAGCTGTCATATGTAGAGGACCTATTGCATCAATACCCCACTTCTCAAACACATCATAAGCCACAATGGCGCCTCTAATTTCTGATTTGAGAACCCTATTTTCCATGCTTTGACACTCTTTACAAGACTTGCACCAATGATGAACATCACGTTGAACACTTGGCCACACATAACCCTCCTGCAAGAATTTATGCAAAGTGATCTTTGCAGCAAAGTGACCACCACAAGAACCCTCATGATTCTCCTCTAAAATTTTGTAAATTTCCTCTTTCCAAGGCACTTTTCTCATCACAAGATCAGCCCCCTTCATATACAAGGCATCACCAAGTAGCACATACCTTTTGGCACGACGTAGGAAGGCGTACTTTTTTGGCTTTTCCAACTCTGATGGAAGCATACCTGTTTGTAAAAACTCTTCCTCCTTCTCTAAAGATTCCCTTCCCAAATAAAGAGGAGAATCAGCCCTTATCACATACAATTGCCCAATTGAAGCTTGCGCTGCACCATGTGCTTCTTCATTTTGAGACCTGTCCACATGCCTTAAACTCCAAGCTTCAAAATGCTTAAGCAGATTCTTCACTTGAAAACACATATTTTTCAGCCTTGGATTCTTACTTTGCCACACCCAAGTACTTGCTTCACCACCAAAACAGCATCACCTCTTACCCTCACACGACGGATGCAAAGCTCAAGGCAAAGGTTGAGACCTTTCTCCAAAGTAGCACACTCAGCTTCATTGTTGCTTTGTGCTGTAAGCTTCAAACTCCTTTTAGTTACAAAAGCACCTTGAGGATCATAAACTACCACACCTCCTGAAGCTTCACCATGCGCTTTCCTGTAAGAGCCATCAAAAAACAATAGATAGGCATTGTCTATGTCAGGAGCTTCCATGTGTTGCTTCTTCACTGCATCCTCCTTAAGAAGAAGAGGGATTTCCTTATAGGTAAGCAAATCAGCCAATGTAGCCCTTGTACTCTCCTCAATAAGAAAAGAGAATTGGAATTCCTGTAGCTCCACAATCCACTTCATGAGCCTCTTTGACAAAGTAGGGCTATTCACCAATTGAGGTAGAAGAGTGTAGCTAGTGAGGAATGTGAATGGTTTAGGGAGAAGGTAGTGCCTGAACCTTCTACATGCATAAATCACACTCACCATAATGAGCTCCGCCTCAGTATAGCCTCTCTCCACCTCTAGCTTCACCCTGCTAGCACAATAGATAGGCTTCATGTAGTGGGAATTGTTACCTCGTTGAAAAAGCATAGCTCCAATAGCATCCTCACCTACTGATGGATTCACATAAAACTCCTTATCCCAATTAGGAGCTTGCATAGCAGAAAGAGAACCAAGAACCTCTTTGATACCTTGAAAAACCTCTTCACATTCATTTGTCCATCGTAGAGGATCCAACCTTGCTACTTGTTGTAGAGGATAAAGAAGTTGAGAGGACAAAGGAATGAACCTTGCCATATACTTCACCTGTTGAATAAAAGTAGAAAGTTGCTGTGTATCTTTAGGTGATGGGAGGAGCACCAAAGCCTTCACTTTGTCAGGATCCGCTTCAATCCCATTCTCTGAGATCATATGCCCCAAAAACTTCACTCTTGGTTGAGCAAGATGACATTTCTTTGGGTTGAGTTGACCTCCACTTTCATCATATTGCTTCAATGCCATCCCAAGCTTTGCACAATGATCCTTTCTAGAGCTATAAACACAAAAGTCATCAATAAGATCCTTCACAAACTTGCCAAGAAAGGGAGAGAACACCTTATTGACGCGCTTTTGATACCACGCACAGCCATTCATAAGACCAAAAGGAAGTACACAATAACAAAAGCATCCCCATGGCGTGATAAATGTGGTCTTCTTTCGATCTTCCAAAGCCAAGGTGAGCTGAAAATATCCAGAGAATCCATCACATACGCTATACCTCTCATGCCCTGCAATAGAATCAAGTATGTCATCTATGAAAGAAAGAGGGTATGGATCCCTCTTCATGGCTGCGTTTAGAGGCTTAAAATCAACACATATCCTCCACTTTCCATCCTTCTTGGGTGTGACAACAACAGGACTCACCCATTCTGCAGTGCTCACAGGACATATGAAACCTGCTTCAAGAAGCTTGTCTACCTCTTCCTTTAAAGCATTAAGTTGCCCCTGTCCCATTCTCCTTAGCTTTTGGCGTACGGGCTGAGCTCTTTCCTTGATTGGAATGTGGATTTAATCTCCCTTAAAGCCTCTAATTTCCTCATAATAAGTGATGAATAAATGGGAAAATTGTTGTATCATATGTAGGTACTCACCCTTCTCATGACTAGTCAAGTCGGAAGACAACATACCTTGTATCAGCTCCTGTTTGACATTAGGTTGAACTTTGGGTTGCATCAGCTCTTCAATTTGCTCATAAGGACCAGAGATATCCTCATTCTCCATAAGGCCAAGAAATCTTTGTTTCTCATCATGCTCTTCTTCAAGAAACAAGGAGGAAACATCTAGATCACTATCGCTACTATCTTCCACTTCACTGCCCTCATCCCCATTGTCTTCTTCTTCACTTGAGTACTCTTCTTCATCACTTTTCTCATCAAAATCAGCATCCAAAGATTGCTTGCTAGCCATGTCAAACCTCTTCTTATCACCCCTTCTATTGTAGAGAGTGATGATACCATGTCCCCAATCCTGTATAGCTTTGGTTGTTTGTGACCATGGTCTTCCAAGGATGAGAGGGAAAGCACCAATACCCACGGGCATAACATGGAAATTGACCAGCACTTTAACATCAAATACATCCAACTCCAAGTCCTTTACAACTCCCAAGCACCTCACCCTTGATTGGTTGGCAAGCTTTATGCGAAAACCTGAATTCTTCACCATGTTGAGTCCCAAATTTGATACACAAGCTTGAGTAATAACGCATACCTGTGCACCTCCATGAATATAAGCCTCTCCAATGCACTTTCTCTTATGCCATGCATCCATAGTAGGGCATATATCAGGTAGCTCATTCAAAGATAGGACTCTCACTGACCCCCTTGTAGGCTCCTTCTTGATGGGATTGACTACGTGCTTCCATTGCCTCTTTAACTTGGGACACATCTCCATGAGTTGCCCAAAGGTAACATCAGCCTTTATACCCACCAAATCAGCCCTTAAACTATAATTTGGTTGCCCTTCTCCCAAAGGAAAGTCGGATGCATTGTAATGTTTCCTGGGCTTTCTCTTCTTCTTCTCTTTACCTGTACCTATTTCAACCTGTTTCCCTCTTTTATGGCTGGGACTTGCATCACTCATGTCATGATCTCTTGTAACCCTCTTACCTACAGGCATGACCATAGCTCCCAAATCATCCTCTTTCTTCTCCAAACGGATTATGCTTACCACTTTTGTTTTGACCTTCTCTTCTGATGTCAATCCACTTGGTCCTGCTTCCCCTTTAATCTCAATACCATAATCTTGAGCTCGAGAAGGAATTTGTGGAGGAAGAGGAAACATGTCGCCACCCATTCTCTTTGGCTTGTCACATTGAGGGCTTTTATGACCCCATTCACCACAATTGTAGCATTGAAACATATCCCCTCCACCAGCCATGCCTCTTCCTCTACCACCTGTATAACCCTCATTGCTTCCATAACCACGTCCATATCCATAACTTTGACCTCTTCCACCTCCCATCATATGCACACTAAGATTCTTCATAAGACCTACAACCTCTTGCATCTCCTTGCGAAAGGAATTCACATCATGAGAAGCTTGTTGATCATAACCTGGCTCCCTGATGAGGACCCTTGGTTGCTCTACCGCTTTCACTTCAAGCTTTGGCTCCACATTGATTCCAAGTTGATGAAGACGCTCTGCTTTCCACTCTTTATTCTTTGCAATTTCAAGTGCCTCCTCAAAGGTCCTTGGCTGCTTAAGCTCTACCTTCAAGCGTAGGTTACTCCTCAAGGTTGCAAGAAACCTGTCCTTCTTCAACATGGCTGGAGGAACTTCAGCCCCCAAAGATGTACACCACTTTGCCCATAACGCATTGAATGCCTTGACAAAGTCTTCTATGGTTTGGCCTTCATCTTGTACTAAGCCTTGAATAGACTGCCATACCTTTTGTGGGTCTTCCACCTGTTGAAAGTGTGTAAGAAAAGCATGCCTTACCATTTCATAAGTCATAACTTGAGGAGGTTGGGCTGATTGTAGATCCTTTTCGTAGCCTTCCAACCATTCCCTAGAATCTCCCTTCAAACAGAAGTAGAAGATTTGTAGCACCAACGCTGGGTCTTGCTTGTCAGCAAGAAGGCAAGCAAACTCCATTCTCTCAATGAAAGCTTTGGAACTTTCATTTGATTTCCCACTAAACTCTGGAAAATTAAACGCCATGTCTTCAAAACCTGTAAACTGAAGGTAACTTGAAGCGATTCCTCGGTGGCGGGCACCAAAACACTGTTGGGAAACAAGCAAACTGAAACACCTCTATAGCGATGTCACCCAAGAGAGTTTAAAGAGAACTACAATACACCAAAAGCTTTGAAAAATCTCTTTGAAACACCACAAGCCCAATAGGAGTAGACCCTTGGGAATTTACTAGCCGTCGCCCACCCAAGAGACTATGTCACATAGGAGCAAAATCCTGCCAAAGCATGGATTTACAGCACACGCCGATCAATTCATATGAAGACAAGAGCCTCTCCTTTCACAATTGAACATCACAAACCCACAAATTCAACATCAATTCCACAATTCATAGATACATGCCCTCCGAATCTGTCTACACACAATTTGCCACTAGGCTGCCATAGCCATAACCCTACAGAGAACTAGTCGTAACCTGAAGAGCACAACTCCAATTGGGGCACTTTAAAGCTTGAAAAAAATATTGAAAAATGACTGGCGAGAAATTTGAAGATGACCAAAATTGATTCCATACGCCTCCATGAGAAAAATTGACACGAACAAAAAGCTGTCCCAGCACGACTACACGTAGAGAAGGCTAGTCGGGGCAAAAAACTGCATCCAAAAGCATCAAGAAGCCACAACGACCCAAAACCTGCAAATTTCTGATGTTTGGCTGAACTTTTTTAAGTTTGTACATGAGTTTTAGTTATATACAAGGCTCACTTCAAAAAACTCACTCGCGGGCACTTACAGTAGCCCGACAGCTGTCACTAGACTAGCGACTTGCAGTGCATGTACATGTGCTTGCTAAAGCAAGCTAAAAAACCCACAAAAAGAAATCCCACACGCCCTTTTGACATCGGGCGTCATGTCCGTATGTACAAATTTACAAAAAACGGGGTGTCAGAAATGTGCCCAACAACATCTTCTACTGGATGAGACCCTCATCTCTGGAGTGGATCTCTCCTTGAGGGTCCAAGCAATGCTCTTATTGGTTGCACTACCATTATCATGATAACCCTCCATTACCACAAATTTTGTTACATATCTCACCATCCCAACACTTTTCCATGCAATCCTTCAAGAAGACACACTCCTCACCACCGTAACAACATCCTCAAATATCCCCACTATGGCCATGTTTGATCACACATCTTGAAAACAAACTTACGAATCCCATATTTGCTAGCAAAGCAAAGGCTTTTGCCAATAAAATTGTCTTCAATCGTTCACCAACAACAATTACAATAGAATACCAGGTTTTGAACGAACAAGCCATATTACAAGATATGTGATATCCATGGCCACAAGATAGGTGATTGATGGCATAAGAACAAGGGAACTGGAAAGGAGTCAAAACCGTGCAAATTATGCTTCTAAATCTGGATCCGATTCACCCCATTTTAATAGCCCATGCAACTAAAAACCTGATTCTTCATATGTCCATATAAGATCCTTATACCAATAGACATATAATGGTGAAGTAGCTATCCCCATCATTTTTGTTTGTAGAAATTTAAGAAGATGCTATTGTTGGTACAACCAAAGTGTGTCAACCATAGAAGATGGCATGGGAAGATATGTGCAGGCTAGCAGAAGCATGGCAAAGGGCTAGAGAAGCTAGAAAAATCATGGGCTGATAGGTAGGAGCAGAGATGTATGACTGATGCGGTTTATAGGCCAAGAAAGGCTCCATAAGGGGTTAATTTGGGGAGCAGGTGAAGGAGGTGCATGATGCAGATTTTGGGTTCAAGAATGTAGAGCTTGAAGTGTTGAAGGAGCAGGTCTAGACGGCTCATCAAACAGAGATATGGAGCCCAAGTTATTAAAGGTTGAATGTTCAATGTGCTGCGGATTCTTGCCGGACAGACCAGCTAGGGACAGGTGGCCCAAGTGGATGACTGGGTATAGGCACATAGTGCTCAATTTATGGAGCCTATCCGTCTTTTCAGATTGCAAATCGGAGCTACAGATTGCAGTTTATGGCCAATTGAAGTTTTGTCGGCGGTTGGTTGGTGCCCACCTGGCCGCATGGGGAGTCATGCCATCTGGAATTTTTTGGACCGCAACAAAGTTCGAGAAGGTTTTATGTGGTGTATGGAGCTAACAAGAGTTGATTGCACGTCAAATGGAGCCCGGAGCAGAAAGTTACACCAGTTGGAAAGATCGGGTGCATTTGTTCGAGATTGATTGCAGATGACTTTCTCGGTTTTTGCCGCCTCGATTCGGGGGTCTCGGGGAATTTTGAAGTGTGGAAAAGATGGATGAGTGTGGAGCCAATCATGTGAGCTTGCGGTCGGGTTTTACGGCTTGATAATCGGATCGATGGGGGTAACTGACAGTGCAAATTGAGGAAGCAAAAATGGTTTTTTTGAAGCTTTTTGGGGAATTTAATGAGGCTTGGGAAGGCCATGGAGCCAATGGGCACCACGTGGCACTCATTAATCCCACATGCAAGGAGTAGAGCTGGGCTGGCAAGGTATATATCCTATAGCGTGAGGTCACTTGAGGTACATGAGGCGAGGGGAGCTTTTCCTTGAGCATAGCGATGGCGGGTCCTCGCGGCTCTGTGTTGGCGGTGCCAGTGTGGCGCATGGCGGTGTTGTTGGAAGGTTGTGGTGGTGCCGCATTGGCTGTAGTCGATGGTCGGTGGTGTTGCTATCGTGGCCATCGGTGGTGATGATGTGGTAGCCCTTAAGGGATTAGTCCCGCAGGCCCAAGGCTGCCAAAATATTTTGAAGGTAAAGGGGTACCCCCCCCCATTGCGATGTTGCTATTGCTCAACAAGGGGAGGGTCCGGTGGGACAGATGACAGAAGAGAGGGAGAGAGAGTCCCAAATTGGGTGAAAGCATGGTTTGATGGTACAAAAAAAGGACCTATTTTGCTTCTACCTGGTTGGTACTTCTACATATGTCCACACTTTGGAGGGAACCTTTTTTTTCATCTATGTTAAAGAATGGTAGGAGGGAAATTTGTATGATTTAAGCTTTTCGTGAAAGAAAACGTGGGTGGGGCAATAAGTAATGTGAGTGGTGTTTTGAAACCGTGCCAAAAGTCCCATCACAATACCATGCGTTTGTGACTGGCGTAGTTGCTCAACGCATTTTCCAGCTTCCGCCTTGCTCTCTTACTACAGCGCCTTCTGCAAACCACTACAGTTGCAGGTAACAAGCTCCCCGGCTACTCACAATCAGGAAGATGAGGATGCCAGCGACGAGAAAAATCAGCAGCTAAAGCGTCACCTGACAATGGGAAGAAGAAGAAGAGGACAATGGATGCAAAATCCCCTCGGAACATCGACACCCCAAATACGAGGGCTAGCAAGGGGGCCTCCTTCGTGGAGAGGGAGAAACCTGCTGTGTCTGTGGAGACTTCATTTAAGCCTGGGCCTCTTTTTGCCGATGATGAGACTCCACGGTCATCTACATGTACTACTACCTACACCCAAGAAGGCAGAATTTCAATAGAGGGGGGAGACAGAATCAGATCTCTCCGCCAAGAGTAAGGCAGCCAGGACCAATCCCAGCAATCCAAATCCTGCGACCACCTATACAACAGCAACCACCACCCTAACCTCTCATTCCGCCACTACCCCCACCACCTGCGATGAACCAAGCGGTGAGTGTCATTAGCTTAGAGGCTAAAGGGAAGGTGAAGGTAGAAGAGTCAGCTCGAGAGAAGCACAAAGGAAAAGCGAAGGTAGAAGAAGTGGATGCTATGGGAGTGAAGCGTGCGAGGCAAGAGGAGGCATCTCAAAAAGAAGAGAAGATGAAAGGGAAAGCCGAGTCTAGCAAGCAAGCAGCTAAACTGCGGCGAAAGATAGACATTGTAGACTTCTCACTAGGTGAGGAAGCACAACCCTATGATTTAGTTCAGGATGTGTTAATGCAGGGCCTGAAGATAACTTGGCCCCAATTACTCCACCTTGCACCCAGAATGAGGAGGCAATGGACGAAAATGGTAAGTACCAGGACATCAAAACCACGGATAGCTAGGGCTATCTCTGGGAGGGATCTTGATGACATCTTGCCAACCATGGACGCTCACATCAAAGGGCAGCGGATTTCAAACGTCTACATAGATGGTGGCACGCAAATATGCGTCATGAGTGAGAAGATGATGCACCACCTAGGTCTAGAGGTAAGTAGGCCGACACCCTGCCGAGCCAAGATGGCAAACAATGTAAGAGTGAAATGCGTAGGCATTGTAAATGCGGTCAAAGTAAAAGCATTCAATACGGAAGTGGAAGTAGACATCTTCGTCACGCCACACAAAGGGGAGGGCTACCCCATCATTCTTGGAAGGCCTTGGCTTATGGCCATGGAAGCCAAACAAGACTGGAGCACCGGGATGATCCAAATGAAGGATGCTAAAGGGAAGTCCATATTCTACGACATGAGGACTAGAAAGCAACCGAGAAGACGAGTCCACCAGTGACTCCTCGTCTACCTCAGGAGAAGACACAACCACCACCGACGGGAGTGACAATAGTATCGAAGTAATGGGGGTCATTCTTAAAGACCCAAACAGATTAACACAATCTGAAGCAACCTCAGCAAACCAAGAGGGACCATCAGGTAAGTAGTCATTGGAGGATGCAGGTAAGTACAAAAAATTCTCTCAAATGAGTTAACCAATGAAGAAAGGAAGGAGTATGTCTCCATGTTAGGCAACTTCACTACTTTGTTCATTGATGGCTATGATAAGATCACAGGAATTATAGTAGTGCAACACCACATAAAGCTCAAGGAAGGCAGTAAAACCGTAGTACAGAAGCTCAGAAGACTTGGAGTAATCCAACAAGAGGCATTGCTTAAAGAATTAAGGAGTTTGCTACAAGCAGGTTTCATCTACCCTGTCGAAGACTCAAAATGGGTCTCCCCAGTAGTAGTCACACCAAAAAAAAAGGGAAATGGAGAGTCTGTGTGGATTATAAACCTCTCAATGCAGCCACGAAGAGGGACCATTTTCCCCTCCCATTCCAGGATGAAATACTCAATGAAGTGGCAGGTCACAAACGCTACACAATATGCAATGGCTACTTAGGATACTTCCAGATTAGCATTGCGGAGGAGGATCAGAAGAAGACAACCTTCATCACACCTTGGGGATGTTTTGCTTACAGAGTGATGCCATTTGGCCTCACCAACGCCCCAGCCACATTTCAACGCTATGTGACATTTGTTTTCCAACCCTACTTTGGAACATCAATACGGGTTTTCATAGATGATTTTTGCATCTATAGCTCACGAGACCTTCATCTAAGCAAAGTCTATGACGGCTTAACCAGGCTACAAACCCTGGGTGGCCAACTCAACGTGGACAAATTTCACATTGGTGAGAGCAAGGTCACTCTCCTTGGTCATGTAATTTCAGCAAAAGGAATCGAGGCTGACCCTAGCAAAATTCAAGCTCTGGTATCTTTATCATCTCCCACCACCGCCAAGCAGTTGGTTTCTTTCCTTCAAAAGGTAAGATATTTAAGCAGGTTCATTCACATGCTATCTCAAGTGGTCCTTCCCCTACAGCAACTCACCCAAAGGGATGTTTTCTCATGGAGTCAAGAGAATGAGCAGCAGTTTACTGAGGTAAAGCAAGTCCTATCTAAGATTCCCACTATTTCACCTCCTAAGTGGGACGAGCCATTCTATGTGAACCCTAGTGTGGGAAATGATACTCTGGGAGCGGAGCAGTGCTAATGCAAAAGGATCCCAAAAATTCTTTCATGCGCCCTATTTACTTCTCTAGTCGAGTAATGACCCCATAAGAAAAGGGATTCACTGAAGTAGAACACATAGTTCTGGCACTAATGTTTGCTACCATGAAATTCCGCTCCTATCTCTTGCCTAGACCATTTGTAATCTTGAAAATGGAAGAGGTTTTCCCATATGTAAAGCGACACATGGATGCCTCATCTAGGATCTCAAAGTGGTTAATTAGACTACAAGAGTTTGATTACACCATACAAGTAGAAAACTCCACCAGGGCTAGTCTAGCAGGAATTCTCACTCATCGCCACTACGAGAAGAAGCTGAAGGTCAACACGGAAGCAAAGGAAGGAATACCAGATAAAGAGAGCCCTAAGCTAGGGAGAGCTCACTCTCTTTTCTTTGACGGAGCATACAAGAGAACAATGGATCAGTCTGCAGCAGGCATGGTCATTTTCAATGAACAACATGAAAGAGTATTCTCCATGGGGCAGTCATTACACTCCCACTCTAATAATGAGGCAGAGTATGCAGCCCTAATCCTTGGGCTGGAACAATGTATTTCACAAAAAATTCAGCGCTTGAATGTGTTCGGCGACGCTTTGCTTTTGATTAGGCAGATAAATGGCACCTGGGAGTGCAAAAATCAAGTTTTACTTGGTCAACTCCGCCAAGTTAAGGACCTTCTGAAGAAGTTTGAAGCAGTAAAACTCTTCCATATTCCCACAGCAAAAAATCAGGAGGCAGATGCACTAGCTAAAGAAAGAATACAAGATGTTACCATAGGAGCAATCAAATTAAAACTACCCCTCTTCCAAGGCACTGACGCTATGCCTGATATCATCAGCTTTCTAAATACAGGGGAATGTCCAACAGGACACACTAAAGGCCAAAAACAATGGCTGGTAAGGAAGGCTACTAGGTACCGCCTTATAGACGACCACTTGTATTGTAAGGGCAACGATCAAATTCTTAGGCGGGTGCCAACCTCCAGTGAAATCACAGAGGTAATTTCAAGCCGCCATGACGGCGTTTGCGGTAGTCATTTTGCTCTAGATATCACTAGTAGGAAGTGTACACCATTGGTGTAAAACATGTAGGGCTTGTCAAGTGGCCAGTGATCGTACGCTAACCTACGAGCCACAAAACCCTATCATTTCATATGGTCCATTTGAGAAATGGGGAATAGATGCAATTGGTCCCTTACCAAGGGACCAATCAGGTAAACTGTACATCATAGTGGGTGTAGACTACATGAAGCGATGGGCAGAAGCAACGGCCACCACCCGCATTACAGCCCAAGAGGTGGCAAAGTTCATTTTTGAGCATATCGTTTGCCGTTTTGGCACTCCTCTTGAGATAATATCAGATAGAGGACTAGGATTCAGAGGTGATGTGGTAGGAGAATTGATGAAGAAGTTAGGCATCACACGTCGGCATTCCACACCATACTATCCACAATGCAATGGTCTGGTAGAGAAGGTAAATGGAATGATTTGCAAGATCATCAGAAAATAGGTGAACAACCATACAGGAGATTGGGATAAACATCTCATGGTAGCTCTTTGGTCCTACAGAACAACATTCCGAACATTACTAGGTTTCACCCCATTTCCATCTAGTTTATGGGAAGGAGGCAATTCTACCCATTGAGGTACAAATAGCCAGCTTACGAGTCTTGGCCAGCCAGACCCACCGTCCAATCGTAAACCTTCGAAACCACATCTTGGATCTAGAGAGACTCCAACTGGATAGGGAAGAAGCAATCAATCACTATGCAGCACAGGCAGAACGACGTCGACTCACTTTCAATCAAGGGCTTAAAGAGAAAGGACTGGAAAAAGGCATGCTAGTGCTGCGATACGACAACAGATTTGATACCAGGAAGGATAAGAAATTTCAACCTAGATGGGAAGGGCCATTCATCACCAAGAAGCGCTACGACAACGGCAGCTATAAGCTGATGGAAGTAGATGGGAGAATTCACAAGACTAGAGTCAATGGATGGAGACTGAAGAGGTATTTTCTTAGGTTTGACCCAGAATTCGTGCTAGACATTCCAGAAGAGGGAGAACCCTCTAACTCTACAACTGAAGAAACTGAAGAAGGGCTAGAAGCATGAATGCCTCTAGCCAAAAGAGAGAGGGCTAATGATAGCCGACTTTCGGAAATCGTAGAAAAAAAGAAAAAAAACTCATTTCACACCCCCCCCCCCCCCCCCCCCCCCCACTCTCAGTACCCCCCCAGCGTAACTTATTTTTCCCCCCTCCCGCCCTACGGGCATCAGATAAAACCCTCGCACTCTCTCCCCCCCATTTTCCCTACATACCCCCTTCTGTCTCTCTCTCTCCCGATTTACCCTCCCCGGCTAGGCAGAAACTCAAAGAAGGAACCCCCAACCCCTCTCTCGTGCTCCCTCGGTGTGAACCGCTTGAGAAACCCCCCCCCCCCCCCCCCCCCCCCCCTTCACTCTTACACTCACCCTATCCCCTCTCCCATTACCCTCTACCCTCATTTCCCCCCCCCCTCTCTTTGGCCCGCCAATATTCCCTCCCCCGACCCCTCCTCCCTCTTCCCCTCACCGCTTGCCTCACCCTCCCTCGGCTCATTCACACCCCCCTCTTTGGCCCGCATATATATTCCCTTACACCCCCCCCATTGACTTATTTCCCCTTTGTCCTCAAAGCCCATGCAAGACAACACCACCCCCCCCCCCCCCCTTCTCTCACCCACATCTCTCGCATACCCCGCCATTCCCCCTCTCCCCTCACTCTCCCTCACACACTCTCTCTATCTCTTATCCCCTCACCCCTATCCCCTCCCCCTCTCCCTCATTCTCCCTCTCACGGCCACGCAAAGCTCTCTCTCTCTCTCTCTCTCTCTCTCTCTCTCTCTCTCTCTCTCTCTCTCTCTCTCTCTCTCTCTCTCTCTCATCCGGATACCGGAAGGCCACGCCAAAGCTCTCTCTCTCTCTCTCTCTCTCTCTCTCTCTCTCTCTCTCTCTCGCGGGTAGTGCTGCAGTCCCACACTCACACACACTCCCTCTCACTCACACACACACCCCACAACACCCCCCCCCCCCCCTCTCCTGTCTCTCCCCATGCGCTGTGCGCCACGCGCTGCATTTGATACACACATGCACACACACGCCATGCGGGCAGCATCAAATACGCCAACACAACACACACACACACACACACACACACACACACACACACACACACACACACACTCACCCACCCACACACACTCACACCCCCTATCCTACCCCCCCTCCCTTTCCGCCTTGCATAGAAGAGTAAGCCGCCGGCCATCCGCAGAAGAAAAAAAATTAAAAAAATTATATATATACATTATATATATATATATAGCCCCCCCTTCCCACGCACGCTTTCGCACACACATACCTATACAAAACACACACACACCCGCCTCATGCACAAATACATATACACACGTATATATGCACCGCACCGCAGTACGAAGGAAAAGGCTACGACATCAACAAACAAAAAGAAGAAGGATCCAAAGCACGCGCCGCCAACAACAAAAAATAGAAATGCGCCGAAGGCATGCCTCGGCCGACTCCGAAAAGAAGTACGCTCGACACCGACGCACCGGCAGCACGCCATTCGCCGACAACACGCAACCACGACGCCATCCCAGTAATGTTTAGGTTATTTTACCATTATCTTCAGTTTTCACCCGAGCCATTGTAAATTTCCATTTTGTAAATATCCTCTCTCTAGGTGATGGTGACAAAGGCCCACCTAGAGATTCCCATCTTTTAATAACCTTCCCAAAAACAAAGCAATGGTCAACCACACCGGGCCCACCACTTTCTTTGTCTCCCCGATTAAGATTACCGTAACCACACTGGGATTACCATAATCCAAGTAGCCAACACCTATAAATTGGCACTGAGAGGTCACTATCTGGGGGGGAAACTTATGTGGAACCAAGCATTGGGTAGAGTGTAGTAGGAGGGATTGACACCATCACCATCACGGGGAGGGGGTCTTGTGTGTTGGGTTTGCCTTGGAAATTTCACCATGCAAAGGGAACCATATCCACCTCTCGACTCCAATGGTCGATGCACACACGTATGCACGCTCTTGGCAATGAGTATTCACCGTCATTGAGTCGCCCTAGAGAACGCACCAAGTAGGTTGCACCATCTCCTCTCCCTACCTCTCTACCATCACGGCATGCCACCTTGTAAATATTGCAGAAATAACTCACCTCACACCCCCGAGGTTGTTTTCATCAATTGCAAGTATTCTCTCTCTCTCTCTCTCTCCTTTTCTCTCTCTCGGTGTGTAGGCTTGTGGTGTTCATATCACCGTGGGCTTTGCGTCCTAGCCGCTCAAAGCTAGGTGGTGCCCCCTGTTCTCTTTACCATGGCAGGCTCGAGGCGAGCCATTCGGCCCTCGGCGTTTTAGAGGCCGTCGGGGTTCGGGGTTCGCTTTGTGTCCGTCAAAAGCTCAAAAAAGTTGGGTAAACTTTCAGCACTAGCTCAAAATGAAAAAATTTAACTTTAGACCACGCTATGAGCTAGCATGTATTTAACTTTAGAGCACGCTATGAGCTAGCATATATATAACTTTTAATCCAAACAATTGGAATGGCTCTAATTAACCAAATTTTACAATACATTGCAATGATGAACCCTCCTTGGATCAATGAAAGCACACTCCTGCCCACACAACCCTTCAAAACAAGTCAATCATTAATGCTATACATTCATATGGCCAACACAAGATAAGCACTACAAATGTCATGTTCAATCACAAATTGTGCTAATGGGATCTCGTGATCTTTCAAATGAGCTTAGTGATTAGTGCTTTTGCAAGGATTTGCATTTATATGAAGCACAAAAAATGCACAAAATACCTCAACCAAACATGGATTCATGCCGATGTAGTTCTCACACTCGAGAAACTCTCATGCATTTCAACAAGAACTTGCCTTTTAGCGTAATGAGATTTTTTTTTAAAAAAAAAAGGACAAATAATGCTCGGTTGAAAATCTCAATGCAAAATTTTCATGTTGCAATTTAGGCATACACAATCAATACCCACATGCTCTTATGTAGGAAAAATTTCCAAACAAAGCAATAAAAGCGACGAAATTTCACGAATGCATACGTGGCTGATCACTCGTTCTCTTATGCATCGAGTTTGGCATCCATAACTGCATCAATATGACAAAAAATCCTCAAGTTTTAGCTCCATATGAAGGGTCAAAAGTTAATCAACCTCCATACCGCTTGCATTCTATTGATGGCCTTTTCCATCCCCATTGTTCTCTTTTCAAAACTCAATCATTTTAGTAGTGCACAGACTGTTATTTAAATGATAATAAGCACCACAAAATGCAAGAATGAACATAAGTTTGAAACTCGATCTCTTCCAAATCTATTGACAAGGACACAAATTGTCGAAGGAGGAGGGTGAGAACCCCTTTCAATTCCATAAAAAAAACAAAAAACTTTTTGTTTTATTTCACTTTTAAATTTTCTATTTTTGATGATGATGGCGGCACTGACGGGCTGCAATCAACTGATAACGACAAAATGATGAGGGTTCGATGAGGGGAGATGTGGACATGTCCAAGGCCTCACAAATTTTGTCCCTTCTGTGCATGGGAACATTGTCGTCTGAGATGGGGAAGAGAGAGAGGGGGAGAGAGATTTTGGAGCAGGGTGCAGGTGTGTGTGTGGGTAGTGTGTGTGTGTGTGTGTATGTGTGGATCCTTTGACTAGGCCACTGCGAGCAGTCGAACGTGTGTGTGGGTAGTGTGTGTGTGTGTGTGTGTGTGTGTGTGTGTGGATCCTTTGACTAGGCCACTGCAAGCAGTTGAACGTGAACCAAGCGAGTTAGCAGCACAAACTCAACAGATGGGGTATGTGCTGCCTTGCGAGTTGCTGCCAATCAAAGACAAGCAAGGTGAAGACGACAAGGTGGAAGAATCAGAGTTAATGGTGGCCAGCTCAACGCCTTTACAGGCCACATGTGTGTGTGTGTTTGTGATCGGTTTTTGCTGTCAGCATGGAACACGTCCAAGCTAAAGCAGGTAAGGTAGATGGCAGCGGGTAGTGTCTGTGTGAGTAGCACAAAATGGCCGGCAAGTGGGCAAGTTGCTAATGAGTGTGTGGTGTGTCGTTTTGCTAGCGCCAAGATTATGTGTGTGTGTGTGTGTGTGTGTGTGTGTGTTGTCTTGCATGAGCGCCAATCTAGGCCGAAAATGGTGTGTGTGTGTGAGATCAAAATCGGCGCATTAGAAGTAGCCAAAGACCTTTTTTTTCTCTTTTTTAAGCAACAAACCCATTTTTTCAAAGAAGAGCTCAGTCCGGTAGATAGATAGCAGGATATCGCATGCTTCTAAAAGGTGAAGGCACGATGTGGGTGTGTACATATTGGCTTCATAAACTTTGATTTTAAGCAAAATTTTAGCAATCCTCAATCGTAATGTCTCATGCACTCGGTTACCAAAGTCGCATTTTATGCATAATTCTTCATTCTATGTATGCAACCATAAGTCACAAAAATCCTCGATATTGAACTTGTTTGAATTCCTTTGGTCACTCGATCTTATTACAAGAAGTGCATACAAAGTAATTCCCCGGCAACGGCGCCAAATGTGGGGAGGTGTTGTAGCACGACCTAATCGCAACCCACACAAAATTATCAAATCCGTGGATCCGGCAACCCGGCTGGGGCATGGAAGCACGAGCATCGGATGAATGGAATAGAGGGTTCAAGAGATCACCTCTCCATTGCAAGTAGAGATTACCCATAGCAAGACTTATAACTCTAGACCTACTCTAATCATAATCAATTAATCTCCTACACACATCAAGCCTACCTCTTATAGAGTATGCGTACAATGAAATTGTACATACTTCTATAGGGAAAGTACCTTTTGAGGTTAAATAAGGAAGATCCAAAAGTCCCTTACTACTTAAAGTACATGGGAAGATGCCTTTAAGGAAAATGATTAGGTCTTGCTAAAGTTTCTCAAGCCTCATCTGAGGCATACTATGGGCAAGAGTCCTATGGACCACCAAGAGTATGATGCTAAACTAGCAAAAAGATACTATGGTCCTTTTTAAATTCTTAAGCCAATCAAGGAGATGGCTTATCAATTCAAGTTGCCCAACAATTGGCTCATGCACCATGTTTTCCATGAGAGCCTACGTAAGCCTTACAAAGGAGCTCCATAAAAAAAGCAATAGTTTCAGACCCTCCAAAAATCGACGATCAAGAAGAAGTACTTCAATTCGAGTCCATCCTATGACATGAAGACAAGGTATTAAGAAGCGGTAAGATTATCTGACCATATCTTATTAAGTTTAACAATTATCGTTTTAAAGATGCTGGATGGATGCAAAGAACATAGCTTAAGGACAATATAAACCTTGTTAATGCTTACAATGTTGCACTAGAGTAAGCATATGAAATGCAATTTAAATGAAAAATGTTTTTGTCTTATAAGACTAGTTCTCTTTTTATTGTGCACATATTTAAGTAGTATGCATGCTTAGAATCATGTTTGTGGTGATGACCCAAACACCAAGTAGAACTTGTCACTCTACTTTGGAAGTATGATATGGACTAAAGAGCAGACATGCTTGCGGCAGCTACCTCTCCCAAGCACCAAATGGACTAGTCATCCATCTTGGAATGATGTTGTAGGGTAAAAAGGGATCCTCTACCCGCTAAGAAACATGGACTAATGACTAGGCTTTATCTTCTCTACCTCATAGTCGAGGATGACTATGATTTCAAGAGAGAGGTAATGTCATAAAATATAATATCTAACTTTACCAAATGATTTTCTCATATTAAACTGATCATTTAATGTTGGAGAATAAATGGGAACAAGAGTTAAAATAGAGACCTGTGCTTCTAGACCTATCTCAACACGGGACCAAAAGGAGTGATGGTTGCATCTCAATAGGGGTCCAAAAGGAGATGGTCTATCAAAGAGCAATGTGAAATAAGTGCTAGACTTACCTCAGTAGGTGACCAAGAGGAGAGATGGTTACATCTCGATAGGGGTCCAAAAGGAGGTAGTCTATCAAGGAGCAACGTGCATCTAATGGAGCTTAAAGGACCTTAGGGTTAGCTTCTGAAAGGGTGATGGTAATGCGTGTGCTAGTCTCCACCCAACTGTGCTATCTTATAGCCTTCCCCTAGCGTACACACTGTCTGGCCGTGCCGGTGGCCTTCCCCATAGGACCCATGTCCTTACATTACCCCCCCTTGGAGAATCCTTTTCATCCTCGAAAAAATACGTAGGAAAACATTTCTTAAGTGCGGAGACATTCTCCCATGTAGAACCGTCTTCAGGTTTACCAACACCTGTCGTCAAACATGATGTCTAGTGCGAAGCTCATGAGAATCCAAAATCTTTTTGGGCTCATGAGGAATGCTTGGCGATTTGATAAGGTCAACTAACACACCTGTGTCAATGACGTTATCATTCTGTCCTAGCTGTTTTCGTAAATGGCTAGCATGAAAAACAGGATGAACTCGTGAGTGCTCTGGGAGAGCTAACTTATAAGCGACTTGACCTATACGTGTGAGAATGGTAAATGTTCGACAATAGCATGGTGAAAGTTTAGCAACTTTTTCCGTCTTCAGACTTTCTGAATGCTCCGGAACTTTGAGAAAAACCTTGTCTCCTTTGAAAGTAGCAAGACAATGATGCTCATCTGTGTACTTCTTATATTGATCTTGAGCTTGCTTAACATTCTGTCAAGCAACTCGAAGCATGTCAAAATGGTATTGGAAAATATCCTTCGCTTGTTGTATCTTCTCCTTAGCCAACCTCACCGTAACGGGTGATCTAGGTTGAAATCCATATAAAAGCATAAATGGACTAAACCCTGTAGTCACATGCTTTGAACTATTACAAGCAAATTCCAATATAGGTAAATAGTCGTCTCAATTGGTTTGCTTCTTGCTAACGTACGCACGTAGCATATCCTCTAGCACTTCATTAACTCTTTCTGTTTGACCGTCCATTTTTGGATGATCAACCGTACTTAGATCAAGTTTAGTTTCCAACTTTTGGAATGTAACATTTAATGGCCTAATAACTTATGTGTAGCGGAAATTAGCATGAACATAGTGGGCATTTCATTAGAGTAGATTCCTAATGAGAATTACAAGAGTGCTTGGGTGGAGAGAGCAACAAAAAGCATAACACCTAGTTAGATAGCATCAACAATACTTTCAAAAGAGAGAGAAATTAAGATATTGACAACAGTTGAGGACCGGATTTGCATGGAGCCGGTCCCCCCTACAAAAGGCTTTGTATTATGGTTTCTCCCATCAAGAGAGACATTGTACAATACAATTCTTTGTGTTCCTTCAAGACTAGCTAGTGCAATGAAGATGGAAGCTTCATGCACTAAGCAAAACACTTAATCAAACACAACTTGAATTATCCCCGTTCTCAGACCCAAGACCTCACACACCTTCGAAGATGATGAGAGCTAGCAGGGTATGAGAGTAGATTGAGAGGAAGAAGGAGTATCTTACGAGAAAGATGTACATCTCCTCACATAATCACTCATATTAGCATAGCTTAGCTTAGTAATTAGCTTGGTAGAGAAGATGAGCATGCATTGAAGCTTGGCTCTTGGTTGGATTTGCATCCACATGCCAAGAGAGTGTTGATGTAGGCTTCTATCTCACAAGCTTGGAGTAGGTGATGAGCTCTCCATTAAAGCTTGGGAGGAGATAGAGTATTCTTTCTTCACACATGAGCTTGTGTGTGTGTGTGTGTGTGTGTTAATGCCAAGCAAAAATCAGCCCCCTCTCTCTCTCTTGGGCGAGCCCTCTTACTAATTGCTCTTGCTGAAGCCTCATTGGCCCTCCCCAAGTCAAGCCAATTACAATTAAGCAGCATAAGTGATAGCCTTATGACATGTGTCCCCCTTTCCCCTTTTGTGAGAGCTTTAGGTAATTAAATAATTAAACTAAACTCTCATTGGACCCCTTTTCCTCCTGGCCAATAGGAATCCGGCAAGCCATGGGGCTCCTAAATGCTCATTGGACCCCTTGGGAGGCTGCCCAATAGTCTTCTAGGAGACTTAATTCCCATTGGTTTCTTTTATTAAATGTTTTTAAATTAATTAAACTAGATTTACTCTAGCTTAATTCTCATTGGTCCACTTCAAGGGTCATCCAATAGAAATTGGGCACACCTTGTGGGCATCTGGCCTAGGGAGCTGACATGTGTCCCTCATTCCCTTTGTGTAAAGGGAGCCTGTGTGTGTGTGTGTGTGGCTTTCTCTCTCATCCCCTACCTTTAGGGCTCGCCCCCTCCCATGTAGGGATGTGCAAAGACTTTTAGGGCACACACAAAGCATCCAATTTTCCTAGGGTTGACCTTTGGACACAATCGTTGAATTTTGGAACCTTAGCATTTTGGAAGTCTTAATGGGATGAACCTTAGGGTCTTTTTAGCCCATTGTTGCACATGGCTCTTTTGCAGATGGCCCCCCCTTTGGATCCCTATTTTCCCTCCTTTGGATCCCTACTGTGGCCGGTCTGCTAGCTTAACCAATATTCTAGCTTTTTCTCCCCTGGCCTTCCCCACATTAAATGATCAGTTTAATATGAGAAAATCATTTAGGAGAATTAGATATTGATTATTATGACATTACCTCTCTCTTGAAATCATAGTCGTCCTCGACTATGGTGTAGTGAAGATAAAGCATGTTCATGAGTCCTTTTCTTAGCAGGTAGAGGATCCCTATGTTACCCTATGACATCATTCCACAATGGATGACTAGTCCATTTGGCGCTTGAGAGCCTGAGGCTGCCGCAAGCATGTTTGCACATCAGTCCTATCAGTCTTCCATAGTAGAGTGACAAGCTCTACTTGGTGTTTGGGAGACGTCGTCTCCACAAACTTGATCTAAGCATGCATACTACTTTATTTTTGTGCACAAATAAAGAAAAAGATAGTCTTATAAGACAAACACTTTGTTCATTTTTAACATTTTGTACGTACATTTGCTTACTCTTGGGAAGCATTGTAAGCATTGACAAGGTTTAGGTTATCCTTTAATTGTATGACTTGCATCCATCTAGCATCTTTAAAAGGATAATTTTTAAACTTAATAAGATATCGTCGGATAGTCTTACCGCCTCTTAATACCTTGTCTTCATGTCGGAGAATGGACTCGGGCTGCAGCACCTCCTCTTGGTCTTCGATCTCCGGTGGGTCTTCAATAGTTGGTTCTTGAGGTGGCTCTCCTTTGTAAGGCTTTAATAGGCTCACATGAAAAGCATTGTGTATGAGCCAATGATTGGGCAACTTAAGTTGATAGGCCATCTCATTGATTGGCCTAAGAATCTGGAAGGGACCATAGTACCTTTTTGCTAGTTTAGCATAGTACTTTTGGTGGCCCCTAGGATTCTTGCCCGTCCTGTGCCTTAATTGAGCCTTGGGAAACTTTAACAAGACCCAATCGTTTTCTTTAAAGGATTGGGCTCTTCTGTGCTTGTCAACAGCAGCCTTTTGCCTTTGCTCTGAGATAGAGATAACATCCTTAATCTTTTGGAAAGATTCTTGTAGGTCTCGGCTATACTCATCTGCAGCGAAGATCTTCCCATGTACCTTAAGTAGCAAGGGACTTTTTGATCTTCCCTCAATTACCTCGAAAGGTGCTTTTCCCGTGGAAGTATGTACAGTGTTATTGTAAGCACACTCCACTAAGGGTAAGTACTTCTCCCATTGGGATCTTTGATCTACTTCCGTTACATAGGCTTTTAATAGATCGAGAATGGTTAGGTTAGCTATTTCACTTCGGCCATCAGTTTGTGGATGATAGGCCGAAGAGAAGTTTAGCCTTGTTCCTAAATTCTCAAAGAGACCCTTCCAGAAATTACTGGTCATTCTAGGATCTCTATCCGACACTATGGACATTGGCAAGCCATGTTATTTGAAAATTCGTGAAATGAAGAGGGTTGCCATTTGATGGGCTTTGATAGTCTTTTTGACAGGTATAAAATGAGCTTGTTTACTGAACCTGTCTACTATCGTCCATATTCCCGTATTCTGATGGATAGACTTAGGAAATCCAAAGATAAAATCCATGGATATGCTCTCCCTTGGTGAATTAGGGATTGGCAAGGGTTGAAGCAATCCAGGTTGCTTCCCTCTATCAAATTTTGTCTTTTGGCATACCACACATTTGGAAACATACTCTTGTATGCTCACTTTCATGGTAGGCCAATAGAAATATGTTTCAATTTCCTTTAAGGTAGACTGAATCCCTCTATGCCCTGCATAAGGTGGAGCATGAGATTCATACATTACTTTCTCACGTAGTGAGTTAGTAACGCATAGTCTATTGCCATAGAGAAGATAACCATCTTGTAAAGTAAATGGTTCTTCTTTCTTCCCTAATGCAAGGGCTGAAATCACATCTCGAAAATCGGGATCAATAGCATACTCATCTATCATTGAAGATAGATCATTGTGAGTTGCTATGGAAACCGCATTCACTCTCGGCCGTCTTGAGAGTGCATTGGCTACTTGATTATGCTTGCCAGCAATGGAGCAATATGAAAATGAAATTGCAAAAGGAAATTTGCCCACCTCATTTTTTTGTCGGAGAGCTTGGTCTGTGTCATGAAGTACTTAAGACTTTGGTGATCCGTTCGCAGAATGAAAGGAGTCCCCAATAAATAGTGCTTCCATGAGTCTAAGGCATGTAGAACTGCAAGGAGTTCCTTTTCGTATATGCCTAGAGCTTGCTCAACAGGGTCGAGCCTTCGACTCTCATAGCCTATGGCGTGCCCTTCTTGAAGCAAAACAGCTCCAAGGCAATCACCACAAGCATCGCATTGGACCTCAAATGGTTTTGAGAGATCCGGTAGTGTAAGCACAGGTTGAGAGATAAGCTTTTCTTTAAGATTTTCGAAAACATTGTTCTCCTTAGCAGACCATGTATACCTAACGCTTTTCTTTGTTAGGTCATGTAATGGTCCCACAATTTTTGAGAACTTTTCTATGAAGCGTCTATAGTATGCACACATACCTATGAAGCTTCTTAGTTCATGAAGATTCCTTGGTTTAGGCCATCCTTTTATTACCTCTAACTTGGATGGATCCATTTGGATGCCATCTTGAGAGATAATGTGACCTAAATACTGAATCTCTTGCAAGAAAAATTCACTTTTCTTTCGATTAACATAAAGTTTATTCTCTCTTAAAACTTGAAATATTACCTGGAGGTGTTGCTTGTGTTCCTCCAATGAATTAGAGTAGATGATAATATCATCAAAGAACACTCCAGTGAAGGTTCGATGAGGCCTGAACAGCTTCTCCATCAAGCGGTTGAATGTGGCTGGTGCATTGGTCAAGCCAAAAGGCATGACAATGTATTCGTAAAGACCAAATGTAGTACAAAATGCGGTCTTTACAATGTCTTGATCAACTATCCTTATTTGATGATAGCCAATTTTTAGGTCAACCCTACTGAAGTAGGTCGATCCTTGTAGCTTATCAAATAGGTCTTCTACCCGTGGAACGGGAAACCTATTCTTGATAGTGATCCTATTTAGTGCTCTATAGTCAACACACATACGATATGTGCCGTCTTTCTTTTGCACTAATAGCACAGGTGAGCAAAATGGAGATGAGCTTGGCCTAACCATACCCTTCTCAACTAACTCATGCACTTGCCGCATAATCTCCTCTTGTTGAGCTTGAGAAACTCTATAAGGAGGTTTATTAGGTGGTGAACTTCCTGGAAGAAGTTCAATTGCATGGTCATCATTACCTCGTTTAGGAGGTAGCTCACAAGGGATGTCGTCAATAAAAACATTTTGAAACCCCTTGAGAAAATTGGATAACTCTAATTCCTTTTGGTTGCTTTTATTTTCTTTTGCTAAAGCATTAGGTTCATTTTGAGAGTCTTTAACAAAAATCATGTTCACGGAAATAGAGCTCTTTATTGACTTGTTGAAAGCTGGTGTATGTACAATGGGGATGGTGTTACCCATTTCCTTAGCATCTATATACATGTCTTTTTCCCTGAACTTAAAGGAGATTCTCCTTTCAGGAAATTTAACATCGGCAGCCAGGCGGTCAAACCATGGTGCCCCTAGGATTACATCCTCATGCTTGAGAGGAGAGATAAAGAAGTCCTCTTTGTCCACATAGCCTTGGACATGAAGCCTCAATTTCCCGATTAAGGGAGTGACTGAAGCTTCTTGCCCCTTGAAGGCACTGTCTGCGGGTAGGACATCTCCCATCTCGTAGGATTGTATGCCTAGCTTGGTGGCTAACTCCATAGATAGAAAATTGTGAGTAGAACCAGGGTCAAAGAGAATAAAAGCATCATGTTCTCTTACCTTTCCCCAAGCATGGCATACAGGAGATCCTTTGTGGTGAGTTTGGTGAGTCTCCTCCTCTTGGATTTCAACCAAGGAAGCTCTAGGAGGATCTTGGCGGTTGTTCTTTTGGGGACAAGCGCGGTACGCATGCCCTTGTTCGCCGCACTTGAAACACCGGTTATCCTTACGATAACGCTCAAGCTCTTCAGGAGAGAGTTTATTCTTACCTTTGTAGACTCCCTTCTCTTTAGCTTTGTTGGAGTTGCCCTTAGGAGACTTTTGGACATTGTCCTTCCCCTTAGGCTCATTGGAACCCTTGTTTTCCGGGGGCTTATTATTTCTTTTTGCCCCCGTTTGGAAATTGATTCGAGAGGCGACCATAGTGTGGTGTATTACCGCTGATATGGTACGTGGTCTTTGGGAGTTGACATACTCCGCCATTTCTTCGGTTAAGCCCGCACAAAATTGTTGCTTTTGCTCTCCAAAATCCAACCTTTTGAAGACAGTGGCTTTGAGTTGTAATTCCCAAAACTTGTCTACATATTTGTGGATAGATTCATTGGGAGAGGGCTTTAAGCTTCGCCATTCAGTGAGTACTTTGTCTTTGGCATCGGTGGCCAAAAACTGCTTCATAATGGAAGCTCTTAAAGCTTTCCATGTTCGTGGAGCTTCACCGTTGGCTCGTAGGCTAGACCACCATTGTCTGGCGGACTTTTGAAAGTGCATAGCTACATGGCGTAGCTTAGAGGACTCCGTGAAGCCCTCATCTCCAAACGCCGCATCGAATTGCTGGATAAAGGCCAAGACTTTGTCCGTAGCACCAAAGGTACCATCATAGGTAAGGAAAGAGATGCTCTTCCCTCCCTCTTTGAATTTCTTCAACTTGGACGACCTCTTCCATGCGGCATAGGATTTCCTATGGCCTCTTCTTTTTGATGGTTCAAAGGTTGCACCATCACTTTCTTCAGAGGGTGAAGAATTTGAAGAAGGTGGAGAAGAGGGTGACCTCTTTCTCGCCTTTTTCTTGTCTTGATCTTTGTCATCTTCACCATAATTTCATAAGAGGAAGAGGATGGAGAAAATGGAGAAGAGAGTGTCCTCTTTCTTGCCTTTTTCTTCTCTTGCTTTTTATCATCCCTCTTTGAATTGTGGTGGGGAGAAGAATATGATGGTCTTCTCCGCTTTGGTGGTGATGGAGAGCGTTTAGCCCGCCGTCTTCGTGGAGCCATCTCCGCCGAGGTGGCGGGAGACTCGCTTCTTTCTCGTTCCTTCGGTGGAGGCTCTTGAGTTCTCCTTTGGAAAAGGGGATGCATCATCAAGAAGTAAATTCTTAAGCCCTTCATATGGATTCTCTTCTTCTTCCCGAATCGGAGAGAGACCTCTTTTGGTAGTCTCACAAGGAGGCTTCCTAGGTGTTCTCTCGTCATGGTGATGAGCTTGGAGAATCCCGTGAGCACGGAGCTGCCGTTGCACTTCACTTTGGAGAGATGGATTTCCCATGGCTTGTTGAAGCCTAGAAACAAGATAGTTAACAAGCATTGAAGCATCATTAGTAGCTTGCTCATGAGCAAAATCAAAGTTATCAACATTAATTTCACTCTCTTTAATATTGTCAGCCATTCTAACAACTTTTAGGTGTAAACTTTTTAGGTGTACTTTGGCACTTCAAGCCCTAGTTGCTACTCCTCTTTACCCTTTTAGAAAAAGCACTCAAGCTACTGTACCCGCGGCTCGAATACCATTAATTGCAAGGAATAGAAGAGAGGGTCTTTCGACACCAAAACAGCACCGGCTCCTGTCTCAAGCTTCTAATAGCTCAATAGTGGTTAAGCCGTAGGCAAGCCCCGTAGGACTCCACTATTAAGACCATACTCTCGACGGTGATGCCCCGTTAACTGCACGAAGGCAGGCGCACTGCAAGGCTGAAAAATCCCTATTGTACTTACTCACAGGCAATTAATAATACCAACCATTTGTAGCTAGCTTGAGGACCTCCCTTCTTGAGCAAGAAAAGAGAAACCTTGAGCTCTCATACCAATGAAACATTTAATGGCCTAATAACTTATGTGTAACGGAAATTAGCATGAACATAGTGGGCATTTCATTAGAGTAGATTCCTAATGAGAATTACAAGAGTGCTTGGGTGGAGAGAGCAACAAAAAGCATAACACCTAGTTAGATAGCATCAACAATACTTTCAAAAGAGAGAGAAATTAAGATATTGACAACAGTTGAGGACCGGATTTGCATGGAGCCGGTCCCCCCTCCAAAAGGCTTTGTATTATGGTTTCTCCCATCAAGAGAGACATTGTACAATACAATTCTTTGTGTTCCTTCAAGACTAGCTAGTGCAATGAAGATGGAAGCTTCATGCACTAAGTAAAACACTTAATCAAACACAACTTGAATTATCCCCGTTCTCAGACCCAAGACCTCACACACCTTCGAAGATGGTGAGAGCTAGCAGGGTATGAGAGAAGATTGAGAGGAAGAAGGATTATCTTACGAGAAAGATGTACATCTCCTCACATAATCACTCATATTAGCTTAGCCTAGTAATTAGCTTGGTAGAGAAGATGAGCATGCATTGAAGCTTGGATCTTGGTTGGATTTGCATCGACATGCCAAGAGAGTGTTGATGTAGGCTTCTATCTCACAAGCTTGGAGTAGGTGATGATCTCTCCATTAAAGCTTGGGAGGAGATAGAGTATTCTTTCTTCACACATGAGCTTGTGTGTGTGTGTGTGTGTGTGTGTTAATGCCAAGCAAAAATCAGCCCCCTCTCTCTCTTGGGCGAGCCCTCTTGCTAATTGCTCTTGCTGAAGCCTCATTGGCCCTCCCCAAGTCAAGCCAATTACAATAAAGCAGCATAAGTGATAGCCTTTTGACATGGGTCCCCCTTTCCCCTTTTGTGAGAGCTTTAGGTAATTAAATAATTAAACTAAACTCTCATTGGACCCATTTTCCTCCTGGCCAATAGGAATTAGGCAAGCCATGGGGCTCCTAAATGCTCATTGGACCCCTTGGGAGATTGCCCAATAGTCTTCTAGGAGACTTAATTCTCATTGGTTTCTTTTATTAAATGTTTTTAAATTAATTAAACTAGATTTACTCTAGCTTAATTCTCATTGGTCCACTTCAAGGGTCATCCAATAGAAATTGGGCACACCTTGTGGGCATCTGGCCTAGGGAGCTGACATGTGTCCCTCATTCCCTTTGTGTAAAGGGAGCCTGTGTGTGTGTGTGTGTGGCTTTCTCTCTCATCCCCTACCTTTAGGGCTCGCCCCCTCCCATGTAGGGATGTGCAAAGACTTTTAGGGCACACACAAAGCATCCAATTTTCCTAGGGTTGACCTTTGGACACAACCTTTGAATTTTGGAACCTTAGCATTTTGGAAGTCTTAATGGGCTGAACCTTAGGGTCTTTTTAGCCCATTGTTGCACATGGCTCTTTTGCAGATGGCCCCCCCTTTGGATCCCTATTTTCCCTCCTTTGGATCCCTACTGTGGCCGGTCTGCTAGCTTAACCAATATTCTAGCTTTTTCTCCCCTGGCCTTCCCCACATTAAATGATCAGTTTAATATGAGAAAATCATTTAGGAGAATTAGATATTGATTATTATGACATTACCTCTCTCTTGAAATCATAGTCGTCCTCGACTATGGTGTAGAGAAGATAAAGCATGTTCATGAGTCCTTTTCTTAGCGGGTAGAGGATCCCTATGTTACCCTACGACATCATTCCACAATGGATGACTAGTCCATTTGGTGCTTGAGAGCCTGAGGCTGCCGCAAGCATGTCTGCACATCAGTCCTATGAGTCTTCCATAGTAGAGTGACAAGCTCTACTTGGTGTTTGGGAGACGTCGTCTCCACAAACTTGATCTAAGCATGCATACTGCTTTATTTTTGTGCACAAATAAAGAAAAAGAGAGTCTTATAAGACAAAAACCTTGTTCATTTTTAACATTTTGTACATTTTCTTACTCTTGGGAAGCATTGTAAGCATTGACAAGGTTTAGGTTATCCTTTAATTGTATGCCTTGCATCCATCTAGCATCTTCAAAAGGATAATTTTTAAACTTAATAAGATATCGTCGGATAGTCTTACCGCCTCTTAATACCTTGTCTTCATGTCGGAGAATGGACTCGGGCTGCAGCACCTCCTCTTGGTCCTCGATCTCCGGTGGGTCTTCAATAGTTGGTTCTTGAGGTGGCTCTCCTTTGTAAGGCTTTAATAGGCTCACATTAAAAGCATTGTGTATGAGCCAATGATTGGGCAACTTAAGTTGATAGGCCATCTCATTGATTGGCCTAAGAATCTGGAAGGGACCATAGTACCTTTTTGCTAGTTTAGCATAGTACTTTTGGTGGACCGTAGATTCTTGCCCATCATGTGCTTTAATCGAGCCTTGGGAAACTTTAACAAGACCCAATCGTTTTCTTTAAAGGCTTGGGCTCTTCTGTGCTTGTCAGCAGCAGCCTTTTGCCTTTGCTCTGAGATAGAGATAACATCCTTAATCTTTTGGAAAGATTCTTGTAGGTCTCGGCTATACTCATCTGCAGCGAAGATCTTCCCATGTACCTTAAGTAGCAAGGGACTTTTTGATCTTCCCTCAATTACCTTGAAAGGTGCTTTTCCCGTGGAAGTATGTACAGTGTTATTGTAAGCACACTCCACTAAGGGTAAGTACTTCTCCCATTGGGATCTTTGATCTACTTCCGTTACATAGGCTTTTAGTAGATCGAGAATGGTTAGGTTAGCTATTTCACTTCGGCCATCAGTTTGTGGATGATAGGCCGAAGAGAAGTTTAGCCTTGTTCCTAAATTCTCAAAGAGACCCTTCCAAAAATTACTGGTCATTCTAGGATCTCTATCCGACACTATGGACATTGGCAAGCCATGTTCTTTGAAAATTCGTGAAATGAAGAGGGTTGCCATTTGATGGGCTTTGATAGTCTTTTTGACAGGTATAAAATGAGCTTGTTTACTGAACCTGTCTACTATCGTCCATATTCCCGTATTCTGATGGATAGACTTAGGAAATCCAAAGATAAAATCCATGGATATGCTCTCCCTTGGTGAATTAGGGATTGGCAAGGGTTGAAGCAATCCAGGTTGCTTCCCTCTATCAAATTTTGTCTTTTGGCATACCACACATTTGGAAACATACTCTTGTATGCTCACTTTCATGGTAGGCCAATAGAAATATGTTTCAATTTCCTTTAAGGTAGACTGAATCCCTCTATGCCGTGCATAAGGTGGAGCATGAGATTCATACATTACTTTCTCACGTAGTGAGTTAGTAACGCATAGTCTATTGCCATAGAGAAGATAACCATCTTGTAAAGTAAATGGTTCTTCTTTCTTCCCTAATGCAAGGGTTGAAATCACATCTCTAAAATCGGGATCAATATCATACTCATCTATCATTGAAGATAGATCATTGTGAGTTGCTATGGAAACCGCATTCACTCTCGGCCGTCTTGAGAGTGCATCGGCTACTTGATTATGCTTGCCAGCAATGTGAGCAATATGAAAATGAAATTGCGAAAGGAAATTTGCCCACCTCATTTTTTTGTCGGAGAGCTTGGTCTGCGTCATGAAGTACTTAAGACTTTGGTGATCCCTTCGCAGAATGAAAGGAGTCCCCAATAAATAGTGCTTCCATGAGTCTAAGGCATGTAGAACTGCAAGGAGTTCGTTTTCGTATATGCCTAGAGCTTGCTCAACAGGGTCGATCCTTCGACTCTCATAGCCTATGGTGTGCCCTTCTTGAAGCAAAATAGCTCCAAGGCAATCACCACAAGCATCGCATTGGACCTCAAATGGTTTTGAGAGATCCGGTAGTGTAAGCACAGGTTGAGAGATAAGATTTTCTTTAATATTTTCAAAAGCATTTTTTTCCTTAGCAGACCATTGCTGAAGCTCTTCTTGTGTGGGGGTGGAGCTCTCTGTGTTGGAGTTTCTATCTGCGCGTGCAGAGACATGTTGATCTGGCTGTTCAGAGACATGTGAGTGTGAGGGATCCATTTTTAAAACTGCACTCCACACTTTAGTATATGATTGATCTTGTGCACACTTGCCATGTAATGACTCCAAAAATCCAGTCTTTAGTTCGGTGACAGCAAGTGAATTAATCTGAGGTATCTGACTTAGTGCATCTGCTACTACAATATATCACCCCTTGCAATATCGTAGCTTACAATCATAACCTTGAAGGATTTCTTCCCATTTAGATTTACGGCCCTTCAAGTCTATTTGAGTAGTAAACCATTTGATACTCTCATGGTCAAAAACTACTTCAAACTTGGCACCATATAAATAGTGTTGCTACCTTTGTAAAGTGTGAATTATGGCATAGAGCTCTCTCTCATAAATAGAATAATTTTGTTGAGCTATATATAGCTTTTTACTTTCAAAGGCTATAGGTCTTCCCTCCTAGAGAAGTACCACACCAATGGCTTTATCACTAGCATCACTCTTTCTCTACCACAAATGACTTAAGTGGGTCACGATTGCTAGGATGGGAGCAGTGTCTATAGCTACCTTGAGCTGTTCAAAACTACGTTTTTGGGCTTCTTCCTAAGAAAAGGTCTTACCTTTTGCTTTAAGTTGACCCGTCATAGGAACAACGATTTTGGCATAATCAAGGATATACTGTAGATAAAATCTAGTCATGCCTAAAAATATTTGAAGCTCCTCAACCGTGTTGGGATGTGGCCACGAAGAATGGCAACGACCTTGTCAGTGTCCATCTTGATGCCAGAATAAGAGATCACATGACCGAGGTACTGTATCTCTGTTTTAAAGAAATTGCACTTGCTTTGCTTAGCATACAGCACATGAGCTCGTAGCTGTTCGAACACTAATCGTAAATGTGTTCATCTTCAGTCTTACTGTAAATGAGAATGTCATCAAGCAAAACCACAAAAAATTTTCCAAGATAGGGACGTAAGACACTATCCATGAGTGTCATAAATGTACCTGGAGCATTGGCTAGACCAAAAGGCATAACCAAAAATTCAAAATGCCCGAACCGTGTTCTAAAGGCAGTTTTTGAGATATCTTGTAAAAGGATATGCACCTGGTGGTATCCTGAACGAAGATCTATCTTTGTATAGTATCTTGCCCCATGGAGTTGATCAAAAAACTCATCTACTCTTGGTAGAGGATACTTGTTCTTGATGGTTATAACGTTTAATCCGCGATAATCTATGCACATGCGCATAGTACCATATTTCTTTTTTACCAATAGAATTAGTGATGCCCAAGGCGAAGTGCTAGTGAGGGCGAGCTTTTTGAAATGGGGCCTCTAAACCCAAACCAATGGGCCTACCCTCACAAAATGTTCATAAAGAGGTACGCACACTACTTGGGGCACCACCTTCTTTTGGGAGTGGAGAAGCAAACCAATCAAAATAACACTTGCACTCACCCACTCAAGCAACACACTTTGAAAACCCCCTTACTCTATATACACTTTGGACACTTGAACACCATCAACGATTATGCAACCCAATGCCGTGCATCAAATGAAATATGCAATTTGTGGAATAACATTCACCTTCTCCCCATAAGAATACCCATAATACATCCAAACTCCTCCTCTCTCAAGCACTCATCAAAAAATCATGCGCACAAGACTTGCTGACGGGAGCAAAGCGAACCCCGAACCCCGACGGCCTCTAAAACACCGGGGACCGAATGGCGCGCCTCGAGCCTGTCACGGTAAAGCAAACAGGGGGAACTACCTAGCTTCAATGGCTAGGACGCAAACAACACACCACCATAACAAAGTTTTCATCCAAGAGAGATGGATGCTTGGGAGTAATGATGAAGAGGAAGCGAAATGAGATCAAGTGAGAGAGAGAGAGAGCGAGAGAGAGAAAGAGAGAGAGAGAGAGAGAGAGAGAGAGAGTGAGGGAGGGGGTATTGCAGCTTAGTACTTAGGCACCACAGCAGGATGACGAATCCGCACACCCTTCACACATACACAAGCTCTCTCCAAACACAAGACTAGGTGGAGATTCCGCACACCTCATATGGGCAAAAAATTGCAAGAAAACATACTCACAAAACCTCAAGATTTATTTAGAGAATAAGGCGATGAAATGGGGAGCATAGGATAGGGGAATGAGAAGGGAGAGAGTGGTAGAGCACATGGCGGATAGGTGGGAGTTGATGGCGAAGACTCGCACGAGGGTTATGACCATCATCCTTCATTTAGTTGCCCTTCATCTTCCATAGCCAAGGGTGTAGAGGTCATGCTCAAGACGAGCATGGTGATTGCGGTGATGGTGATGGTGTGGGTGTGTGTGTGTGCACTAGGCACACACAGTGCATAGTGTGTTCTTTGGTGATGTTGTGTGTGTTTTTGTGTGATGGTGACCCCTCTTTATATAGGGGAGGAGGGGGGAGAAATTCTAGAATTTAGAAATGAAGAAATCATTATCTACATAGGCCATGTGACTGTGGGTCCCACTTGTTTGGCTGTGTGTATATGTGCCAGAACAGCAGTCTCATGAGAGAGAGACTAAGAGAGAGAGGTGGGTTGATGAAAAAAAGTGAGAGGTGACATGGAGAATAAAGTAATTACAAGAGGGGAGAGAGGGGAGTGTGTTCAGAGGTGAATCTGTGTGCAGATGTGTGTGAACACAAGAAAAATCAGGTAACCACCGGGTGGGGATGGGTCTGTGGGCACCTTTTTCAATGAAACTAAGTGTGTGTGAGTGTGAGGGAGGTTATTTAGCTACAAAACAAGAGACATGGTGCCCTTTAGAGAGAGAGGGGGGTATTTGGGTCATGGGATATGATAGGAGAGAGAAAGAGGGGGTGGGGTATACTATTTTGGAAGATAGGGTAAGTTGCATGTGAGTTAGGGTGCATTATTGGTGAGTTAGAATGCATTATTGGTGAGAGGTGGGGTAGCTTGAGGGGAGAGAGAAAGGAGAAAGGACAAGGGGAAGAGAGAGGGGGTTGACCTTTTGAGTGGAGGAGAGGAAAAGGGACACACGGCGGGGCAACAGTGAAGAAAAAGGAGGCAAGGTGGGGATGGGCTGCCCCGCAGGCATGAGGTGGCCTATTTTACCTTTCTTATATATTTACATAATCATACTTTATTTTTTTCTTACTTTTTCCAATACCTTTTATCACTCCCTCTCTAAGAGGGGGTTTTCATGGGGTGGGGACAAGAGAAGAGGGGTATGGGAGCTTGGCTTGTGAAAAGCCCCCATCATTGCCTCTCAAACACACAAGAGAATCACTTACATCAAACTAACACACTTTGCATAGAGAGCTCATCTCCATCTATGCAATGCCGTGACACAAATAAAATCACCATGAGAGGTAGCCACATGCATATGTAATGAAGCAAAAGAGAGTTGGAGTGAGAAATTTCTTTAGACCAATTGAATAAGTGTGGAGAAACAAACCAATGGTAAATTGAGAATAGAACACTTACTTGATTTCTCGTACACCTTTTAAGGGGAGGACAGACGCTGGCTAACCATCACAAATTGCGACACTTGAAAGTTTTGAAGATGATTTAATGATCATTAATATAACCATGAGAGAGATCATGATGTATTTACAAGTTATTGAGGTGCTACAAATGATTTATTGGGTTGATGGAGTAAGAGATTGTAGAATAGAAAGAGTGGAGGATAGAGTTGCACTTCCTCCAAAGAGGAGGGTTAGGAGGGAGGATGTGAAAGAGGGAGAGTTGGGGTTTTCTCTACTATTGATCAAGAAACAACATGAAGTTGAAAATATAGGTGTGTGTCCTTGAGTCTCTCCAAGGGGAGCTATTTATAGTTGTGTAGGAGTGGGATTATGCTACACTTAATTAGGGTAAGTGATTAGCCCTAATTAAGTGTCCTTTGACCACTCATTGAATATTGGACATAAAAGGGACTATTTATTCACCAAAAATATCATTTTAAACCGTGAAGGCTCCATAGGGGTGCATAATGTAGGTGGGCCCCACCATGAGGCCCTACGGGTGGCTCCTGCTGGGTATCTCAACTTGTCTGTCTTGGCATTTAGAAGGCATCTTTAGGTTGGTCCCATCACATGCAAGTGACCTTGAACACTCATTGCTCTTCTAGAAGATGATTAGGGGAAAAATAAGATCTCACCCTCTTGATTTACTTGATTTACAGTTCCCTTTTGCTGCGAATCTGACAGATTTACACTATTTTGACCATAACTTTTTACCTGTAGCTCGAAATGACATGCTTCAAAAGGAAAATTTGACATTCTCAACATGTTTGATATGAATTTGGACTATTCTTCATGCCCATGCACCAAGGAATTCGGTTTGGAAGGTCCACACTAAGCTAGGGAACCTTTTGCTTCCAAGTCTTCTTGTATGGGCCCTTTGCTTGTATGCATCCAAGGGAATCATGCTTTTTCCAAAAAGCTATGATGCTTAAATAAATAGAGGAGGCCCAATATTATTTTCTTGTGAAAAGAATATACAATTGGAGTCTTTTTGAAAGGAGAAAAACTATATGTATATTCTTAAGAGATATTGAGCCACCTATGTAAGGGGCATAGAAGACTTGTAGAGGGGGACCATAATCTTTGGTAAAGACAAGTGGAGAGTTGATTTTGATGGTAATTTATCTATATGGGATGAAAAATGGATATATTATTTTTCTACTACTAATTCACAAGAGGTAAGAAAGTTTGGGGGTAGATAGTTGGTTATTGTATGCTTACTTTTATTTACAAAGCAAAAAAGAAAAGGGTGGTAATATAAATATATGACTAAGGTGACATTTTTGGGAAGAGTACAATGTATGTGTCGCCACAAAGGTTAAACGAAGAGGGGGAAGTTACTCTAGATAACTTAATAGCGTAGAAAAATATATACATATATGAGGAAGAGGACGTTGAGTAGGCTGACAAATGTTGCAAAAAGATGGTTACCATTTTATGCCACTCATATTAGCCCTCCCCCAAGCCTAGAGATATTCATATCTTTAGGAGGACGGTGTTGCTTCTTTTTCTTCTTTTTTTTTAATCTTTTTTTTGTCATTTTTCCTTTTCCACTTTTTTTTTTTTTCAATAGGAGGAGTGTCATGCACTCTTTTACTCCATTAGACCTGCTTTTCATTACCTCAATCCCATAAATCGGAGATGAGAGGGTTGCCTTGGGTATGTTCAGATTCCAAAGCTGGTTCTTCTTTGCACATCAAAGCTTTAAAAATAGGTGGAGCATTTGCCAAGCCGAAGGGAGCCATGCCAATTTGGAGCTTAGACGATGTAGGCAGATGACTTCCTATCAACGGATTGATACGTTGAAAGTAGGGCTTTAATCTCCATCCATTGACTCTGGTCTTGTGGAGTTTTCGTGATAAATCTGCTAATCTGTAACTACCCTTCCCAAACTTTGTTTTTATCATGAAAGGTCCCTCCCATCTTTGCAAATTTTTTTTGTCAAGTCGAGTATCAAGTCGGTTATCATAGCGAAGAACCAACATACCTTCCTTCAATTCTTTCCCCTTGAGCTTCTTGTTGATTTTGTCCCTTTGGCTTGTCACTTTGGTGATGTAGTGATCAATGGACTCTTCTCTATCTAGCTCAAGTCGTTGGAGATCTAAGATCCTTTCATGTAGAACCTCTTTTGGTTTTTTTGCCACTCTTGCAAGAACACGCAAGCTTGAGAGCTCTACCTCAATGGGGAGAAGTGCCTCCTGTCCATAAACTAGATGAAAAGGGGTGAATTGGGTAGATACCTTGAAAGATGTCCTGTACGCCCAAAGAGCAGCCGTCAAATGGCGATCCCAATCATTAGGCCGGTCCACAACCTGCTTAGAAATGATCTTACATATCATTCCATTCACTTTTTCCACAAATCCATTGCATTGAGGATAGTAGGGTATGGAATGCAGGTGTTTCACTTTTAACCTCCTCAAGAGATCATTCAGAAGGTCAGCCCTAAAACCCGGGCCTCGATTTGATAAGATTTCTAGGGGTGTTCCAAACCTACTACAAATATGGTCAAAAATAAACTTTGATACCTCTTCAGCTGTGATTCGGGTTGTGCTTGTTGCTTCCGCCCATCGTGTCATGTAGTCAATGTTGAGATGTCGAGCTCTACACCTTGAGCTGGCATCCACTACGGGTCTTGGCCGCTTACGGCATTTACTCACTGGCGCGTTAGGTGACCGACACGGAGGATCTCTGCCAGTGATTCTACAGCTGGACTACACTTATAGTGCCAGCCTAGTACGCTTCTAGCGAGTTCACACTTAGTGACCGCATGTACATATGTGCTACTTTTCAGCTTTAGCACTTAGTCATTTTGTACTCTCTTTTCTGTGAAGAAGAAGAAGAAGCTTTCCATCTCTGTGTGCTTTGTGCTTCTCTTGTGTAGCTCTCTTGCATCCTCATTCTTTACATGGTATCAGAGCCTGGTGCAGGCAAGAGAGGCTAAGAGAGCAAGAGCATCACAATCCCTTCGTTCGCAATTTTAGGGGTTTTTCGCACAAGTTTCTGAACAGGTCTCCAAAGTGCAGTATACAGAGATTTACTGTACAAGTACAGTGGTTGTATGTACGCTTGATTTTGGACACTCGTTGAGTGTAGAAAGCGTTACAGGAACCACGATAGCAGGTTCAACAGATTTGCAGGTTTTTCCAGATTGCAACTATTTTGTCTTAGTGCTTCAAGATGTCTGACGGTTTCAGTCAGATTGTTACTGAGAAGCTTGAGAAAAATAACTACCCTGCATGGAAGTTCAGAATAACAAATTTCCTAAAAGGAAAAGGTTATTGGGACTATGTAGAAGGAGACAATGAAAAGGAACCAGAGATTCCCGAGGCAAATGCTAGAGCAGAACAAAGGAAAGCTTTGAGGGACTGGCAACAAGGCCAGAGCAAAGTGATGTATTGGCTTTCTATGAGCATCACAGATGGCATGATGGGCTATCTACAGGATGCTGAAACCCCCGCCATTGCATGGAAAAACTTAGGCAGAGTGTTCGAGGTGAACACCAAGGCCAGGAAGCTTCAACTAAAGTCGGAGCTAAATCAGGTTGAGAGGAACAACCTCTCAATCAATGATTATGCTTTGAAGATCAAGAGTATCATTGAGGCTCTTGGATCTATTAAAGTCTCAGTGGAAGACGATGACATTGTCCGTGCATGCTTGGATGGTCTGGGAGATGAGTATGTACATTTTAGGTCTTCCATGAATACAAGAGACGACATCCCCGTGTTCCAAGATTTGATTTCTATGCTTATTCTTGAGGAGAAGAACCTTGACACATCTTCTTCTCATGGCAGAAATAATTCTGAACAGGCCTTCTATTCTAACTCCAACAAAGGTAGAGGTAGAGGTCGTGGTCGAGGCCCAAGGGGTTGCAGGGGCCAATTTCTGGAAGGTCAATCAAATCAAAACAATACAGGTGGCAGGGGAAACCAGTCTCAAGGCAGGGGGAGTCAAAGAGGTCGTGGTGCAGGATCAAGCAGGCAGCAACATACTCCAGATAGTAGAGAATGTTGGACTTGTGGTGAAAGAGGTCACATGTCACGTGACTGTCCAAAGGGAAAAGCAAGTAGAAAGAGAGAACAGGGTAACTATGCATCTACTAGCAGAGATGCAGATGATAGCAAAAACGAGCGCATGTTTGTTATGCAGCATGTAATGAATACAATGACTGCAGAGAATTCCACCCAAGATGATGTTTGGTATGTGGATTCAGGTGCCTCTAATCACATGACGTCTCGTGGAGAGTGGTTTAGAGATATGCGCAAACCAGATGTGTCAGGCTATGTGCAGACAGGAGATGACACAACTCACCCCATTGCTCATGTAGGGGACATACCTCTAAATACGAAGAGTGGGAAATCAAAGTACTTAGCAGATGTACTTCATGTCCCAAACATTACAAAGAATCTTGTTTCTGTTGGACAAACAACTACGTACGCAGGTTACTCCACCAACAGGTACAGGAAATGTATCACGAAAAGGAAAGGAAAAGGTTGATGAACCTCCCTTTATGGTTGATGCATCATCAGGTTTTTCACATGTAGACATGGATTCAGATGGTTCTGAACAAAGTCTTGATGAGGAATTTGGAATTTCGGCTGTCAGGACACCTGGTGTAAGGAAAGTACAAGAAGATGCTAGAGGGCAAAGGAGTGACCAAGGACCGCGCAGATCTTATAGAGTCAGAAATCCAGTTCAGAAATTGACTTATGATGGGTATCTAGCGCATCACCAAGCCTACATGGCTAAGGTGATACAGGATGTGGATCCCACATGTTTTGAGGATGCAGTTGGAAATGTGCATTGGGATGATGCAATGAATGAAGAGATGGCTGCATTGGAAGCAAATGACACATGGGAGTGGGTGCCATTGCCAAGTGGCAAGAAAGCTATTGGCTGTAAATGGGTGTATAAAACTAAGCATAAGGCTGATGGTAACATTGAGCGTCACAAGGCAAGGCTGGTCGCAAAGGGTTATGCACAGACGTATGGCATAGACTATGAGGAGACCTTTGCTCCAGTGGCAAAGATGACAACAGTGAGAGCTGTCATAGCAGTGGATGCATCTAGAGGATGGATTATGCATCAAATGGATATAAAGAATGCCTTCTTGAATGGTGAGTTGCAAGAGGAAGTGTATATGGATCAGCCACCTGGTTATGTCGATCCAGGTTACCCAGATTATGTATGCAGACTTCTCAAAGCTTTGTATGGGTTGAAGCAGGGCTCTAGAGCATGGTATGACAGGATTGCCAAGTATCTTGTCAGTATTGGTTTTAGGAGAGCTCATGCTGATCATTCACTCTATGTATGTGAGAGTGATGTGGGGATTGTGGTCATTACCATATATGTAGATGACCTTATTATTGTTGGTGACAATGCTATGGAGATTGACCATGTGAAGGGTCTTCTCAAACAGGAGTTTGAAATGAAAGATTTAGGCGAGTTGCGCTACTTTCTTGGCATTGAAGTGATCAGGACTCCAGAGGGTGTATGGCTATCACAGAGACAGTATGCTTTGGACATGTTGTCAAAGTATGGTATGGCTGATTGTAAGCCAATTTCTATTCCCTTGGATGTGAATGCAAAGCTGAGTGCAGAGAAGGGTGATGTTGTTGAGGATGTCAACATGTACAGGAAGATTGTGGGTAGTCTAATCTACTTGACTATCACGAGGCCAAACTTGAGCTACACAGTAGGCTTGGAGAGTCAGTTCATGCAACTTCCGAGGAAGCCACATTTGGATGGAGTACGACGCACACTTAGGTATGTGCAAGGTACTCTTGACTACGCATTGTTCTATGCAGCAGATGCACCATTAGCATTGTATGGGTATACAGATGCAGATTGGGCAAGTAGCATTGTTGCTAGGAGATCTATGAGTGGCTTCATGTTTTATTTTGGGAGTGCTGCTGTTACTTGGAGCAGCAAAAAGCAGCCTACGGTTGCTTTATCGAGCACAGAGGCCGAGTACAGAGGTGCAGCAGTTGCGGCGTGCGAGGTAGCTTGGCTACGCACATTACTTGAGGACTTGGGAGTGCAGGTGGACCAGCAGATTTTCATCCATTGTGACAACCTCAGCAGCATGCAGTTGGCTAGGAACCCAGTGTTCCATGCCAGGACCAAACACATAGAGGTCCATTACCACTACGTTCGAGAGCGAGTGTTGGCGGGCGACATCGACTTGGTCTACGTCAGCACAGAGGAGCAGATAGCGGATATCTTTACCAAGGCCCTCGGAGCTGAGAAGCTTCGACGTTTCCGGACTATGCTTGGACTCTGCGACATGCAGAGCTCGAGGGGGAGTGTTGAGATGTCGAGCTCTACACCTTGAGCTGGCATCCACTACGGGTCTTGGCCGCTTACGGCATTTACTCACTGGCGCGTTAGGTGACCGACACGGAGGATCTCTGCCAGTGATTCTACAGCTGGACTACACTTATAGTGCCAGCCTAGTACGCTTCTAGCGAGTTCACACTTAGTGACCGCATGTACATATGTGCTACTTTTCAGCTTTAGCACTTAGTCATTTTGTACTCTCTTTTCTGTGAAGAAGAAGAAGAAGCTTTCCATCTCTGTGTGCTTTGTGCTTCTCTTGTGTAGCTCTCTTGCATCCTCATTCTTTACACTCAACACCCATGATGATGAAAACCTTCCCTGTAGAAGTATGAGGTAGGGGACCTATTGCATCCACACCCCACTTTTCAAAAGGGCCATAAGATATTATTGGGACTTGAGGCTCATATGTTAGTCATCTATCCCCAGCAATTTGGCATGGCTTACATGCCTTACACCAATATTGGACATCACGGTGTAAGCTCAGCCAAATAAACCTTGCTTGTAAAATCTTCCTACTTGTAATATCTTAAGAAAAGTGACCACCACAGACATCATCATGACATGAAAGAAGAATTTTCTCTATCTCTTGCACACCTGGTACTCTCCTCAAGACCAAATCTTTCCCTTTGTGATATAAATCATCCCCGATCAACTGGTAAGGTGTGGCCTTCTTAACTAGTCTATGTCTTTGCACCTTGTCTAAGTGTTTGGGACACTCACCTGCTTGTAGAAAGAAGATAATGTCTTTTAGCTCCTCTTGACCTTGATATTTGGGTTCATATAGTTTCACACCTCCTACCGCCATTTGAAGCTTTTCATTTGCGAGTAAGTCTGCTTCCTTGTTATGAGTTCTCACAATGTGTTGTACCTGTGTTGCTTTAAAACCCTTCATCAAAGCTCTTACACTACTAAGACACTCAAAAAATGTACGATTCTTGCACCTCCAAGTCCCTTGGATTTGCGTGACCACTAGCAAAGAATCACCTTTTATAATAAGTCTTTGTATGCCTAATTCTTTGCATTCTTCTAACCCAAGGGTTAGAGCAGCATACTCAACCTCATTGTTAGAGTGAACGTTGGGTAGAGTGATACCTTTTCTAACCATTACCTCCTTTTGTGGGTTCAAAATGATGATCCCCCCTGCTGCTTTGTCTTGTTGGCGTTGATAAGCTCCGTCCCTCTCTTTGTAGTCATGATCCTTCCCTTTCTCTCACTTTGTAGGTGAGAATGTCTGCAAGTCCTGCTCTTGTGCTATCTTCTACAAGGAAAGTGTATTCAAATTCTTGGAGTTCAAGCACCCACTTTGCTATTCTAGATGAGAGGCTCATGTGTTGTACTACATATGGTAGATTGTTCTCTAAGGTGAGAAAAACAAATGGCACAGGGAGAAGATACGATCGAAACTTCCTTACCGCAAACAAGATTGCAAAGACCACTTTCTCCATTTCAGTGTATCCCCTCTCGGCCGGAGTCATCACCTTGCTTGAAAAATAGATCGGCCTCATGTATGATGTTTTAGCATCTTTTTGCATCAAAACAACACCAATTGCTTCGAAACCTACACTTGGAGTGACATAGTAGGTCTCCTTTGGATCTGGTGGCATTAGGATTGGGAGAGAGATAAGAATGCCCTTCACTTCCTCAAAACATTTTGCATGTTCCCTCCCCCATTCAAATGTAGATTGGCTTGCCAACCTATGCAAAGGGGCGATGGATTCTGCTAGGAGATGGATGAAGCGAGACATGTACCTCACTTTGTAGTTGAAGGTCATTAGCTCCTTAGTTGTTGTTGGTGGAGATAATGACAAAAGGGCCTCTACTTTAGAGGTATCCACTTGAATTCCTTGTGAAGAAACCACATGGCCTAGCAAAACCACTTGAGATTCACCGATATGACACTTCTCTGGGTTGATTTGTCCCCCAAATTGATGGAGCCTCTTAAGCCCCTCTTCAACCTTTTGGCAGTGAATTGATCTACAACTATAAATACAGAAATCATCCATAAAGACTCTTATAGATTTTCCAAAGAACGGCTGAAATACAAATATTGTGAATCTCATGAAGGTGCTAGGAGCATTGGTGAGCCCAAAAGGCATTACTCTGAATGCAAAACATCCCCAAGGTGTGATGAAGGTGGTTTTTGGTTGGTCCTCTTCTGCTATTCTAATTTGAAAATATCCTGAATACCCATCACACACAGTGTAGCATTCGTGACCTGCTACTTCATTCAAAATTTCATCTTGGAAAGGGAGAGGGAAGTGGTCCCTCTTTGTCGCAGTGTTGAGGGGTTTGTAATCCACGCAGACCCTCCACTTACCATTCTTCTTGGGAGTGACTACAATAGGTGATACCCATTCGGAGTTGGATACTGGATAGATGAAGCCAGCCTTCAAGAGTCGATTCACTTCTTGTAGGAGAGCCTTTTGTTGCACAGATCCTAGTCGCCTTAACTTTTGAGCCACGGGTTTGGTCCCTGGTTTCAATTCAATTTGATGCTCTATTACATCTACACCTCTTATTTGTGAGTAGTTAGTGATAAAAAAATTGGGATACCTCTTTAACATATTGATGTAGGACCTCTTCTCCTCACAAGTAAGATCTTTTGCAAGCATCTTCTCAAATCCTTCTTCAAGGTGGTGGCATCTTTCATCCCCTCGTGTGTGATTGTCTGTTGGCTTTTCTTCTACAGAAACATCTTGGGTGTTGGCGTTGAATACAATTCCCATTACCTCCAAAGAAGACTCCTCTTCACTGGTTGATGCACTGGTTGATGCTTCCTCATCACTTGAGTAAGGACTCTCCTCCTCGCTCTCTTCATCTGCCGTGGTTTCATAGTTGATATCTAGTTGCTTTCCTTCTCGCCAATCATACACCACTGGTTGACCCTTCTTAAGAATCAAACGACCACTTCCCCATTTTTGATCTGCATTCACAGCAATGAGCCAAGGCCTCCCTAGGATGATGGGATAGCCCTCCCCCTTAGCTGGCATGACATACATATCCACTCGTGCATCTATGTTACATACAAAGACTTTTACATTTTCAATGATCCCCAAACACTTCACACTTGAGTTGTTGGCTAGCCTAGCTTGAAAATTAGAGGACTTTGTAATTTCAAGCCCTAACCTGTTCATTGATTTTTCCGTGATCACACACATTTGAGCTCCACCATCAACATATACATTAGACACCTTTTTACCCCTTATGTAAGCATCCACAATGGGTTCCACATCTTTTTGTAGCTTTGAGGCCACAACCTTAATGGAAAGATTTGCTTTCTTTTTTGGAATTCTTGTACTTACCAACTTTGGCCATTGCCTTCTTACTTTGGCTGATAGGTGTAGAAGTTGAGGCCATGAAATGTTTGGCTTTTGGGTTTGTAAATCCTCCAGGATGTTGTAGGGCTCTAGCTCCTTTCCCAATGGGAAGTCGTTGATACCAATTTCCCTTCGCCTTGATCTTTTCTTCGTGCTACTTTCAGCTTCTTCCATCTTTGACTTCTTCTTCTTGTCCCTTCTGGCTGAATTTGTTCCTTCACTTCTTATGTCTTCATCCTTATCATGTGCTCTTGTGAGTTTTTCTGCCGGCATAACATCAAAGTTTAGAGTATGCTCATCTATTACCTCTTCTAGCTTGATGATGTTGACTCCTCTTTCTTCCTCCTCATGTGGGACGGGAGGTATATTTGCTGATGGTGGTGGTCGACGAAGGATTTGTGGGCCTTGAGCTAGTTCTTGCTGCACAGTGAGAGGAGGCAGTCTGGGGGGATATATGTCTCCCCGAAGTCGCCTTGGATGTGGACAATTGTACATGCCATGGCCCATTTCATTGCAATTCCAACATCGCAACTCTTGAGCTTGTCTTCGTTGATTGCGATTCCCTTCTCTTGGTTGTCGTTGTTGAGGTAGGCCCTGTACTAGATTCAGAGTGAGGTTCTCAAGCTGTTGAGTTAGCCTTTGTAAAACCTCTTGTTGAGAGTTATCTCCTATTTGTGAAGATTGTGCAAGAGGGGCCCTAATTGGTGCTTCCATGGTTTGTGAAGACTCCCTCTCACTCACTTCATTCAAACCCCTTGCTCTATGTGCTTGGAAGTGTAGTTTTCTAAACTTGATGATGGCTACTTCACGTGCTTCTTCGAAGGTGGATGGGAATTTTAGCTCTACTTTAGCCTTTAAAAGTGGATACAAGCCAACCATGAATCTCTGTTTTTTTAGAAATTTAGGTGCACCACCATGATTTTCTAATGTAGCCTCCCACCTACCCCATAGATTGACAAAGGTTGCTTCATAAGAAGGATATTCTTCAAGTGATACCTGCTTATGTCCAATAAGACATTTCCATAGTCCTTCAGAAGTATCACCTTGCTCGAACTTGGAGAGGAAGCTTGCTCGCAGTCTCTCCCAGTTGGACTTGATTTGGGGTTTCAAGGTCTCATACCATGCTTTAGCTTCTGCTTTTAGAACCAACGGGAAGGCTCGTAGCTTTACTTCCTCTTCATCTCTCCCGAATATGAGATGTGCCATCTCCAAGTTGTCAAGAAACTCTTGCGCATCTTCCCCACTTCTTGCATAGAACGTGGGAAAATAACTTGACATTTTGTTTAAATTTTTTGAAATTTATTTTTTTAAAAAGAAACTTTTCTCTTACGGGCCGAACAAGATTGTTGACACTATAAATCTGATTACATTAAAATGAAGATGTACACATCCATTGTTAATTCGTACTTTATCATAGGTAGAATAAATGGATTAATTGAAGCATTGATTTCATTGAGGCGAGTGGATCCAAATATCCTCCTTATGATAGATTGAAACCTAAACTTAGTTGCAATGATTATATGAATGGATTGCCGAGCAATAGGCCTAAAAGGTTCATTGTTTTGATCGTGATTCCTGTGCTACTCCTCGTTGTTGGTTTGAAGACCTCGTTCCTTCATATGGCCCTTGAGCACCCCTTCACCACTCCTTGTTCCTGCCTTTAAAACAAAATGAAAATGTGAACATCAAAAGAAGTTTCATAATTGATGATTGGAAGTATAATTGGATTGGGTGATGCCAGTATTTCTCTAAGTCTTTCTGCACCAAACATAAAAACAATGCGTTGTTGGAAAAAGACTTTTCTATCTATGTGAACATTTACTCTAATGTGTTGTGCAAAATGAAATGGATAGATGGGAACTCCATTGTTCATCACTAAAAAATTTGAAGGTAACTTGGAAATATGTTCCTCAGTGGGGGCACCACTTTATGAGGGCGAGCTTTTTGAAATGGGGCCTCTAAACCCAAACCAATGGGCCTACCCTCACAAAATGTTCATAAAGAGGTACGCACACTACTTGGGGCACCACCTTCTTTTGGGAGTGGAGAAGGAAACCAATCAAAATATTACTTGCACTCACCCACTCAAGCAACACACTTTGAAAACCCTCTTACTCTATATACACTTTGGACACTTGAACACCATCAACGATTATGCAACCCAATGCCATGCATCAAATGAAATATGCAATTTGTGGAATAACATTCACCTTCTCCCCATAAGAATACCCATAATACATCCAAACTCCTCCTCTCTCAAGCACTCATCAAAAAATCATGCGCACAAGACTTGCCTCTCAAACACACAAGAGAATCACTTACATCAAACTAACACACTTTGCATAGAGAGCTCATCTCCATCTATGCAATGCCGTGACACAAATAAAATCACCATGAGAGGTAGCCACATGCATATGTAATGAAGCAAAAGAGAGTTGGAGTGAGAAATTTCTTTAGACCAATTGAATAAGTGTGGAGAAACAAACCAATGGTAAATTGAGAATAGAACAGTTACTTGATTTCTCGCACACCTTTTAAGGGGAGGACAGACGCTGGCTAACCATCACGAATTGCGACACTTGAAAGTTTTGAAGATGATTTAATGATCATTGACATAACCATGAGAGAGATCATGATGTATTTACAAGTTATTGAGGTGCTACAAATGATTTATTGGGTTGATGGAGTAAGAGATTGCAGAATAGAAAGAGTGGAGGATAGAGTTGCACTTCCTCCAAAGAGGAGGGTTAGGAGGGAGGATGTGAAAGAGGGAGAGTTGGGGTTTTCTCTACTATTGATCAAGAAACAACATGAAGTTGAAAATATAGGTGTGTGTCCTTGAGTCTCTCCAAGGGGGGCTATTTATAGTTGTGTAGGAGTGGGATTATGCTACACTTAATTAGGGTAAGTGATTAGCCCTAATTAAGTGTCCTTTGACCACTCATTGAATATTGGACATAAAAGGGACTATTTATTCACCAAAAATATCATTTTAGACCGTGAAGGCTCCATAGGGGTGCATAATGTAGGTGGGCCCCACCATGAGGCCCTACGCGGGGCTCCTGCGGGGTATCTCAACTTGTCTGTCTTAGCATTTAGAAAGCATCTTTAGGGTGGTCCCATCACATGCAAGTGACCTTGAACACTCATTGCTCTTCTAGAAGATGAGTAGGGGAAAAATAAGATCTCACCCTCTTGATTTACTTGATTTACAGTTCCCTTTTGCTGCGAATCTGACAGATTTACACTATTTTGACCATAACTTTTTACCTGTAGCTCGGAATGACATGCTTCAAAAGGCAAATTTGACCTTCTCAACATGTTTGATATGAATTTGGACTATTCTTCACGCCCATGCACCAAGGAATTCAGTTTGGAAGGTCCACACTAGGCTAGGGAACCTTTTGCTTCCAAGTCTTCTTGTATGGACCCTTTGCTTGTATGCATCCAAGGGAATCATGCTTTTTCCAAAAGGCTATGATGCTTAAACAAATAGAGGAGGGCCCAATATTATTTTCTTGTGAAAAGAATATACAATTGGAGTCTTTTTGAAAGGAGAAAAACTATATGTATATTCTTAAGAGATATTGGGCCACCTATGTAGGGGGCATAGAAGACTTGTAGAGAGGGACCATATCTTTGGTGAAGACAAGTGGAGAGTTGATTTCCATGGTAATTTATCTATATGGAATGGAAGATGGATATATTATTTTTCTACTACTAATTCACAAGAGGTAAGAAAGTTTGGGGGTAGATTTCCATGGTAATTTATCTATATGGGATGGAAGATGGATATATTATTTTTCTACTACTTATTCACAAGAGGTAAGAAAGTTTGGGGGTAGATAGTTGGTTATTGTATGCTTACTTTTATTTACAAATCAAAAAAGAAAAGGGTGGTAATATAAATATATGACTAAGGTGACATTTTTGGGAAGAGTACAATGTATGTGTCGCTACAAAGGTTAAACGAAGAGGGGGAAGTTACTCTAGATAACTTAATAGCGTAGAAAAATATATACACATATGAGGAAGAGGTTGAGTAGGCTGACAAATGTTACAAAAAGATGGTTACCATTTTATGCCACTCACTAGGTCTAATGAAACCACGGGCAAGATAGTCAGCCAACTGACTCTCAACCTTCTTGGCTTCTTTAGCACTCATACAATAAGGTGGTTTAATCACCGGTTTAGTGCCTGGCAAGACATCTATGCCATGCTGCACATCACGTGTAGGGGGTAAACCCGGTGGTTAATCACTTGAGAACACATCACTATACTCTGTGAGTAAGTGAGTTAGCTTTTGCTGTGCAAAAGGAGAAAGTATACTAGAGTTATGCTGGGATGGAGAATCTTGTAATTCCTGTACTGTTTGTTTTACAACAGTTACACGTTGCTCTATAGAATTAAAATTGAGAGCACTTTGCTCGTTATACTTGTTAACTCTTTGTTTATCAGTAGAATTCATTGAACTTTGCATACCATTAGAATTTATTGCACTTTGCATACCATTACTAGAATTCACTGCACTTTGCTCTTCAGAATTCACAAGACTTGGAGACAAGCAATAACACAAAAAGACTTCATCTATTAAATTCTCTTTTTGCAAAATAGAAAGCTCGGCTATACATATAAGAGGTGCAGATGGTATATTTTTCTCACCAAGCAAAGGCACATGTTTACCATTATAAAGGATAAGAAATTGTCTTCATAACTAGTGTGCAATGTGTTTCCTAAACCATGCAGCCACTCCCGTCCTAAAACTACATCAACACGGTCCATGTTCATAACTTGGAAGTCAAGGGTCATCGTATGATCTTGAACAATAAGCTCAACCCCTTGAACTACCGTGTCCCATACTTCTTTATCATTCCCAGACATTCCACCACATACTTGTGAGAGAAGGGAGTTTGTGTAAGCTTCAATTTCTTGACTAGCTTATAGTTCAAGAAGTTATGAGTTGCACCATCATCCACTAAAATACAAACACGTTGTCTGTTAATAGTGTCATGCATGTGAATCAAATCATGGGGGCCAAAGGTGGGCTGCCACATTGAAGCATGCACACAACACTTGTGATTTTCTTCCATATGAAGAACCTCTAGAGCACAATATTTAGGAGATGAATCTAATGTGAGGTGTTGCACCGTGTGCATGGCCTTTTTTTTTGCCTTGCAAAAGAGGACAATCTTTCTTGTTATGTTGGTCCGAAAGACATCTAAAACACAAATTGTGTTTCTTTGCACGCTCAAAATCAGAAGTACTGAGAGACCCATGTGGAGTATCTTGTGAGTGCTTAGGCCTCTTAGCCTCTTGTGGGCGTGGAGAGGTAGATTGTCTCTTATTCCTCTTGGAATGTGTGGGAGATCTACCACGCCGTTGGCTCTTAGCCACATTGCTCTTAGCAAAAGTATTCTTAGAGTAGGGAACATTTCATTTCCTCTCTTGGTCATCATCATATCTTTGTGCATGACTGATGGCTTCTTCCAAAGTTTTTGGATGTTGGGTCTTGACATGAAGATGATAGTCTTTGTCAAGAACCCTATTAAAACCGCGTATCTTTTGGAATTCATCTAGACCTTCTAGTTTTAATATGATTTCCCGATACTTTGAAAGATACTGTGTGAGAGAGAGACCAGACATGTGGCATGCTTCCTAACCAATTCTTATCTTCTTCATTGGAGTCCAAAAACTCTTTGGAGAAAGAATCTTGAAACGCAATGCAAAACGGAGGACGAGCATCTATTGGAAATGTCATCCACCACTTATAGGCCTTGCCTTTAAGAGATAGACTTGTTTCCACAGCCGTCTTTATATCCGAGGTGTGTCTCAATCTATGAATATCACTCCATTTGTGTAAGAACGTACTGACATCCTTGTTGTGATCACACTCTTTCCCGTGAAACTCAAGAATGGTGATATTCTTAAGTAATGCATTGCTACCTTCTGCATCTTCTGTAGCACTTGTCTCTTGGACTCCTTGAGTCGTGCGAGCTTGGTTCCCTTGAACTGTGCCACTTGTGGCTACTTGAGTCATCTGTGAATTCATAAATTTCACAAGTAACTCTGTAAGATTGGTAACATTTGCATTGAGTGTAGAGAGTTTGCTTTCAAGTACGCTTTGGAGATGCTCCAAAGTCTTGAAAGAAGCCATATCTACAATCCCATGATCTCCTAGATCATCATCATTAGCATATTAGTGTCAGCAGCACCCGTGGTGTCCTGATTTTGATCTACGTGCTCAAAATCAAACGTGTGTGTAGGTGGGAGTGCAATGGCAACTTCGTGGTCATGGGATTCTCCAAGCTCCCCACCATGACGAGAGAACACCTAGGAAGCCTCCTTGTGAGACTTCCAAAAGAGGTCTCTCTCTGATTCGGGAAGAAGAAGAGGATCCATATGAAGGGCTCAAAAATTTTCTCCTTGATGACACATCTGCTTCTCAAAGGAGAATTCAAGAGCCCCCACTGAAGGAACCAGAAAGAAGTGAGACTCTTGTCACCTCCGCGGAGATGGCTCCATGAAGACGGCAGGCTAAACACTCTTCATCACCTCCAAAACTGAGAAGACCATCGCATACTTCTCCACACCATACTTCAAAGAGGGATGACAAGAAGCAAGAGAAGAAAAAGGCGAGAAAGAGGACACCCTCTTCTCCATCTTCTTCATCCTCTTCCTCCTATGAAAGTGATGGTGAAGACAAAGAAGATCAAGGCAAGAAAAAGGGGAGAAACAAGTCACCCTCTTCTCCATCTTCCTCAAATTCTTCACCTTCTGAAGAAAGTGATGGTGCAACCTTTGAACTATCAAAAAGAAGAGGCCATAGGAAATCCTTTGCCGTGTGGAATAGGTCATCCAAGCTCAAGAAGTTCAAAGAGGGAGGGAAGAGCATCTCTTTCCTTACCTACAATGGCACTTTTGGTGCTACGGACAAAGTCTTGGCCTTTATCCAACAGTTTGATGTGGCGTTTGGAGATGAGGGCTTCACGGATTCCTCTAAACTACGCCATGTAGCTATGCACTTTCCAAAGTCCACCATGCAATGGTGGTCTAGCCTATGGGCCAACGGTGAAGCTCCACAAACATGGAAGCTTTAAGAGCTTTTGTTATGGAGCAGTTTTTGGCCACCGATGCCAAAGACAAATTCTCATCAAATGGCGAAGCTTGAAGCTCTCTCCCTACGCATTCATTCACAAATATGTAGACAAGTTTTGAGACTTACAACTCAAAGCCACTGTCTTTAAGAAGTTGGATTTTGGAGAGCAAAAGCAACAATTTTGTGCGGGCTTAGCTGAAGAAATGGCGGAGTATGTCAACTCCCAAAGTCCACGCACCATATCGACGGTTATACACCATACTATGGTGGCTTCTCAAATCAATTTCCAAACAGGGGCTAAAAGAAAGTTTAATCCCACAGAAAACAAGGGTTCAAATGAGCCTAAGGGGAAGGACAATGTCCAAAAGTCTCCTAAGGGAAAGTCCAACAAAGCTAAGGAGAAGGGAGTTTACAAAGGTAAAAACAAACTCTCTCCTGAAGAGCTTGAGCGTTATCGCAAGGATAACCACTGTTTCAAATGCGGCGAGCAAGGGCATGCCTACCGCACTTGTCCCCAAAAGAACACCTGCCATGAGCCTCTTAGAGCTACCTTGCTCAAAATCCAAGAGGAGGAAAATTACCACAAAGGATATCCTCTATGCCATGTTTGGGGAAAGGTAAGAGAATATGATGCTTTTATCCTCTTTGACCCTGGTTCTACTCATAATTTCATATCCACAGAGTTGGCCTCCAAGCTAGGCATAGAAGCCTATGAGATAGGAGATGTCCTACCCGCAGATGGTGCTTTCAAGGAGCAAGAAGCTTCAGTCACTCCCTTAATCGGGAAATTGAGGTCTCCATGTCCAAAGCTATGTGGACAAAGAGGACTTCTTTATCTCTCCTCTCAAGCATGAGGATGTAATCCTAGGGGCACCATGGTTTGATTGCATGGCTGCCAATGTTAAATTCCCTAAAAGGAGAATCTCCTTTAAGTTCAGGGAGAAAGATATGTACATAGATGCTAAGGAAATGGGTAACACCATACCCATTGTACATACACAAGCTTTCAATAAGTCACTAAAGAGCTCTATTTCCGTGTACATGATTTTTGTTAAAGACTGTCAAAATGAACCTATTGTTTCAGCAAAAGAAAATATACACAATCAAAAGGAGTTAGAGTTATCCAATTTTCTCGAGGGGTTTCAAGATGTCTTTATTGTCGACATCCCTTGTGAGCTACCTACTAAACGAGGCAATGATGACCATGCAATTGAACTTCTTCCAGGAAGTTCACCGCCTAACAAACCTCCTTATAAAGTTTCTTAAGCTCAATATGAGAAGATTATGCGGCAAGTGCATGAGTTAGTTGAGAAGGGCATGGTTAGGCCTATCTCATCTCCATTTTGTTCTCTTGTGCTATTAGTGCAAAAGAAAGACGGCACATATCGTATGTGTGTCGACTATAGAGCACTAAATAGGATCACTATCAAGAATAGGTTTCCCATTCCACGGGTAGAAGACCTATTTGATAAGTTACAAGGGTCCACCTACTTCAGTACGATTGACCTAAAAAGTGGCTATCATCAAATAAGGATAGTTGATCAAGATTTTGTTTGGTCTTCTACCCGTGGAAATCCGATCTCCATGCAAATCCGGTCGTCAATTGTTGTCAATTGCTTAATTTCTCTCTCTTTTGAAGTATTGTTCATGCTATCTAGCTAGGTGTTATACTTTTTGTTGCTCTCTCCACCCAAGCACTCTTGTTATTCTCATTAGGAATCTATTCTAATAAATTGCTCACTATGTTCATGCTATTTTGTGCTACACACAAGTTACTAGGCCATTAAATGTTACAACTTCTCTACCCAAAAGCGGTTGCACATGGTGAGGCAAGCTTTTCCATGCATGGGAACCCCCCATATATTTTTGCTCTTTTACCAAAATATTTCCTATTATATAAGTTACTTTTGATTTTTTCTTCCTTTTTCACAAACGTTTTAGCCTTTATTAAATAAATAAGACTTATGTTAATCAATCACGATGCAACATAAATAAGTAAGCTTTCTTTGTTGATCTCTCTTTTGACCTTAAATATTAAATATATATATTCTAAATTACATTATATATTTTAGTATTTTCTAATATATTTTTCATGTATGTATATTATTCCACCCTACCAAATATTTTATTCACTAGTTTTCATTTTCAAACCTCAACCCCACTTTCAAATTTCAATAATACCTCCATCTAAATGATTGCCACTCTTTTCAAAACTCTAGGTCATGTTTTCATACACATGAAGGAGGTTACACTTGAAGGCAAGAGAGAAGTCCACTCAAAGGGGACCACCAAAAGACTTTTGCAGCCACAAATAATACATAATTTGGCTGAATTTGTTAAGTAGAGAAGAACCCCAAATCTGAAGGAGCGTTCAACATGAAAGATGTAGCTTGTGATCTCAAATTTTAGCTCAATTTTTTTCAGAATTTTTGGATTTATGAACGCGGAGCTATGATTTTTGTAGTGGACCCCAGTTTTCTCATGTAATGGTGACACAGGCCATCCCCAATTTTCTTCCCTCTAGAATGGCTATGGTTCTACAAGTCTTCAATCATGATTACAAGAGACAAGGCTCTTTTAATGAGGTCTTGGCAAGTCTAGAGTGATTCTATCACCATTTTTGGAGGATCCATCCTCATCAACAACTATCCACCTTTGACAATCTCTCTTGTAAATTTCTTACCTCTCTCTTCTCTCCCTAATAAGCTTATGTCTAGCCAAAGCTAGACTACTGTAAATATCTCCTATCCTCTACATCCTACCCACATTCTCTCATCTTCTCTCTCTATTGACTCTGGTATTTTAAATAATGAGGAGACAAGATGGGAGCCACAGTCACATGCACCCCATTTTCCTAGTCACCAAAGTGGGACACTCACCTCAAATAGAAATATTGCTAAATCTTCCCCTCCTTCCCTATATAAGGAGGCCATGAGAGCTCACTAAAAAAAAAAACCACACACACACACACACACACACACACACCTATCCATACACACTCTTGTGCTACATGCTTGTAGCATGAACCCTAATCACATAATCACAACACCATCATCATCACCATCACCATGCACAAAAGATGAGCACCACACCTCCACACCACTTGTAATTAAGGGTTGAAGGCACAATTTCAAGAAGAAGAAGGGTGGACACACTCATGATATTCCTCGCCATCAACTCCCATCTCTCCATTAAGCCTCCTACCATCTTGTCCCCTTCTCATTTTCCTGCCATACGCTACCTATTGTATTCATCTTTTGCAAGCAATCAACACACTCCATCTTGGTGCCAGACTTTGTGTCGCTTTGGATACATCTCATTGTGAGTATGGTATATGCTTGTTCCTTGCCTTTTTCTCTGCTTATGTAAAGGTGTGCGGATTCGCCACCATACACACACTCTCTCTCTCTCCCTCTCATATTCCTATCATCTTGCTACTTCCATCTTGAGGTGTGCGGATTCACCACCTTTTGTATGAGAAGTGAGCATACTTGCATGTATCCCTGACCTCGTTATCTTCCTTACTACATGCACGAGTAGCGAGCCCATTCTCACTCACTCACCACTCCTCTCACCTTATTCTCTGACCACCCCATTCCACATTTGGGTGTGGATCTTGAAATTGTTTTCCATGGCATGTTTCATTGTGTATATGTATGCGTCCTAGCTTCATATCTTGCTAGGTGGTGCCCCTATTGTGTATTCTCCACGATGAGGCCATTGTACATAGTCTTGGTGTAGAGGCCACCGGGTCTATTTTTTCACTTCCGCCTCTCATTTGGTGCCCCCACTAAGGAGGGCTCTTGAAACCTTTAGTTTACAAGGCTGACATGTTTACTTATCTTCATGGACGAGTGGCTTCTTGAATTCTCTAATTGGACCACTGAAGAGGAGGAGCTTCAAGCAGGTTTGACACAAGTCATCAAGACACTCTTGCCAGGGTGTTGTATTGTTAGCATAGAAGAAGTGGTAAGACCCTCTTTCCCTACTCAGATTTTTTACATTTCTCATCATCCCCGCAAGCGTAAAAGCAAGGCACAAGCTGCATCATGCTCACATTGTAGCCAAAAACCTCACCTTCGACATGAGTGCAACCCAAAGTGAAGAAAAGGCCATCATTTTCTCCCTCGACATCCGCACAGGCGTTCTCACAACGGTAGGCTTTCAAGTAGCACCAGGCTTCTCTACATCTACGTCCCCATCTTTGCCACCTATTCCACCTACATCCACAACAAGCCTTCACAACTTGAGGAAGCTACTACGAACGCGTGGTCCCTCCCTCTCCCTTGCACCAAAAGATTCAAGGGTTTTCTAGCACTGACAATCACCCCGTCTCCAAAACAAAAGGGTAAATCCTCCAAAGTTTTTCTATACCTCACTCTCATCTCATGAGCCAGGAACTAGAAACAGCAGCATGGATTCTACGTCGTCTACCGAGTGAAGTGATGGAGCTTGTCATCGACAAGGTCTTTGACACAGGTTTTGCTTGGCGGAAAGACAAGACCCTCCACCTTCAAGGGGTGTTGCTTGTGAATCAAAGCTATGATGACGACTTTATAGCTTGCTATGTATCCATCCAACTTGGATTAATACAAGTGGTAAGACTCACCACCTACCTCATCACACCTGTTTATACACTAGATGGCACTCTATCTTGCAGGAAAGTGAAGTTGCTCAAAGAGAGAGAGTTCAAGCTTTTCCAAGAGCTTGCTAGAGGGGCAGTCCTATAGCTAGAAGACAAAGACAACCTTGTCCTGTGGTACTATAAATTTGACCTCGACTACCAAGAGCTCTACACCTCTGACTATAACCTTCCACCACGAAGGAGAGAGCCTTTCCAAAGTATCATGTGATGGACCCAACGCATCAGCCTTTTGCAAGGAACCAAAATTATGCACTACAACGAATTCAATCAATCAAATTAATCTTGGACCGCAAGATGTTTTATCAGCAGATCATTACAACCATGTTTGGTAGAGAACGACTGCAAGAGATAAACACCTCTTCTCTACCCTTTATCCTCCCTATGATTAATCATGAAGTGTCTTTTGATGTAGTTATTTTCATCCTTGTATAGTATGTTTTCCATCTACCGAGAACCCATGTATTGAATCTCTATTTATTAAAAAAAAAAAAGATTTCTAAGTCGAGTTAATTTTCTCACTCTCACAATGGCAAGTGTAGCATTTCCAACCTTTACTGGTAAGGTGGGTGAGGATGCTGCAGACTTTCTAGACAACTTGGAAATAGCATGTGTCATCTCTGCGAGAGATGATGATGCTTCGCGCTTGCGCATCTTCCCACTTCTAATGAAGGTGGAGGCAAGATCATGGTACAATGCTTTGTCAAAAGCAACCAAGGAACGGTGGGACTTATTAAGAGTAGCCTTTGTCAAGCGTTTTGGAGAGGGCACAACATCAGAGAAGCTATGGAAATTGTTGACAGAGTTGAAGCAGAGCAGTATGCTGGAATACGCATCATATGAGTCAAAGTTTGTAGATTTATGGGGGCGATGGGTTGCATCGCTAAGAGAGGATGAGGGGGCACCTGATTTCCTAAAGAAGGATCGGTTTGTGGCTGGGTTATGGCCAACTCCTAAAGAGAAGGTGAAGGGAAGGTTTCCTGCTACGTATGAGCTAGCAGTTGAAGTGGCCCGCCTTAAAGGCAAGAAGTTACGCCTACAAGCCAGGAATATCGATGAAGAGGAAGCCGTTAGGACCCGACCACCTCTAGCACCACCTAAAACAGCCGCCCAACCATAAGAACCAATTGAAGATCAGCAAGACCTGCTCAATCGAATCACCAATCAACTTGAGAATCTCTCAGTCCATTTGATACAACAAGGGCATGCACACAATCGCAACCAAGAGCAAGGAAGAGGACAACGAAGGCAAAACCAAGAATACCACTGCTACAATTGTGGGGAGGATGGTCATGGCATGTACTACTGTCCACACCCAAGGAGGCAGAATTTCAACAGAGGAGCCAGGCAAAACCAGGTTTCACCACCGAGAGCAAGACCACCACCACCGAGGGCACCACAACAAGCACCACCCATGCAAATCCTACAACCACCCATTCAACCACAACCTCTCATTCCACCCTTACCCCCACCACTAGTTGGCAATATATCAAACAATAAGCGTCATCAGTCTTGAAGGTAAAGGAAAGGAGAAAGTGGAGGAGGATATCAAGGGAGTAGCAAAAGGTAAGACCAAGTTTAAAGGAGTAGATGCCATAGGGGTAAAACGCGCTAGGCAAGGTGAATCTTCCCAAAAGGACAAAAAGATGAAGACTAAAGGGGAATCTAGCAAAAAGCCGTCCAAGTCACGACATAAAATTGACATTGTAGATTTCTCTTTGGATGAAGGTTCTAAACCATATGATTTGGTTCAAGATGTTTCTGTGCAGGGCCCAAAAATCAGCTGGCCCCAGTTACTCCACCTAGCACCTAGGGTGAGGAGACAATGGACAAAGATGGTTAGCACGAGACGACCAAAGCCAAAGATAGCTGGGGCTATCTCTGGGAGAAATCTAGATGACATACTACCAGTGATGGATGCTTACATCAAAGGGCAACACATCTCTAATATCTACATCGATGGTGGCGCACAAATATGCGTCATGAGTGAAAAAATGATGCACCGTTTGGGTTTAGAGGTGAGTCGGCCGGCACCATGCCGAGCCAAAATGGCCAATAATTTAAAAGTTCAATGTGTTGGTGTCATAAATGCAGTTAGGATAAAGGCATTCAACACCGAGGTAGATGTGGACATCTTTGTCATGCCACACAAAGGGGAGGGCTATCCTATCATTCTAGGGAGGCCTTGGCTTATGGCTATGAGAGCTAAGCGGGACTGGGACACCGGCATAATCCAGATGAAGAATGCAAAAGGGAGGCCAATACTTTACGACATGAAGAAAGGTCGGCAATGCGACATGGATCTAGAAACCTCTATGGATGAGTTTTCTAGTGGTGACTCTTCAACCACTTTAGAGGAGGAGTCAACAGGGAGTGAAGGAAGTGATAGCTCCATTGAGGTAATGGGCCTCACATTCAACCACAACAAGGTGGACCCTTCAAATTTGAAACCACAGGTGAAAGTGGTGAAGACACTTCAACTACCCCTATGGCACGAGATTGGTGGAAGACGACCAAAAGTTATATTGACGACCACTTTGGCAAGTCCTTTCTAGAGAAAGACTCATGCAGAGAAATGCAATTGAGGTCTACTGGAACTTTAGGTTTTCCTTTCTAATTGTGAACATTGTGTGTAACATTAATTTGGGAAGCTCTTTAAGTTGGGTTGCGACAAGAGTGGAAGGATTGACATCAACAACAAGTGGAATCAATCTAGGACACACCCATCAAGGAAGAATGGTTTTGCATACTAGTGGTAATATGGAGTCATTTTTCAAAATGTGGTTTGCAGTTTATCTTTTGTACATGGTGGTCTCTCTTGTGCAACAGGCATCAACCATGCAATCTATCCATGTGGGCAACATGTGTCTATCAATTTGGCATCAAGAAGGACAACAAGCAAGATATGAGGATTATGGCTTCTTACTCCCTTTAGACTATGTGTCTGGACGAGGAACCCATGCATGGTGCCGCTTTGGAATACTTTCAAGGACTGATCAAGTTCTTTCCATACCTTCTATCATTTATGCAAGAGTTAATTCTTGTGCATCTTGTGGACTCAAGAATCATTATAAGTGTGATCTTATGAAGAAGGCATTATTGCATGCAATGGATTTACGCTTAGTGTGGGACCCAGGTGGACATCGAAAAGAAATCTGGGGAGCCTCATGCTTCCAAGGGATCCATTATTCCCTACAAGGATCTACCAGCCACCAAGGAGAAATCCTACTCTATTTCAACATGCTCCAGAAGAAGAGCCAGAGGCATGAATACCTCTAGCCTTAGGGGGAGGGCTAATGAGGCAAGCTTTTCCATGCATGGGAACCCCCCATATATTTTTGCCCTTTTACCAAAATATTTCCTATTATATAAGTTACTTTTGATTTTTTTTACCTTTTTCACAAACGTTTTAGCCTTTATTAAATAAATAAGACTTATGCTAATCAATCACGATGTAGCATAAATAAGTAAGCTTTCTTTGTTGATCTCTCTTTTGACCTTAAATATTAAATATATATATTCTAAATTACATTATATATTTTAGTATTTTCTAATATATTTTTCATGTATGTATATTATTCCACCCTACCAAATATTTTATTCACTAGTTTTCATTTTCAAACCTCAACCCCACTTTCAAATTTCAATAATACCTCCATCTAGATGATTGCCACTCTTTTCAAAACTCTAGGTCATGTTTTCATACACATGAAGGAGCTTACACTTGAAGGCAAGAGAGAAGTCCACTCAAAGGGGACCACCAAAAGACTTTTGCAGCCACAAATAATACATTATTTGGCTGAATTGTTTAAGTAGAGAAGAACCCCGAATCTGAAGGAGCGTTCAACATGAAAGATGTAGCTCATGATCTCAACTTTTAGCTCAATGTTTTTCAGAATTTGTGGAGTTATGAACGCGGAGCTATGATTTTTTTAGTGGACCCTAGTTTTCTCATGTAATGGTGACACAGGCCATCCCCAATTTTCTTCCCTCTAGAATGGCTATGGTTCTACAAGTCTTCAAGCATGATTACAAGAGACAAGGCTCTTTTAATGAGGTCTTGGCAAGTCTAGAGTGATTCTATCACCATTTTTGGAGGATCCATCCTCATCAACAACTATCCACCTTTGACAATCTCTCTTGGTAAATTTCTTACCTCTCTCTTCTCTCCCTAATAAGCTTATGTCTAGCCAAAGCTAGACTATTGTAAATATCTCCTATCCTCTACATCCTACCCACATTCTCTCATCTTCTTTCTCTATTGACTCTAGTATTTTAAATAATGAGGAGACAAGATGGGAGCCACAGTCATATGCACCGCATTTTCCTAGTCACCAAAGTGGGACACTCACCTCAACCAATTCCACATTTGGGTGTGGATCTTGAAATTGTTTTCCATGGCATGTTTCATTGTGTATATGTATGCGTCCTAGCCGCATATCTTGCTAGGTGGTGCCCCTATTGCGTATTCCCCATGATGAGGCCATTGTGCATAGTCTTGGTGTAGAGGCCACCGGGTCTATTTTTTCACTTCCGCCTCTCAATGGGTGCATGGGAGAGTCCTACTTGGACTTGGCTATCTAATGGAGGTTGGACATGGGCATTTAGAGACTCCCTTACATCTATATAAGGAGGCCTTCTCATGAGTAATTCGGTAGAATGGTGTGCACACTTGACGACACAACACATCCTTGTGTAAGGATTGCTAGTCCCTTGTATTCCTACTTGCTCTAGTTGTATAAATCGCCATCTAAGCTCTACCTTGAGAGCTCATGGGTGGATGACGCCATCACTTTGTAATAGAGTGCTAATCTAAAGTTTTTGATTTGCCACTAATCTACTTTGCATCATATCTCTCTTTACTATCCCCTGCTACTAGATCCTTATTGTATTCTGCATTTCTTACAGAATCTTGTGGATGACCACAGTCGTCGTCAGCGCTTTTATGCCACTTTTGTCATTTAATCTTACCTATAAAGACTGACACATGCAGCACAATCAATTAGATGGAATTAATGACCATGTTTTAATTGAAAACACACTAGAAAACCAAGTATAATAGAGTATAATTAACTAACTAGGCCTGCTCATGAAAAATTTGATTAGCTCCAGTTATTTGCATACCATTTTCATTAACACAGTACTTACATCTATAAGTAAGTGAGAAAAGCCTGCTTAGATTAGGTCACAAGTCATAAGCTTCCCACCTGCATTAACGCACACTGTGGTAGCTCCGGTGCTGGAGGAGCTAGCAAGCAGTATCATTAACGTACTTAATGAGTTTAGGTCGTAAGTCATAAGCTGCGTACCTGTATTATCACATGCAGCACGGCTGGGGTGCTAGCAAGGAGTACACTGACATCTTCACGTTATTGTTGGTTCCATCCACTACTGGCACTTGCAGGGAGACTTCACAGCCGCTTGCACTAGTACAATCCCAATGGGTGGAATTTGTACTATTCATGGTCATAATTGTTGCCGCAAGATTCTATGTTTGAATGCAGTTCTTGCGCTGCAATGTCTGAGAGAGAGAGAGAGAGAGAGAGAGAGAGAGAGAGAGAGAGAGAGAGAGAGAGAGAGAGAGAGAGAGAGAGAGAGAGAGAGAGAGAGAGCTGTCAAATCTATGTATCTTGAAGAAGGTGTGACTTTGATTCTTGTTCCTATGAAAGTTAGGAGAGAAGGGAGATTTCTTGTTATGGTTAGTGTTAGTAGGCTGATCAATGTGGGATTGATATCTACCTTTCTCCATTTCTGCATTTAAGGACAAGTTAACAGCTTTAGATAATAAATCTGGCTCAAATATATCTACCTCATCACCAATCTAAAGTGCTAACCCTGATATGTATTTACATTTTAGTTTCTTCAATTGACATGTTTAATGGCTTGTAGTTGAATGAGATAGTTCCAAAAATGATGTCCAAGGATGACATATGCAAGCATGTCTTTTGAACTCTTTACTTGAAACTTTACCTGGTCTTCATGCTTTTGGATGCGAACCATTTCTTCTTGACTTGTACCCATACCTTGCATTGCTGTACTATCTTGTTTGCCTTGAGTAGTCTCTAGAATGCTTTGGACGTTCTCTAAAACCATCTTGCACTTTGCTTCTTGATCCAATAGAGCATTGCATCTTGACACTTGCTCCATTTGTACTATTGAGGACTATAGATATTCCCATTGGTGGTTCTCTTTAAGATCTCTGTTTTGATTCTGCCAAAGTCTTATCTTGATCTAGCTTGGTCTCGATGAAAGGTGACTTTAGACTTTGAGTTCCATTCATGAGAAAGCCTGTCTATCGGTGATGACTGGAATCTGAAATCGACTTCTGCCGCTCGACAAAAGTGTCAGAAAATAACCAATGCTCGAAGCGAAAACTAAGAAGAAAATAGGGCCGGATGTTGCAAATCCACTACCTAATGCATGGGATGTTGGGAAAATGCAGATGATGTCCATTATGGGCTTACCCATTTTGAGAGATGAGCCGAAAGCCGTACCATTCTCTATCTCTCTGTTGTCTTCTAGTGATGGGTGATGCGGTAGCTCCGATCTGCTTCACCTACTCATAGACAACCAGTCTCCCAGCCAATTTAGTATTGTTGTGACATTGGCACATATGTCCGGATGCATGTGTGTGTGTGTGTGTGTGTGTGTGTGTGTGTGTGTGTGTGTGTGTGTGAGAGAGAGAGAGAGAGAGAGAGAGAGAGAGATAGAGAGAGAGAGAGAGAGACCAGTTTTGATTTCGGTGTCATCCCTGTGCGGTCTCACACACACACACACACACACAGAGAGAGAGAGAGAGAGAGAGAGAGAGAGAGAGAGAGAGAGAGAGAGAGAGAGAGAGAGAGATGGTATGTATACAATATGGCTGGAACGTTGTGATTAACATAGTAGGATTAGTGTACACAAAGGGTTTGAGGATGGACAACTTGGTCATCCCGTTGAAGAAAAATGTGAGCATACCATGGTATACATTCCTTATCTTTTGTCTCATACCAACACCAGCCTCATCATCCAAATGAAAATTGGACACAAACACATTTGACAACACTGGTCGTGGCATGGACTCTAGGATTCCACCTCTTGCATCCAACATTTTTACTTTTTTCTTCTTAGACTTTAACTTAGTAGACACTCCGGTCGTCGATGTTAGATGTGCTGCCAGCTTTCCTGACATTGTGTCCGGTGGCCAATATATTGCCGCTTTGCTGTTGTCCCTTTTCCCTCAATTTCTCCCTCTTTCTTTCTTTGCCCCCATTCATTGGCGTCATTGTAAGCTTTGTTGTCGTTCACCACTCAGCCAATGATATGGAGCTCGCCATCGGCAATTTTTCTCCTTTCTTTCTCTTTGTGGACTTTCTTTACACATGTTCAATGGTCCCTAGTTCTTTAGGCAACGCCGTAGCTGATCTGGATGGAGGCAAATTAGGGTGGAGGACATCCTCCTCTCCAGGGCTGATTTGGTGATGACATGGTTGAAGACAGTCGACGAGCTTGTACTTGCGACCGTTGCATGGTGGATTGAAAAGCATGGGCGTTTGCAAAGTGGCAAGAGTAGAGCCAAATGCTCCATCTTTTGACAATAGTAAAGAAGTTGTACTTACGTCTATTTGTTTTTTAGAAAATGCAACTTTGCAAACAAATGCACGACTTTGCGGGCCTATTTCCACCTGTCTTTCATGAAGAAGAGCATTGAACATCAATGCTGGTTTCAATTTAGTGAAATTTATGACAACAAACCCTTTATGGGCTCCTTTCCTGCAGTTTTGTACTATTGATAATTAGGACTTCTGTCAAAGGAAAATGTTTATCATTTTAGAATTTAGCAGCAAAATCATTTTACTTACTTGCTCAACAGTATGTGGACATAATTGATTTCCACATCGCTGCTCTGTACCCGCACAGGCCGATTCTACATGAAATGGAATTTTGCAGCAAGTAGGCACTGGCCTCCTCCTTGCATCAAATTGTTCTTGGCACAAAATGAATCTAAGAACTTAAGCAGGTCTTGTTGCCTGCATTAGTTAGACTTAGGAAATTTCTTTCAAAAGCACTCATAAACAAATGCCTGTTGAGTGCGTGTGAAGCGGTTAATCTAGTACACACCTCAGAGATTTTGGAATCTTGCGGATGACCACAGTCATCAGCGGCGTTTTTATGGCACTGTTATCATTTGATGTTGCCAGCAAAGACTGACACATGCAGCACAATCAATTAGATGGCATTAACGACCACGTGTTAATTGAAAACGCACTAGAAAACCAGGTATAATAGAGTTTTATTAACTAACTAGGCCTGCTCATGAAGAATTTGATTAGCTCTAGTTATGTGCATACCACCTGCTTAGCTTAGGTCACAGGTCATAAGATGCCCACCTGCATTAACGCACACTGCGGCGGCTCTGGTGCTAGAGACGCTAGCAAGCAGTATCATTAACGCACTTAATGAGTTTAGGTGATAGGTCATAAGCTGCGTACCTGCATTATCGCATGCAGTGGCGGCTGCGGTGCTAGCAAGGAGTACACTGACATCTTGACGTTATTGTCGTTTCCATCCACTACTGGCACTTGCAGGGAGATTTCGCAGCCCCAGCGCGTGGAATTTGCACTATTCATGGTCATAACTGTTGCCGCACGATTCTGTGCCTCAATGCAGTTCCTGCTGCAATGTCTAAGAGATAGGGTTGCGCGCGCGCGCGCGCGCGAGAGAGAGAGAGAGAGAGAGAGAGAGAGAGAGAGAGAGAGTTGCGTATGTTTGCTTGGTGAGCCTAATGGGCGTTTATACTCATTTGAGCCTAGAGCTGGCCACTTGGCATGATCTAGGCCCTTGCCCTATACTCAGATCGTACGGCCAGGACAAATAAAGCACGCTGCAACAATATTAGCAATGCGAACGCAGGTTGTAGGAAGCCAGGGCGTGAGGTGAGAGAGCGACAGGTTTGGAAACTCAAGGACACTAGGACGGCGAGCATTTCTTTCACAAGAATTCTAGAGGGGAAGGTTTCGAAACTAACACTCTTGATCATTCATCAAAGGCATGCAACTATACGCAACAAGGCAGACTAGCATACAATGATTCTGCCCAAAGAGACTTATACAAGACAGATGGGAGTTCTTTGAAATTTGAAACAATATGGGTACGTTAATTTATGCTTATGTGCAGGATGGGCATCTGGACAAAGAAATTGCTTGTATTTATGAAATGCAATGCCATGGTCTATTGTCTCCAAGTGCAGGCACTTTTACTTGCATATCAAATCTATGTGCCAGTAGAGGTGCAATGGACAAGGGACAACTCATACATGCTCATCTTGGCAAGAGCGGCTTGTTGGAACAGGATGTTGTTGTGGGTATTGTGTTGCTTGATATATAGGCTAGGTGTGGCTCGCTGAAAAAGCATAAGAAGTGTTTGCAAATTTGCTGTTCAGGATATTATCACCTTGAATGTGCTTATTGGACATGGTCTTTGCCAGGAAGCATTTGATTATATGAAGGAGATGGAAAACAAGGGACTCTATCCAAATGTGTTACTTTTGCTTATACCTTGAAATCTTGTGGTATCATTGGGGTAGCAATAATAAGGGGTCACGAATTGCATGCTCATATTATTGAAGAGAATTTGTAAGGAAAAATCATTCTTGTCTCCATTGCATTGATGGATATGTATGCTAATTGTGGTCTACTTGGTAGTGCTCAAAAAGTGTTCCAGGATATGGAAATTCAAGATGTGGTTTTATGGAATACGCTTATGACATCGTATACTCACTACGAGATGTGGGACAAAGCTATCATATGCTTTGAAAGAACGTAGTTTGTAAGATGTGCTCCATACAAGGGCCAACAGATACATGCTAAGATTTTGAATGATTGATTTTTAGAAAGAGACATTGTTACTGCCAACTCCTTGCTTGATATGTTTGCAAAGTGTGAAAGAAGCACGAGATATATTCAACGGGCTTCCGTTTAGGGATGTAGTCTCTTGGAATTCATTGATTGCAAGATACACCAAGCATAAGCTTTTTTATGACGCTCTCAGATGTTTTGAGTAGAGTTCCAGCATTGGCATGACACGAGATGTGTTTACTTTTGTTTCCATATCCTACATGCATTGATTGCAAGATACATACAACACATGGCTAGGGCTGTTTTCGGCGGATGCAAATTGAGGGCCTTTGAGCATATGCAATCACCTATACATACATCTTGAAGGCATGTAGCTCTAGCCAAGATGTTGATACGGGCTTAAATATTTGCGAGTTGAAGTGTATGTACAACTTCCACTACCTTACTCAGCTCATTTTTGTAGGTGCAACTAGTTATGGCCAGCATTATGCGGCTCCAAGTATAGCTCATGCAGATTCAACAACCCTGTGCCCTCGGTCATCCTTTAATTTTTATGGAAATGATATGCAGCAAGTCCCCATGCCTAATCCTTAAGATCAGGGATTTAATATTTACGTAATTACCAAAAAAATTGTGTGATCACAAGGTCTTGTTGACATATTTACATAATCACAGTTAACATGATCACAGACAAGCCGGTTCAGAGCAACCTGGAAACCCACAAAAAGCCCACTGGGCTTTTGCGTTTTCCCGTCGGGCCCCACCGGGCTTATGCATTTTTGGTACTGGCCCGCCGGGAAAACGCAAAAGCCCGGCGGGCTACAACTTAATATCATAGAGGGCCCTAATCGGGCACGTTCGGTGTTTTTTGTTGAGACACACACACACACACATAGAGAGAGAGAGAGAGAGAGAGAGAGAGAGAGAGAGAGAGAGAGAGAGAGAGAGAGAGAGAGAGAGAGAGAGAGAGAGAGAGATCAATGACTATCTTCGTTGTGGAGCTACGTAGTGTCACCACAATTATAATGACTACTTGCACGCAAAAAAAAGACATCATTTGATACACTTACAACCACAAATAGCTCGAAGATGCGTTAGCATATGTGCTCCAATTTGCAAGGAATGCTTGGCATTGTTGTGTAGCTCTCTCTGAGCCAACTGTGATGGTGCAGATGAATCTCCAATGCAATCAGGAGGCAAGAAGTAGCGTTAGGATGAAGTGCCATTGCACCCTGGCTTCTACAAGTAGAATAACTACTCATTATAAATGATGTTTTTAACCATAATCTGCATCATATCATAACTATCAAAAAATAAGACTTTGATATGGGAAATTGAGTTATGTCGTGTTGTTGACCCATGGGTCAACACTCCCCCCCTCCGAATTCATGTCCTCTCTGACATCACCTCATTGTCAATGTCAGTGCGGTCTTTGTTGTTGTTTTTCTTTCTTGTGATTTATGTCCTTCACATCCATCTATTGTTGTCATTATAGGGCTATTGCCAGATTTAAATTAAAAAATAAGCCAATCTCGTTCAGCTTGACTCTTATCATCATGGATAGATAAAGCTGCAAATTCATCCATTGGAAGTTGTTTAGTAACTTGATCACAACCTCTTTTTGTTTCCATAAATATGATCACTTTACTTCCATCCATCATTCGCCAGATTTACTGAAGCGAATGATGGATGGAAGTAAAGTGATCATATTTATGGAAACAAAAAGAGGTTGTGATCAAGTTACTAAACAACTTCCAATGGATGAAATACAATCATTTTGATTTGAGATTTAAAATCCATGTTTGCTAGGGGCTTTTTAATTCTTTGCCTTCTTCGAATCACTTGTGCCGACATTTTTCTCCATTGCTTTCAATTTAATACTGCAGACATAAGAACTAGATGTTCAGTTAAAATAAATAAAAAAAACTTTTCAATATATTAGAAAAACAATCACTAAGAAACCAATCAAATCTACACAATATGAGATTTGCAATGCACTCTAGTCAATTCCACATATCGACCACATATGTTCTGAGAGAACATACACATTGCAGTACACTCTCTACATGGCATTATGGAAACAAAAATAATATGAAATTGTCAATGCAATTATAAATATAATGATTAGTTATATATCCTCTGCGATCTGAAAACAATAAGACACAACTCTTTTCACATGCTAAAAAGAATCATCAACATTTACATTGAAATGATGATAATTATTTGCAAAACACACATGAAAGAAATAATGTCGATGATTGACCATCTCATGCACTAATAATCTTTTAAATATAATACATAATTGACTCCCTATATAAACCAATTCATAAAACAAGGCAATGAAATATTCAATACAATTACACAATTGAGGACTACTTGTACCCAATCAAGGATTGTAGCCCCCTTATGCATCCAATTCAATATATAAAAGCTAATTTCACCCAATTAAGGATTATAGCTCTCATATTGTGAAGTGGAAATGTATATCAATTCAAATCTATGATGGTGAAAAATGCAAGACTTCAAGGATCTTTATATACCCAGTACACTAGTACAGGGCATCCGACCCTTGACTATCAACTCGTTATTTAAATATGCTCATCTTCTAAAACCAACTACAACCCTTTTATGGACCGATGGCTTCGTCACAATGAGCGTGACTCTCCAAATTCTCAATTGTTTTGGTTTAGTACCTTTGTGTTCGGTGAAGGATTTAAATATTTTTAGAAGTGGTTACCGAATTAAGAATCAAGTTCAGCCCAAAAAAAGGACCTGTGACTCTGTAACCTTAGGTCAATTCACAAGGAGATGACTATACCCGGTACTCGGATATACTCCCCAGGGATTTGCCTAGTTAAAATGCCAAAGTAAGAAGAGGTTTACTATATACAGTCTGGCATGTCAGGCTTTCCCATTTTCCGGGCAGGCCCGTCGGGATAACCCTTTAGCCCTGAGGGGCCCGCCGGGAAAATGGGAAAGCCTGCCGGGCCTTGCCGGGAAAATGAAAAAGCTCGACGGGCCTACCGGCTCTATTGGTTTTTGTAGGTCACCATCAAGATCACATTAACAATTAACGTGATCACGTGATTTTCTTGTGTAAATACTAGAGTTATTAACGTAATCACACGATCGTGATTACGTCAATGAAATCCCTGTAAGATTCACACCAACTCGTTTTTGTGCATTTTTCTCGTGTATCAACAAGCCGGGTAGAGCTAGAAAGGAGTATCGGAGAACTTTCAAACCCTTGTTGTATTTCACAGATCATAAAGTTGGAGGGTACTTTGGATGCTTGCAAAAGTGATGAGCACTCTCAAAGATTAGATATTTTGTGTGATCAACCCATGGTAGAGGTCTGTTCTAGTGCTACTGAAATCGAAGATATCAGATTTCAATCGATGATCAGTTGGCCTAATCTAGAGTTGAATCACCAAAACTCATTGCCTTTGCAGCCCGTTCAACAAAGTTTTTTTTTATGCTATCAGGCTGTTGGCAATGCAGACGGCAGAGGCCGAAGAAATGGAAAGAGTAAACGTCAAAGTGGACATGAGGGCAGAAAAGCCAATGGCTTCAGTGCTAGCTGCTTGCACTTTTAGTAGAGAGTGTGAGGGTTTAGTGGCAGACACCTCAATGTTGAGGAAAAGGCATTGGGAAATATTGCCACTTATAGTGCAAGTCATGGTCTGATAAGCCATTGGCTTCAGTCGCGCACCTCGTCTAGCTCTATTGATAGCCTATCTAAAAATTTGATGTCAAAACAGTCTAGCTTCTGCATCTTTTGGAGGGCTCACACCTTGACAGCTTTCAAGTTGCATCTTTTGACTAGAGATATTAGTTTCTAATGGATGGCTGTTGCGCCCTCTGCACGCGAAAAGTGGTTATTGGAAGCCCAAAATTGATGGATCTTTATAGTTGTTTTTTTCTCGTTGCTGCTCAAAGCATGGGACTCATGGAAGTTCGGAAGCAGACGCTTAATGCAAAACACAAATCTATTGCTCTTGAAAGAGAGATCGTTGTCCAAGGCATCAATAGATCTTTTACAATTGACGGCATCAATAAATCTTTTACAATTGTTGGTGATGAGCTTGAGTATATCATTTCTATGGCCACAAAAACACACTCATTACACCCTCACCTTCGAGCGATGTTGAAGAGAATTTCTACTTGATTGAGACCCTAATTGAAACCCCTTGGAAATAGCATACCTCAAACGGACTAACAAATTATGCGTCGTGTTGTCTTGAACTATAGATTGATATGTTGAGAAGTATAACATGGGGAATTTGCAAGTTCTAGTTGGTCATAGCTTGCCACAATGCCTAGTAGAGAGCTAAATGCAAGGTAGGATGGGCCTCATAACTACTAAATATTACAACGTCCCCGCCACTTTTTGGCTCTATTTTGAAGGTGAATGATATTGAGTGGAACGCCACCCGTACTAATGCCCATGAGCGTCATGTAATAGTAATGATTATTGATGAGCGGATTGACTATGGTGCCTTCTGCTATGGGGATGTCGACCTCAAGATGCCCATTATCATGTGCAGTTAGGAATCACAATACGTAATGCGGGTTAGTCAATAAGCTAGGAGGCAAAGAAGACATTATTGCTGACCAAAGCATCTTACAACACACACACACACAAAGAGAGAGAGAGAGAGAGAGACAGAGGGAGAGAGAAGGTAACAGTGATCAAAGGACATAGAACACAAAGTTGCAAGGAGGACATATATTGATAGCACTATAAATTCCAATTGCACAAGGAGGGCATATATTCATAACACTGCACATTCCAACAAGCGCGACTCCAGCTCAACAACACTGCAAGGGTTTAGGGTTATCGGAATCCAATTTCCCATGCACATGTGTTTGCTTGGCTGAGGGCTCCACACATAAACGCTACAGGGCAACACATGGATTCCGTTTCTTATAAATTTTTGGAGAGACATGCACTGTATACTTTGCACTTTCAATCTGTCGCATTTCATTGCAAGAGGATATGTTTAACTAGTCACATTGATTTTTTGTAGTTTGACTCAAATACTGGCCTGTAAATTGGACAATTGAAAAGCAGTAGTATAAAATTGCAGGTTTGTAAAGCACCTCATTTATTGTTGCAGTTCATTCATGCTTTATCTATTTTCTTGTTTTAGAAATTTTTTCATTATGCTTGACTGTTTCTTGTAGGTCTTGAGAACTTCATATTGACACTTGATATGGGAGAGACGAGGACATGTATAGTAAGGCATCAATTAGTTAGACACCTAGTATGATATCAATTATATAGAGCTAAAGTAAAGATGCACAAGGTGAATTCACTACTGTGATACACCACATGCATTCACTACTCATTAGGAAAAATATGAACCCTCTAGGGGCCCTTTGGGATTAAGGTTAATTAGAGGCCAGCCAATGAGAAGAGGGTGGTGGATACACTCTATGCCCTCAAAAATGTAGGGGGACAAAGTAGTCTTACACTTCTTAAATGGGCTCTTACCTAGTGAGAAGGTGGGGTGGGGTAGGGGGGGGGTGGGTCATATGGAACCTCCAACTTCCCTCCTTTTTTATCCGGTTTTGAAAAAATCCCAAAAATTTGAAATTTTTCAAAATTTTCAAAACTCAAATTTCAACTTCTTAAAACCCCCCTAAAACTATTTTATGGTCAAAAAAGCATTTTTTGACCGGAAAAAGTCAAAACGTGCACCCAAAAACCCTAAAATTCAATTTTAAAAAAAAACTTTTGAAAAATCTTTTTTTGCTATCCAGAGCTCCCCCAAAAGTAGTTCTTAGGCAAAAAGTGGTTTTCTCTCTCTAGAACCTCCTTGGTTGCAACCATCACACTCATCCTCTACTCCAACACACTCTCTCTCTCTACACCATCTCCATTGCTGCAGCAAGGAAGCTCCTCTCTCCTCCCCTACCACCTTCCATTGCCACACCAAGCAAAGGTTATCCACCTTCTCCTCCCATTGCCACACCAAGCAAAGGTTATCCACCTTTTCCTCCCATTGCCACACCAAGCAAGGGTTATCCACCTTTTCCTCCCATTGCCACAAGGGTTATCCACCTTCTCATATCACTTTATCCTCTGTACATTGTAGCAACAAGCAAGGTCCTTCTCCTCCTCCTAGTTTTCTTTGCTCAACCATGGCCAACTCTACTTCGCAAAGGCGGCCAAAGGATGAGGTCAGAGCACTTGCATGCCACAACACTAGAGGTGTAGATGATGAGTGGGTGCCACAAGAGTTCACCAAAGGGCTTTGGGTATACATGCAACCATCTGCTATTGGCCCTCATCGTGTGCAGAATCGTGCAAACTTGGATCTTCATTGGAAAGGAAAGCTCCTTGGCTTCAAGAACCGCAAAGACAAGGGGACCGTAGCCATTGTGCAACATGTTTTCTCAATGTCAACCATGCATTTTCAACAACCACCTCGATTTCCAACACATTGTAAATACATGTTTTGAGAATACAAAGCTAGGTGTGAAATCACAGTGTAATGTTATTATGTATTCATACTTAAGATTTGTCATGCATTTATAGTCATATTTCCATCCACGTTGGTGGAGGAGAAACCACTACATAGTCTCTCCGGCACATTCAATGCTATACATGCAGATATTGGAGCAATAATGTTCCCACATCTTTGCCCAACCAAAATGGTTCAAAGAAGGATTTTCTTCTATTCTCACTCCTATATTGTCCCTACTGCACAAACTAATCCCCGTTGTAATCAACATGATTTGCTTCGGCAAATCATGCCTTTGAATATAATTTTTTGCATTGGGATGAGAAATCATTTTTTGGTGAAAGTGCCTTTTTTTTAATGTCTTAAAAAAAGGGTCCATTATAAAAGGGGGGGCACCTAACTCATTCACTATTTTCACTTTTGCAACTCTTGAGCTCCTCCACTCTCTATCTACACCCCAGGCTAGACATGGATGCTTCCACAGCCTCTGCATCTGCAGCCACATCCACCCCTTTTCCACGCTTCATCCTCTTCCTCAAGGACACCAAATACAAAGGGAAGTTGGACCTCCACACCTTTTTTACTCGTCTCCCTGACCTTGATGCCACAGTTGCCCTTCACATGGATGCATTTGCGGAGATTTTTGCGTTCATGGAGGAGCACATCATAAAATATTTTGTATCTATCCCCCCACATGTAGGGATTTGGGTGCCTTGAGATCTTTTGCGCTATATACACAAAGGTGATCGCCCATTCTCGAAGCGGTTGCAACGATTCCAAGAAATTGCAACCGATGCAGGCCATTACTTGGACGAGCAAGCCCCAGGGGTGTCAGCGCTCAAGAAGCGCAAGTTGGGGGTGGAGTACCTTTCTTGGCTCGCAACATTTATCTTCTTGGTGTGCGAGGAACCTGATTTGGAGAAGCTTCGCTTACCACACCTTCAGGTTGGGTCCTTTATCAAGGATACCAAGGAGCAGCAGGTTATCCCCATGAACCCTGCAGCGGAAGGAAAGGCACACCGGCTCGAGTACCCTAGGGGTCTTGAGGAAGTGGTTGAGAAATCCATAGTTGCGGCTGGCCCTAGTGACACTCCAGTGCCACTACCATTGACAGATGTGTCTATCCTAGAGGTAGAAATCAGTCGCTTCTCCTCAGTGTTAGTGGATGGGGAGGAGTATGTGTCCTGCATGATTTGGAGAAAGCATTTGGCCTGCGCATGGATGAATGCTTGAGCGTGCTATGCAACAACACCAAATGTCCCTTAGACAATATGCCAGATGCCCTAGAAAGCAAGCTCTTGCCAGATGGGGACTCTGTTGCTGACACTATTGCAGTTGTATGTGCGGAGGTCCTGGAAGCAGAGCAGTTGCACATGGTTGATGAAGAATTCCAAGCCACGCAATCCAAGGTTGAGGCTGCTAGGATGCCTATGCCATTATGCAACCTCCCATCTGATGATCCAACGGTCGTATCTGTGGTGCATGGGAGCATTGACTTGGATGCAAAGGGCAACAGGGAGGAGGACGACAAGGAGCAAGAGGTAAACTGTATCCTAAATTTCATGTTACTATTTTATCCTTCATTGTATTTTTTCTCAACCTTCATTGGTTTATGACAGGATGTCGTGGAGGTTGATGATTTTGCTGCAAGGACGGGTGGCAAGCGGACAGGCTTTGGACCTCAAGTTTCCCTTGCGCATTACCTAGGACAACTCCCCCCTGGCGATGTGGCCATTATTCATAATGAATTTACTCCCCAAGCCCATTTTATGACTTGGTCGTTAAAAGCTTTGAGTAAGTTTTTGTGTTTGAGCACCATTGCTCAAACTGCGCATCAAGTGTTCCTAGTGCGTAGATCCCTTGTATGCACAGCATTTGGCATTGGCTTTCGTGGTAAAGTGCTTGCCCAAATAGGGATACATGCTTCCATTGGATCAACTGACCCAAAGGCCATAGCGCAGTCCCTCTTGACTGGGGAGTTGCCTTACGCGCAAAATAGGTGCCAGGAAATGGTCAAAAAAATTATGAACTCCTCAGATACATGATGTAAAATCACCGTTTTGGAAGTAATAAAAAATATTTGAAATTGTCTCTCTATCTTGCAAATTCTTCTGAATGTGATTTGTCAATCTTGAAAATTATTTCAATTGGTGATATGAAAATTGTTTTGATTAGTGACTTTGTAATTTCAAGTTATGTATGTAATTTCAATCAATTTCAGTAAATTTAGGTATTTTATGTTCCCTAGGGGGTAGATAAGCCTACCAAGGGCCAAAAAAAGCCTGGCCACAAGGGCGCGCAAATGGCCCATCCATCAGTTTTGGATGGGCCATTTGCACGCCCTTGTGGCCAGGCTTTATTTTTCCCCTAGTAGGCTTATCTACCCCCAAGGATACTTACAAAGCACAAATTTATTGAAATGAATTGGTTTTGCATCATTAATTTAAATGCACCCTCTCTATGGCAATTCCAGCATATGTTCACACTCAAGGACACTAGAAAAGGTGAAATCAATTATGAAATGAAGTTTCCAGTACACTATCACCTGCTATAGCTCTACCTAGTACACCCCTGCACCAAAAAGTCCAATTACATTGGACATTTGAAAATTCCAAATTAATGTTGCATAGACACTTGGTTTCACAATATGTTATTTTTTTTTATATCCTATAGGGAATTCAAATCTTGAAATGGCAAAAAAAGGGTGTCCACAAGGATCCATGTAAAATAATGTTGCAAAACCAATAGGTTTTAGTAAATTTGTCCTTTTTAAGTACCCTTGGGGGTAGATAAGCCTACAAGGGGAAAAAAAAAAGCATGGCCACAAGGGCACGCAAATGGCCCATCCAAAACTGATGGATGGGCCATTTGCACGCCCTTGTGGCCAGGCTTTTTTTTGCCCCTTATAGGCTTATCTACCCCCAAGGGTACTTAAAAAGCACAAAGTTACTAAAACTGACTGAAATTACATACAGAACTTGAAATTACAAAGTCGTTTCATTACAAAGATAATAGACACAGTAGACACAACTGTTGATCATATTGTCATTGGAAAGTCAAATCATTACAAAGATAAGGGTGTGCAATACAACAAGAGGGGTAACTTCGGCTAATGCTCGAAGTCTGGTTGCAATCGACGTGCAAGCTGCATATCTTTTGGCTGTATTGTCACTCGCTTTGCATGTATGGCGCATAGGTTGGTATCTTTCAACACTGAAATGATGTGGGCCTCTGCAGCTTCATGAATAGCCTCTAGCGCTATTGCTTGCATTCTATACTGATTTCCATATCTTTGAAGCACCTCCTTCACAATGCGAGCAAAGGGGGCGCGTCGAATCAAAAGCTCCGTCGTCTTCTGGTAGTGGCGGATTTCTGCAAATGCCCTTGCTATTTTTCGGTGTCGCTGCGGTTGTCTTGGGGGCACTTGCACATTTGCTGGGGAGCGGCGTTTAGGCTTCTTGAAAAACTTAGACTTGCGCCTGTTTACATGCTTAGGGGCTGGTTCTGCAGCCTCTTCTGATTCTTCCTCTTCCCTTGGCTACCGATCTTGTCGTGTGGGGAGAGCTCCGTGGCCTCCAGACAATGTCTTCTCCCCAATGTCCACCCGGTGTGTGCGCAGTATTTTTTCTCGCAGCCATGGTGGCTCACTCTCTAATTCAGTGTCTGTATGGACCACCCGAGTCGTGGATGGTCCTGCTTGTGATTGGTGGCGCGACGGCTGCTCCCTATCGGACTCTGTTGTATGCTGGCCCTCTTCTTCTCTCCAGCACTGGGCACGTTGCTTCATTCTCCTTCTAGGTGTTATATCTTGAGGAGGTGGAGATTCAACAGTCCTCGATGACTCTCGTGCCCTACCACAATGCCCACTACCAGATGAGTTCCTGGAACAGCCAGGCGTTCGTGGACGTTTTCTTGTGCCTTTAAGCCATGATGGCTTCTCACATCCTTGGAGGGTGTTTTTGTTGGTAGGCGGATGCTCTTTCGCGGTTTGTTTGGTGTGCGCCATTTTGTTGGTAAGAGCTCACATGTTCTTAAGAAATGAGTGGTTTATGAAAGCATGCAATATTTATAAGGGCCCATTTAAAAAGGGCCCTGTTCACACTAATTTTTTTTAAAAAAGTATTATTTTTTAAATAAACATGTCGCTAAGATTTGGACCTTGCGTTCACGTTTAGTGACTCGCGCAGTATCCACTTTGATCCTTGTCGCACTCTGCATCGCCGCCATGCACCATGCTTGGTGGGACCTTGCGACATTTGCCACTTGTTGCTATGCTCTTGACGACTCCATTTCCGCACTTCAATAGCAATCTTGGATTGTCGTGCATGCTCCATCGTGAGCTTACGAGCAAATGTTGTGCGAAAAAACCAATTGAACATCTCCTCCAAATAATTGGATTGCACCATTCCACCACCATGTCGAGTATTTTTGAAGTACACTCCCCTTGCTCACTAATGGGACTTCTCCATGCCTTGAGTGCTAAAAATTTCAAGCGATCCATACTTGTGCATAAGAAATGCACCATGCGCAAACAAGATATGTTGTTCACATGAGTAAACGATCCACATTATTAAATAAAAACAATCCCTTGTAATGAATACACCATGTAATGTGTGATGTTATTTTCACCCCAAGAAAGGGTGAAGACCTTGGTAAAATCCGCCAAGGCTTCTTGAAATGATTGGCGTTGTTCTTCTGTTGTGCTGTTAAGGCCCATAAGCTTCACCATTTTATCAAAATGTGCCCAAACTTGCTTGCGCTTGTTTGCAAGCTCCCCATTTGAATCATTGTCGCTAGTAGCTTTGCATAACTCCTTCCAAAGCTCCCAAAGGTTACCTGCCAGCTGGTTGGAGCTGTTTTGAGCATCATATCGACTTGGCTTTCCTTGGGAAACTTTCTTCAAAAAGTGTCTAGCTTTTTGTCCACTCATTGACACTTGTTGAGCAATTTCATGGGCCTCCCCTGTGTTCTTTGCAGCAACGATAGAGACACATTTCCACTGTGACAGCCAATGGAATTCAAGAGTACCTCCACTCTTTCGATCGCTTCTTGGGGATTTTCCAATGGTTTCATTGTGAAAGCATAGTCAATGTGGAGCTTCAATAGCCTATAAAAAATGAGCATGAATGCGTGTAATGTACAAAAATGTACATTCGATAGAGAAAATCGAAAGATTGGATTCCAAGCGTGGTCCTTTTGATCATGGTCTGGGGCATTGAGCATGGGACATCATAGAATAGACGCTTCCCATTATCTACCTTCATCTCCGACATCACAACAATCTAACCCTTATTCTCCATGCCCTTGCCATGGAAGCATGGAACCGGCCTTTGCAGTGCTCTTATGTGATTTTTTTTCCATTAGGTTTGTACCCTTTGAGGGCATCCTTTAGGAGTTTGAAAATAGCTTGATAAGCTTTGGTGCTGATTCCAGCCTCATCACAAGCTTGTTGAACGTCATCATCACTAAACACCTTTCTTAATTTACGCATAAGGTCCTTGGTGACTGCATCCTTAATGTGCTTACCTCCAGGTGATTGTAAGATAGAAATCACGTCATGGGTATTGAGACAACTAGTGAGAAGGTTGACTCGATCATCTTGGCTTGTTCCACCGCATGCCTCCTGGATGAAGTTTCTAGCAACAAATAAACATAAATGTTAGAAAATAGTGTGAAGTTGTGGCTGTAACTCGTCGTTTGCGTGCTCCTCTTGAATGTGCAAGAGTTTCAATGGATGAATATGTGCGTTTGGGTTCCCTTGCACCAAGGGGTGTTTCTTTCAAGTATGTGATGGTGTTGGTAAGCTTCTGGATGTGAGACTCCTTTTCTTGCATTTGTTGTTCAAGAGTTTTAACTACCCTCTCCGAAGAGGCAACACTCTCTTGTAATGCCGTCGTCTTGAGGTGAAGAGCTTGACATTCGTGCATCCACATATGCAAAGAAGCACCTGCACCCATACACAACCACTTGCAATAGCCTAACAAACCTGCTTCTCCCCTCCCAAGAAATTGAAGAAATGTGGAAAGGCTATTAAACAGTGGATGGAAGCAGCTTATAGGATCATAAGGGTACAAATGGCCATCCACCCAAATGTCAACATTGGTCTCACAAGCGGTGCAACGTTCCTGTGATGACCTTTGATCACCTTCACTAGTGGTCTTCGGTGCAAATGCCGTGGGTAAGCGAATATGTATGATTTTGGTGTGCGGAGTACGTGGTGGTGGAAGCAGACCATTTGTGATGTCCATGAGCACCATGGAAGATGTTGCGTGAGGAAGAAGATGATGAAAAGATAGAGAGGGAAGGGTAGAGAGGTTGAGAAAGATGGGAGGAGAGAAGAAGGGAGGGGGGGGAGGAGAGATTGGGGAGGAGGAGGAAGGTAGGGGCAGGGAGGGAGAGGAGAGGGAGAGAGAGAGAGAGGATGGAGGAGGGAGGAGGAGGAGAGAACAAAATGTTTATTACTTTTTAGGGGAAAAGAATTTTGAAAAAATGGACTTTCTAAGCTTGTGGGTTAAAAAATGGGTCAAAAAATGATTTTTGGATATGTATATATGTTGGGAGGGAGTTTTAAGTTAGAAACAAGTAAAAATGAAATTTTTTTTAAAAAGTCAAATTTTGTCTCTTTGTGAACCATGTTTTTGCTGATGTGGACACACCCCTATGCTTCCTTCACTTTAAAAAAAGCTAGAGAGAGAAAGTAACCCTTTAGGTCCACATCCTACATTTGTCTTAAAAAAAGGCTAGAAAAGCCTACTCAAAACTACCTTTCAATGCCCTTGCCCCCTAAACCCCACACAACATTAGCCTTAATCCCTAAAAATTAGGATTCCTTACAAGGCCCATGCAAGGTTCATATTTCTCCTAATGTTGTGTAGTGACTTCACTACTACTGTGATACACCACATGCATTCACTACTTGTGTAGTCACTACGGTAATACATCACATGCATTGGCTAGCAACGGTATGCAAAGAGTTAGATGTGTAATTAACATGTGCATATGTTGATCAACATCAAGTGTATAGTTCTAAAATGAGATCCAAATAAACTCAAGCAAAGGAAGTTAATAAGCTAGAAGGCAAAGTGCAGCCAACTTGAAACTAGCTTACAGTCCATATGCTAGGTCATGGTTTGAAATTACTATATTGTTAAAAAATTGGAGCATGCAATGTGACATTTTTTCTCACAAATCTAGAAATACGTCCCTCCTGTGCGGCGGCATACATCACTTATATAGTGATAAACAAGGTCGAGAGACAAGTGACCCACTGTCCTCACTTCTATATTATTGTTGGGAGCTTTGTCATCGGAGCAACAACAACAAGACTTCGCAGCATTGCATCTACAGTCCATTACCAATTCAAGATACCAACCATGAATCAATAGTATCTCCTCTCTATTCATGAGATCGATGAGCGATATTTAGATATAAAAGAGGCAGATATTATAATTATAGGCGAACTATCCATGTCAACCCAAACAACTTTTGACCTTATTGTAAGACAAAATATCAACATAGAAAGCATTATATTGGCAGATCCCTTCAACAACAAATGTGTTCTCTTGCCGAGCTACCCCCAGTTTGTAGTCACGCATGGGAGCTTTGTAACACATGTCATATCACAAGCTCGATCCACTAGCTACATGCAAATTTCTACAAGATGTCATGCTCTTGACCATTGTTCGTGAAACAAAACCAGCAGTAGATGAGATCAATTGTACCTTGGGTGCATGTATTATAGATGAAGCACATGTGCATGACTACATCAAAAACTCTACCACGATAATTTGTACTCACAGATCAGATGTCCAAAACAATAACAACCGTTCCTTGAATAAGTTGTGCAATCAAACTGACATTACAAAAGTTGAAATGAAGACAAACACAAATAACATAAATGTACTTCAGTAGTGGCTCCTAGACCCTAAGTTCAACGAGCTAGATTTGATCACAATTGGCATGCCTGCATGATTACTAAAAACATTGACTTGACAATCGGTGTTGTAAGCAGTGCAACATGCATTGTCATACCATAATACAAAACACAAAAGGTGAAGTTACATGTATCATTGTCCACATGCATTATACTGGGAATAACTACAAAAGAAGAAAGGCAAGACACACTTGACATCCACCTTCAAAAACACCAGCCGTAATCTATGCTACCAACCATTTGATGAAAAAAATAATTTTGAAATACTTTTCAGTTGCTGCAAGAATATACATGTAGCACGTATACCAAAGAAAACATTCATCAAAAGAAATAGGAGTACAACCTTGCTTGAATATAATCTCAATTGTAACCATCCCAACGATCTCTAATAATTGATGAACTTAACTTTGTCTCCTCCCATAAACATTATAGCATTTTTCAAATGTATATCCCTTTCACACAGTGCCACCCTTGCCAAATTAGTCATGCTCTTGTTCCCTTTAGTGCTAGATGATAAACGTCAATTTGCATATGTCTTGTTATATTCTATAGATGTTATATAGCAAGGCCGACCAAGCAAGACGGAGAAGAGGTGACAGAAGAACAGACGCATGTAGGCGCAACAATATGATTCTTGTCCAACCCTTCTTATATATGTCCATGCATTAGAGTGAAAATCAATGTTTCTCTTGTGCCGTGTTTTATACTATATAGCCTTCTTGTGTTTTAGGGTTTTTTCCAAACCTCATTAAGAATAACACCTTTCAAGTTTCAATTTTTGGCATCATGCAAAATTTCAATGGTGCCCTACCTACAAATGTGGCTAGAGAACCACGGGCTTTAAATTCTTTGTATAATGCTTAAAAGTACATTGCAACGCAAAACAATCTGCCCCTTGATGATTTTGTTCTTGTTGTAATTGATGATGTTTATGATTTTTGTTTTAAATAGTAATAACTTAGACAATATAAAATAACAGAAGGGTGAGCCAAAATGGAAACCCATGTAATGCAAAGAGGTACAACCCAATAAACACAACACATTTGTTGTCATGTTCTCTGTCTGCATCGTCTCGTCTATTCTCCTATCTTGCAGAGAGAATGCACAAAGAACTTTTCTTCATGGTATTGAGGCGGTCCGGGGTGGGCAACAAGAGAGGTGACCTCTAAACACCCCTCAAGGCTCCCATGCTGCTCAATTGGGACTGGAGCAACCACAAACAAGAGAAATCACAACAAACCCAGAGCGAGCAACAAGTGAAGGGGCATCACCTACTTATAGAGAAGACTAGGACGCCAAAGAGGAGAATCTCTGAGCAATACGAGCAAGAAAGAAGGGTACACAAACACTAATATCAATGCTACAAATATACGCACTAAACACCCACAAAGAGAGAGAGAGAGAGAGAGAGAGAGAGAGAGAGAGAGAGAGAGAGAGAGAGAGAGAGAGAGAGAGAGAGAGAGAGAGAGAAATATTTGTGCAAGAATTAAGCTCCAATTTAAATGATTGATGTGGATGTTTGATGATGTTGCGATCTACACATTATCTTAGAGTTATGGGAACCCTATCACTATACAACCCTCTTATAATGTTTTCCTAGCTAGAAACAAAACACAGACAAGAGCTCTTGAGTCACATATAAGAAATTACTAAAAAATATTCACAAAATGAAAACATGTCACCTCAAACCAAACGAGATGAGCTTGCCAAGCATGAATTGGAGAGACTCAAGAGAGATTTTAACCGCGGTTGCATTTTAACCGCGGTTGCACCCACCTTATTGATTCAATTGTTGTGCAGGAGTAGGTACAACTTTGATTGGATGTTAGGAATCACTCACTCCCTTGCAATGCTACAACTAGCTCAAATAAGCTTTCATATACACCACAAGTAATGTTGTATAGAGAGCTCAATGGTACGCTCAAAGTAGTGAGCAATAGTGTAGAGATCCCTGCTTACAAAGAGGAATGGGCTCTATTTATAGTTTTTTGAGAGCCTTGATTAGGATTAGACCTTTTATTGTCAATACAAAAGATTATGAAATATTTTTTATTTTTAAAATGGGAGTTGGTATTCCTTATCCCTTGAGTCACATGGATGTGGGCTCAAGAGCAATAATTATTGAGAGTCAACGTAGAGAGAGGTGAGTAACTTGGAGGTGCCTACTCTAGTAGATAGTAGAGGGTGCAATTTACAAGAAGGGTTAGTCATTAGTGTTAGTAGTTTGTAGTTAGTAGGATGGGGTAAAATTACATGGCATATGCACTCAAGGTGCATTGCATGATTTATACAATGATAAAAATTAAGAGAAGGATGAGAATATACACAATTTGATGGAAACCACAAAATGAAAAGAAAAATTTTCACCTATCTGCCCCAGTGAATGAAGCGGTTGTAGAACTCTGTCGGTGTAGTTCTTGTGGCCATGAAAAAGTTGAATTTTCCATTATCAAACTCATCCTTTTGTAGAGCTTGAGCTTGGTTATTTTTTTATTTTTTCTACATGCAAAGCACTTTTCTACACGCGTATTGAGGCAGTCCGGGGCGAGCAACAAGAGATGTGACCTCTAAACGCCCCTCAAGGCTCCCGTGCTGCTCAATTGGGACTGGGACAACCACAAACAAGAGAAATCACAACAAACGCAAAGTCAACAACAAGTGAAGGGTGAGCCAAAATGAAAACCCATATAATACACAGAGCTACGACCCAATAAACACAACACATTTGTTGTCATGTTCTTTGTCTGCATCGTCTCCTCTATTCTCCTATCTTGCACAGAGTATGCACAAAGCACTTTTCTACATGGTATTGAGGCGATCCGGGGCGGGCAACAAGAGAGGTGACCTCTAAACACCCCTCAAGGATCCTGTGCTGCTACAAGCGGAAGACGTAGCGTCCTTGCAGAATACCTCGGATAGCATGATAGAAACAACAAAACACCACAAATATGCATACTTGACAAAGCCTGTGAGCATATAATCAAATCGTACTCGAATAGAGAGAGAGAGAGAGAGAGAGAGAGAGAGAGAGAGAGCGAGGGCGTGATACAACGAGAGAGCACGTGCAGGCGCACCTCCTAGAGCGGAGTGCTACGCCGGCACAATGAGAGAGAAGAGGGGAGAGAAGAGGGGAAGTACACAGACAGTGGGTGCAATCTCCCCCCATACAAGAGTGACCATTTCCCTCTTGCACGTATTTGTTTTATAGATTTCTTGAATGGTCAAATTGGCTACAAATTGGTCAGCCGGTCATAAATGGCCAAAGCTCTTAAAAGAGCACTTGAATAATAGAATGCACATAAAATATGATATCCTTTTGCAATAGCTTAGCTCGGTCAAGCCTTTTCCACCTGTCATAGCTGCAATAAATAATAAGATATCAATTCCATAACATACCTCTCCGTTGGAAAGCAACTGTCCTCAGTTGCAAAGATAAAAATCTGCAAACAATACTTGTCAAAAACAATGATTAGAAATTTGTATCAAATAATAAAAGAAAAATCCATAAAATTAGACACATTGGTTATGCCTGCCGTCATCCACATACTAACTATTCTAGTGTCCCATACCACTAGAATAAGCCGTATATGTCATACCTTGATGAATCAGGATATCATTGGTCACACTCATCATTGTATAAATCAATTCTCATGAATCGCAAGTGCACTTTCATAAATACTGTCGTGACAGAAAATCATCATATAACAATTCCAAATCCAAATCCAAAATATCTTTCATTTTCTATACCCGGGTAACAAAATCATACCAGTTATAGTAGTGGCCAGCCACCACTGTAGCATGATTTTGTGATCGGTGTTGCCTCATCCGGCGAGTCTACACCAATAAAGTGTGCTGCCTAAATCGGTGAACCTGTATTCCGTATAAGTTTAAAAATCATGAATCTGCAATTTATCAATGTGCTGCCTAAATCGGCGGATCTGTACCAAGATGAGTATGTAGACACTGCCTAAATCGGCGAATCTGTGTGCGTGTGACCAATGGACCAAGCAAGAAATAAAAAGAAAACATTTGCCACCTATTTGACACCAAATTAGAGTATGTTCCACTAACTAGGCACTTACAAACTGTGGCTCGATATTCGAGAGCACCCTAGCTCAAATGAGGAGCTGTATAGCTACTGAGGAATCATGTCAATAAAAAATTTCATACGGTGCAAGTAGTAAGTGGAGAATATAACAATGAGCCCGTTAAAGAGGACAACTTGAATCAAAAATCTCCAAAAAATTATATTCTAGAGGTTAAATGACAATAGGTTGCTAGCGATTAATACAGAGCATGACCCTTATGTACCTTGTTTATTAGTTAAAATGCCAACAATGATGAATATGAACATGGTAATAAAATGCAAACACTCTTGTGGAGATTCAAGTAAAACTACACTTTACTACTGAAATGTACAAAATGTATCTTGTCCAGACGCCGGGAAGTCACACACCACTGCATGCTGAGTGAAAAAAAAATCATTTAAAAGCATGGGATAAAAATCATAATGAAAATGAAAATGGAAAAGGATCAATAAGAGCCTACCAAAAATGCTACAAAGGCTATCGGAGAGCTAGAGTAGAGAATTGTTTACTTGTCTCACTAGACGTTAATACTGCCCCATGAAAGGGACTCAAGTTTTAAAAGCCTCTAATGAACTGCTAAGAGTGCCATAGATTGGAGAGCTGAAGTGCACTGTGTTGCGGACTAGTTGGTGCCAACGGCACTTTCCTTGATAGATCTACGTGAGAAGGAGCTGAAAGAGTGGTCCATGCTTGTCAAATGTGAGAGATGTGACATATTTGGGTAATCAAGTCGATGTGGGCAAAGCACGTCACACTGTTATCTCGTAATAAAAAGATAAATGGACAAAATATATTTTAAAAAAGAACGACCTATGAGTAATGTACATGGAAGGTTTTGCTCCATGTTAGCATAGTGTTGGTGATAAATTTACTATGTTCGACTGCAAACTATAGTTGATAGGAAAAAAGATCGGTAAGAATGAAAACATATGTGCACCAAGAATAATGAGTGCTTCAAGGAGAATCCCCAGTGCGTGTGGAGTCATGATTGATCACGCTAAGTTCGGGGCTCTTAAGAGATCAAAAATATTAGTAAAATTAGAGTAACACAATTTTGGTGGGCTTAAATGCCAAAAATTACAGTAAGGACCATAGGGAGTGTTATCACGATACCCCCACGAAAAATCCTCGAGTCTCGTGCACCATGCATGCAAGCAGGGGCATTAAAATCAGCTCGACAGCTTTTAATATTAGAGTGCATTTTACACGCATTGCTGCGACACCACCTCTGAACTTGTTATTAGTAATTTTATTTTCTTTTCTTTTTTCTTTTTTAAAAAAATAAAAATAGAAAAATGCTTAACTTGGGTTGGAGACAATCTCCATCGACCTGCCACGTACCATCCGGTTGCCGATCATGCGGGCAGTTGTCATTGCTATTCTATCGGCTAGCCAGTTACATTGCAGTCAATTTCAATGCAGCCAATCATTTCTCTAATCATTGCGCGCAAAATTAAGCTAGTGGACAACACTGTGATGTGATAGCCGACCGGGCAAAGGCCGATGCTCCAGGGCACCTGCATTGTCAAAAGTCAATCACTGGCTGCATCAAGAAGCTGCTTCTTTTCCATGGGGGTTGGAGAAGGCAATACGCAGGTATAGTACAAGGGGCAAGGATGACCGTCCATACTGAATTTCAGACAGAGTATCTATGGCTGATTTCGAAAGGTGGATCAATTGACTTCATGCTCATAGCCGGGCAGGGAAAGTGATGTGAATAGCGCCGAGACCCCTGCATAGAGAGCGAGTGTGTCATTCCTCTGCATGAGGCCGTGAAGGCTAAGTAGGCCGCACTGATTTGACCACATAGGGGATCGAAGTGTTCTAGGTGATGACACTGAGAGAAAATGAGTGGGATCAACTACCAGGTATGTCATCAGTAAGTGGTCCGCTAGTGCTTGATGTTGCTGCACCTTCATCGTTGATATCAGAGTCCCAACAAGATAGCAATGAGGCCTTCATGTCCCCATCTTCACAATGTGATATGATTGAATCGTTTTAATGCACAAGCAAAGATGAGATGAAGGTGGCAACTCGACCAGGTCGGCCCCGCACCTTGACGAGGTCTATGTTGCAACTAAGGCCAGCGCCATGCAAAGACAGCACGGCTTGAAAGTGAGAATTTTCAGTAGATGCAGGAGCTAATAACGAGCAGAATGACAAATTTGAGCTCTTTTGTAAAGTTGTCAATGGAGGATGGTGCTCCATTAATTGCAAGATCGGCCTTGCTTGTTTCCGACAATACTCTTTCCCTTGATAGCATCAACGACCTAGAGAGTAAGCTTGATACTATGAAGCAAAGATTCAGAAATCTTCAATCAAACTTGCACAAAGCATAAAAGGAGTGTTAGAGGAGGAACACAGCCGGCAGTTTCTTTTTTTAACCAAGTACTCGCTGTGAATTAATTAGAAGAGTCCAAAAGCATTACATCTCGGTGCCCAAGGAAGGGGCAGAAAGATAGAACATACATTGATACACAATCTGATAGTCCTCCATGAGGGCTCATCATATATAATAAAGACCTACACTCTATCAATCTCAACCTGTAGTTTTGAAATGAAGAACTGGGCGTCTGCATACTTGACTGCAAGGTTGTTCACATCATCCACCAACCCCATTAGCAAGTCATGCATTAACTCCAGGGTGCCGTTGTCGACAAGATGTTGTTGAGCTTGCGGGCTCTGCAGGTAGTAGAACTGCATGGCATCGCCCAGAACTGCCAGCCGGCAGTTTCTTATTGAGGATGAGCTAAAGAAGAGATTGAAAGCACTTGTCTGTATGCCTAGCTGTACTCGGTAGTTGTGTGTGGTTGTGGTGGGACGACTCCTTGCATACCACTAAAATTAGTGAGCAAGACTCGACTGCATGTGAGGGAGAGATAGAGTATTGGGCAATAGTGTTGGGGAGAGAGAGAGAACGTTGCATGGTGGGTTGGAATAATGAACTGCACATCTGGTTGGCAGTTGGTTAAATTTTTTTATTTTATATATTGTGGTGTGTGTGCGTAGGGTTCTTGGAGAGAACCCCATCTTGGCATGTAGTGAGTTCCTCTAATATAAGGACGTGCCCTCTCATGGAAGAGGCAGGTTGAGTTTAGTCTCATTCTCTCTCTCTAGTAGCTACGTGACGTGTACATCACGTCACATTGGTGGAGGAGACGAGCATTAGGAGGGTTCAGTTTGAGTTTCTTGGCGCACTGCAGTGGAGCAGATAGCTATGGCGAGCTTCTTGGTTGACCCGGGGTAGTGATTTCAGTTTACATCCTCACTGCTCGCTTTCTTGCTGCTAATCTGTTCCTGCCATCACCATCGACCAAAGACCTCTAGTGTGTGAGACCCCATCGACAGGAAGCCCCCCTTCTGCTCGTATACTGTGCCATCAATTCTTCTCATCCCTTGCAGCACCCAACCGCATCATCATTTACCCTAGCTTCTCGCTACTGCGTGCTGCCTCCAAGTCCTCTGCTTTTGATTAACGTCCCTTTTGAGCCACAGCCCCAGTCTTGCCTCACACTTCTTGATTTTGCACTTCTTGGTGTACCTTCACCTTACCTTAATGCATGGATTTCCTATTCGACAGAGGGTGATACCGCTTACATTTTCCCTAGTTATCATACCCTCGGCATGGGCCTTCATTAGCAAAGCTCAGCTATGTCATCTTAAGCATCCCAGAACTTCAGATGAGCATTCATGTTGTGACATCATCCCGATGCTTCATCGTCGTGACCAGTCCTTCCTGCAAGCAGTCGACCCTACCTGTGGCCCTCCCTTCTCTACTCACATGTTGCTTCGTGTCCCACAGACCAGCCTAGCCAATCTCTTTCTGCTGACCACGGCTCAGTTGAGGTCCATTTGTTGCCGCAATTCAAGAAGACACAAAAGTGTTGTAGGTTGCGTGCTTGGCAGCCCAAGAAGGAAACCTGCATGGTTGAGCCCGAAGCTGAGAAGGGAAGTCTTGATGCATCTACGCAAGCTGAGAACGAATTTGAGAAGGAGCCCATTGCTCAGCCAGAGAAAGGAGGCAAAGATGGTACTGCACCTGCACAGCCTGAGGGTGTACATGTCCAGTCTGAAAATGATAATACTGATGCTCAGCCTGAGAGTGTATCCGTATTCAGAGAGCCAACAACATCAACTGAGGAGAATGAAGTTGCTGTTGTGGATCAACCTGCACCATATCAGGCTGTAAAAGTGCATGGACAAGAGAAGATAGTGGAAGAAGAAGATCGCAAAGAGGAGCAGGAAATAGACGAGAGATGTGAGAAAGAAGAGGCACCTACAATAATACATCTGGAGCCTGCTGTACAAGCAGATACCTCTACTGCGGAGCTCCAGCTCTAGGGTTTTTCCATAAGCAGCAAACAAGCAACGCACTCACATTCTGCAACAAAGGGAGTTACTGCAACTTGGTTGCAGAGGTGCCTTTCGCCGATTTCAGTTCTTGGAATTTTCAGTTTCTCATTCGAAAACTCTTTCCTTAGTATTAGTTTTTGTTCAATAAGCAGCACTACACCCACACCAAACTCTGAAGTGGATTGAAAATTGTATGACGTAGTCAGTTCCTCGTCTTGTCCATTTCATTGGGATAGCGACCTAATGTTTGCATAAGCGAGATGTACGAGTTCCATGCCTTGATGAAGATGGGCATGATGACGAGTCTAGTCCCCCCAGCTCAGTTTCTTAGCCCCTAAGCCGTTGTATGATCACTCCCCCCGGATGAGACGTTGGAGTTGATCCCTTCCTGTTGAGTCCATTCTCAGCCCAAATTGTAAAAAAGATGTCCATCTTTTTTCTCCCTAAGGGGGGAGGTGTGGTGTGTGTGCGTAGGGTTCTTGGAGAGAACCCCATCTTGGCATGTAGTCAGTTCCTCTAATATAAGGACATGCCCTCTCATGGAAGAGGTAGGTTGAATTTAGTCTCATTCTCTCTCTCTAGCCTTACGTGACGTGTACATCACGTCACAATATTTTTTAAATAGGAGTCGTCCCTTTTTTCTGTTTTCTATGGTGGTGGGCATCGTGCCATACGAGGGGTGGGAGGGCGCGTGCTGCAACCCTGTGGGTGGTCATGCAAGCCTTGTAGAACATGGGATCCAGCGAGGAGACAACTCATTGACCTATAGCAACTATGAGCACGAGCGGCACTACTTAAGATTGCATGGCAGCTGGCGAGTCATACAGTGGAGAGCAATCGATTGTAAGACTACTACTTGTGCAAGTGGTCGAGAGCTGGGAGATAACGAGGGCTGCATCTCCAGTGAGTAATTTGGGCTCCACAAGGTGAGAGAGTGGTGGTGGGCACCACGAGATGCATTGGTTGCATCTCAGAAGTATGGGTGCCACTGATTTGCTGGGTGGGTGACACCATGAAGGCAGGTGAGAGAGAGAGAGAGAGAGAGAGAGAGAGAGAGAGAGAGAGAGAGAGAGAGAGAGAGAGAGAGAGAGAGAGAGAGAGAGAGAGAGAGAGAGAGAGAGAGAGAGAGAGAGAGAGATTTACTGCCGCATGTAGGTGGCGAGGGCCTGCATGGTGAGCAACTGGCCGTCGGAGAAGGAGTGGTGGGGGTAGGAAGAAAGAGAGAGTGAAAGGGTGATTCGGACTGCAGAGAGAGCTGGAGTCGCTCGTTAAGTGAGAGTAGAGGGGAAAAGTGAGAAAGAGAGGTAGTTTCCTGGCGGTTTGCCATAGCATGAGAGAGAGAGAGAGAGAGAGAGAGAGAGAGAGAGAGAAAGAGAGAGAGTCGTAACTAGAGGGGACCAGGGTTGGGGCAAGGGGTGGAGACCTAACGGCTCAGGCCGATGCTCCTACGACTTGCTAGATTGTAGCTGCATCCTGCCCCTATCAATGTTGCCTATCGTATTGCACTTTGCGCTGCCATAATCTTTGTGCTGCCATAATGTCTGCGCTGCCATGATCTCGCCTACCATACTGTATAGTCAGCGCTGCTCTTCTGTTCCGTCATTGTTGCAGCACGCCCATGGTGAGAGGGTTCCCATACTGAAAAAATAGATTTTAAAAATCCATTTTCTGCTCTTACTTCATAGATCCTTTAGGATTGTTTCCTACCACTTTAGATCGATAGCTCCGTGAGATATTCATGAGAAAAAAAAATGTCTCCCCTCATGCCGATTCATTCAGGCATCCTCCTTTTCAAGCTTCGTTAGTCCACAAATGAGAGGTATGCCTTCACTTACTCTTGATCATTAAATTATACTAAAGCTTGTGAAACGTCTTCTTCATCTTCTTCGTCAAGGTCAGGTAAAATTGAAAGGCTCTCTTTGTATTATTCCTACGATATTAAATCTTTTTCGAAGTCATATTCTTCTGCTTATTCTTCTAGTTTTTTTCTAAATCTCACTAATAAGTGCAATTATGACAACTTAAATTGTTCCCTCCCTATAAGATTAATCGCATGAGTCCCTGGTATTGATTATTGCACTCAAATTTATCATAATTAAGATCTTAAGTATACTAGTCGTATGATAAATTACACTAATTAAACAAATTTTTATTTGACCATGAGGATCTGTAATTCTTAAACAATCCAAAACACATTAACGATCTTAGGAGATTAAAAATAAACATGCACATACAACTTTAAACTGAAAAAATCTAGGCCAAAGTAAGCGGAACTTATCTTTGATCATGGTAATTTTCCATTGCTTTGGTTGTAGCAAGCCCAAGAACGTAGACTTTGCTCTGATACCACTGCTACAAGCGGAAGACGTAGCGTCCCTGCCAAATACCTCGGATAGCATGATAGAAACGACAAAACACCGCAAATATGCATACCTGACAAAGCCTGCGAGCATATAATCAAATCGTACTCGAACAGAGAGAGAGAGAGAGAGAGAGAGAGAGAGAGAGAGAGAGAGAGAGAGAGAGGGCGTGATAGAACGAGAGAGCACGTGCAGGCGCACCTCCTACAACGGAATGCTACGTCGGCATGACGAGAGAGAAGAGGGGAGAGAAGAGGGGAAGTACACAGACACTAGGTGCAATCTCCCCCCGTGCAAGAGTGACCATTTCCCTCTTGCACGTATTTGTTTTATAGATTTCTTGGCTGGTCAAATTGGTTACAAACTGGTCGGCCGGTCATAAATGGCCAAAGCTCTTAAAAGAGCACTTGAATAATAGAATGCACATAAAATTATGATATCCTTTTGCAATAGCTTATCTCGGTCAACCTTTTCCACCTGTCATAGCTGCAATAAATAATAAGATATCAATTCCATAACATGTGCTGCTCAATTGGGACTAGGAAAACCAAAAACAAGAGAAATCACAACAAACCCAAAGCCAAAAACAAGTGAAGGTGCACCACCTACTTATAGAGCAAACTAGGACTCCAAAGAGGAGAATCTCTGAGCAATACGATCAAGAAGTAAGGGTACACAAACACTAATATCAATGCTACAAATATACACACCAAACACGCAGAGAGAGAGAGAGAGAGAGAGAGAGAGAGAGAGAGAGTTGTGCAAGAATTAAGCTCCAATTTAAATGATTGACGTGGAAGTATAAACAGCTTGGAGGAGAGTCAAGAGACACAATTAAGTTGGATGATCTTGTGATCTACACATTATCTTAGAGTTAGGGGAACCCAGTCACTATACAACCCTCTTATAATGTTTTCCCAGCAACAAAACAAACATAAAATCTCTTGAGTCACATACAATAAATTACTAAAAAAGAATCTCAAAATGAAAACACTTCACCTTAAACCAAACGAGATGAACTTGCCAAGCGTGAATTGGAGAGATCCCTCTAGAGATTTGAACTGTGGTTGCACGCAATTTCTTGATTCAATTGTTGTGCAGGAGTAGGTACAACTTTGATTGGATTTTAGGAATCACTCACTCCCTTGCAATGCTACAACTAGCTCAAAGAAGCTTTCATATACACCACAAGTAGTGGTGTATAGAGAGCTCAGTACTCTTTCTCCCTACAACTAAGATGGAGAATGGTACGCTCAAAGTAGTGAGCAATAGTGTAGAGATCCCTGCTTACAAAGAGGAATGGGCTCTATTTATAGGTTTTTGAGAGCCTTGATTAGGATTAGACCTTTTATTGTCAATACAAAGATTATGAAATATTTTTTATTTTCAGAATGGGAGTTGGTATTCCTTATTCCTTGAGTAACATGGATGTGGGCTCAAGGGGAAGAATTATTCAGAGTCAAAGTAGAGAGAGGTGAGTACTTGGAGGTGCCTACTCTAGTAGATGGTAGAGGGTACTGCAATTTACAAGAAGGGTTAGTAATTAGTGTTAGTAGGATGGGGTAAAATTACATGGCATATGCACTCAAGGTGAATAACATGATTTATACAATGATAAAGATTAAGAGAAGCATGAGAATATACACAATTTGATGGAAACCACAAAATAAAAACGAAAATTTTTACCTATCTCCTCCATAGAATGAAGCGGTTGTAGAACTCTGTCGGTGTAGTTCTTGTGACCATAGAAAATTTGACTTGTCCATGATCAAACTCCTCCCTTTGTAGAGCACGAGCTTGGTTATTTTGTGATTTTTTCTCTTTTTGTGAAAGAATGAGGAGGTTGTGGTATTTTAAATTTGATTATATAGAGAGAGAAATTGAGCTATATGTGTGTAGAGATTATAAATTTTGAGCTATGCAGTAAGGGAGAGATGGAAATGGTGAAGAAGATGAAATGAGGCATGAAAGGTGCAGGTTTTGGTGATGGAGGAGGAGGGTGAGTGTGTGTGTGTGTGTGTGTAGAAGTGTGAAGTTAAGTGAGAGAAGACTAGGGGTGACTTGTGAGAAAAAGTTGATAGACTGAGGTCCACCTTAAAATTCATATCCCACCGATGGTAGCTCCAAACATTATGCACAAAATTGAGTTGATTAATCAACTTGTGGGCTATATTTTGTTTTTTGGTCATTTCTTCAAATTCCAAGCAAAGATAGGCACCAAAATCTCACCAAAAAGCCTCCTTTTTATGACTGCTGCAGAAGTCTTTTAGTGGCACCCTCCTTTGTTGAATTTTCACAATGCATCCAAGAGTGAGCCCCTCCTTTGTCATATCATGATACAAAGCATCCAAGTTATCTTATCACATGCATGGAGGAGGATTATTAGTGAATAAAGAAATATATACATGGTGAGACTAGTGTATGGACTAATCATGGATGTTAGCTCAATGAGCACAATATGTTAGAATAAATGAGTACATAATAATAAAAATATGAAATAATTATGGATATAGAATAAGATATTGAGATCATAGGATATGGTCATTCTTTTGTAATATTTAGGGTGAAAGAGAAAAAATATGCAAGTAAATGAGAATATATAATAAACGTGACTAAGGGAGTAGGAGCCGATTCTTTGTTTTTCACAAGGGTGAGGATAAAAATGAGGAGGTGATTTTTATAAAAGAAAAAAATATTTATGAGATTATAGAATATACACATTGGCAAAAAAAAAACTTATGGTGCAAGAGGATAAAAGAAGGCATACATAGCCTAATAAAACAGACACCTAGGTATAAATATTTAAATAAAATACCAAAATAATTATAAAAAATCTCTATATTTAGGGCCTATATACAATAAATATTTACACGCAAACAGGCCGTAATATAATTTTTTCTCTTATTCTATTTATTTGTTTTGGCTCAACTAGCCCAGTGACTAGCTAATTGAAGGTTTTTAAGGAGATATGGGGAAAGTCCCGTAACTCATACATGCTTATGTACAGTGAAAGGGTGAGGATAACCACAATGTTTGAGTGATTTGATAGGATGAGACAGCTCACTATGGAAATTTTGAATAGCCAAAAAACCACCATCATTAGGCCTCCCCCAAGATGACGGTGTATTCATGTACCATCATAAAGCATCTTTTCCAAAGAGAGTGCTTTTGAGTCCTTAACAAGATTTTCATTGTTTGGCCCCTTGGCATTTTGGCTCGCACTACATTCATGCTTCATGCAACAAAACTTACAGAGATAGTTGCCTTTTGACAAAGCTTTGGTAGATCCATAGGTAAAAGGCGACTCAAATAGGGCTTTAGGTGATACCCGTTTACCTCCCTAGAGTGATCTTTACCATTCAAGTCCATAAGTTGAGTAGTATCTTGAATTTAAAACGTTCTTGAATATGTATGGCCCTTGCCATCTCATTTCAAACCAGGCATCAAAACGATTGTCAAGTCGACTGTCATACCTTAGCACAAGATCTCCTTCCTTGATGCCTTTGTCCTTCAGTTTCTTGTCAAGGTTTTCTTTTGCTTGTATAGATTTCCTCTTGTAGAACTCGTAAGGTGCTTCTCTTTTTCACTCAAGTTCTACTAAGGTAAGAAGTGATCCATCCATGCTTGTTGATTATCTTGTGTCCCTTTGCTATGAGACGTATTGCTGGGATGTTGAGCTCTATAGGATGCAAAGCCTCTTGACCATAAACCAAGTGAAATGGCATGAGCTTTGTGTCTTCCCTATATGTGGTTTGATATGCCCACAAAACACCATCCAGAAAGTCATCCCACAAGTTTGTCTTGTTTTGCACCATCCTCTGAATGATGCCTGCAATGACAACATTAGCCTTCTCCACCAAACCATTTGACTGTGGGTATTAGGGTGTGCTATAACGACGTAGAATGTGAAGATCTTCACAAACTTCGGTGAGTAAACCCTTCCTGAACCTTGGACCATTATAAGAAAAAATCTTCAAAGGTGTGTCAAATCTGCAACAAATATTAGTGTAGACAAACCTCCTCACTATGTTTCCATTTACCCTTGCCACACTTTGAGCCTCTACCCACGTGGCTATTCATGTAATCTACAACCACTAGAATGTAGAGTTTACCATTTTTTATTCTAGGCAGAGGACCAATAACAGCCTTGGTTAGAATTAGACCTAATCAATTTTATTGTCAATACAAAAGATTATGGAATATTTTTTATTTTCAAAATGGGAGTTGGTATTGCTTATCCCTTGAGTCACATGGATGTCGGCTCAAGGGGAAGAATTATTGAGAGTAAAAGGAGAGAGAGGTGAGTAACTTGGAGGTGCCTAGTCTAGTAGATAGTAGAGGATGCAATTTACAAGAAGGGTTAGTTAGTGTTAGTAGTTAGTAGGATGGGGTAAAATTACATGGCATATGCACTCAAGGTGCACTACATGATTTATACAATGATAAAACTTAAGAGAAGGATGAGAATATACACAATTTGATGGAAACCACAAGATGGAAAGGATATTTTCCACCTATCTCCTACAATGAATGAAGCGGTTGTAGAACTTTGTCGGTGTAGTTGTTGTGACCATGAAAAAGTTGAATTTTCCATGATCAAACTCTTCCTTTTGTAGAGCTTGAGCTTGGTTATTTTTTTATTTTCTCTCTTTTTGTGAACGGATGAGGAGGTTATGGTATTATGAATTTGATTCTAGAGAGAGAGAGAAACGGAGCTATATGTGTGTAGAGATTATAATTTTTGAGCTATGGAGTAATAGAGAGATGGGAATGGTGAAGAAGATGAAAGGAGTCGTGAAAAGTGCAGGTTTTGGTGATGGAGGAGGAGGGTGAGTTTGTTTGTGTGTAGAAGTGTGAAGAGAAGGGAGAGAAGACTAGGGGTGACTTGTGAGAAAATGTGGATAGACTGTGATCCACCATAAAATTCATATCCCAAAGATGGTAGCTCCAAAACTTATGCACAAAATTGGGTTGATTAATCAACTTGTGGGCTAGATTAATCAACTTGTGGGCCCCTCCTTTGTCATATCATGATACAAAGCATCCAAGCTATCTTTACACATGCATGGAGAAGGATTATTGTTAAATAAAAAAATATATACATGGTGGGACTAGTGTATGGACTATTCATGGGTTTTAGATCAATGAGCACATGATGTTAGAATAATGAGTACGTAATAAAGAAAATATTGAGAGCGGATTTTTTGAGATGGGGCTCAACTCAAGGCTCCCACCAGACAACCACTCCGTGAGACCCTACACACGCATATTTCTTAGGGGCACCACCCTCTTTTATGGAGAAAGAAGGAAACCAAAACAAACCATATACAACACACACACACACACTCACACCTTCATTATGTGCTTCAACACAAAATGCCCTTCAACCATTCAACACACACTCCTTAAGCAATCCCTTTGAACACTGCACAAACTCACATGCAAAGATTGACCTTCACCATATTAGTGCTCATATACCTCTAAGAAAAGCAAGCACAAAACCTCAAAACTCAAAACACCATAATGCACAAATAATTGACAACTCCTTTCCTTTCCCAAAAGAAGAGACTACTTACACACATAAGGGGGCATGCATAGAGAGCTCTTCTCCATCTATGCAGCCCCAAGACTTACTTACACACAACATAAGGAGAGAAGCCAAGCAAATAGACACCATGGTGCACAAAAAACTTTCTCAACAAACAAGCAACCCAATGAGCACAAAATATGAGAAGCTGCCAAGATAGGCTTACCAATTTTACATGCGTTTAGAGCAAAAGTGTGACGACGACACCCCAATTGCAACAATTTGTTGATCAAACCATGAGATAGCTCATTGAACTTGATATCCTTGCTCTCATATAGAATCTACAATCTTTATTTAGGGATGAGTATGATAAGAGAAATGTTTGCAAGAGAATGGTAGCAATAGCATATTGATGCTCTCTCTATGGTGCTGCTTATGATAGCGAGCTTAGGAAATGGATAGGGAGACAAGAGGAGAGAGAGATTAGGGCTTCCCTAACCTTAGAGGAGCTTATTTACAGCAATGGAGTAGGTGTGTGTATTTTTGTGCTTGCCAAAGGGCCTTTTTATAGCTGTACAAGACCTTGGGTTAGGTTAAACTTGACTAGGGTAGGTAATTAACCATAGTTAGGTTCCCTTTTGACCATTCCTTCAATTATTCAAATAAGGGACTTATTTTTTCATTAAAAATAGCCTTTTAGGTCGTGGAGGCTCCATAAGGGTTGATAATGTATGTGGGCCCCATCATGATGTCCCTCCAGTGGCTCCTGCAGAGTGTCCCCATCCTGTTTGTTGTGTCTCTGGAAGCATCTTGAGCCGACCCCTCCACATGCAAGTGGTTTTTAACTCCCCATTGGTATTTTAGAATGTTGGAGAAGTCAAGAAAACTTTTCACCTTTGTGGTTTACCTGATTGTAACTTTGACCTGTAGTAACAGTGTCCGCAGCACCTTGTTTTCACCATAACTTTCAGTCTGTAACTCAGAATTGGGTGCTGTAAAAGGCCACGTTGACCTTTACAAAGTGTTTAAGATGATTTTGGAGTGTTCCTCAAGTATACCCATGAGCTAAGGCATTCAAGATGCATCCAAAACACCTTTTGAACCAAGTCTCCTTGTAGGGGGCCCTTTAGCATGCATCCAAGGTGTAGCATGTTTTTTTCAAAAGAGAATCCACCTTAAACAAATGAGGTAGTCTCCAATAAAGTTTGATTTATTGGGGATATACATTATATTTAAGATTTGTTGACCAACACAAGTAAATGATCCAAGAGTTGGGTCACATAGTGGTGGGGAAGGGAAGGCCTACAAGGTTAACCCTACCCTTGAGAGAAGATGGGTAAGATAAGTGCCCATAAATTATTTATTTACAAATTATGGGATGTAGATAGCTATTTAAATTAGTAAAGGTAACTAGTTAAAAGAATATGCAGTAAAAAAACTAGGAGAGTAGAATTAAGTTTACTATTTACATTTAGCATGAAGAGAGAAATATGATGTAAATGCATAAAGATCTAAGAAGGGTAAGGTGTTTGTATGGAAAAAGGCTATTACGGAAAGAGAGAATGAACACTAGGTTAAAACTTTGATAAAAAATATATACATTTGAGTAGAAATGTAGTGCAAATGCAAGGTTACCATTTAACGCTACTCATATTAGCCCTCCCCCTTCATCTAGGATCATTCATGCTCCTAGATGAAACAAAAGAGTTTTTTCCTTTTTCGTTTCTTTCTTTTTTTTTCTTCTTTTTGTTCTTCTTTTTTTTCTTTTTTTCTTATTTTTCTAAAAAAAGGAGGAGTGATATACACTCTTTTACTCCATTAGACCTGCTTTTCATTACCTCAATCCCATAAATCGGAGATGGGAGGGTTGCCTTGAGTATGTTGAGATTCCAAGGCTGGTTCTTCTTTGCACATCAAAGCTTTAAAAAGAGGTGGAGCATTTGCCAAGCCGAAGGGAGCCATCCCAATTTGGAGCTTAGACGATGTAGGTAGATGACTTCCTATCAACGGATTGATACGTTGAAAGTAGGGCTTTAATCTCCATCCATTGACTCTAGTCTTGTGGAGTTTTCCTGATAAATCTACTAATCTGTAACTACCATTCCCAAACTTTGTTTTTATCATGAAAGGTCCCTCCCATCTTTGCAAAAACTTTTTGTCAAGTCAAGTATCACGTGGGTTATCATAGCGAAGAACCAACATACCTTCCTTCAATCCTTTCCCCTTGAGCTTCTTGTTGATTTTGTCCCTTTGGCTTGTGGCTTGGGCAATGTAATAGTCGATGGACTCTTCTCTATCAAGTTCAAGTCGTTGAAGATCTAAAATTATTTCCTGCAAAGCTTCTTTTGGTCTCTTTGCTCCCCGTGAGAGAATGCGTAGGCTTGCAATCTCCACCTCAATAGGAAGGAGTGCCTCCTGTCCATATACCAAATGAAAAGGAGTGAATTGAGTGGATACCTTGAAAGATGTTCTGTATGCCCATAGAGCTGTGGTCAAATGACAATCCCAGTCGTTTGGTCGATCTGCAACCTGCTTAGAAATGATTTTACATATCATTTCATTCACCTTTTCAACCAACCCATTGCACTGAGGGTAGTAAGGTGTAGAATGCAAATGTTTGACTTTTAACTTTGTCAAAAGATTATCTAGGAGCTCTGCTCTAAACCCTGGACCACGATCTGACAAAATCTCTAATGGTGTGCCGAATCTACTGCATATGTGATCAAAGATAAATTTTGATACCTCCTCGGCTGTAATTCGTGTTGTACTTGCTGCCTCCGCCCATCGTGTCATGTAATCTACTCCCACAATGATGAAGACCTTCCCGGTAGATGTGCGAGGTAAGGGGCCTATTGCATCCACACCCCACTTCTCAAAAGGACCATACAAAATTATTGGAACTCGAGGCTCATAAGTGAGTCGTCGATCTCCAGCAATCTGACAACCTTTGCATGACTTACACCAATGCTGGACATCACGATGTAGACTTGGCCAAACAAACCCTGCTTGCAAAATCTTCCTGTTTGTAATATCATGAGAAAAATGACCCCCACAGACATCATCATGGCATGAAAAGAGGATTCTCTCTATTTCTTGAACAGAGGGCACCCTTCTTAGCACAAAATCTTTCCCTTTATGATACAGATCATCTCCTATGAGTTGGTAAGGAGTTGCCTTTTTTACCAACCTATGCCTTTGCACTTTATCCAAGTGTTTAGGGCACTCACCAGTTTGGAGGAAAAATATGATGTCCTTCAATTCCTCTTGGCCTTGGTACTTTGGTTCGTAGAGCTTCACACCTCCCACCATGATCTGAAGTTTCTCATTGGCGAGATAATCTGCTTCCTTGTTGAGGGTTGTCACAACATGCTGTACCTGTGTAGCTTCAAAGTTCTTTATCAAAGACTTCACCTGTCTAAGCCACTCCACTAGAGTAGGGTTCTTGCACTTCCATATAACTTGGATTTTCCTAATAACTAGTAAGGAATCACCTCTTATTATAAGTCTTTCGATGCCAAGTTTTCTGCATTCTTCAAGCCCCAACTTTAAGGTGACATACTCAGCCTCATTATTAGAATGAACATTTTCCAAGGTGATACCTTTCTTAACAAGAACTTCCCTTTGTGGACTTAGAATAAGAACCCCCCCTGCTGCCTGATCGTGTTGTCGTCGGTAAGCTCCATCAAAGCACAAAATGTGTGCATTGTCCATCTCCTCCTCATTATTTTGTGGTGTAGCTTTGTCTCCTGCCTTTGGTGACTCTTTCCTTTCCCTCACTTTGTATGTGAGAATGTCTGCAAGACCTGCCCTTGTGCTATCTTCCATAAGAAAAGTGTATTCGAACTCTTGAAGTTCTAGAACCCATTTGGCTATCCTAGATGAGAGGCTCATGTGTTGCACAACATATGGTAAATTGTTTTCCATGGTGAGAATGACAAATGGTGCAGGTAAGAGATATGATCAGAACTTTCTTACCGCAAACATAATTGTGAATACCACCTTCTCCATATCGGTGTAGCCCTTCTCTGCAGCGGTCATAACTTTGCTTGCAAAGTATACTGGCCTCATGTAGCATGTTTTTGGGTCTTTTTGCATGAGAACTACACCGATGGCCTCCATTCCTACACTTGGCGTGATGTAATATGTATCCTTTGGATTTGGTGGCATTATTGTTGGAAGAGAGTTGAGAATACCCTTTACTTCAGTAAAGCATAATTCGTGTTCCTCTTTCCATTCAAATGTGGGTTTGTTTGCTAGCTTGTGCAAAGGTGCAATAGCTTCCGCTAGAAGGTGAATGAAACGAGACATGTACCTTACTTTGTGGTTGAAAGTCATGAGCTCCTTGGTTGTCGTTGGTGGTTGTAGTGACAAGAGAGCATTTACTTTTGATGGATCCACTTGAATTCCTTGCAAAGAAACCACATGACCTAGCAATACCACTTGTGACTCTGCAATGTGACACTTCTCAGGATTAAGCTGTCCCCCAAATTGATGAAGCCTCCTAAGCCCCTCCTCAACTTTTTGGCAATGAAGTATTTGGCTACTATAGATACAGAAGTCATCCATAAAAACCCTAATTGACTTTCCAAAGAAGGGCTGAAAGACAAGAGTTGTAAACCTTATAAAGGTACTAGGAGCATTTGTGAGCCCAAATGGCATCACTCTATAGGCAAAGCAACCCCAAGGTGTGATGAAAGTGGTTTTTAATTGATCTTCTTCTACTATTCTGATTTGAAAATACCCTGAATACCCATCACACACTGTGTAACATTCATAGCCAGCTACTTCGTTTAAGATTTCATCTTGGAAAGGAAGAGGAAAATGATCCCTCTTTGTTGCAGCATTGAGCGGTTTGTAGTCAACACAGACCCTCCATTTTCCGTTCTTTTTAGGGGTTACTACAATTGGGGACACCCACTCAGAGTTAGACACAGGGTAAATGAAACCAGCTTTGAGGAGTCGGTTAACCTCTGTCAAAAGTGCCTCTTGTTGTATTTTTCCTAGGCGCCTTAGCTTTTGAGCCACAGGTTTAGTACCTGGTTTTAATTCTATGCCATGCTCTATAACATCCACACCTCTAATTTGTGAGTAATCAGTGATAAACAAATTGGGATACCTCTTGAGCATATCGATGTAGGACCGCTTCTCTTCAGGGGTAAGATCTTTTGCAAGCATCCTCTCAAAGTCTTCAAAGTGCTTGTGGTCACCTTTGTCATTCTTTGTTTGCTCCTTTGTTGGGTCAACCTCTATTGATGGAGTTTTTGATGTATTGAAGATGATTCCCATTACCTCCAAAGATGATTCTTCTTTGCTATTGGATGTAGTGGTTGAACTTTCCTCGTCGCTTGAGCCAAAACTCTCTTCACTTTCTTCATCATCCATGGTCTCATAGTTGATGTCGAGCTGCTTTCCTTCATGCCAATCGTATACTACATGTTGCCCCTTTTTGAGAATCAATTGTCCTCGTCCCCATTTTTGATCTGCATTCACAGCAATGAGCCAAGGCCTCCCTAGGATGATGGGATAGCCCTCCCCCTTGGCTGGCATAACATACATGTCCACACGTGCATCTATATTACATACAGAAACTTTTACATTCTCGATGATCCCTAGGCACTTCACACTTGCATTGTTGGCCAGCCTAGCTTGACAATTAGAGGATTTAGTGATTTCAAGCCCTAGTCTATTCATGGCTCTTTCCGTGATCACACACATTTGTGCTCCACCATCAACATACACATTGAATACCTTCCTACCCCTTACATAAGCATCTACAATAGGTTCCACATCTTGTTGTGGCTTTGAAGTCAATGCCTTTACTGTCACCTTTTCTTTCTTTCTTGGGAGTCTTGTGCTTACAAGTTTGGACCAGTGCTTTCTCACCTTGGGTGATAGATGTAGGAGTTGAGGCCCGAAATATTGGGCTTTTGAGTTTGCAGATCTTCTAAGATGTTGTAGGGTTCCATATTCTTTCCTAATGGAAAATCGTTGATGCCGATCTCCCTTCGCCTTGACCTCTACTTCTTGCCTCCTTCCCCCTTCTTTGACTTTTTCTTCCTCTCCTTCCTTGCAGGTTCTGACTCTTCATTCCTTGTGTCTTCATCCTTGTTGTGTGCTCTTGTGCGCTTTTCTGCTGGCATAACATCAAAATGTATAGGGCTCACCTCTATCTCCTCTTCCAGCTTTATGAAGTTTACTCCTCTCTCTTCCTCCACTGGTGGGACAGGAGGGATGTTTTCCACTGGAGGTGGTGGTGGTCGACGAAGAATTTGCGGGGCTTGAGCATGCTCTTGCTGCACCATGAGCGGAGGGGGTCTAGGAGGGTATATGTCCCCTGGAAGCCTTCGAGGGTGAGGGCAATTATACATGCCATGACCAACTTCGTTGCAATTCCAGCATCTCAACTCTTGTGCTTGTCGTCATTGATTGCGATTCCCTTCTCTTGGTTGTCGTTGTTGGGATAGGCCCTGCACTAGATTCAAGGTGAGACTCTCTAGTTGTTGAGTTAATCTTTGCAAGATCTCTTGTTGTGATCCTTCCCCTATTTGTGAAGTTTGGGCAAGAGAGCCCCTAACTTGTGCTCCCATGTTTGGTGAAGAATCCCTTTCAATGACTTCATTTAGGTCCCTTGTTCTATGTGCTTGAAAATTGAACTTCTTGAATTTGACCATGGCCACCTCACGTGCTTCCTCAAATGTTGATGGGAATTTTAACTCTACCTTGGTCTTCAAAATTTGATACAAGCCAGCCACGAACCTATCTTTCTTTAGAAAGTTTGGTGCACCACCTTGGTTTTGTAAGGTAGCCTCCCATCTATCCCATAGGTTAAGGAAAACGGCCTCATAAGATGGGTAGTCTTCAAGGAATACCTGTTTATGTTGAAGTAGACAATTCCAAAGACCCTCCGGAGTATCTCCTTGCCCAAATTTGGCAAGAAAAATTGCACGTAGCCTCTCCCAATTGGTTTTGTTTTGAGGCTACAAGGCCTCGTACCATGCCTTAGCCTCCCCTTTGAGAACGAGTGGAAAAGCACGCAGCTTTACCTCTTCTTGATCTCTCCCAGAGATGAGGTGTGCCATCTCCAAATTATCCAGAAATTCTTGTGCATCCTCACCATTTTTAGAATGAAAGGTAGGAAAAGTGCTTGACATTTTTACAATACAAGGAGGTTTGTGTACCACAAAGTTTTGACTACGATGAGTGATCACATCAAAATGAAAATATATACATCAAGTGTTAGTTCATAATTTATCATAGGCAAAATAAAAGGGTTGATTGAGGCATTAATTTCATTAAGGCGAGTGGGTCCAAAAATTCTCCTAATGGTTTCTTGAAATCTAAATTTTGTAGCAATTATGATGTGCACAGATTGACGAGCTATGGGTGTAAAAGGAGAAGCAGCTCCAGGTTGGTTCATGTGTCAATGTGTTCTCCTTTTTCTTTCTCTTGAAGAAAGTTTCCTTTGAGTGGATCGCTATCTAAGCGCCTCTTGTCCCTGCCTCAAAACAAAATAAAAACATGGACATCAAATGAATCATCATAATTAATGAATGGAAGAATGATGGGATTTGGAGATGCCAAGATTTCACCAAGTCTTTCTGCTCCAAACATAAAAACAATGCGTTGTTGGTAAAAAAAATTGCGATCTACACAAATGTTAATTCTGATGCGTTGTCAAAAATGAAAAGCATATGGTGCAACTCTATTGTTCATGAGGAGAATAGAAGGCAATTAGGAAAGTTCCTCCGTGGGGGCACCATTTTTTGAGATGGGGCTCAACTCAAGGCTCCCACCAGACAACCACTCCGTGAGACCCTACACACGCATATTTCTTAGGGGCACCACCCTCTTTTATGGAGAAAGAAGGAAACCAAAACAAACCATATACAACACACACACACACTCACACCTTCCTTATGTGCTTCAACACAAAATGCCCTTCAACCTTTCAGCACACACTCCTTAAGCAATCCCTTTGAACACTGCACAAACTCACATCCAAAGATTGACCTTCACCATATTAGTGCTCATATACTTCTAAGAAAAGCAAGCACAAAACCTCAAAACTCAAAAAACCATAATGCACAAATACTTGACAACTCCTTTCCTTTCCCAAAAGAAGAGACTACTTACACACATAAGGCGACATGCATAGAGAGCTCTTCTCCATCTATGCAGCCCCAAGACTTACTTACACACAACATAAGGAGAGAAGCCAAGCAAATAGACACCATGGTGCACAAAAAACTTTCTCAACAAACAAGCAACCCAATGAGCACAAAATATGAGAAGCTGCCAAGATAGGCTTACCAATTTTACTTGCGTTTAGAGCAAAAGTGTGACGACGACACCCCAATTGCAACAATTTGTTGATCAAACCATGAGATAGATCATTGAACTTGATATCCTTGATCTCATATAGAATCTGCAATCCTTATTTAGGGATGAGTATGATAAGAGAAATGTTTGCAAGAGAATGGTAGCAATAGCATATTGATGCTCTCTCTATGGTGCCGCTTATGATAGCGAGCTTAGGAAATGGATAGGGAGACAAGAGGAGAGAGAGATTAGGGCTTCCCTAACCTTAGAGGAGATTATTTACAGCAATGGAGTAGGTGTGTGTATTTTTGTGCTTGCCAAAGGGCCTTTTTATAGCTGTACAAGACCTTGGGCTAGGTTAAACTTGACTAGGGTAGGTAATTAACCATAGTTAGGTTCCCTTTTGACCATTCCTTCAATTATGCAAATAAGGGACTATTTTTTCATTAAAAATAGCCTTTTAGGTCGTGGAGGCTCCATAAGAGTTGATAATGTATGTGGGCCCCACCATGATGTCTCTCTAGTGGCTCCTGCAGAGTGTCCCCATCCTGTTTGTTGTGTCTCTGGAAGCATCTTGAGCCGACCCCTACACATGCAAGTGGTTTTTAACTCCCCATTGGTATTTTAGAATGTTGGAAAAGTCAAGAAAACTTTTCATCTTTGTGGTTTACCTGATTGTAACTTTGACCTGTAGTAACAGTGTCCGCAGCACCTTGTTTTCACCATAACTTTCAGCCTGTAACTCAAAATTGGGTGTTGTAAAAGGCAAAGTTGACCTTTTCAAAGTGTTTAAGCTGATTTTGGAGTGTTCCTCAAGTATACCCATGAGCTAAGGCGTTCAAGATGCATCCAAAACACCTTTTTAACCAAGTCTCCTTGTAGGGGGCCCTTTAGCATGCATCCAAGGTGTAGCATGCTTTTTTCAAAAGAGAATCCACCTTAAACAAATGAGGTAGGCTCCAATAAAGTTTGATTTATTGGGGATATACATTATATTTAAGATTTGTTGACCAACACAAGTAAATGATCCAAGAGTTGGGTCACATAGTGGTGGGGAAGGGAAGGCCTACAAGGTTAACCCTACCCTTGAGAGAAGATGGGTAAGATAAGTGCCCATAAATTATTTATTTACAAATTATGGGATGTAGATAGCTATTTAAATTAGTAAAGGTAATTAGTTAAAAGAATATGCGGTAAAAAAACTAGGAGAGTAGAATTAAGTTTACTATTTACATTTAGCATGAAGAGAGAAATATGATGTAAATGCATAAAGATCTAAGAAGGATAAGGTGTTTATATGGAAAAAGGCTATTACGGAAAGAGAGAATGAACACTAGGTTAAAACTTTGATAAAAAATATATACATTTGAGTAGAAATGTAGTGCAAATGCAAGGTTACCATTTAACACTACTCAATATGTAAGAGTTATGGATATAGAAAAAGATATTGGAATCATAGGATATGATCCCTCTTTTGTATTATTTTGGGTGAAAGAGGAAAAGTATGCAAGTAAATTGAGAATTATATAATAAAAGTGACTAAGTGAGTAGGAGCTGATTTTTTGGTTTTCACAAGGGTGAAGATAAAAATGTGGAGGTGATTCGTATAAAAGAAAAAAATATTTATGAGATTAGAGAATGTAGACATTGGCAACAAAAGTATGCTTATGGTGCAAGAAGATAAAAGAAGGCATACATAGCCTAATAAAACAGACACCTAGGTATAAATATTTAAATAAAAAAATCAAAATAATTATAAAAAATCCCTATATTAAGGCCCTATATAATCCCTATTATAGCCTCTTTGTGCGTAAAATATTTACGCACAAAGAGGCTATAATATACTTTTCTTTTTTCTTTTATTTATTTATTTGGCTCAACTAGCCAAGTGACTGGCTAGTTGAGGGTTTTTAATTAGGAGATAGAGGGAAAGTCTCCTAACTCACACACACCTATGTACAGTTAAAGGGTCAGGATAACCACAGTGTTTGAGTGATTTGATAGGGTGAGGTAGCTCACTATGGAATTTTTTAATAGCCAAGAAATGGCTATCAGTAGCCCTCCCCCACGATGATGGTATATTCATGTACCATCATAAAGCATATTTTCCAAAGAGAGTGCTTCTGAGTCCTTAACAAGATTTTCATCGTTTGGACTCTTGGCTTTTTGGCTTGAGTTACATTCATGCTTCATGCAACAAAACTTACATGAGATAGTTGCCTTTTGATAGATCTTTGGTAGATCCTTAGGTAGAAGGCGACTCAAATAGGGCTTCCGACGATACCCGTTCACCTTCCTAGAGTGCTCTTTACCATTCAATTCCATAAGCTGATAGTAACTTGAATTGAAAGCCTTCCTGACTATGTATGGCCCTTGCCATCTAGTTTCAAGCTTGGTATCAAAACTATTGTCACACCTTAGCGCAAGATCTCCTTCCTTGATGGCTTTGTCCTTCAATTTCTTGCCGAGCTTTTCTTCTGCTTGTATAGATTTCCTTTTGTAGAACACATAAGATGCCTCTTTTCCACTCAAGTTATACTTAGGTAAGAAGTTGATCCATCCATGCTTCCTGATGATCTTGTGCCCCTTTGCTATGAAGGTGTATTGGCAACAAGGTCAAGTTTTGTGTTGTCTCTCTATTTCTCATCAAGCTTTGTGTGACCAGATTCTCTAAATTTCCAACAATGGAGAAATCATGGGCTTCATTAGGGAGACTTCAACAACATGGTGAAGACTACTATGCTTATGAGGATATTTTTTCTCGTCAATGGGGAGGATATGGGTTTAGTTCTACATTTCCAGATTATGTAAAAATGGAGCAATTTATTTCGGGTTTGTCTCCTTTCCTAAAGACTAAGGTTACTTGTAGTGGACCCTCTACCTTTGAAGAAGCGGTCACTATTGCCCGAAGGAAGCTTCACAAGTACTTCTACATCAAAAATGGTTTCCATCATGCTGGAAGAACCAAACATCATGAAAGTGTTTCTATCAAGGAGTCATCTCCCTTGCCATACTTGTCTCCTTCTACTCCGACAAATGTTGAAGAAGTTACTTACATGCCAACTGATTATTCAAGTGCTAAAATGTGTGGCCAAGATTCAAATGTGGAATCTCTTTCTTCTACCTTTATCACAAGCATGCAAAAATCGACACAAGATATCTCAAATGGCATTGATGATTCAATAATGGATACATCCAACCTTTTGGCGGAGGATCAAATTCTAGTCCGAGCAGACGAAGCTTTTGTGCAACATGACTCTATGGAGAATGAAGACCTTGAAGGTAACCTTCATCTTATGGAATGTTCTGAGAGTGTATCTTGTCTAAAAGAAGAGAGTGAAGAAGAAGATGAAATCATAGGTGGGGAGATCATGGACCACATTGATCATAAAGAGATGATTGTGTACATGGAATGCCAACTCCAAAACAAAGTAGAAGAGTGTGAGTTGAATCCATGTGAGGATAATCTTCAAGAAGTGTTTGAGGATGTTGGAAAGCATTGGTATGACCCATGTATATTAAGCATGGAGAAACCTATCATGCAAAAAGCCAAAGTTTTCACAAAATCAAACAGTAATCCGTCAACCTTTGAGGTGGTACAATGTGAGGAGTTACAACCTTGTCAAAGGGGGGGCTTAGAAGGGGATGAAGAACATGGGAGAGTTGTAAAAAATAAAATCATAAAAGGAAATTGTCAGAAGGGTATCATTCTCTCCAATGGTGTTTTAGTGGGTGGCTCTTCATTAATGGGACAATCTCTTAGCAAGAAAATCCAAACTTTTGAAGCCCCAATCATCTTCACATTGGGTTTCACCTCTTCAAAGTCAACTTCTCCTCTCTTCACATATACCTTTCATGCGGGGCACCATACCTTCTTAAGTGGAAGAGGACATGAATACTTGGTGATGAACAGATGTTTCCAAACCTTCTACATTTGGTTCTTTGGTGTATGGAGGTCACACATTGTGATGCTTCTGGTCTTCATCATAAATGAAAAACTTGTTGATTGCTACAGGTGGATATTTCATCAATCAGTACCAAAATCTATTCTCTTCCAATGTGTTGGAAGAAATAGAAACCTTCGTCTATTATCTATTATGTGGTAAACTATTTGCAATATCTTCCAATAGCGGTTGGAAGCATGGATCAAGCTTTCATAAATCATGAAGGTCATAGAATTTTCGACTTGATGAGCCTTCCCAGGTTGAATTAATTTTCTGAGCTACAGTTCAGGAATTTTCTCATACAAGCTCTTGAAGATCGTAGCAGATACATCAACTTTACACAGGAGGAAGAGCAACCAATCTTTTAGATCACATTCATAGTGATAGATGCAATGATGGACAACAATAAAATCTACAAGTTTCTTCAACTGAAATCAGTAAGTGTTTCCATACCATACATCTCTCTTTGGGAAAGATATTTCAAGATCTTTGATCCTGGGGGGGGGGTGCTTATGGAAACTTTCTCAATGGAGGAGGTTTACTCAGTCACTTCATTACATCCTTCTATTGGCTCTAAGAACCTTTCATATCACACAAGGTTTTTTAATCATACAACAAAGGTTCTTCAAAGATGACAGCAGACAAAGACAGACCTTACACAATCTACATGTTGTGTGGTCCGATAAATGGTACATGAATGTACCATTATCTAAGGGGGGGGGCTAATGATAGCCGTTTTTTGGCTTTTCATAATTGCCATACTAAGCTACCTCACCCTATCAAATCATCCAAACACTGTGGCTATCCCTACCATTTCACTATATATAGGTGTGTGTGAGTTAGGGAACTTTTCCCATATCTTCTTAAAAACCCTCAATTAGCTAGTCACTGGGTTAGTTGAGCCAAAAAAAATAAAAAATAAAAAAATTTATAAGTATATTATGGCCCATTTGTGTGTAAATATTTCATTGTATATAGGTCCTAAATAAATGGATTTTTATAATTATTTTGGTATTTATTTAAATATTTCTACCTAGGTGTGTGTTATTTATGCTATGTACATTGACTCATCATTACCATATTTTTTCTTACCATTTTGCATACTCTTTATTACATATAAAAATAATTTCATGCAAGCTTCTCTTATTTTTAGTGTAACTCCATCCCAACAAAAATCCAAAAAAACTAGTTTTATTTATGTGTATATTTTTTCACTATTGTGATTTTTCCTTCCTACATCTATTCTCTTTTACTCTCATAAATTAGAACACCAAAAATATTCATCTTTTTATGGTAGACTTATAATGAGAGAGATTTATTTTGACCCCTTTATATTTTTTCCACCTATATTATTTATATTTGACATGTACATATTTTTAGACCCCTTAATATTTGATTTTCTTAGTTATACTATTCACTTATATCATGATCTCAACAATATCTTCAATTATAGACCTACCAAATAAGTTCAAGGGTATGTGGAATGCATGCATGCACCATGGGGAGCTCACTCTTGGAGGTATTCAAAAGAATCATCCAAAGAAGGACCTCACAAGGATTTTGTGCAGTGAATAAAACAGTCGGTTTTGCTAAATTTTTAAAGATCACATGCTCCCCGAATTTGAAAAGGTGATACAAACAAAAGTTGTAGCTCGTGAGCTGAAATTTCAGCTCAAATTGTTTCATATTTTTTTGAGATACGAGCTGTGAGCTATGATTTTATTGGTGGACCCCAGTTTGCCCATGCTATGCAGCCACGCTCCCTCTTCCACTTTATCATTTTCCTCTTTCATACACACTCCTCCCTCTCCTTCCCACTCCCAAACCTGCAACTCCCATGTCCTAATTCACCCTTTTCACCATTGCCACATCTCTCACACCTCCATAGCCTTCATCCTCCATTTCTACACCCTATGTGTCCCCCTTTCTCTCTACATATATGTCCATATTACCATACTCTCTTCAGCTTTGTAAAGAACTTCAAAAAATAAAAAAAAATCCAAGGATAACCTCTGCAAATGAAGGCTTTTATCATGAATTTTCCAAGGTTTGAAGATAACATAGCTTCATCGACACGTGCTACTTCGCCATGCTGGCCGCTTCTTCTATCGGTGCTGTAAAGAGGTGAATGTCAACTTCTCCAAGCTTCAACCTTGCTTTACAAGCTCATCCCTTCTCTAACTTTTCTCATCATATATCTCACCATTTGGTGAATGATTTTGTACATATTTTGTAGTGATAATTACTAACTACTAACCACTAACCTTATTGTAAAATGCACCCTCTACTAGAGTAGGCACTCCCAAATCATTCACTCAATCCCTCTCTCCTGTCATCCTCAATAATTCTCTTCCCTTGAGCCCACATCCATGTGACTCAAAGGACAAGAGAGACCCACCCTCATTTAAAAAAATAAAATATGCCCAATCTTTTATTTCTTCAAATAAACTTGATTAGGTCTAATCCTAATTGGGGCTTCTAAAACCTATAAATAGAGCCCTTCTCTCCCTTGTGAATCATCACATGATCACACTACACCACACCATTCTCAACACATAACACACCACTCTTAAAGCCTAGTTGTGTAGAGTGTGTGCATCGTGAGTGCTCTATTCCATCATTACACATAGGTGCATGGGAAGCTTGAAGTTAGTTATGCCATCTAGAGGAGTGGAGTGTATGCCATACTCTTCAACACACTTGTAGCCTACTCTTGTGCATAAATAAGATTTATATTTTTGGGTGCAATTGTATGCTGCAACTACGACTCTTCTCTCCAAATTGACTTGATAAGTTGGCTCATCAGGTGGTTGAAGGTATATTGTCCTTGAAGTTTGTTGTGCCATTTCATGCTTGGTGGTTTGAGGGCTTGTTGAATTGTTTGCCAAAACTTTCAATTGTAAGAGGGTGCTCGTGAGAGGGCTCCCGTGACCCTAAGACAATTTGTGTATTGGCAACAAGGTCAAGTTTTGTGTTGTCTCTCTATTTCTCATCAAGCTTTGTGTGCATCTAGTCTTTAAGGCTAAGACTGAGTTGCTCAAGTTGATTTGTGCGCTTTACCTCTCTCTGGCGTGGTGAATGTTTGTGTTTGGTGTGTGTGGCTATCTTGCATTCCCCTCTCTTTGTGCGTTTGAGTACAAGGAGATATCACGTGCGTCCTAGTTCGCATCTACAACTAGGTGGTGCCCCTTTTCTTGTTTGGTTTTGGGATGTGGGTTGTTGTTGTCTGTGATTGTGTTTGCCCCAGCCCCAATTGAGCAGCACGGGAGCCTCGAAGGGTGTTTAGAGGCCACTCTTCTTGTTGCCCGCCCCGGACCGCCTCAAATTGGTGCCCCCATGGAGGATTGACTTTGTGCTTATTGTTGTTGTATTGCATGCATGCTTGAATTTTAGCATAATCAAGTAGATTATATGAATCATGAAAACTTGTATGACCGAGTTAAATTTCAAGGCAACAAAAATTGATCTAGAATATGGTTTGGATTAGCATAACATAAGAAAGGAAAAAAACATTTTCACATAAGAATCTAGAATTCATGTTGAAAGACCTTTCAAAACTTTGTGTAGTTAGTTGATGTCATGAGAGAAAATGATTGTTTGGAACTAATCTTTGTGTGGTTCTAGCAGTGAGAGACTATGACACGCTATACCTTTGATGATATCCCAATCTTCTTCGGAAATCTAGAAGAAGATGTTGATGATTTTCCTGTTGATTTTAGAATGGTTTGCCCTATCCTTGGTAAAAGGGATGACATTGAAAAAGGGGATTTTCTATTTCTATGCCTTAGAGGCAACGCTGAGCAATGGTTTTGGAGTATGTCTTCTCAGATTGAAGATCGGTATACCCAAATTTCCAAAGCTTTAAAGACCAGATTCTCTAAATTTCCAAGAATGGAGAAAGCATGGGCTTCATTAGGGAGACTTCAACAACATGGTGAAGACTACTATGCTTATGAGGATATTTTTTCTCGTCAATGGGGAGGATATGGGTTTAGTTCTACATTTCCAGATTATGTAAAAATGGAGCAATTTATTTCGGGTTTGTCTCCTTTCCTAAAGACTAAGGTTACTTGTAGTGGACCCTCTACCTTTGAAGAAGCGGTCACTATTTCTCGAAGGAAGTTTCACAAGTACTTCTACATCAAAAATGGTTTCCATCATGCTGGAAGTACCAAACATCATGAAAGTGTTTCTATCAAGGAGTCATCTCCCTTGCCATACTTGTCTCCTTCTACTCCGACAAATGTTGAAGAAGTTACTTACATGCCAACTGATTATTCAAGTGCTAAAGTGTGTGGCCAAGATTCAAATGTGGAATCTCTTTCTTCTACCTTTATCACAAGCATGCAAAAATCGACACAAGATATCTCAAATGGCATTGATGATTCAATAATGGATACATCCAACCTTTTGGCGGAGGATCAAATTCTAGTCCGAGCAGACGAAGCTTTTGTGCAACATGACTCTATGGAGAATGAAGACCTTGAAGGTAACCTTCATCTTATGGAATGTTCTGAGAGTGTATCTTTTCTAAAAGAAGAGAGTGAAGAAGAAGATGAAATCATAGGTGGGGAGATCATGGACCACATTGATCATAAAGAGATGATTGTGTACATGGAATGCCAACTCCAAAACAAAGTAGAAGAGTGTGAGTTGAATCCATGTGAGGATAATCTTCAAGAAGTGTTTGAGGATGTTGGAAAGCATTGGTATGACCCATGTATATTAAGCATGGAGAAACCTTTCATGCAAAAAGCCAAAGTTTTCACAAAATCAAACAGTAATCCGTCAACCTTTGAGGTGGTACAATGTGAGGAGTTACAACCTTGTCAAAGGGGGGGCTTAGAAGGGGATGAAGAACATGGGAGAGTTGTAAAAAATAAAATCATAAAAGGAAATTGTCAGAAGGGTATCATTCTCTCCAATGGTGTTTTAGTGGGTGGCTCTTCATTAATGGGACAATCTCTTAGCAAGAAAATCCAAACTTTTGAAGCCCCAATCATCTTCACATTGGGTTTCACCTCTTCAAAGTCAACTTCTCCTCTCTTCACATATACCTTTCATGCGGGGCACCATACCTTCTTAAGTGGAAGAGGACATGAATACTTGGTGATGAACAGATGTTTCCAAACCTTCTACATTTGGTTCTTTGGTGTATGGAGGTCACACATTGTGATGCTTCTGGTCTTCATCATAAATGAAAAACTTGTTGATTGCTACAGGTGGATATTTCATCAATCAGTACCAAAATCTATTCTCTTCCAATGTGTTGGAAGAAATAGAAACCTTCGTCTATTATCTATTATGTGGTAAACTATTTGCAATATCTTCCAATAGCGGTTGGAAGCATGGATCAAGCTTTCATAAATCATGAAGGTCATAGAATTTTCGACTTGATGAGCCTTCCCAGGTTGAATTAATTTTCTGAGCTACAGTTCAGGAATTTTCTCATACAAGCTCTTGAAGATCGTAGCAGATACATCAACTTTACACAGGAGGAAGAGCAACCAATCTTTTAGATCACATTCATAGTGATAGATGCAATGATGGACAACAATAAAATCTACAAGTTTCTTCAACTGAAATCAGTAAGTGTTTCCATACCATACATCTCTCTTTGGGAAAGATATTTCAAGATCTTTGATCCTGGGGGGGGGGTGCTTATGGAAACTTTCTCAATGGAGGAGGTTTACTCAGTCACTTCATTACATCCTTCTATTGGCTCTAAGAACCTTTCATATCACACAAGGTTTTTTAATCATACAACAAAGGTTCTTCAAAGATGACAGCAGACAAAGACAGACCTTACACAATCTACATGTTGTGTGGTCCGATAAATGGTACATGAATGTACCATTATCTAAGGGGGGGGCTAATGATAGCCGTTTTTTGGCTTTTCATAATTGCCATACTAAGCTACCTCACCCTATCAAATCATCCAAACACTGTGGCTATCCCTACCATTTCACTATATATAGGTGTGTGTGAGTTAGGGAACTTTTCCCATATCTTCTTAAAAACCCTCAATTAGCTAGTCACTGGGTTAGTTGAGCCAAAAAAAATAAAAAATAAAAAAATTTATAAGTATATTATGGCCCATTTGTGTGTAAATATTTCATTGTATATAGGTCCTAAATAAATGGATTTTTATAATTATTTTGGTATTTATTTAAATATTTCTACCTAGGTGTGTGTTATTTATGCTATGTACATTGACTCATCATTACCATATTTTTTCTTACCATTTTGCATACTCTTTATTACATATAAAAATAATTTCATGCAAGCTTCTCTTATTTTTAGTGTAACTCCATCCCAACAAAAATCCAAAAAAACTAGTTTTATTTATGTGTATATTTTTTCACTATTGTGATTTTTCCTTCCTACATCTATTCTCTTTTACTCTCATAAATTAGAACACCAAAAATATTCATCTTTTTATGGTAGACTTATAATGAGAGAGATTTATTTTGACCCCTTTATATTTTTTCCACCTATATTATTTATATTTGACATGTACATATTTTTAGACCCCTTAATATTTGATTTTCTTAGTTATACTATTCACTTATATCATGATCTCAACAATATCTTCAATTATAGACCTACCAAATAAGTTCAAGGGTATGTGAAATGCATGCATGCACCATGGGGAGCTCACTCTTGGAGGTATTCAAAAGAATCATCCAAAGAAGGACCTCACAAGGATTTTGTGCAGTGAATAAAACAGTCGGTTTTGCTAAATTTTTAAAGATCACATGCTCCCCGAATTTGAAAAGGTGATACAAACAAAAGTTGTAGCTCGTGAGCTGAAATTTCAGCTCAAATTGTTTCATATTTTTTTGAGCTACGAGCTGTGAGCTATGATTTTATTGGTGGACCCCAGTTTGCCCATGCTATGCAGCCACGCTCCCTCTTCCACTTTATCATTTTCCTCTTTCATACACACTCCTCCCTCTCCTTCCCACTCCCAAACCTGCAACGCCCATGTCCTAATTCACCCTTTTCACCATTGCCACATCTCTCACACCTCCATAGCCTTCATCCTCCATTTCTACACCCTATGTGTCCCCCTTTCTCTCTACATATATGTCCATATTACCATACTCTCTTCAGCTTTGTAAAGAACTTCAAAAAATAAAAAAAAATCCAAGGATAACCTCTGCAAATGAAGGCTTTTATCATGAATTTTCCAAGGTTTGAAGATAACATAGCTTCATCGACACGTGCTACTTTGCCATGCTGGCCGCTTCTTCTATCGGTGCTGTAAAGAGGTGAATGTCAACTTCTCCAAGCTTCAACCTTGCTTTACAAGCTCATCCCTTCTCTAACTTTTCTCATCATATATCTCACCATTTGGTGAATGATTTTGTACATATTTTGTAGTGATAATTACTAACTACTAACCACTAACCTTATTGTAAAATGCACCCTCTACTAGAGTAGGCACTCCCAAATCATTCACTCAATCCCTCTCTCCTGTCATCCTCAATAATTCTCTTCCCTTGAGCCCACATCCATGTGACTCAAAGGACAAGAGAGACCCACCCTCATTTAAAAAAATAAAATATGCCCAATCTTTTATTTCTTCAAATAAACTTGATTAGGTCTAATCCTAATTGGGGCTTCTAAAACCTATAAATAGAGCCCTTCTCTCCCTTGTGAATCATCACATGATCACACTACACCACACCATTCTCAACACATAACACACCACTCTTAAAGCCTAGTTGTGTAGAGTGTGTGCATCGTGAGTGCTCTATTCCATCATTACACATAGGTGCATGGGAAGCTTGAAGTTAGTTATGCCATCTAGAGGAGTGGAGTGTATGCCATACTCTTCACCACACTTGTAGCCTACTCTTGTGCATAAATAAGATTTATATTTTTGGGTGCAATTGTATGCTGCAACTACGACTCTTCTCTCCAAATTGACTTGATAAGTTGGCTCATCAGGTGGTTGAAGGTATATTGTCCTTGAAGTTTGTTGTGCCATTTCATGCTTGGTGGTTTGAGGGCTTGTTGAATTGTTTGCCAAAACTTTCAATTGTAAGAGGGTGCTCGTGAGAGGGCTCCCGTGACCCTAAGACAATTTGTGTATTGGCAACAAGGTCAAGTTTTGTGTTGTCTCTCTATTTCTCATCAAGCTTTGTGTGCATCTAGTCTTTAAGGCTAAGACTGAGTTGCTCAAGTTGATTTGTGCGCTTTACCTCTCTCTGGCGTGGTGAATGTTTGTGTTTGGTGTGTGTGGCTATCTTGCATTCCCCTCTCTTTGTGCGTTTGAGTACAAGGAGATATCACGTACGTCCTAGTTCGCATCAGCCCCAATTGAGCAGCACGGGAGCCTCGAAGGGTGTTTAGAGGCCACTCTTCTTGTTGCCCGCCCCGGACCGCCTCAAATTGGTGCCCCCACGGAGGAATGACTTTGTGCTTATTGTTGTTGTATTGCATGCATGCTTGAATTTTAGCATAATCAAGTAGATTATATGAATCATGAAAACTTGTATGACCGAGTTGAATTTCAAGGCAACAAAAATTGATCTAGAATATGGTTTGGATTAGCATAACATAAGAAAGGAAAAAAACATTTTCACATAAGAATCTAGAATTCATGTTGAAAGACCTTTCAAAACTTTGTGTAGTTAGTTGATGTCATGAGATAAAATGATTGTTTGGAACTAATCTTTGTGTGGTTCTAGCATTGAGAGACTATGACACGCTATACCTTTGATGATATCCCAATCTTCTTCGGAAATCTAGAAGAGGATGTTGATGATTTTCCTGCTGATTTTAGAATGGTTTGCCGTATCCTTGGTAAACCATTCCACCACCAAAAAGTATTCCTGATGCTTTTACCTTGTTCTTTGATGGAGCTTTTTAACGAGCCACAGGAAAAGCAGGGGAAGGGCTAGTGTTGCTCAACCAAAGTGAGAGGTGGTCATGAAAGAGACAGTCAATCTACCAGGATCAACTAGCAACAATGAAGAAAAATATGACACCCTATTTCATGGTTTAAAGATGTGCATTGGACAAGGTATACAACGTCTCATGGTAAAGGGGGATGCAGTTCTCATTGTGAAGCAGATTTCAGCAGGGCATGCAAGAATGAAATCCTAAGGACAAAAGTTCATGCCATTTGTAGGTTGTTTAATCAATTTGAAGAAGTGCAACTATATCATATTCCTAGGAAACAAAATAAAGATGCAGATTTACTTGCACAACAAGTAGTTACATGTGTTGAGAAAGAAGTGCAAGTCATCATGGTGGCAGCAGCTCTCAAGCAACCGAGATACAAGGGATTGGAATCATTGGCTCCCATCATTGGCTACATCTTGGAGGACAAGTTTCCACAAGATTTCACAAAATCTCAGAGGAGGAGACTCATGAAGAAGGAAAGTGTCTATCGCTTCCTAGAAGGCTCCCTCTATCAAAGAGGGAAGGATCACGTGTGGAGAAGAGTACCAACCATTGAGGAAATTCCAGCCATTCTAAAAGGTTTGCATGAGGAGGCATGTGGTGGTCATTTTGCCCAAGACTTAATGGCGGTGAAGAAGATTTTTGTCAGGACATCAGCAGGGCCGGACTAGACAAGGGCAAGGCCAAGCTAGGCAGTGTGGAAAGGGAGTCCAACTAGGGCAAAGGGCCAGGGGCCATGCTATATAGTGGGTGGTTGGGAGGTGGACTCCTAGGTTCTAGTTCCCCTTGTCTAACATTGGTATCAAGAGCTTAGTTCTTTTTTTGGGAAAGGCACAGCGGTGGAGGAGGGGAGCCACACAAACTTGCATGGTTTTTTGCATGTCAGGGTCAAGGGAGAGTGGAACACACCTCCTGTGATCAGGATGACAGGCCAAAGTTGTGGGCAACTACCCTTGAAAGGAGAAGCCGCCAAGGCGGGACCTGCACTAAACGGCGCCCTTGCGGGCTCTACGGCATCGCGCCAGTGGGGGTAGTGTTTCCCATGCCTGTAGCAGGCAGAGATGAGCATTGCACGAGGTGGGGGGAGCTTGGATCAACCCCTCGCACTACCTGCAAGTGGCCATAGGCAGGAGCTAGTCTCTCTACACACTCGATGGGCACCCAACCCCTTGGGGGTTAGTGGTCAAAGCCTTTTTTTCAAACACAAGGGACAGTACCCACAGTGGGGTACCCCCCCCCCCCCCCTCTTTTGCGTATTCAGCAAGGCTCGACAAGGGTCGGCATATCGACACGGCCGGAAAGCACTTTGACACACATATTTTCAGCGTATTATCGGCAGAAACTCAGAAATTTAATCAAAGCATCTCGTCGGGAGTTCAAAGTAACATTATCTTCCAAAATCAATTAATGGTTGCACGCATAATTGATTCGGCTACCAAGGAATTAAGGAATTCTCTATACGCCAGACATTTCGGATTGATTTTCACCTAGATACTATCGACTTTGACGGAATTAGCAAGGCTAATTAAACTTTGCAAGTGCTCTCAATCACAGGTATTTTTCTAACTATTCCTTGCACCGCACTATGTCACCATGGATTCAGATATCAATATGACTTTTGCAAAGTACGCCTGATCCTACCCATGATGGCTCGTGGCTAGATCCTCTCAAGGAGAGTACCCGCGATGCTACGACAGGTGATGACACTTATGAATTGCTCGACATTCAAGAATTTCATACACTTCAAACATGCATGTCAGTCATGGATGAAAATTTTAAGGCTTTAAATGCAAATGTCACAAAACTATCCACATTAGTGATTCAATTAATGCAACAGTAGTCCAAGGGGCATGCTGATACACACATGCATGAGCACGTTGCTACACAAGGGCAAGGCCCTTCTAATCTAGGGCAAGGCCCAACTGTTGATACTTTGCACACTTTGACTGCAAAAGAGGTGGATGAGATGTTAAAAAACACCAAGCCACCGACTTTTAAGGGAGAAGACCGAGACCGCAATAAGGATGTAGTGAATATCTTTCTCAGCAAGTGGGATGGAATTCACGCCTTATGGTGTACTCCGGACGCAGTCAGAGCTCTGCAAACGAGCTTAACTCTGGAAGGCAAGGCCTACAAATGGTGGATGTCGCTCAAGGAGAAGAATATCATACCACAGAGTTGGGAAGCTTTTGAATCTATGTTTTGCAAAGAATTGTTGCCTACAAATGAGGTAGACGTCTTGGGACACGTGTTCCATGCGCCAATACCCATCATTGCTTGAATATATATCTCACTATCGGGATGTTATCCTCAAGTTGGAAGGCTTAGATACTTTCAACAAGTATGGGGGTTTATACATGGTCTGACACCAGAGCTTAAGAAGTACATCAAGACCCAAGACCCTGAAATGGATAGTGTCTTGAGGCCGTACTTGGGCAAATTTGTCATCGTTTTTCTCGATGAAATTCTGATCTACAGTGCTTCTGAAAAAGAACACTTACAACATCTCAGGCAGGTGTTGGAGTTGTTACGAACAAACAAATTATATGCCAAGGAATCTAAGTGTGATTTTTAAGAAAAATAAATTCACTATCTAGGGCATGCTATTTTAGCTAATGTGCTATATATGGATCAACCCAAAGTGGATACCATTTGGAAATGGCCTTCTCCTAAAAATCTGGAAGAATTACAGATTTTCTTAGGATTTGCAGGTTTTACCGAAGGTTCGTTAAAAACTATGCTAATATTTTTGTTCCCATGACGGATGAACTGAAAGGCAAAGGCAAAGCTTTTCAGTGGGGACCCGCTCAACATCACAGTTTTGATACACTCAAGGATGCATTAGCTACAACTCCCATACTAGCTATTGTAGATCCTTTGAAACCATTCGTTTTGGAAACGGATGCAAGTGACAGTGCTACTGGAGCAGTCCTTTTACAAGACGGACGGCCAATTGCATTTGAAAGAAATAAGCTTGATGTAGCTCAGCAGAACTACTCTGTTTACGAGTGCAAACTCTATGCAACATGGTGGCATTATCTGTATGGTGCTCAATTTGAGATTGTGTTTGACCATGAAAGCATCAAATGGTTTACACAACAAATGGATTTGAAGGGTCGAAAAGCCAGGTGGGATGAGATTCTTCAGGAATATGGTGCCAAGATCAGGTATCATAAAGGTCGATACAATGTGGTGGCTGACGCTCTAAGTCGTATGCCGGAGATCAATTCTCTCTTGTTCACGAAACTGCGTAGTGAATTTTTGGATTCTCTCAAAGGCAAATATGAGCATGGTGAAGCATATTCCAAAGTGTGGATTCATGTACAAATGAGGGATCCTTCTCACTCCAATGATGGTAGTGTAACGTTAACCTCCACACCTAGTTCTCCTTTATTGAGTGATGAACTACAGTGATGGAAGCATTTCACCATCAACAATGGGTACCTACTCCATAAGGGGAGAGTTTGTGTACCGACGTACACAGACATTCGGCGCCAAATTCTTTATGAATGTCATGATAGTCCAAGTACAGGGCACCCGGGTATTAGAAAAACTTATGCTCTCGTACGACGACAGTTTTACTGGCCAGGTATACATGGCTTTGTTCAAGCTTATGTCTTGCATTGCCAAAAATGTCAAGTTAACAAAGCAAAGTGCCTCAAAGCAGGAGGACTCTTACATTCCTTGGAGATTCCCAATGGAAAATAGGAAAGCATCTCTTTGGACTTTATTGTGGGTTTACCAACCACTGTACGAGATCATGACTCGATATGGGTGGTCGTAGACCGGTTGACTAAACTATGTAAGTTTATTCCAACCAAATCAATTGTTAAGACACCAGAACTAGCCAAGTTATTTGTGGACAATCTATACAAGTTTTCCAAGTAACATTGCCGATGACCGTGATCCCAAGTTTAATAGTCACTTTTGGATGGTTGTGTTTAAACGATTAGGTACTCAACTAAACTTCCGTACATCCGATCATCCAGAAATAGATGGTCAGACTGAACGAGTTAACCAAATGCTAGAGGATATGCTAAGAGCATACGTTAGCAAAAAACAGTCAGACTGGGAAGAATACTTACCTATTCTTGAGTTTGCCTACAACATTGCTAAGCATGTCACAACTGGATTCAGTCCTTTTATGCTCATGTATGGGTTTCAACCTAGGTCACCTGTTACGGTGGGGTTTACAACCGAAAAGCTCCAACAAGTTAAGGATTTTCTCCAAGACCACATGGATATACTGAAACTCGCTCGTCAGAATGTCCGACAAGCGCGTGATCGGTATAAGAAGTATGCTGATGAGAAACGTCGGCAAGTTACCTTCGAGGAAGGGGAGGAAGTATTTTTACGTGTGCCAGAACATTCAAAAAGTCTGTAAACTGGGCCAACACCTAAATTATCTCCGTGGGCCTTTCAAAATACTCAAGCGAGTAGGTGATCGTGCCTACAAATTATTGCTACCTACACATTCTCATATTCATCCGGTGTTTCGTGTAAGCCGTTTATGTAAGCGGTTACATGGGGATGAGAATGTCATTGACCAATAGATTTTGGTTGATTTAATTGAACCTCCTACCTTACCGCATGAACCTGAACGTGTTCTCAATTATCATGAGTTACATACACATCATTATGTATGTCAACAAGCCTTAATCAAGTGGAAATATCGACCTGAGGAAGATGCCACCTGGGAAAACATTAGTGTTCTTAAGAAGAAGTTTCCCATTTTTGTTTTCAAGGATGAAAACTCTTCTTAAGGGGGGAGTAATGTCTGGACACTGGCAAGGCCGAACTAGACAAGGGCAAGGCCGGGCTAGGCAGTGTGGAAAGGGAGTCCAACTAGGGCAAAGGGCCAGGGTCCATGCTATATAGTGGGTGCTTGGGAGGTGGAATCCTAGGTTCTAGTTCCCCTTGTCTAGCAATTTTGCTCGTAGGGTATGTTTGGCCAACCTTGCATGTGGATGTCCAACATTGGTATAAAAGTTGTCAGAACTTTCAGGTAAACGGAAATAGAAGGTTGGTGCATGGTTTCAAGCAAATAGCACTTGCATTTGGCCCTTTGAAAAGTGGGGCATTGATGCTATAGGTCCTCTGCCTAGAATAAAAAAGGGTAAACTCTACATTCTAGTGGCTGTAGATTCCATGACTAGGTGGGTAGAGGCTCAAAGTGTGGCAAGGGTAAATGAAAAAATAGTGAGCAGGTTTGTCTACACTAATATTTGTTGCAGATTTGGCACACTTTTGGAGATTGTTTCTTATAATGGTCCAGGGTTCAGGAAGGGTTTACTCACGGAACTTTGTGAGGAGCTTCACATTATACATCGTCATAGCACACCCTACTACCCACAATCAAATGGTTTGATGGAGAAGGCTAAATGTGTCATTGCAGGCATCATTTGGAAGATGGTGCAAAAAAATACAAAGTTGTGGGATGACTTTATGGATGGTGTCTTGTGGGCCTATCAAACCAAATATATGGAAGCCACTGAGTTCACACCATTTCACTTGACTCAAGAGGCTTTGCAGCCTATCGAGCTCAACATTCCAACAGAAGAGAACTCCCTCAAGGTTCGCATTGGTGGACTACCCAAAACATGGGAAACAACCAAGAATGACTTCTTCGAGCTCTTCAACTTCCTCAACAAAACCCTCAAGTAGATAAACCTCGGCTACAACGCGATAGAATGTATCACTGCTAGGAATCCCAACAAGCTCATACCAAGTGGACATGCCATTCTTGACTTTGGGAATAAAGAAGGGCAGCTTTGACTACTTCAACAATCTTGTCTTCTCAAAGATTTATAAAAAAATAATGTTTTTAATGATCCGAATCATCCATTTAAATAAATTCTAACATTTCATACGGTACTCTTGTGAGGTATACTTATCACAATTGGGACGTCACAATCGTAACATACTAGATATAATTACCAAGCCAAAAGCAAGGTAACATGCTTTGTGGAAAAAAAGCAAAAGCTCTCTCTCTCTCTCTCTCTCTCTCTCTCTCTCTCTCTCTCTCTCTCTCTCTCTCTCTCTCTCTCTCTCTCTCTCTCTAAGATTTTCTCTAGAAGTGTCATGAATATTAATTTTTAACCTTTTAAAAGGATTTTCCAACTTAACTTGGCTACTTAAGTCTAGAGAAAATAAAAAGACAACAAGTGAAATTGATTAAGTGCTAACTTTGGACCAAAGTTCAAGTCTTGGGACCAAAATGGAAAATCCATAAAAGAGCAAGAGTAATTGCTAATTAATTATTTTAGTCATATGTACAGGTCAAGGAAGGATAAATGTATCTCAGGCTACCTTGATCAAAAGTACAAGACAAAGGAGATGATCGAGAGCAATTATAGGAGTCTAGAAATAGAAAGTGAGTGTGCTAAACTCAAGTCATTAGAATGACTCTTTAGACTCCAAGTATGAAGTATGGGAAGCCCTAGGGAAAAATTCTAACTTTCCACAAAATGTCTAAATTTAGCAAGTTTAAATTTAGCAGGTTTTAGGAGCAACTTGGTGGCACCTCCAAAGCACTGTGCGAAGGTTTTTCACAAGAGGTGAAAGTTTTATAGCCCAAAAGATGAGTTTTTTTTTCCAAAGATTATCCTGATTTAGCAGGTCAGCTTCACAAGTCTCCAAGGTTTGTGCAAAGTAGGGATTTCAATGACGTGATCACGATCGTGTAATCACGTTAATAGCGTAAGTGATTACACATAAAAAAGATGTGATCACGTGAATTGCTAACATGATCTTGATGGTGACCTGCAAAAACCAATAGAGCCAATATTCCCATCGGGCTTTTTCATTTTCTCGACGGGCCTATCTGTATATAGTAAACCTCTTCTTACTTTCGCATTTTAACTAGACAAATCCCTGGGGAGTGTATTCAAGCGCCGGGTACAATTATCTCCTTGTGAATTGACCTAAGGTTACAGAGTCACAGGTCCTTTTTTGGGCCGAGCGCGATTCTTAATATGGTAACCACTTCTAAAATATTTAAATCCTTCACCAAAAACAAAGATATGAAACCAAACAAATTGAAACTTTGGAGAGTTGTGCTCATTGTGACGAAGCCATTGGTCCGTAAAAGGGCCAAAGTTGGCTTTAGAAGATGAGCATATATAAATAACGAGTTGATAGCCAAGGGTCAGATGCCTTGTACTACTGTACTGGGTATATAAAGATCCTTGAATTCTTGCATTTTTCACCATCATAGATTTGAATTGATATACATTGTCACTGCACAATATGAGAGTGATAATCCTCAATTGGGTGAAATTAGCTTTTATATATTGAATTGGATTCATAAGGGGACTACAATCTTGATTGGGTACAAGTAGTCCTCAATTCTATAATTGTATTGAAGATTTCATTGCCTTTTTTTATGGATTGGTTTATATAGGGAGTGCATTATGTATTATGAAAAATTGTTAGTGTATGAGATGGCCAATCATCGACAGTATTGCTTTCCTGTGTGTTTTGCAAATAATTATCATCGTTTCAATGTAAATGTTGATGATTCTTTGTAGCATGTGAAAATAGTTGTCTCTTAGTGTTTTCAAATCGTAGAGGACGTATAACTAATCATTATATTTATAATTGCATTGACAATTTCATATCATTTTTGTATGCATAATGCCATGTAGGGAGTGCATTGCAAAAAAGAAGAAAATTATTTTTAAAATTGATCATCTAGTTCTTATGTCTTCAGTATTAAATTGAAAGCAATGCAGCAAAATATTGGCACAAGTGATACAAACAAGGAAAAGAATCTCAAATCAAAAAAAATCTCCTAAATTTGGCCTGACAGACAAACTTAGTATTGGAGTATAAGTTGCCTAAAAAAGTTGGAGGTTTAGCCATACAATTTCTACAAGAATCCCTACAAAGTTTTCATTAGTTCATAAGCTCTGAAAGCCAATCATTCAATTCTACAGATTCTAGATGTTGTTTTTGAGAATGAGAAATACTCAAAATTGGCAAATTTACTGAAGCAAATGATGGATGGAATTAAAGTGATCATATTTATGGGAAAAAAAAGAGAACTTCTCATGGATGAATTTGCATCTTTATCTATCCATGATAATAAGAGTCAAGCTAACGAGATTGGATTCTTTTTTAATTTAGATTTGACAATAGCCCTATAATAACAGCAACAGATGTAGTAGCTCGGGGTTTGGATGTGAAGGACATAAATAACAAGAAAGCAAAATGACAACAACGACCGCACCGAGATTGAGAATGAGGTCATGTCAGGGACAAAATGAATTCGGAGGGGGGGAGTGTTGACCCATGGGTCAACAACACGACATAACTCAATTTTCATACCAAAGTCTTATTTTTTAGAGTTATGAAATGATGCAGATTATGGTTAAAAACATCATTTATTTTGAGTAGTTATTCTAGTTGTAGAAGCCGGGGTGCAATGGCACTTCCAGATTGTAAATACAAAGCCATTTGACCCCTTCAACTCTATTTTGGTTTAACCTATGGTAACCTTAGTATATTAGGTACCTAGGTCATTTTGTAAAGAGAACTTAATCATAACCAAAGTTTTAAGCTTTCATTGAACGTGTGTGAGAGAGAAAGAGAGAGAGAGAGAGAGAGAGAGAGAGAGAGAGAGAGAGAGAGAGAGTGAGCTTCATCCTGATGCTACTTCCTGCTCACTCATTTCATTGGACATAATTGCACCATCATGATTGGCTTAAAGAGAGCTACACAACAATGCCAAGCATTCCTCGCGAATCGAAGCAAGTGTGCTAACACGTCAATGAGCTATATGTGGTTATAAGTGTATCAAACTATGTCTATTTTCTGCATGCAAGTAGTCATTATAATCATGGTGACACTAGGTATCTCTCGCAACAAAGGCATTCATCTCTCTCTCTCTCTCTCTCTCTAACTCTCTCTCTCTCTCTCTCTCTCTCTCTCTCTCTCTCTCTCTCTCTCTCTCTCTCTCTCTGTGTGTGTGTGTGTGTGTGTGTGTGTGTGTGTGTGTGTGTGTGTGTGTGTGTGTGTGTGTGTGTGTGTGTGTGTGTGTGTGTGTGTGGCTCAAGAAAAAACACCCAGTGGGCGTGATCAAGGCACTCTTTAACACTAGGTTGGTAATGGGACACCTTTATGTCCTGGGACACTTTTATGTCCTGTTAAGTGACCATTTTCCTTGAATTATGTCAAGAGTTTCAAAATGGATTTTGAGGTGCTATCTATCTAGAAAGTTGTCTCATGAGCTGAAAAAAACTCGACATTTTTTTGGAATATCAATTCCATCTTTAACATTGTCCTTGCACAACATTTCACAACCTAAACTGTGTGAAAAAACGGGTCCTGTTTTTGGCTTTTTTCAACTTTTTGCAACTATACCACTCTAGAATTCATGTTTATGAGGTCTATAATGCTAGAGAACTATCTTTAGTAGTCCTCAACATGTCATGATTCTTCTAGGGAGAAATAAATATTAAAGTTGTAAGTTATGACCAGATTACAAAAATTGTCAAATCCTGTTTTTTAGCCAATTTTAGCTCTTCTATGATTTTTTTGGTGGATTTCATGATATCCAAATGCATTTTTGATTTTCTATGTCGCATATTGTAATATAAAGCTAACATTCCTTGAGTTTTGGAGCACCTAATACCCTATTTTGCATAGTACACAACGATGGTTGATTTTTTCAATTATAGAAGAAAACGAAGCATTCTAGTATATCAAGTATAGCTTTTTCAATATTGTTAGTTTCTTGTGACAACTACATGCATTTTGTAGGTAGTAACTATATCTAGTCATAAGGATCAAATTTGGCTAGATATTGAATAGTTTCTATGGGATTCTACAACTCATAATGTTGAACCCAGTTTTTTCATGTTTACTGTATTTAACACTTCATCTTTGTCCCCAAGATTCCCCTTGGTAAGAGATGTATTATTCTTTTGACATGCTCCATGGCTCCTTATGAACATAAACGACAATAGGGAACTAAGAAAACATGCATATATTATTTGTATTGAGCGTGGCTATAGAAACTTTGATGATATGTTTGCAGAATGGTAAAAATTAAACTTTTTTGTACCTATTTATTTTGGCAAAACAAAAAATCGTGAGTGAGAAGCAATCATATGTTCTGATCACCAACCCATTGAAGTTAACTAGGGAATTTATCTCAAGTCCTACAAAAATCCCTAATCTTATTTTTATGCAACAAAACGTAAGAAATGACTGTTTTGATGAAAATGCACTGGTCCATCAACTTTGGAGGCTTGGTGTGACCAAAAGATGAGAAATTTTACAAGTTTCTTATTTTTTCCATGTGTAGTAGGCCTTGAACTATAACCTCATGAAAGGATTTTACAAAATGAGTGGATGTACTATGGTTTTGGAGGTTTTTTTCAAAACCTTGAAAGGACACTTTTATGTCCTGTTAGGTTACCAACCTAGTGTTAACTAAGTTGTAGGCGCGTCAGAAGCCATTACTGCCTGGGGAGAGAGCGCCATTACACGGTCCGAGGGTGGAAGGAGACACCTTCCCATTGTAATGATATAAGGGGGAAAAAATATATAACTCCATAGTGTTAACCATAGTGTGTGTGTGTGTGTGTGTGTGTGTACCCGCCCTAACCCAGGCACCACACACAATGGGTCAGTAGTAGGCCCATTGTGTATGGGCCTACTACCTTATGAGAGGGATAAGACTCTCTTTTTGGAATAACAGTCCAGGCCAATTGTGCCTAATGAGAGCTTGAGTGATGGTATTACGGATCTGATTGCGATTAAATCCATTCAGGCAGTATTTTTTAATAAGTACTGAAATTTCCTCCCAAGCTAGGGAAGGTGAAGAAGAAGAGTAGCAGATTAAGTACATAAGCCCAATACAAGAGCAGATAGAGGATTTTTAGGGCCTATTGCTATTTCTTTTGATGAATTCTATGTGTGGTAGTTTAAGAATATCCTTTTTCCAGATAAATCTCAAGTCATATCCACCTGTAGATGGGGAGTGAAGGGATATCGAAAGGTTAAGAAAGTGGGTTGTTTTGCAGAAGCTCCCAAGAGTTGAGTCCTCCGGGATAGAAGTCGGCTCAATTTTTAGGCAATGGGGGTATATTTGATCAATCTCAGATGAGAACAATCTATTGTTGATACTAAGTATGTCATCCATATACCTGAAGGTGTGTTTGAATAGTGGGAGATTTTTATGGTTAGTTTCCATGTTTTTCAGGCACCATTTGTACTCAAAGAAAGCTAAGTAGATGTTACACATAAGTGGTGATCAACAGTAACCCATTGGGATTCCAAGGCACTGATTATAGCAGTCTCACCACCTGCTATAATAGTACAGTTGTTTAACAACCAGAAAATGTAGGAGCAAAGTTTTGCTTCATCAAAGTGTAAAGGGTTAATGGATTGAGATGCTAGAATCCATCTCGGTTTCTTGGCAAGAGAGATAAAGAGATGCTTTCTTTTTTTGGCATTGGTAAATGCTAAGTTAATGACCTTGGCAAGTACTGTTTTAAGGCCAAGATCTCCATTAAATGGGATGTTTTCGTAGCACTATGTGATATCAGCTGTAAAGATGTGAAAAATATGTTGAGGAAGGTTGAGTGTAACTTTTGTAAGCCAGAAGGGATTGCATTGGATATTAAGGAAATCCTTACAAATTTTTTGTTTTTCTGCACAGATGATTTCAAATTCTATGAGAATAAGATCAAGGCAAAGAGTAATATCTTTGGTGATATCTGTGAAGATACAATTGGAGGCATCAGATATCCACCTGAATTTATGTTTGTGGATTTTATAAGTCGGAAATAGTATTGGTAACTTGGTGTTACTGATAGTGTAGCCTAGCTGTCCTAGATGTTTAGAGATCTTGTTGGAGATATCTTGTGGTGATTTGTTGGTATGATAGAATTCTTTTCCTGCAACTCGTTCCCGTGCAGCTTTCCAAGCGAGTTGTTTACACATAATAGTAGGTTAGTTCGAGCTTTTGTCAAGACCTACTACTAACCAATTATCTGAGATTAGTTGAAATTCGACGACTAACTGAGGTGTAAGCCAAGAATTATCAGAAGAAAGCCACTTTCTGGGAAGTAGAGAAATTTTGTTAAGGAAGCATTCCTTAACTAACTCCTTTAAGTCCGGTAGGACTGTCATCTCCAGTCGGAGAGTACTGACAAGGTCAGTGAGGCAGCTAAGTAAAGCTACTAAGGCAAGGTAAGGGTTTTTTGGATAGTTTGGAATGTGATTGAGTCCTTTGGCGAGGAGCTTACGTACTGTAGCATTGTTGATAATGTTGACGTTTTGAGTACAGACATGGTTCCCACATTCTTTAAAATTCCTACAAAATGAGGAAAAATGAATGCAAGTACAGTGAGGGATTGTTTCTTGTCTAAGAAATTCATTGTTAAGAACTAATCCTTTTAAAGGATGGTGATATCTCCATCCAATGAGAATGTTGTCAAGTAGTTTATGATTACCAAAAAATATGTCAAAACACTCACAAAAGTGACTCTTAGGTGGGATCCAATCAAGGAGAATGTTGTGATAAAGATAGTGTATGTCGGTAGCACCAAAATTTGAATCAACTTTGCTAAGAACTTTTCTTCCACATGGATTTGTATACACTTGCAATATATTTAAGGGTTAGATTTCAGGGAAGTTTCTGATAGCCGGGAATCTGCCTCTCCCTCTAGTAATGCTACGAGACTTTCCTCGATTAGATGAGGAGCTAGGTGTAAAAAAGGAGGTAAAGCAGTTGGGAGTAGCTAAAGAGTTATCTCTTTTAAAAGCAGGAGATTCATCCTCTTCAATACACGGTTTTAGCAGATTAGTGATGAATTTGACTCCTTTGTAATTTGCATATGTGGTGAGGTAAAGACCGGGTTCCTCAGCTTTTAGTTCTTTCAGAATATCATGCATCAGTCCTCGGAAGATGTTAAAGGCAATTTGAGCAATCACAATCTGCTTGGCCTGTCCACCTAGCCAAGAGCAGATGAGGGATAGATGAAAGTCTACTGGTTTCTCTGGGAATAAAAGTTCCAAATGGTTGAGGGTAAACCATATAGCATGGTCAAACCACATAATGCTTGATTCACACGAAGCTTTGGGGTCTAGAAATCTGCAAGCACATTTTACATAGGGGCGGAAGATGTTCCAGATGGACTCTATGTAGAAGTCCGGATTACTTTTAGCAAGCTCCATGCTACCCTTAGTACGAATGTACAATCCAGTATTAGATGGGCATTTGGAGTGATCGATCAGGTGTAGGTTAAAAGGGGCTTTAATTAGTTCACCCTTGTCCAAGAAATGTCCACCTTTTAGAATTTTAAGTTTGCAGTCTTCCACTGTTGATGCAGGGAGGTTGGCCAAGTATACCCAGGTTTCACTAAGAATTGGAGCCAAGAAGGCTTTGTTTGGTAGAACCCAGAGTTGATGGTCTACACCGAGAGATTCAATTTCTATTTGTCTTAATGGTAAGACAGGAAAGACTTTTGAGATTTTAGGGATCATTTCAAGGAGATTGACATCATTGAGAGAGTAGAGGTTAGATTGAAACTCTTTTACTGCCTCTAGAGCAGCACTATCCCGACAGAAGATGCTGCCTGTTGAAGGGATAGCAAGGGTATTTGGGGTGCAAATAAATGATGGAGTAAGTCCACAGAGTTTTCTAAGGAAATTTGACAGCTCAGCACCAGACGAAGAGAACAGGGCAAGCTCTTGCTGATATTGTGAAGCAAGGACGGGAAGCTGGGCAATGTAATGGGCCAGCAAATTAACACCTTCTAGGGGGTCTTTGTCCAAAGATGCTAGAATTTTTACCCAATCATTAAACGATAACATATGTAAGACCGAAAGTTTTTTGTCCGAAATTAGAGCAGAATCATAAATAAGTTGTGAAGCATCCAGAGTGCTAATACATCTGAGGACCAGAGAAGAGGCCACGGAGAGGGGCTCGGAGGTGAGTTCCAAACCTTGAGATATAGGGCAAGAGTATGCAAAAAAAGTTGAGGTCAGGTAAATTATTTCTTGCCATAGTATGTGATACATGATTTGGCTTTCCTAGCAAGGAAAGGTCTAGTTCTAGCAGCTATGGTATCTTTTGGTGCATGGTCTTTTATGAAGAGCTTGATTTGGTCAAGGATCTTTGCATGATTCTTAGGGTTGTGATTTGTACTCATCCGAGCTGTCAATCTATACTGTGAGCAGTCCTGAAAAACAGTTGATATAAAGATTAGAAAAGTGTCTTCCAGGTAAAGTCTTTTTTTGGTCCTACAACCCTTCAACCGGCTGAGTCAGAGACTATGGTAGCTGTGAGCAGGGAACCAGAAGAGAGCCTAAAAAGGGGCCACCTAACACCCGCCTACCAATGAATGATTTATCGACTGTGGGTCCAATTTTAGAGCTGTATTCTAATGAGAATTTCCTAGGCCAGCATCCCGGTTTCCCCAGAGGGGAGACCCTATGTATAGGATGTGTGTGTAGCTGTATTAAATCTTACTTAATAAGACATAATTGAACTACATTCAAAAGACAACTGGCCAAGGATCAATGAACTGATTTGTAAAAAAATAACTCAGTATCAGAATTATCTAAGTACAATGATTGTAAGAAAGAGATCCTCTTTCAATGTGGTTGGTAGTAAAAAAACTTCCCCGTTCTTCAATGGATATTTCATAACAGTAATGTTGCTTGCCAAAGAAAAGAAACCCTCCAAGATAAGATAGAGTCCTTACCTGCATCCATCCAAACAAGACAACAATTCAGTTAGCCTTGGATGTGTTTTACAGGTATCAATGGACTATATCAGTTGTTATCCATGTCCATCTTACAGAATTTAATTACTTTAGACAAGCTAGGTTATTAGGTTTTGTTAAAGAATAGTGAGGTTCACTTGTTTAAGCCATAGCTTGGTAGCTATGCTTGAGCCCATAGCAGCAGCCATATACTTACTAATCAGTAGAGTATCGTAAACCTCCATTTTTACCAAGTGAGACTGCATTTCCCGAGCCATATCTCGGTATTTATGCCAAGTTTGAGAGTACCAACCATATACTTACCTTTAACTTCACAAGATTTCTCCATAGCTCGGTAGATATGCTTAGACTAACAGTAGCAACCATTTACTTACCAAAAAAAAAAAAAAAGTATCACTGAGAAACCTATTCAAATGGAGCTTTATGTCATGAGTCAAAGGACAATTTTTCACGCCAATGCTGAGAGTAATCCCCATATATACTTACCTTTCAAAACTTGTAGTTTCTCATTAAGCTCTTAGTATTAAGCCCTTAGCCACCAAATACTTACCAATCAAGTGGATTTTCATGTCATGAGCCAAAAAGGCCGGCTTTTTTGCTAAGAGTATATACTTACCTTAAAAAGCTTCAAGTTTTAAGTATTCAATACAGTTCGGCAGATTTCAGCCCTGTTTTTCTCCAAGCTACCTCCATTGTCCTTGGTGCTAGATAGCTTTAACACCTTTTCCCCATATGAAATCGAGATAACTTGCAACTGCTTAAGAGGGACCCCCAAAAAAAACCAGAAATTGCCATATACTTACCATCAGAAGAGCGAGCAAAGAGAGGCAAAAAAAACCCCATCATACAAAGCTTTAGGGATACAAAAAGTCCATTTTTTTATGTAAGTCCCCATAGTAAACGAATGCATTAGTCAAGACTACGAATAAGACAACCCCCCCAAAAAAAACCAGTAAAATGCCGACAGTCTGCAGAGAGTTCAACGCTGTCAAACCCCATTTGAGAGCTAAGGTAGGTAGCATCACCCATATGTCATGCTACTACAATATATCTCTAGGAACCATAGTATGCGATTCTCAAAAAAAAAATCTGTTTAAGCAGAACACTCCAAAAAAAGAACCAGTGTAATGCCTAACAAAGTCTGCAGTCAGTTCAGCGATTACCAAAGCATTTGAGAGCTTATGTAGTAATTAGCAACCATATGCCATGCTAAAAAATCTTAAGAACCACAATGGTTGATTGTCAAAAAACAACTTGTCAAGCAAAACCATCAAAAACATCCTTTCCTACTATGTTTAGCAAGATGTCAAAGCCAGAAGCACATAGTGCTATTCAGGGAGCACCTAGTGCTATCCAAGGCGGGGGTATAATACCCTTTAGTATAACCATATCAGGCTTTGTAAACGCTTACCAACAGAGAAAAAAATATAGCATCTATACACAGTCGACAGCAGATCCCTCAAACCTTTACCTAAGTCTTCATCAGGTGGCCATTTAGTGAGAGAATACTTTGCTACCCTATCTAAGGGTTTACGACAGTTTATGCAAAAGAAACAAAAACCCCACATTGTGGAAGGTATTTCTTTTTATTGCTTGGCTTAAGAGGAGCCTTTTAATTGCAAAAAAAACACAGTCGATCTCTGATAACGAAGGCAAAAGAAAGTTAAGGTAAACCATAGTATCTGCGGAGTCTGAGCTGCAAGCTCCATTGCTTTCGGAAGTTCAAGTAGAAATAACACGGAGCGGGTTTTAACCAAAAAACACTGAATCTCAAGCTAAGTGACAGCTAAGGAGTGCCCTCACCTTAGAATTCATAGGTTGGTTTGCACGCTTCCTGAGTGTCTGAAGTGAAAGAGCAGAGCCGCCCCTTGCTGTGAGAGCCCCTCACGCGTCAGAAGACATTACTACCTGGGGAGAGAGCGCCATTACACGGTCCAAGGGTGGAAGGAGCCGCCTTCCCATTGTAATGATAGTTTGAGAATTTTTTAAGAGTCCTTTATTTTTTCCCATACCCAAGTCAGTGGCACAGTGTAGCAATATAGGCCCTATTTTGTCAATAGGGGGTGGGGGTGGGGGGGGGGGGGGGGGGGGGGGGGGGGGGGGGGGGGGGGGGTTGTTTTTTTCTTTTTATGAAGAAACCCTATGAGGGGGAAAAAATATATAACTCCATAGTGTTAACCATAGTGTGTGTGTGTGTGTGTGTGTGTGTGTGTGTGTGTGTGTGTGTGTGTGTGTGAGAGAGAGAGAGAGAGAGAGTGTGTGTGTGATCGAGCATTGCGACGGCATGGTGGCAGCGAGGCGGTTGAGCACGGCACGGTGGTAGCTCCCTCTTCTTCATGGCGAGGAATCCTCCACGAAAGCGAGCATAGGATGGTGAGTGAGCCCTTTCTCTCTTGAGCTTGCTAGATTAGTCTGTTTGTGTGCTTGCAGCCATTTGTGGCTTGCACACAGTGTACGACAAGTCCCTTGCTTTTACACGTGCGACAGATGCGCACATTTTTGGTGCCATTGCCTGGGAGATGCCCTACACTAAGCTCAAATAGCACTTTATACTGCTTTGTGGTGCAATATGAGATGTAGGAAAGGTAGAGAAAGAAGGTGTGTGGGTGTTGAGAAGGATTTGTGAACTTTGTTTTTGCTGCATTGTATTGTTTTTTATTAATAAGGTGTTATATTTTTTTGCTGCAATGTGCTATTTTCTGTTGATAAGGTGTTAATGAGATCTAAAATGTTAGATCTGTAAGGTGCAGTAAGTAGATCTGTTAGTTAATTAGTTGCTCTAATACTATGTTAAACAGTATGTAGCAGTAGCTCTATTAGTTGCAAGTAGGTAGGTTAGGTGTGTGTGTGTGCGCGCGCGGCGCGATCGTGACGACGACCTTATCCAAAAAAATATTTAAAAATATTTTTTTAATAATTTATTTAAAAGGAAGGACCGAGATCGAGAATATTCTCCAATCCCAAGCCCAAGCTCAGGCCTCAGTCACCCTTTGGACTTACTTATTTTAGCCTCACGCCTAAGCCTTTTGAGGACCATCGGAGCTTCAGGTAACCCAACACTGTGTTGTAAAGCACACCACGACCCACTGAGTGGTACGTTCGTTTTGAGCTATTACACACTCTAATCCAAAAATCTATCATAAAAATACATTAAAAAACATTAAAAAACGAGTGAAACCGGGGTGCAAAACGGCCAAAAAAATCAAGCGGTTAACCTTCAAGGGTATTCACCGATGCTTGTAGGGTGCCAAAGGCACATGCATCTGTGCTCTAGTCGTGTACTAGAGGCCGAGAAACTAGCAAGCACTTCGACTTATGAGGGTTCTCAATGCCCACCTACCTTAGGTTTTGGGCCCTCGCCGGGGACCCAAGGTAGTACAACCCAAGACCCAAACATAGCGGCTAGTGACTCTTCATCTGACCGCGATATTATGGAAGGGCATCCTACACCAAACCTTGAGCAAGTAAACAAAATTGTACCTATCTGGGCCCACAGCATGGATCTAGTGTGTTTAGTCTCTTTATAGAAACCTTTAGTAGAGCTATTCGCTCTAAACCTACGGCTAGTGAAGTTAATGAAGGTGATGAAGAGGTAGATTCTCCTTTGGTATCTCAAGGGGAGCCTATACTCCCCAAGAGTGTCCAAGTTGATATCATGTGCCCTACTTTCATGGAAGATCCTACAAAGCAATCACCCCTTGAAGTTCTACTACCCGATGGTAGGAGTCTTGCGGAGGTGCAAGAAGTTGAGCGCCATATGCAAGCAAAGAGAGAGAAATGGAGAGTTTCCTAGAACAACACCGAGCGGCCATGAAGGGGAGGACCTCTGGGACAACAGGCATAGCAATTGAGCAATCAAGTGCTCCTGAGTTAGTAGGCAATGTGGGTCAAACTATGGGGAACAACAATGCTTCCACCTCAAGGGAAACCTCTAGTAAACCGGGCCTAAAAGGGTTATTTCTCAATGAAAATTGGGAATATGACCTAGAAATTGAACCTTGACTGACCTGTACATGGTTTACACATACCATATAGGTTGGTTCGAGGTTGTACAATCTACTTCTAGCACCACAAGTCTAGAGGAGCGGAAATAGATGGTTTGCAATGTCATCCATAGCATCATCCAATCGGAGAGGCAAAACCGAGGATTAACATTCCTTCAACACGCCTCATGAAATTCTTAGATACGAGCAAGGCCAGACAACCGACACTATCACAGATGGAAACTCCTTCAGTGAGTCCAATGGACCCTTCATATATTGTGTCGCCTAGAGTTTCGGTACAGTCTAAACCCACGAGTAGTAGTTTTGCTTTTCCAAATCTAGCTCATCTGTCTCTCGGAGACACTATGGCTATGATAACTACTCTGTTGATGAGTACAAAAAGTACACCTTGGACCTCGTTTGTTAGCATTGCACTGCTACCTAGTAGCACAGTGCCCCCAACAATACCGCTAGGTGTGCATCAAGCCTATGTACATGTCGCACCTCATGCCCACGTAGCTCCCACATCCCCAATTATGCCAAGGGCTTACACTCCACAATGGCATTATCCGAGAGCTTATTCAAGTGGGGCCATACCATTTAGCAATAACATGTCATATCCAATGCTGGCTATGCCTAGGGCCACACCTATGAACTTTGGACCACCACGTGGTACACCACCATACGAGGTATGGGACCCGAGGGCCGCACGTATGCCAAGGCCAAGGCCAACTCCCATCCCGCATGTAGTTCTAGGAGCACATGCACCTGCGGCCACTATACCTGCTTATTTAGGAGATTTGGTAGCATTTGCTCAAACCATCGGTCAAGTTATTGCTGAGAATATGTGTAACACGCCTGATAGAGAGCCTAGAAGTAAGGGAGTACAAATAGCCAAGCTCGCACAAAAATTTAGTGGAGACGGGGATGTGAGAAAGCATATCGCAGTGTTTGAACAAATATGTGATTCCCTAGGAGAACACAATGACCTACATAAGAATAATGCTTTCAGCCTAACCTTATGTGGGAAGGCGGGGGACTAGTATAGAACCCTACGGATGGAAGAAAAAATGATTTACTCTACTCTTAGGAGACTGTTCTTGAAAGAATACATACAAGAGGGAGTGCTTTGGGGCGTAGCCTCTCAGCTCCAAAAATCCCAACAAGAGGAAGGAGAGTTGGTGAGAGACTTTATTGTTCGCTTGAAGCATTTGAATTCTCGTTGTAATCCAAATGAGCGCTTCAATAATAATCAATTTCTTGATAGATTCGTTAGGGGATTATGACATGAGGATATCTACAATGGCCTAGTCATTAGAGGTATCACCACTTGGGAAGCAGTTACCACCAATGTGATTTAATTGGAAGATAATTTAATGATTCAAGGAGAAAGAGTGTCTGTTGAGACTAGATCTACTAGCTTCCAAGCATTGGGGCATCAGCCAATGACCCTAAAGCATATTGCTAAGGAGCCAAAGATATCTGAGATGACTTTAGCAGATCTCACCAAGGCCATTCAAGAGAGTCTTAGAGACAATCATGCTCCACAAAACAATATGTATCCAAGAAGGGAGAAACAATGGTGCTCAGTATTCTATGGTCCGCATTGTACCAGTGAATTCCCTATTTTAGAGTAAAACTCAATGGGAATTGCAATGCTTGTGGGTGGTATGGTCATCAAGCTAAGGATTGCATAGTATTTAAGCACATGATGGGCAATAGACCAACCTTAGCATGGACAGACACACCTCGAGTGCCTGCATTGATGTTGGCTCCACCTCTTGAACAAACATCACAACACATGGTCCCTAGGGCCCAAAATGTTGTTCAAACAACACCCTTACCACCTCCACTGCTAGGACCGCAACCACCACATCCGAGAATCACATCTGTGAATCAAGTGGATTCTGAGTCATCTATTGTTTGTTTGGAAGGCTGTGAGGAAGATATAGACCCTAATATTACCTATGGGATTGCTGCGCTTGAAGAAAGTCCACAATACTACATTGAGGACTATTGGGGGCAAGTCAAACCTGTCTATCAAGTAGCTTCTCTTGTTGCAAGAGGCCAAAATATCAATTACATTGCCAAGAGACCACCTCTTCAATGCTATGAGTGTGGAGGTCCACATCGTGTGGCCGAGTGTCCTATTAGGCTACAAAATAACGCCGCACTAATGCCAACCAATCAAGCGAGCACGTCTACAATGTCGATACTCATGTGTAATTGATGTGGCATAAATCATTTGATTGTCCAATGTCCGAATAATCCAAATGCGCCAAAGATCAAGCCATTAAACATGATTGAGGTTGCTGAGGAGCCATCACAAAGTACACCTATGGTACCAGTAAATGTACTCACACGATCGATGCTCCAAAAACAAAATTATATCTTGAAGAGAGAGACACGGCATCAAATGCCCAGTCTCATAAGAAGAAGAAAAAACGAAGGAAGAGGTCGCAAAAAGCAGCAAAGTCAGACCCTAGTTCAAAGACCAACATAGGGACTCATGACGGCCCCGTATATATGAACGACGCTGAAGAAGAGGATTCCGATTCAGGTGAAACCATGGAGATCAAAATGACCACTAAGAAAGAAACCAACAAGGAAGATTGTCATGAGCCACAATGGCCAGGATCCAAGAAAAAGATAGGAGCTTATCCAAACCCCACAAAGGAGATCGAGCGAGTCAAGCAATTAAAGAGTTTGGTAGAATATACTTAAAGGGATCTAGACCCAGCACCTAGGAAGATCCAGATTACAGACACATTGTTCCCTACGCAACAACAACCTCACAAAGTTCATTGACCCCTAGCCATACCTAGTGTCATCCAAGAAGAAAGTGACTTAAAGTCATGGGAAAGTGGGCGTACTCACTTCGTAATGGAAAGAATGTTCACAGAGAGACTACCTGACCCTATTGAAGAAATGGAGATACCATCTTCCCCACATCAAGGGACTGAAGCCCAAAAGGTGTTGTTAAACATTGCCAAATTGATGGATTGCATGGCTTCAAAAGTTAGAACCACCATCATGTCCAAACTATATGGAGACCCTGAGCTATTCTTAGCTCTTCGAGCTTTCCTCAATGGAGAACTGAAGGTTGTTCTACCACAATTTGTACAAATGGATGGAGCTAGGGAGATGCCAATAGAGGAGGAACAGTTAGATCCACAACCCAACCTAGATGAGAACCCTGTTGTATAAATATTTGTTAACAAGTTAGGACAATACTTTGAGGGCAATGAATCCAATGCAACCATACCAATCCACTACCAAGGGGTTAACTATGAAGGGAATCCCTGATGGTGGTGCCGGGGCTAGCATTGTGACTAAAAATTGATCAAAAACTATGGAAAGACCTCACCTTGGTACCAAAACCATAGTAGTAAAGATGGCCAATGGGTCTATTGTTAAACCTATTGGGATGCTAGAAGATCTCAAGATCAAGGTCTTTGGACATAAAATAAGAAATACCTTCATTCTTATAGATTTCTCCAAGCACACTATGCCATCTCACATGATCTTAGGATGTCCTTTCACGAGGGAAGAAAAAATCATGCATGACTAGTCTAAAAACCATGTCTACTTGCAGTTCCAAGATTCTGTCATTCGAGTGGATCTTGTAACTGGTCGAGCACATCCTCTAGGAAACAGGTTTATAATTGATCATGGATCTGACACCACAGTTCACTCGGCCCCATTGCAGTATTGGTACACATGTAAAGTGGACACTAATGTTGGGGAAGATCCTCCTTATATGGATGTACTGCCTGGGATCTGTGGATTGGGTCCACTTAGCAGCAACCATAGATACTTGGGAAAATAGGGGGACAACCTGGGTAGCACCTGAGGGGGATGAAATGCCACCACTCATACCCTTATATATGCTAGAATCAATGCATATAGCTTCTGATGACCTACAAGATGAAGGCTTGACTGGCATTGAAACCAGTAGCGTCTCACAAGACTATAGCCCACACTGTTTGGGGTCAAAATCATCAATTGAAATTGACTGTGAGGACAAAGAATCTGAGTTAAATCTTAGTGACAATGTGGGGACAAACCATTCAGGTCCCAGTGGTACCCTAGATGACAATCTATCCAAGGGAGCAGAATACACAAGTAGCGATTCATCTAATGACTCTTCACTAGAAATCGGCCTTACTCAAAAATTAGATAAGAAGAGTAGGAGACATAAGAGGGAATGATATTGAGCAAATGTGCATGCTAGAATAAATGAAAATAAATCTACCGCATATGTCGAGGCAAGGATGTTGCAGTTGATACTAATAGTGCAAGCAGCAGTATACCTCGTGTACAAACTCAAACTTTAGCCAAAGTAATGAAAAGCTCTCTTTCTTGTTAAATGGTTTTTTTCAAGGATTTAAAGAAACGTGTATGTGTTCCTAATGAAGTTAAAAATGAAACTAAAGAGTAAGTAAAACTTTCTAGTTTCCTAAATGAGTTTCAAGATGTGTTTACGAATGAAATTCCCAGGGAGCTACCTCCCAAAAGGGGACAACTTGATTATTCCATAGAACTTCTACCTTACAGCTCACCTCCTAATAAGCCTCCTTATGGAGTCTCATAAACTCAACAAGAGGAGATTATGAGGCAAGTAAATGATCTTGTGGAGAAAGGGATGGTCAGGCCTAGTTCTTCTCCATTTTGTTCACCCATTCTACTAGTACAAAAGAAAGGTGGTACTTATAGAACGTGTGTGGTATTAGGCGCTTAATCAAATAACCATAAATAATAGATTTGTTTTTTTCAGAATAAAAGATCTATCTGATAAGCTACAAGGGTTTACCTACTTTAGTAGAATAGAACTCAAAAGTGGCTATCACCAGATAAAGATAGTGCCTGAAGATATTCATAAGACAATCTTTTGAACAACTTTTAGTCTATTTGAATTCTTGGTGTTCCCTTTTGGACTTACCAATGTGTTGTTTGCCTTCAATTGAATGATGGAAAGGCTCTTCAGACCTCATTGAAGCTTCACGGGAGTGTTCTTTGACAAAATTATCATCTACTAGCTCAAAGACTATTGAGGAACATAAGCAACATCTTTAAGTAATATTTCAAGCTTTGAGAGACAATAAGATTTACATCAATCAGAAGAAAAGATAATTTTTCTTAAAGGAGATTCAATATTTAGGTCATATTATCTCTCAAGCAGGGATCCAAATGGACCTTGAAAAGCTAGACATAATAAGAGAATGGCCTATACCAATAAATCTACAGGAACTAAGAAGCTTTATAGGAATGTGTGCATACTTTAGATGCTTCATAGAAAAATTCTCATTCATAGCAGGCCCATTGTATGTTTTGACTAGGAAGAATGTTAAATTTATATGTACTGCAAAATATAATGAAGCTTTTGAGAATTTAAACACAAAGCTTATCTCTCAACCCGTTCTAATATTACCATACATTTCAAAGCCTTTTGAGGTCCAGTGTGATGCTTGTGAAAAATGCCTTGGAGCTATTTTGTTTCAAGAAGGGCATGACATAGCATACAAAAGTAGGAGATTGGGTAACCAAGAAAAGAGACTAAGCATATATGAAAAAGAGCTTTTAGCTATCTTACATACCCTAGATTCTTGGAAGCACTATTTGCACTCCACTTGTTTTGTGCCTAGATCATCAAAGTCTTCAATATTTTTTGAGGAAAAATAAATTAAATGATAAGAAAATGAGATGGGAAAATATTCTTTCACAATTTAATTTTTGTATTGCTCACATAGATGGTAAGCACAACCAAGTGGCTGATGCACTTGCACAAGGCCAAGGGTGAATGTTGTATCAATAGCTACTAACAATGATTTGTCCTCTATGATAGATGAATACGTTACGGATCCAGTCTTCAAGGAATATAATTTCATTTATTGCAAAGGAGTAGAGATGTACTTTTATTGGCCAACAATGAAGGCATACATACCAGATTATGTTTCCAAATGCATTGTATGTCAAAAGGCAAAGTATGATAGAGGGAAGCATTCTAGCTTTCTTGTGTCATTGCCTATAATTGATTCTCCATGGGGAAGTATATCCATGGATTTTATGTTTAGATAACCAAAGTCTATACATAGGAATACGAGAATATGGTCAATAGTAGACTGGTCAAAAGGACTATTAAAGCACACCATATGGCAACCCTCTTTATCTCACAGGTCTTTAAGTGTCATGGCTTACCAATGTCTATCTAGTATTTGATAGAGGTCCAAGAATGACCAATAATTCTTGGAAGAGTCTCTTTGAGGATTTGGGTAGTAAGTTGAATTTCTCCTCGGCCTATCACCCACAAAAGGATGGCCAAAGTGAGATAGCAAATTCAACTTTCATTGATCTACTTAAAGCCTATGTTACAAAAATAGATCAATGGGAAAAGTATTTACCCTTAGTAGAATACACGTATAATAACAATGTCCATACTTCTACAGGAAAGGCACCCTTCAAGATAATTGAAGGAGCACCCAAGCTCCCATTGATAGTCAAGACACTTGGAGGAACACAAGGACGCCCGACGGGTCACCGGAAATATTATTCTAAGTAAACAAAAAGATATTATGGCCCATTTCAAGTTCTTAAGCCTTCAATGAAATATCTTATAAGATAAGGTTACCAAGTACTGGCTCATTCATAATGCTTTTCATGTGAGCCTCTTCAAACCTTATAAGGGCGAGCCACCCAAAGAATTAGTAATTGAAGAACCACTTGAGTTTGAGGGTCAAGAAAAGATTTTGTAGTCAGAGAGTATCCTATGACACACAGACAAGGTTTAAAGAAGTGGTAAGACCTTTTGATGATATCTTGTCAAATTTAAGGATTATGCTTTTGAAGATGTAAGGTGGATGCAAGACATCCAAGTAAAGGATAATGTAAACCTTGTAAATACCTACAATGACTCTTGCCAAAGGTAAGAATCATGTATGAACAAAGTATATTTTATAAAGTATTTTGTCTTGTTTTGACTCTAAGATTTCTTTTAAAAGTTCATAAGTTTTTAAGTGTATGCATACCATGAAATAAGCTTGCGACAGCTCAATCTCTCAAGCATCTAATAGACCTTGCCAATCTAATATGAAAGATGATTAGGGCTAAGTAAAGACATGATTACAAAAACTAAGTCTTCCAAGAACCAAGTGGAACTAGTCACCACAGTGGAAGAATGTCAAAACAGGTTAAAAGGAATCCCCTACCCAAAGCACCAGGATTAACTATGACTTTTTTTTTCCACTCCATAGTCGAGGACGACTATGATTTCAAGGGAGCTAGGTAATGTCATGAATATTAATATCTAATCTTCTAAAAGTATTTTTCAACTTAAATTGGCCACTTAAGTTTATGGAAAATAAAAAGAGAACAAGTGAAATCAATTAAGTGCTAATGGACCAACCGGTCAAGGATTGGGACCAAAAGGGAAAAGTCCATAGAAGAGCAAGGGTAATTTCTAAATTAATATCTCAATCATAGGTACAAGTCAAGGAAGGATAAATGTATCCCGGGTAGCCTTGATCAAAGGTACATGACAAAGGAGACGATCGAGAGTAATTATAGGAGTCTAAAAATAGAAAGTGATTGTGCTAATTTCAAGTCATTAAGAATAACTCGTTAGGCTCTAAAAGTATTTAGGGTGAGATTCTAACTTGTCATAAAATGTATAAATTTAACATGTCTAAATGTAGCAAGTTTTGGGAGCATCTTGGCGGCACCTCCCAAGCATTGTGCTAAGGTTTTTCACATAGGTGAAAGTTTTAAAGCTCAAAGGATGAGTTTTATTTTTAACAAAGATTATCCTAATTTAGCAGGTCGATTGTAGCCTCGAGTGAGCTTCATAGGCCTCCAAAAGTGTGTGAAAATTTCTTATTAAATTGTGGCATGTTGAAGGTGTTGTAAATGTTAGTGTTATATTAATTAGAATTTTTTAGTTAGGCTTTGATGTTGGGTTTTAATTACATTTGATTATCTTCATACATTTGGCCATCTTAATACGTATACAATAAATTATTAGGATTAGCGGGCTAGGTTTAAGTTTAGGCTATAGTGTTCGATTCATTTATTTCTTAAGGTAAAGTGGCGTTGCTATGTTAATTGCTTGTAGTTGGCTTTGTAAAGGTGGTTCGGTTGTTTCAATCTACTTAGGGTTAGTTGATCGCTTCCGTTCAGCCCGCTTAGGCTTAGCCTCTTAGGGCTAGCAGACCTCTTAGGTTCTAATTCTTCACAATTTAACTATTTTAGGATGCTTAGGATACATTAGTTGCTTAAGATTTAACATTACATCTCGATGTTCATAAAGATCTAGGGAGCCCAAAACAAATTTACAACATCACATAAACAAGAATCATCATTAGAAACAACACCCAAGGGCTTTAAAGAGGCCCATACCCAATTACAAGCTATGAGAGAGCCACCTTGCATACAAAACAAAAACAAGCCCCATACCATTCATAAAGCTACAGTAAGGTGGGAGCCTTCAATCTTCATCACCGCGAAGGAAAACTCCGCAATCTAGATTTGAAAGGAGAGAGGAGTCGCAAGCTTTTGTTGAGAGCCAAACATCATCGAGAAAAGAAAATAACCGTGGGCTGTTAAGGGGAGCCTCGTGCACCCCATCCATATTCACGTGCCACCAACACAAAGTCGAGCTGCCACCTCTGCATGGAGCCATGTAGACCCAAGGGTAAAGAAGTTGGTCACTATATGTCCCCCCAATTGAGGGGTGGGGAGCTGATAGCCAAAAATATGGGGAGGACACAGATGTACAAAAGAAGGAGGGCATGGCAACTAGATCCTTCCTCCCCTTCAATCCCACAACCCTTCCCCTAGTATCTTCACATGATCTGGTTGGTGCAAATGGAGTTGTCGTAGGTTTCCAGAGCCTCCTCACTGATCATGCAAACCTCGCAGACTCCCAACCACGGGAGCTCCTCAAAACCCTCAAAACAATTTTAGTAAAGATTTCACAACTCCTTGTAGGGCCAGTTGGAGAACACACGACAGGGTCGCGACGTGCCAGTGAAGTTGGGGGACAGATCGTGTTGGTTATTGGAGGAGGATTGCTCGTGTTGGCTCGTGAGGATGCTGGAACAAATCATGTTCACCTTTTTTTTATAAAAAAAATGAGACGCAATTGTAGGATAGCATGGGCGGTTAGTTGGCTGTGAGAGCTACTCTAAGGAGGTGTTTGTCAACCTGCATGTGATGTCTCTCTTTTGCAGAGTGAAGATATGTTGGAGTTGGGAGGAGTGCGGGAATCGCCAAAAGAATTGAATAACACTCTCACAACATTTTTTAAAGAAAATACATAAAAAATTAACTGCTAATGTTTGTCTTTTTTGGCCTTGGAGCATTAACCATGATCTTACCCTCTAATCTCACCATTATATCTTCTAAAATCCATTTTGCATATTGAAGTGTTTTTTGCAAAAAAAATATTTCAGGTTTTTATATTAAATTTCAATTCAAAAATTGTAGAAATCTTAGCTAGGTAAAATCATAGAATTAAATGAATTTAAGCTCTACGGTGCATTAAAGCTTAATATCCCCAAAAAGTGAGTGATGAAGAAGCTCAATGAAATTTTGGTGGGGTCATAGTGTTCTCAATCATACGCAACATTGGGAGACTTTGCACAAAGGATATGATGTTTTTTGTTTTGTTTAAGGCAAACCCTCAATCAAAGGGTGCATTATGCTTATTACTATTGTTTTGTGTGTATTAGGCCCACTGCCTTGTATCAAAAAGGTTTAGGCCTTTCAACATTTAGTAACATAGGTTCTTCAATGAATCCTCAGCCATGGGGAGCTGCAGGCAAGAATCATGAGATGCACATAACCATCTAATTGACAAAAAGTAAACTAAGACACAATTAGTAAACAAGGACAAGAGAAGGTGGGCGTCCGAGTTTAGTTATAAACATTATGTTTGCCACACATGTCATATAATGCATGTGGGTGAGGTGGTTAGGCCATCAACCTTGCACATGGGACGTGCCGGGATCAAATCTTGTGGTCGCAAGTCAGACACCCATTTTTGTTGGGCAGCCCATCCGCCTCGAGATTCTCCTAGGGGCCAACAGACGTTGATCCCACCACCCAAGGGTCTTAAAGACCCCGTGTTACTTAGTGTTAAGGGTATACGGTCATGCATATTTTCACCCTTTTACCTTTAACTGATTGTTTTTGTGTGGTACATCGTATCTTGCACTCACCCACAAATTATGGTGACAAAGGCAAGTCTGCTAAAGTTACCATCGCTTGACCAAATCAAATAATCAACCCTCACCATCACTTTGTAATGATTTTGTATCAGATTTTTTGCCAAATATGCTTTAAGTTAGAAATGACACTTTGCGCAACAAAGGCTTCCATCTATTTAGAGCTTGGAGCAACAATATTATAGATACAGAAAGAAAATTTCAACATAATTATAGCAAACAAATCTATGCATTGATACGTTTGGAAAACTTGAAAGATACAAGGCCCTTGAAGAAGCCAAGCCGTGAGGCCTTACAACGAAATACATTAGCTCATGACAACGGTAAAAGATCAAACTACATGCAACCAAGGAGAACAATTTCTTCAATAATAAGAATTGTTTGGGAATTGATAGGCAAGCAGTACGAGGGGGGAGGGGCGGGGGGTCCACCCCAAAATATGTAAGTGTACTACGTGAGTTCATCTAGAAAAGTTTTTTTGTTTAATTTCAAAAAGTAACTTTGCGCTATAGATATTTTTGAAGGTGAAACCCCGGGTAGGCAAGGTATATATTGTAGAGTAACTACAAAATCTACGTTATCAATCTCATGATTAGGACACAATAGGTCAAACCTGCACTCTTAGATATTGCTCCAATCTCATTATAAGGACGCAACAGAGGAGCCGAACATCAAATGAACCACCACCTGTGGAGTCTACCCCACCAACACTCAATGCCACATTCCAAGAAGTTGAGATGGAATAAATGTTGGATGTCATCTTTGTCATGGACCCCATCATTGAAGCTAAGGTGGATAAATCATTCAAGGTAACGCTACCTCTCAACCTCAATCATCCCCATCCACATCGACGACATGATAATGATGAGGATGAGGTTGAATTCTCCATCCTTGTGCTAACAACAATGCCATCCACTTTGATTCTATACTCAAGATATGTTTCATCAAGAAACTCAAGAGATTCTCTAACATCCTGTAGTCTCCAATTTGTTGTTACTATAAGGCTTCTATGCTCAGTGTGTGGATGGACGATGACCTTCAGTTCAAACTTTGAAAAATTTTCCTTAGAGTCGAGAGGAACCCAACTACCTAGCTTGCTTCTCCATCTCCTATAGTCATAGCCCAAAACTAATGATTGACGGTGTCAGGAGTTTTTTGGAGCAAGGGATTGCGCATATGTACATATACATGCATGGTGCATCAAATAAAGAATTGCCCATATTTCAGAGCCAGGTGGTTACGTGGGGCCCACATGTGTACAGGTAGGACAGGGTGTACATAGTGCATCGATTTTCACTATTACGAGTACCAGTGTGTTTTTTCTACAATAATGAAGAGTTGGTAGCGCTTAAAACTTCTCGAGGAAGCTATCCGCGGGCCGACGACATGAGGTAAGCAGGTGCGTCAGATGGCATCTAGTGGCGTCAGGAGGCCGAACGGGGTCAATACTTGCACGTGGATGAGTACGGACACAACGTGGATGTTTTCTTGTGATAATTATGCAGAAAGTTCATCATGAGGACCATCTTTTGGGGCCACTTCACGTGGTTGCGGGATGCATTATTGGAAAAAGCTGAGTGCCAGGTGTGCGGATGATGCAAAAAGGTGACAACTATGCACTGCGAGGTCAGTTTTTGGCCTGTTCGGGGTCCGTTTGAGGTCATCTAAAAGACCAAGGGTGCCCAACTAATAAAGCTAAGTGTGGGAACTAAAAAAACAGAGAGAAGACCAGAAAAAACGTGGAGAAGAGAGGAGGAACAGCCGCAGCTGTGTTTTTGCTCATTTTGGAGCCTGTTTTGGCCGTAAACTGCTCATCCGAGGTCGGATTTGAGCACTTTGACATTGTAGACTGGGGTTTTAGGCCGTTCCAAACGCGATGGCGCTGTCCATTTTGCCAAATTCCTCACTCTTTTCCTGTTGTTTTTCTGTGTAAGTTTCCCCTATGAGCGACGTTTCTGCTCTAGTTTGTGATTGTATCTGGTATCTTTTACCCATATTGTGTGAGCTGTTTGCCCCATTGGTGTTGTCCCAAGCTCATTTATATCTAAACATCAGAAATTCTCCTCTAAAGAGCTGAGTTTTTTGGGTGGGTGTGTGTGTGTGTGTGTGTGTCTGTGTGGAGTGGGCAAGTGGATAGTCTCTTTCCTCTCACTCCAGAGGTGTGTTCCCTGTCTCGGCCAGGTGTGTTGTGTAAGCCGAGTGGTGCCCCATAGTGTGTGTGTGTATCTTCCCAAGAGTGTGTGTCGGGTCGTTATAGAGGCACTGTGTGTGTTTTCATCCCGCTCACATTCTTTTGGTGCCTCCACTGAGGATCTTCTTCGAGTACCTTCTGCTTCGAGCTTCGAGCTTCGAGCTTCGGGATTACAGGTTGCAGGTTGCAGATTACAGGTTACAGGTTATAGGTTATAGGTTACAGGTACAGGTACAGGTGATTCACACAGGTACAGGTAGCTGGAGTACAGTGATATACTAGCAGTGATGTCACTTGCAGTTGTTGTGGGAATGCATCACTTGGCGCCTATTTGAGCGCATTGTCTGCTGGATTGTACGTTACTTGTGGAAACTGCCATTGTACGCATTTGTGGAGCCATACTTGGTTGTATTTGGCAGTCCCAGTCATTTCTGAGACTTGGTCTGGAAGATAGTCATTTCTGAGACTTGACTATATGCGATTTGCATTAGCCTTCGTGTGAGGGTCGATAGCGTGAGGTTTTTATTGAGCTGGGGGATTCTCAAATGTGGAGATCCTTTCGGTGATACATGTAGCTGGAGCACCCTTTTTGTGACCTCGCCATAGGCTATGTACTAGTGAGTCCTACTTGATGCTCGGGTTCTATTGTTGACAGTTTATGCATACATAGACAGTCTATATTTTGGGTTCCTACTGCTCTACTTCTGGGGAAACTCTGTCGAAATTTTCCCAAGTTATGATGGCTGGTTTTTTGGTATTCTGAGCCATTTATGCTGTTATGCTGCTGAAATTTTGGCAAAATCAGAGGTTGAGTCAGGTGTGCCTTCTTGGGAGCTTCATGGTTGGCTTTAATGGATGATCAAAATGGCCCTCAGTTCACTCCTTTTCATTTAACTCAAAGAATTCAGATTAATGTTCATGTGTCTAGGAAGATCTTTTTCCAGCAGCGCATAGTCTTTATGTTTGGGCCAAGAAGATTGAGAGAGATCCTGGAATTTCCTTTGCCTGTTGTCATTCTGATGATTAACTATGAAAACTCATTTGATGTGCATGTGTTTGTCCTTATCTAAAGTTGAGCTCCATTGAAGTTTCTGGGGATTGGGTAGTGAAAAGTTTTGGGTTCTTGCACGTGTGTTCGAAGGGGTTCTCAAAGCATCGTAATTTGGGTAGCCATGGCTTTCTCTTATCCCGAGTTTCATGGAAGAAGTGATGAAGATGTGGAAGAATTTTTGGAAAAGATGGAGGTTGCCTGCATTAGCAACCAGATTCATGACCCTACGCAAATGTTACGCCTTCTCCAAATTTGTTTGAAGAGTGATGCACGAGTTTGGTCTAAAGCATTTGAAGAGGAGTTGCATGTGGCTGATCCACCTGTAAGGTTGAGTTGGGACAATCTACGACATGGGTTGGAAGTGGAGTTTGTGAAGATAGAAGATCCTGACAAGGTGTGGCAAGAAGTACAGGCTTTGGTGCAAAAGGAAGGTGAGCCATGCCAGTAGATGCGTACATACGTAAGTTTTCATTGGCATGGGAGCGAATGTGCAAGGCTTTAGCACCACAGGTACCCCCGCCTGACATGATGAAGAAGGACATGTTCTTAGCTGGTCTTTGGGAGAATATGCGTTGGAGAGTGGAGCTAAAGAAGCCTAGGACATATGAAGATGCACTAGAGGTAGCAAGGAACAAAGAGTGGAAGCTGAGGAAAATGATCCAGTTAGGGGTGGAGTCTTTGCCAATGAGGTCTGAATTTCAGCCTATAGAGTCTTTACAAGGGCGCATGTCAGGGGTTCATCATGAACCAGTGGTTCCTGTTACTACTCAAGTTATGCCAGCAGTGGTCACTACAGCAGTGCAAGATGATGGGCTAAGGCAAGACATGAGGCAAATGGTAGATTTAATGAAGAATCTCAGCCTGAACATGCTAAGTCAAGTGGGAAATAATCGAGGTCGAGGGAGGTTTGCAAATCAGCAAGGAGGTGAAGAAAGGCCTAGGAATGGTGTTGGACAAAGCAATGGTAGGTTTTGGAGGCAGATGCCCACATGTTATAATTGTGGAGAGTTGGGTCACATCAGCCCGCAATGTGATAAGCCACCAAGGATGGGGCGAGACATGTATCCATTGCCAAGACAGGTGCTAACTAGGTCAAATGATTATGGCATCGAAATTAAGGGAGACGAAGGAACCAGTGGACTGACCCAGGAGGAAAAGGGAAAGACAAAAGTGCGAAGTGTAGTCACCTTGGAGAAGGCATCAAAGCTAGAGGATACATTAGTGATGCCTATTGGGAAGAGGACCACAGAGGATAAGGAAGGAAGAAGTGCCCCAGGTCCTAGTAAGAAGAAAGGAAAGAGCCATGAAGGCGAGGATGTCAAGGCCAAGAGGAAAAGGAGAGCTCATCGAAAGTTTCATGTTTCAGATTTTCCACTAGGGGATGGGCAATTAAGCTATGACTTGAAGGAGGATCTGACGAGCAGGAAGGCAGATGTTACTTTTGGGCAGCTTATAGAGATGGTGCCTAAGCTAAAGCGACGGTGGAAGAGGATGGTTAACCCAATGGAGAAAGAGCCAGAGAGAGGTTCAGTGAAGGTGTTGGCAATGGACGAGCTACGAGATATTTGTCCAATAGTAGATGTGTGGCATAAAAGGAAAATTTTGGGACAAGGTTATGTGGATGGCGGAGCCCAAATATGCGTCAGAACACACTCATGCGTTGAGAAGATGGGTCTCATAGTGGCTGGGGTGTCAGGTTTTCGGATCAGATTGGCAAACCATCAAAAAGTAAAATGCTTAGGTGTTGTAAAGAGCTTAGAAGTGGAGGCATATGATGCAAAGGCAGTGGTTGATTTTCATGTGATGCCAGCAGGGTTGGGAGCATATCCTATTATACTGGGCAGACCATGGTTACATGCAGTGGGAGCTGTTCAAGATTGGCGACATGGTACGATTAGCCTCTATGGAAAGACAGGTACCAAGAAGCTTTATAATATGGACACAAGGAAACGATTAGAGGATCTTTATGAGGATGAGGATGAGTCTAGTGATGAAGACTCTTCCACGGTGACAGATGAGGACAGTGATAGCACTACCAACAGTGATGAGGATGTTGATGTTGCATTTCTTTTGATGGACAAAGAAATCCAGGAGATTGGTTTAGTTGCATTTGCGAATGAGGTTGAAGATGAAAGTGAAGGGCCTTATGAAGTGATTGAAGGGCTGATGCAAACCAAGGTTGAGTTGTCAAAGAAGCATGAATTGATGACACAAATGATCAGTGGTGGAGACCTCTCAGCTATGGAGAAGGGAATATATTTGCACATGCTGGTCTATGCCAAAGTATTTGATGCTTTTCTTGATGCAAGATTGATATATGGAATCTCTACATGTTTTCCTTGGGAACCAGGTGGAAGCTTGATTAAGTTTTTAAGGCGGGGAATACCAAGTGTTTTTGTGTGGGATCCAGGTGGAATGAATATCTCTTTTTGTTGCTGCTGAGCATGAATGCTCTAGCAGGCTAGGGGGTGGGCAAATTATGTCAGGAGTTTTTTGGAGCAAGGGATTGCGCATATGTACATATACATGCATGGTGCATCAAATAAAGAATTGCCCATATTTCAGAGCCAGGTGGTTACGTGGGGCCCACATGTGTACAGGTAGGACAGGGTGTACATAGTGCATCGATTTTCACTATTACGAGTACCAGTGTGTTTTTTCTACAATAATGAAGAGTTGGTAGCGCTTAAAACTTCTCGAGGAAGCTATCCGCGGGCCGACGACATGAGGTAAGCAGGTGCGTCAGATGGCATCTAGTGGCGTCAGGAGGCCGAACGGGGTCAATACTTGCACATGGATGAGTACGAACACAACGTGGATGTTTTCTTGTGATAATTATGCAGAAAGTTCATCATGAGGACCATCTTTTGGGGCCACTTCACGTGGTTGCGGGATGCATTATTGGAAAAAGCTGAGTGCCAGGTGTGCGGATGATGCAAAAAGGTGACAACTATGCACTGCGAGGTCAATTTTTGGCATGTTCGGGGTCCGTTTGAGGTCATCTAAAAGACCAAGGGTGCCCAACTAATAAAGCTAAGTGTGGGAACTAAAAAAACAGAGAGAAGACCAGAAAAAACGTGGAGAAGAGAGGAGGAACAGCCGCAGCTGTGTTTTTGCTCATTTTGGAGCCTGTTTTGGCCGTAAACTGCTCATCCGAGGTCGGATTTGAGCACTTTGACATTGTAGACTGGGGTTTTGGGCCGTTCCGGACGCGATGGCGTTGTCCATTTTGCCAAATTCCTCACTCTTTTCCTGCTGTTTTTCTGTGTAAGTTTCTCCTATGAGCGAAGTTTCTGCTCTAGTTTGTGATTGTATCTGGTATCTTTTACCCATATTGTGTGAGCTGTTTGCCCCATTGGTGTTGGCCCAAGCTCATTTGTATCTAAACATCAGAAATTCTCCTCTAAAGAGCTGAGTTTTTTGGGTGTGTGTGTGTGTGTGTGTGTGTGTGTGTGTGTGTGTCTGTGTGGAGTGGGCAAGTGGATAGTCCCTTTCCTCTCACTCCAGAGGTGTGTTCCCTGTTTCGGCCAGGTGTGTTGTGTAAGCCGAGTGGTGCCCCATAGTGTGTGTGTGTATCTTCCCAAGAGTGTGTGTCGGGTCGTTATAGAGGCGCTGTGTGTGTTTTCATCCCGCTCACAACGGCATAGCTGATATGAGATAGACATAGAATTTGGGCTTACTCAACAACTGATGTTGTCGCCAATATGGAAAGTTTCTTTGGTACTCCACCCCTTCTCCAAGTACATTATCCAGTTCAATCATAGAAAGTCTTCTATTGTCTTTGTCCTCTGCAAATCCATTGTTTTGAAACATTCCACAAATACATGTATAGGCAAGAGCCATTGAACTTTAATCCTTCTTGAAACCCTACCCGAAGACATAGCTTTAAGGATGTCTTCTTTGATCTTGGATTTAAAGCGTGATATAGTACATGCATCAGTGGCTTCCCAATCAAGTGATCTTATGGCAAGAACATGTAGGTGATGAAGTTCTCCATATGCACCTTCTCGTGATGGGACCTTCTATTCTGCAAAAGACAAACAAATCCAATCTTTTGTAAAAAGAAGGTGGCTTGTCAACATACATAACATCTTCAATCTCCTTATGCATTGCTTTGAATATCCCACTTAGGCTCTCCAGAGGCTACCACTCCACAGTTGTTTGAAAAAAACATATCTGAAATGGAATCTGAAAATGAGAAAGAAGAATGGGAGAATGTTAAATTCATTGTATCAAATAGATAAGATTATCTATTCCTTACAGTAAGAATGTAGTGTGTGATGTTCATCCAAGTCTAACACCATATCCTTGGTCATGTACACATGTTGAATCTTAGCTAGCCAGCCACTGTCGATCACTTTGAAAGCAAGAACATGACCTTTCCAGTATCTTGTTTGGTTCTCTTCACTCTGTGTACACCTTTGCATGAAGGAAGCATTGTCACCCAATCATTCACATGAAAAGACATGGATTTCCAAAGACCATCCTCTCTAATGTTATGAAAGTCACAAGAAGCTATGTTATGTGAAGGGTGATGTATAGAAGATGCCATGGAAACTGAGAGATCAGAGAAGAAAAATGAAAATACAGTGACAAAAAGAAGCAAAGCTCTCACAAAATGGAGGGAAGGTGAAAAAAGCAGGCGTTTGAAAAAAGTAAGTTATATTTTATTAATGGCCTTGTTTTTAGAGCCTTCAAACAGAGTTTTCATATTTTTTGACAACGATTTTGTGAAATCTAAAATAGAATAAAAGATCAGACTTTAGTACTTTGGGCCACAAATTTAATGGGCTTACTCGTCGAAAGCACCTATATATAGAAGTTGTAGCTTTATGATCAAGACATTTCTCCACCAAAATAGGACCATCAAGACCCAAGATAGAGGAGACAAGAGTGCCATACTTTTGTATACGTGTCAAATGACTATTGGACTATTTTTTAATCCTAAGATTAACAAACAACCCTTTTCTAGCCGTTTTTAGCCCTAATGGGAGGTACTCGTCCCGCAAAGCAAGTGCACGTTGGAGGTCTGGATCTACCACTGTCGTAGGAACTTGGGTAGATGGGCTGACACCTCCGTAGGTGTAAGAGGGCCATGCCTGTTCAAGAGTCGGGTCCACTGGAGGTGGCGTCCACCCTGGATGGGGGCCCATCTAGGACATGAACCAACCAAAGGAAGAGTGTCTAGGTTGCTCCCTAGTAGGTGGTCTTTCGTTTGACATCTACATTAAAGGTAGGGTAGTATTAGGATACCTTACACACATATATACTAATAGATCTAAGTAGGGGCTAGTAGGGTCAATAGTGTAATTGCACCTCTTTAGATATCATCACAATCTCAACCATGGTAAAACCAAGGGTACGTTGCGGTAATCTATACATGAGTGGATTGTAAATTACAACTCCATGATTAAAAAGGGACTATACCCAAGAGGAAATGTTAAAACCATCGGGTGCTATGCTCCCTTGCTTAGTGTCTACATACATGCACATACACACATATATACATATACACGTGTATACATATCTACACGTAGATATAGACATATACTCTCTACTCCAATTTATCTTCTGCTCCTCTCTCTCTCTCTCTCTCTCTCTCTCTCTCTCTCTCTCTCTCTCTACTCTATCTCTCTCACTATTTTCCTCTCTCTCTCTACTCTATCTCTCTCACTATTTTCCTCTCCCTCTCTTTCCCTTTCTCTCAATCTCTTCCTCTCTCTCTCTCTCTCTCTCTCTCTCTCTCTCTATCTATCTATCTATCTATCTATCTATCTCCCCCCTCTCTCTTTCTCTCTATCTCTATCCCTCCCTCTCTCTCTCTCTCTCTCTCTCTCTCTCTCTCTCTCTCTCTCTACTCTCTCCCTCTCCATCTTTCTCTCTATCTATATCTCTCCCTCTCCATATTTTTCTCTATCTCTATCTCTATCTCTCCCTCTCTATTCTCTCTTTTTGTACCCCTCTCATTCTCTCCCTCTCCCTCTCTCTTTCTCTCCCTCTTTCCCTTTCTCTTTCTCCCTCTCTATCTCTCTTTCTCTCTATCTCTCCTCTCTTCATTTACCTCTCTACTCTCTCCCTCTCCCTCTTTCTCTTTCTCTTTCTCTCTATCCCTTCATATCTCTCTTTCTCTCCCTCTTTCCCTTTGTCTCTCTCCCTCCCTATCTCTCTATCTCTATTTCTCCCTCTCTATCTATTTCTCTTATTCTCTACTTTTTCTCTACCTCTCTACCTCTATTCTCTCCCTCTTTCTCTTTCTCTCTATCCCTCCCTCTTTCTCTCTTTGTCTATCCCTCTCCTTCTCTTTCCCTTTCTCTCTCTATCTCTTCTTCTATCTCTCCTCTCTTTCTCTATCCCTCCCGCTATCCCTCTCTTTCTCTACATCTCTATTTCTCCCTATTTCTCTCTCCCTCTCTCTCTCCATCTCTTTCTCTTTCTCTACCCCTCTATCTCTCCCTCTCTCGTTCTCTTTCTCTATCTATCTATGTCTCTCCTCTCTTTCTTTGTCCCTCTCCCTCTTTTTCTCTTTCTCTTTCTCTTTCTCTATCCCTCTCCCCCTCTCTATTCTCTCCCTCTTTCCCTTTCTCTCTCTCTCCCCCTATCTCTCTATCTCTCCCTCTCTCTTTCTCTATCCCTCCCTTTCTCTCTATCTCTCCCCTCTTTCTCTCTCCCTCTCTCTCTCTCTCCCTCTCTTTCTCTTTCTCTCTCCATCTCTATCTCTATCTCTATCTCTCCTCTCTTTCTTCCCTCTCCTTCAATTAAACAAAAAACTTTCATTGTTTTTCTCTATCTACTTCAACACTAACTTAATGTTATGCATTAAATCTACACTAATCTCTCTTTCTTCCTCTCTTTGTGCTATTTTCTTAATTACACACCAAACAAGAGGACACATGTAACCTAATCACGCGCTCATAAGAAGCTAATCACGCACTCACCACAAGCTAATCATGCTCAAGCAATGCAAGTGAGGGGAACCAAGAACTCAAGTAAACAAGCAAAGTGATGGCAAGGAAGCAAACAAGGTCTACAAATATGCAAGAGGTATGCAAATTTTTTATTTATCTTTCCTAATGTATGTGTGTTTAAGACAATAGGACGGGGTGGGTTGGTAAAAAAGCTTACCTCTTGCTCTATGTCCGCAATTGTATCTTCTTGTCGTCCTCTTGTGTAGAGCTTCCACGCGATCGATTCTTCTTGCGATCCCTCGCCTTCTCCTCACCGTCCAATGGTGTTGATGTAGCTCTCCACAAAAGAGTGCTTGTGTGTGTGTTTTCTTGTGTGTGTGTGTGTGTGTGTGTGTGTGTGTGTGTGTGTGTCTGTGTCTGTGTCTGTGTCTGTGTCTGTGTCTGTGTGCGTGTGCGTGTGTGAAAGAGAGAGAGAGAGAGAGAGAGAGCTTGAGAGGGAGAGAGAGGTAGAGCTTCAAAGGGAGAGATTGAGAGGGGAGGTAGCAGATGCAATGGCAAGAATGCAAACAGAGCAAGGTATGCCCAAAAAAGGTGGAATACCTTTTTTGGGCATACCTTGCTCAAAAAAGGTATTCCCCGAATATTACCGGGAATATTACCACACATACTACCACGTATATTATCGCAGATATTACCGTGTCCATGAAAATCAAATGCTCAAAAAAGTATCTTGCAGGCTTTGTACAACCCCCACCCCAATTTTCGCCCCCTTTAGTATCTTTTTTTATTAATTTTTAGCCTCTCTTTTCTTTTCTTACTTATTGAATTTTTAAAAATTATATTTTCAGTACTATTTTTAATTTTTTAAAATTTTTCTCTCTATTCCTACTCATTGTACTTTATTTAAATATATATTTTTAGTCATTTCTCTCAATTTTTCTATTAAAAATTTAGTTCACACCTAATCTACTAATTGTTTCTTTTTTAGAGCATATGTTATTTTTAATGAATTGAACTACTCATTACACTTTATTTAAATAGATTCTTAGTAATTTCTCTCAATTTCCCTATTGAAAATATAACTAACATGCAATCTACTAATTAATTTTCTATTTTTGATGCACATGTGATTTTTAATAAATTGCATGAATTAACATGTCTCTCTTTCACGCGTTTGCAAGACGATTGGGATGATTGTGGCCCTCCAAACGGCCCCGAACGTGATCAGTGGCTCAAGGACAAACTCCCTTTTCCTTGCACCAACTGCAAACGGGAAATCCCTCCCTTGAGGCGCTTTGCTTTGGAGCATGTGGAGAACAAGGGACTTTAGTCACCTTGAAAAAATGCTCAAGCAGATGAGAGTGCAGCCCCCCCCCCTTCACTTGATGATGCCCCTTACTAGTCTATGTTCGGTGGTGGTGCTCTGGTACGCAAGGCCAAAAGACAACGATAAGAGCGATTGGGCGAAGGCATGGCACGTGGTGACCCTCCCACTAGCTCTACTTTGACTGCTCCTCCACATGCATCTCAGGGACACTTTGAGCTTGAGGATGAGCACATGTTGGAAATGGTTGATGAGTTGCTGGCTCATGAAGGAAACATATGTGATGAAAATTTTAGACCATGCACTCAACGCGCAACGGAAATGAAGGACATTTTGTTGTCGAGTGCCCGAATACCTCTTTAAAAGGATGCATGGTACTTGGTGCTCCGAGCATCGTTGGAAGTCCTCAACTTACAAGCAAACTTCAGTTGGAGGAATGCAAGTGTAGATGCACTCCTTGGGTAAGTTCTATATATGGCCATTTATACATCTCTCTCCCTTCATGGAATGGTCTTGCATTTGTATAAATAATCTTTTTCATTGTAATTTGATAGGAAAATTTCTTCCTAAAGATCACCACATGTCTCAGGATCATTGACGAGCTAGATTGTATGTCACTATACTTGGCATGGAGTATGAGCGCATCCATGCATGCATCAATGATTGCATACTATACCACAATGAGCATGCACACCCTTCACTTGATCTATCTCTTGTTTGGTTAGAATCCATGGCACTTTACGAAGCACAATATTCCCATTGGAGGCTCGATGTGGACTAGCAAAGGCGAGGAGAGATAATGACACCCTTCACTTGATCTAGCTCTTGTTTGGTTAGCATCCATGGCACTTTAGGAAAAACAATATTCCCATTGGGGCTCGACATGGAGTGGCGGAGGAGAGGGGACGTTTCAAGGCCCTCAAATCCTCCTTCGCCCCCAATGAGTCTTTTTTGCCAATAATGTGGTCCCATAAGGTGTGAGTTACATTCTTGAATATGTGCATGGGATCCAAGAGGTGTCTATTTTTAAGTCCTTCTAATATGAAAGCCTTAAAAATATGGAATACCTTGACATATCTTTTGGTGGAGTAGTTGGGGTCAAATCATTGTTCTAGTGCTCTTCCCAAATAGTTACCCAATCTACCATCGTGTGGTTTATGGCGTCTTCCCATTTGTTGGAGCCTTGTATTTGCTATGACCTTGGGGTAAGAAATGATGATTGTTTGGATAGATTACCTTGCATAAGACATCTAGACTCTCCATCACCAATGATGGCCCGCAAATAGGGCAAGCATTGTGGCCCGATGTCTCGGGGGGGAGCGGGGTCACTTAAGAATTATGTGACTATCACGTGAGTGCATTGAAAGGGTTATTAATTTTCATTTTTCTTACATTTTCACATAGACAAGGATATCATAAAATGGAATGGGAAAAACAATTTACAGATTAAATAGAAAAAGGGTGTATTTTATTTTTTGAAAAATCACAGATAAAGAGTTTAAAAAATAGTCCTTGAACGCACGTGATATACATAATTTATACATAGTGAACCCCCCGAGCCCGATGTGGACAACCCTACACACATATCACATCATTAGAGAGAAGCTTCAAACTACAAATGGTAACTAGAGAGGATAATGAAATAACATACCAAATATCTCTCAAGGCCCATGATAGTCGTGCATAGTACACGTAAGAATTCCCCTCACAATGGCTTCTCTCCTCTCCTTTGGAAGTGAGACGTCTACAATGGGGATGCCTCTCCATAACTCCTCCAAATCCTCAATGAGGGGCTCAAGGTAGACATCAATATTCACACCCTTTTACTTCCATGGCACAAGCAAGGAAAAAAGTATATTGCCCTTCTTGGTTGTCTCCCATTATGGAATATTGTAGTTGATGATCACCATGGGCCAAGTGCTCCATGAAGTGGACTCGGTGCCAAAGAGATTGACAGTGTTGCTTGCTAGCCCAAGTCTCAAGTGTCGAGGCTCTAGCCAAAACTCTGGCAACTGAGTTTTTATGTGCCTCCATGCAGGTGAATCGACTGGGACACACATCATTCCATCATTTGAGTGGTGATTGGCGTGCCATGTGAGAAGCTCCACTGTAGGCCTTCTTTTAAGAATGTCAGGGATTATTGAGAAATGTCTCAATACCTTGCGGGGTAGGTGCTACGTGCTCAATCCGGTCTTGTAGTGTGACTCCCCGGACACGGGACATGAGGTAGCACACACCAACAAGATACATGAGGTTATCAAAGGGAGCTTTCACAAAAGCAAAGAAAGGTGGAAGAGTTCAATTCTATGGGTTGAAGTCCCATGATTGGAACAAGATACTACAGGTAATTCTTTCTCTCTATTCTCTCCCTCTCCCTCTCCATCGTATTGTCTAGATATTGATTTGTGTATTTAACTTTCTCTCACTTTCGCCTTTACTATTTTGACATTGTAGCTCATTTTTTCGGTGAGTACGTGCATATGCCGGGACAAAAAAGTGAGGGAAGCTATTTGTAAAATCAAACAGTTAGTAAGGTACACCACATCTCCACTCAACTAAAATTTTCTATGTACACAATACCCTCAACAAGCACTTAGTGGACTCTTGTGTGTTTTCTTGTAGATTTTTAAGCTCCAAAGAAATTGAAATAGATGTCATTCATCCCTGCTGCTCAAACACTTGCCATGGAAACTATGTGTGCCATTGAGGGAGCATTTCCTTGATTGGTTCTTCTTAGCTAGATCCACCTCTTAGTTCACATCGTTGAGGAGGTCGCTATATGTGGAGTAATGCATGCATGATGGATCTTCTTTTTAGAGAGGTTTTTAGAGACTCTCAAAGATTTTGGGTAGCTGTGGCCCCAGCCAGAGGCATGCATGGCCAAAGGATCGATCATGCAAGAGGAATTTGTTTACATTTCAGAGTATTTGGCACAATTTGATCCCTCAATGCCTTGCATATGGTCAGATGAGGAGGATGCAAGGATGACTTCACACTTGCCAACTAGAAAGGGAAAGTTATTAAGCATGGATATGGCTCTATCCCCAGTGGTCAAACACTTTTGTATTCTCGGTGTAAAGGTTATGACCAAGTGGGTGGACTTGTGAACAATTGGAAAAGGCAAGGCTTTTGTAGGAGAGTGAAGCATGGAAGCAAGTACATTGAGACAGGAGGGCACCCCCGGTGCCTAGACACCATGCATGTATCCCAGATCTCATTAGTGTCGAGTGGATTCATGAGAGAATAACCAGAGCACACAGAGAAGACATCACACCAACAAATAATGGGACTATGTTGAGGTTGCATACCAAAGGTAGAGTACTCATATACTCAAACCATATTGTATAGTTTTTTCTTGATTTTATCTTTGTAATTGATAAAATATATTTTTTTAGTTTGTAGTACCTTTCCTTTAACTCTATGTGGTCAAAGAGTCAACACTTTTTTACACGCCTCATTGACAAGCGTCGAGCCACCATGGAATATGGCATCATGGGCAACCTTGTCACAGATGGTGATGAAGCCACGTACTGTGGGACTATTGAAAGGATACTAAAGGTTGATTTTAGAACCTTTCATAACTTCATATTTGAGTGCGAATGGTTTGCAAATGTGTCTAGATGGCATGAGAATGGCCTCTACATGGTGGACTCTACTGTGCATCACACATGGAGGTATGACAATTTAGTTTTTCCACACAATTGTGAGCAGTTGAGTGACTACCTTCTTTATTCTTTATTTTCTTGTAACATTAATTATACTAATGTTACTCACTTTAAACTTCTCTTCTATAGGTCATCTATATCCTAGCATTCTACCAACCAAAACTTTGGTTCGTAGTTCCCATAACACCTCAAGGGAGAACCATTTTTGCCACTAATGAAGTGGAGACCATCTTCGACCCTCTCCCACCTACTACTTTGGATGAGGGAGAGATAGAGGAGAGAGAGATTGATGATTCAAGTCCCACAGCTGCAAATCTTAGCAAGGATGATTGCCATGATGATGATGATGAAGAGATGGAGGATGAAGAATTCAAAGATGATGAGGCCAACACATCCACAAACAACAATTCTATTTCTCTCTTTATTGATTTAGAAGCCATAAGCTTATAATTGGATGACGCTTCTTGTAGAGATTTTTTGGAAGATGATTCATAAACATTTTGTATACTTTAAGTTATGAAATTTTTTTGTCATGTTGTCCATTCATCTCTCTCTCTCTCTCTCCTTCCCTCCTTCTCTCTCTAAGTTTGTGAAGCATGTTAAATTATGTTAATCAAGTGGGACTGATTAATTTAATTGATGAAAAAATATCTATAAATTTTTGGGACAATTCTTTATGAAAAATAACAAATGCTTTGCATTTTTCTAAGAAGTGTTATTATTATGAAGCGTTATGGGTGCAAGCCTGAGTTAGCATTTTGTGTTGTGCGTACGTAGTGCAAGAGTGCTTTGAAGAAGATCTTCTTTATTGTGCTCCTTGCTCAACACCTTTTCATGACAAGAGAGCTCTTTGGCACCACTATATAAAGCCTTTCAGAATATGGGAAGAGTGCATGGATGCAGTCACTCCGGTGAAATGTGTGTGCGGTAGTAGAAGCGATAATAAAGGCGGTAATAAAAGCATAAATATCCGCGATAAGCAAGAGAATGAGAAAGATTCTTGCAAAAGTCTAGGCCACTTGTACATTGTTGCAAGATAGAGCTTGAAGAAACTAACATAGGTGTTACCATATGGTAAAATGCGGGCACACTTCACTCTATCATTCCCATGTCTCGACACAAGATGTCGTCCATGTTTGGCTTCTCATCTCTGACGGTGCTTGCTTTACATGGAGGCGCATGCATAACTCTAGGATGGAGTAGGCTCTTCATAGTTTCATGCTTATCCACATAGCTATTGTTTCATGTTTTTAATATCATTTTTTCTATTTTTTGAAATTTTAAATAATGTTCTTTAATTTTTATTCACAAAAAACCAAAGGGAAACACTAAAATTTGAATGTTTAAGCGCCAAAGCGGATTCGATAATAGACATGGCAATTAGGGTAGTAATAATCACAGTAATATACACAGTAATATGAGCGTCTATACCCGTGGTAATATTTGAAATACAAAAAAGTGCCCCCCGCCCTCCTCTCTTCTCTGGCTAGCCCATTTTGGACTCTCTCTCTCTCTCTACAAAACACAGTAAAAGGGTGCAGTAAACGTTTTGAGATTTTCATAGTGAAGAACCCCCACCACTCCACCTATCATGATGCTCTCTACCTTTGCAAGAATCCCCTACGTGTGCCATTAGTATATGCACATTGACCACCCATGGACTGGCAACAACGCTAAGGAAAAGAAGGAGTAGAATGCAATGTCGTGGGTCCCTGCAATGAAAGAGGAGTGGATCAATAAGAAGTTAGGGTAGAAATGGGTGAAATCATTGTGACACTTTGAGTATATGGAGTCCCTCCCTGACTCCCCCATAGTGTGGTCTATTGTGAAAGAATGATAAGTGCTAGCAGTGTGAAGTGTAGCTGCCAAATAAACCCTATGTCGAATGTAGATACTTCTCTCACAAAGAGAGTGCTTTCTTGAGCTATGGATCCATGAATAATTGTCGAACTTTGAGTAGATGGAGCAGCTCCACCAAAACTGTAAGAGGGCCACGCCTACAGACAACAAAAAGATAGCTACACTCAAGCTTGCCTTTAACTAACTACTTTTCATCTTTGATTTATTATGTTAACTTACCACCTCAATATACAAATTCAGTTGAGGTAGCATCCACCCCACTGGGGACCCATCTGCGATGTGAACCAACCAAAGCCTAAGAAAATGCGGGCTGCTCCCCAGTAGGTATTGGTCTCTCATCACAAGAGATTAGTTAGTAATAAGTATTGGCCTAATATCTCATTAATTTGGTATACCTAGTGTCTACCTACATCTCTCTACCCTATCTATCTAACGTTAACTCTACCCTATCTAATCTCTACCCTCTCTATCTATCTACCCTCTCTACACCTAATCTCTACCCTCTATATAGAGAGGGTACGTAGATAGAGAGGGTGTACAAAGAGAGGTATGTCTCTCACTATATATCTACCTTCTCCCTATCTATATACACCTTCTAGATGCACATTTTCTAGGTGTTATTACTAGTGGTGCTTGTAGATGATGATGACAAAGTGGCTTATCAATCTCTCTTCTTGATTGTACCCTTGTAGACTTTCCATTTTCATAATTCTCTTTGAAGCCTCACTAGTGGCCTTTGAAGATATTTTATTATTCTCTTTTTGAATCTGGATGCTTTTAATGCAAGGCTACTAAACTTTTTTTAAATTATGTGGACCTACTAGATGCTTGCTCAAATGAAAATTGCAAAATGTTGTGTAGTATTCACATAATGGGCTCTTTGTGCATAGTCCCAATAAATGCTCATGATGAATGTAGTATAGAGTCTATGGAGCATGTGCAATACTTTCACAAATGGTTCAACCAGGCACATTACATCTTTTCATGATTTGTTAGTTGTTTTGTGACAATTGCTAGAGGGAATAAAGTCACGTGCAAGCAATACTTCTCATCCAATTAAAGGACTTGTTAAAATAATAAGTGATAGCTCTTTCACTATTCTAACTTGTCTATCTAAAGCCTATGTTCCCATTATCAACCTTACTAACACTCGCTTTTTTTTAGTCCTCATGTATACAAGCAATAAGGAGTTGCATCTTTTGCTACTACTCCACCCCAATCTCTATGCTTCTATCAAGCAAAGCTGATACTAGTGTAGTTGGCTACATGCATGGATGCGGGGTAAGAGGCTGATTATGTTGATATGTAAGGCTAGAAAGGTAGCAATAGGGCTTGCTCATATAGTGGAATATGTGGGTAACCACTATTGTGGTCTCAGAATTGCATAGTGATATAAGTCTAAGTGGTATCCATTTGGGGGAAAATATAGTGTTTCATGGAAAGGTCAAGCACACTGATGCAAGCTAACATTTCATTTGTAAAGTGCTTGAGGATAACTACATCCAGGTTTCAAGATTTATGTGATGAAAACCCATGGATCTTTTCACAAGGGGTCTCTCCTTTGAGTATTTTTTATCCCGTTGGGCCCCCTCGCTCTATGATCATGGCATGTTTGCGTCATATTGTCGCTTATAGGAACTTTGGCCTTTAGCTGAGATCTCTATCCTTTCTTAAACATGCATAGGGTAACTATTGTTTAACATTGAAGATGAAGTCCAATGACATCTAATTTAATAGATTTTGGTTCTTCATATATATGAAAACTAGAATGAACCTGCCATTCTTACTTTAAAGAACAAAGTCTTACTTTAAAGAACAAAGTCTGGAAATACAAAAGATGTTTTGTACTTATTGTCTTGAGGTCGAAAGTCATGCAGCTTCTAAACATGTAAAAGTGTTCTTCTATGGATAAGCAATTTTTTTATAACAAAAACACACACGTAAAGAAATAAGGGTAACTTAAGTTTCTTGAGTTAGTAAAGCCAATAATCTTGAGCCCACTTTATCACCACACACGAATGTCTATGCCCATTGTTTGTAAATTCTTTGAGGAGGTAGGAAGGTTTTACGTGGTGTGGAATCTTTTGTGGAGGGATTCCTACACCTTCATTATTATGTTTTGACATGAATTGTTTTAGGATGTAGGAGTTATTGACATGAATTGTTTTAGGATGTAGGAGTTATCACTTTGACTTTGACTTTTTGTGGAGGGATTCCTACACCTTCATTATTATGTTTTTATTATGTTTTGACATGAATTGTTTTAGGATGTAGGAGTTATCACTTTGACTTTAACTAAAAAGGATTTCTTCTATTTGGAAACATTTGACAAGATCTATATAGAATAGGGGTATACAAAATCTTAAAACTCCTATTACAGTATAATGCTCACCAAAACATTGTCTAGTACTAATTCAAAAAGCTTTAAAACACTTACTGGACTACAAAATTCACAAAAACATTGTCTAATACTCACTCACAAATCCTTTAAAACTCCTACTAGAGTACAAGGTCCATAGGACCATTGTTTGGTCTTTTATAGGTTTAGGGAGAAACTAACATTGACACTAAGGTTTTTATTAAAAATAACCTCTAGCCTAACATCAAGCTTTCCTTATATTCTCATCATATTGATAAGGTAGTGGACACATAATCAATAAGTCTATTATGATGTCTGAGAGAGGATAGGGGTGTGCATGTGTGCACACACATTGTCATGCATTTATATAACACCCGTGTAATGATAAGAAACCACATACAAAAATATATGCTACCTCTTGATACATTATTGTAGATAAAGTAGGTCATATACTTTACATTTTAGATCACAAAGGATATGTACCACTTAAGATAGTAGCTATTCTTGATATATGTTAAGTTTAACATGGATAAAAACAAATAGGCTCAACAACACCTACTACAAACTAGTTTCAAAATAATTGCTTGGTTGTTTTGTTTACATGGATGGAGAGAGAGTTCTATCCTTTCTTAGGCATGCTTAGGGTAACTACTATTTGGCAACCAAAGATGAAAACCAATGACATTTACTTTTGTAACTTTAAGTTCCATACAAAAATTTGTGGAACTTTCTTACTTGGGCCAAAAATTTCCTCATCATATAAGACTTCTGACAATCCTGTAGCAGCATAAAGAAACCCATTAAACTCGTATCAAAGATTGTTTGAAATGCCGTGCAAACATCATATATATCACCACATACACACTACTATAAAACAAGATTCCAAAGAGCATATTCAAAATCACAAAATCAAATGAACTCATAAACATGTATATGCTTACATGAGCAAGAGTATTAGCTACTCATAATTACATCAAAAGACCAATTTGCAACATATTCAAGTCCTATATTTTTAGTAATTGCAGTTGAAATCATGGCTATTTGGAGCTTCCTATAATCAAGCGTACCCTTCCCAAAGTGTAAAATAAGTACTCTAGATGTAAACATGGAAATATTCTTAAATTCTAGCATGTCCAAAAGATCAATTTAGGTATTTAGGAGCTTATTTGAGTGCATTTTAGGAGTCTATATGCACAATAAGTCCTTTACAATTAGAAATTTTACTATGTATTTATGGAAAATAGAGCAAAGTATCACGGTGTCTTAACGATAAATGGTTTACATGGCATTTTCAATTCTTAGATAATTTTCTTGAGGCATGATGCCCTATTGTGTATTTATAGTAGAATGTTACAACAAATGCTAGAAAATCTGTGAAGATCTCTATCCACTTGAGGAGTATATTCAAAATCCATTGCAAAAAGGTTTATATACTTGAGAATTATATAAAATCATGCAAGACAAAATTAAAAATACCTCTAAAATACATCTATTAACCTGAAATTTTATAGAATGATTGAATGCCAAGTATAAGGAAGTTAAATGATTGTATGAAGCTTCATGTACCCTTTCTCACATGAGTAGCTTTATGAAACAAAAATCTAGTAATATTCATCGGTTGCTCTCTAATCCAATTACAATTTGGATTCAATTAGCAAGAAATTCAACATAAGTTTAGAACTTGAGCCTCAATACACACAAAGGAAATTATAAGACTTTGTTAGCTGGCGAAATGCATGGATGTGTGGTAAGAGGCTGAGTATGTTGCTACATGTAAGGCTAGCAAGGTAGCAATCGGGTTTGCTCATATAGTGGAAGATTTGGGTAACCACTATTGTGGTCTCAGGTTTTCATAGTGATAGTTACATAGTATCCATTTGGGAAAAAATCTAGTGTTTCATGGAAAGGCCAAGCACACTAATGCAAGCTAATACTTCATTTGTAAAGTGCTTGAGGATAACCATATCCAGGTTTCAAGATTAATCATGTGATGACATCCCATGGATCTTTTCACAAGGGGTCTCTCCTGAGTCCTTTGAGTATTTCTCATCCGGCCCCTATCTATGATCATGGCATGTTTGTGTCATATTGTTACATACAGGAACTTTGGCCTTTAGGTGAGAGATTGGTAGGTAAAGTCCATTGTCATTGTGCTAGGCCAAGGAGGATCACATATGTTTTTTTTTAATAGAGAGGACAAGAACTTTGAAACACACACACTATATGTACAATGGCCTCACAGGGTAGATAGAGAGGCATCCCATCACACATATGTTGTTTGAGACTACTACTGGCCACTTTGCTGCAGGCCACTGTAGCGTCCAATGTTTGTTAACAAACGGTGAGAACCATTCCGCCTTGTAGCAAAGAACCTTTTGCATTTGATGTGTTATTAAAACTAGAAAGGTACAACGCCCTTGAATAATCTAAGCTACAAGGCATTACAACGAAATACATCAACTCGGGCCCATCGCCCCGGGTAGCAATGTAAAGTTCTGGGTGGCAAATGATAAATGCAACGTAGGATTTCGTAATTTTGATTTTGAAGGCGAAAAACTATACCGAAATTCTTGCCTTTAAAAACCTGCGCGACTAGATGCTTCCCGCTGGCCTTAATTACGTGACGTGTACGTTTCAAGACTGCGTGTGCTTCTGTAGCCTTGAGCGCGTGCTTTTCTGCTTGATTACGCGCTGATTACGGGAGCTATATAAATGTAAAGAAATGGGGTTTAGATCCACAAGGACGTACGTCGTCGACAAGGCCCTGCGTAAGCTGTGAACAGATCGTCTCCAAGTGATCGTGCTGCATGGGCTTCTCATGTGGTTGGGCATGGGACTATGCATGCCTCTTGGCGTCATTCTCATCCGATTCCTGAGGACCGCTCGCCAAGAAGTAATGCGTTGTTGAGCGGACGCGTAGCTAAAGGCCACATCGTTGTGCAGAGTTTGGGGTTGCTTCTGGCGGTGGGGGGCGGAGGGCTGGCCTTGGCCGAGTTTGGGGCGGTGGGGCTTGCTCACACTCATGGGAGGTTGGGCTTGGCTCTGCTGTTGGCGCCTTTGGTGGTGGCGTTTCTGGGGGTGGTGCGGCCGGATGTTGGAGCTGGGTGGAAGAGGGGTGTGTGGTACGCCGCCCATTGGATCCTTGGCACCGGGACCATCCTGTTGGCACTTGTAAATATCTTCATTGGCTTGCATGTGCTGGAGCTCATTAGCGGCCGCACCCTATTTCGTGTGAACGTAGCCTTTAGCGCACAGGTGGCGCTGATGGCACTAGTATACCTGGCCCAGGACCGGTGGGCCTACCTTCTCCAGGTGCAGTGGGCCCTCCCTCGGACGTCCAACAAAATATGCACAAATCAGGCTGCTGCTTCTACAGCGGCGCCATTGACGGCCCATGATGAAGAAACAGGTATAAGCAAAGGAGATCAGCTGGCCGTGCAGGAGGTGATTATATCATGCGACTCAGGATCTGCGCCAGCTGCTGCTGCATGATGAAGAACTGTGCATGCTGCCTCCAGCATTAATAATATTTAAATTAATTCTCTATTAATAACCCTGTACTAGCTAGCCATGGCCGCAGCAGCCAGCTTATTTTTTGCGTACAAACTTCATCGTTGGTGGCGTGTAGCTTGTAAAAACTCATGATGAAGCAATATACGGCGCTGATTTTTGTGGCAGCAATTTTGTCATCCCCTAATTATTGACATTGTACTGAGAATTGAGTTTTGAACACGATCCATGTATTGTAGCTTAATTGTAGGCTGTCTCCTTGGGCCCGAGAGAGAGAGAGAGAGAGAGAGAGAGAGAGAGAGAGAGAGAGGTAACTAGTTGCAGCACTGAAAGAACTATCACTTGCTATCTTACCAAGTCTTTAATTGGATGAGAAGCATTGATTGCACATGTGACATTAGTCCCTCTAGGAATTGTCACAAAACAAGTAACAAATCATGAAGAGATATAATGTGCATGGTTGCACCATTGTCAAAGTATCCCACATGCTCCACAAACTCTATACTACATTCATCATGAACATTTATTGTGAAACCATACACAAAGAGCCCATTTTGCATACTACACAACAATTTCCAAATTTTCATTAAAGCAAGCATCTAGCAGGTCCACACAATTTTGAAAAAACGAGAAACCTTGCAAAAGCATCGAGATTCCAAAATTGAAAAGAGAATAGTCAAAAATCTTCAAAGGTGGTGAGGCTTCAAAAAGAAAAATGAAAATAGAAAGTCTACAAAGGGTCAAGAAGAGAGATATCATCTACATGCACCAATAGCAATAACACATAGCGAATGTGCATCCACAAGGCATGGAAGAAAAATCCTTCTCTCTCTTTGTGATTGAGCTGGTCATGGAATGACAAAGCTGCATGACACTACCCAAGTGTTCTTTTGCTTCCTCCATGATATTGCTCAAGTTGTCGATGGTTACCCTTGTATCGTCAAAAGTGCCATCACCATTAGCTAAAGAGAGCCTCTTTAGACAAACAAGTTGCAACACCAAGATTTGGGCTAGGCGAGAGGCACAAGGACACTGGATGTACAATAGACGACGATTCAGTGGCTAATGAGTAGATAACCAATGAAAGTAATCCATTGAAATTTTGAAATTAATGCACGATTATTGAATGTCTCAAAATTCATCTTGAATTACCACAAAAGGGAACTAATCGCATCGACTATTATTGACATTGACTTGAGAATTGATTGGAGAGAGAGAGAGAGAGAGAGAGAGAGAGAGAGAGAGTATATGTGTGTGTGTGTGTGTGTGTGTGTGTGTGTGTGTGTGTGTGTAAGGACATGGGTCCTATAAGCAAGGCCACTGGCATGGCCGGACAATGTGTACGCTAGGGGGAGGCTATACGATAGCATGGTTGGGTGAGAACTAGCACACGCATTACCACTACCCTTTCAGTGATATTCGAGTAATTTTTAGGGAAGGGAAAAAGCGGGTTGCATGTGCATGCGACATGCTGTTTCTCTCCCATGATTCGCAAAGACAAGGACAACAACGTCTCCAATTGTGGAGCAAAAACTAATCGCATCGACTATTATTGACATTGACTTGAGAATTGATTGGAGAGAGAGAGAGAGAGAGAGAGAGAGAGAGAGAGAGTATATGTGTGTGTGTGTGTGTGTGTGTGTGTGTGTGTGTGTGTAAGGACATGGGTCCTATAAGCAAGGCCACTGGCATGGCCGGACAGTGTGTACGCTAGGGGGAGGCTATACGATAGCATGGTTGGGTGAGAACTAGCACACGCATTACCACTACCCTTTCAGTGATATTCGAGTAATTTTTAGGGAAGGGAAAAAGCGGGTTGCATGTGCATGCGACATGCTGTTTCTCTCCCATGATTCGCAGAGACAAGGACAACAAATACTCCAATTGTGGAGCAAAAAGAAGACAGACGCAAAGGTAGACAGCGACAGCCACTCCCCTACAACCCCACCTACGTCCTCCACAATGTACGACTAAGGCAGGCGACCAAGGTAAATTGGATCGACAACTCTACGACGTCGAGGCTCCGGCAAACAGCGACAGCCAGTCACTCCAGCCCCACCTACGCCTTCCACAATGCACGACTAAGGCGGGCAACCAAGGCAAACTGGATCGACAACTCTACGACACCGAGGCTCCATTGGCTGCACGCGTAGGAAGGCCCTCTAAACCTCTTGCATGATGGAGGATTGAACCCATCCCATGAGGGTAAGAGGCCAACACTCTACCATCCAAGCTATTGTGCCTTGTTGTGTATAACAAAGAAAGATAGCATACTTGTGTTGACAAGAAAGCTAGAAGGAGAAGAAAGCTAGAAGGAAAAGGAAAGCTTCAAACTTCAAGGAAGTAAACCCTTCCTTTTCACTTCTTAAAGGAAGGCAAGTTTTACTCCAAAATTTCTTTTTCTTCAAGGAGGAAGCTTAACAAGTGAAGAAAAGCCTTCACAAAAACAACGAGTTTTTGTAAAGAATCAACGAAGGTATTCTTACAACAAACACGACGTGAAGCACTAGCTGTACAATTTTTGCAAGGCGAGCTTTGTATGCAACACAAATCGCTGAGCATAAAAAACACAAAGACTTCAAGATTTACAAGGTACAAGTTGACATTTTTTTTCTCTCTTTACATTAGCGTGTGTTTACCATGGCCAGTGAGGATATCCCACCTATGCACACTTTTGATTTTGAGCACGTACATCAAAATCAGGGCACCACGGGTATTGTCAACACTAATATGCATGATGATGATGATCTAGGAGATCATGGCCTTGTCGATATGGCTGCTTTCAAGACTTTGGAAAATTGCCAAAGCGTACTTGAATGCAACCTCACTGTACTCAATGCAAATGTTACAAATCTTAATGAGCTACTTGTGAAATTTATGAATTCACAGACGGCTCAAGGAGCCACAAGTGGCACGGTTCAAGAAAACCAAGCTCACACGACTCAAGGAGTCCAAGAGACAAGTACTTCCGAAGGTGCAGAAGATAGCAATGTATTGCTTAAGAATATCACCATTTTTGAGTTTCACGGGGAAGAGCGTGATCGCAACAAGGATGCGGTCAATACGTTCTTACACAAATGGAGTGATATTCATAGGTTGAGACACACCCTGGATATAAAGACGGCTGTGGAAACAAGTCTATCTCTTAAAGGCAAGTCCTGTAAGTGGTGGATGACATTTCTAATAGATACTTGTTCTCCGTCTTGGGCTGCGTTTCAAGCTTCTTTCTCCAAAGAGTTTTTGGAATCCAATGAAGAAGATAAGAATTCGTTAGCATAGGATGCATGCCGCATGTATGGCCTCTCTCTCACACAGTACTTTTTGAAGTATCGAGAAATCATATTAAAACTAGAAGGTCTAGACGAATTCCAAAAGATACGGGGTTTTAATAGGCGTCTTGACAAAGACTATCATCTTCATGTTTTAATAGGCGTCTTGACAAAGACTATCATCTTCATGTCAAGACCCAACATCCAAAAACTTTGGAAGAAGCCATAGGTCATGCCAAAAGATATGATGGTGACCAAGACAGGAAGGGGAATGTTCTCTACTCTAAGAATAATTTTGATAAGAGCAATGTGGTTAAGAGCCAATGGCGAGGTAGATCTCCTAGACGTTCCAAGAGAAAAAAGAGACAATCTACCTCTCCACGTCCGTAAGAGGCTAAGAAGCCCAAACAATCACGAGATACTCCACGCTGGTCTCTCAGCGCACTGCTGATTTTGAGCGTGCAAAGAAACACAATTTGTGTTTCAAATGTCTTTCGGACCAACATAACAAGAAGGATTGTCCTCTTTTGTAAGGCCAAGAAAAGGCCATGCACATGGTGCAACGCCTCACATTAGATTCATCTCGTAGATATTGTGTTATAGAGGTTCTTCATATGGAAGAAAAGCACAAGTGTTGTGTGCCTGCTTCAATGTGGCAGCCCACCTTTGGCCCCCATGATTTGATTCAAATGCATGGCACTATTAACGGACAACGTGTTCGTATTTTAGTGGGTGATGGTACAACTCATAACTTCCTGAACTATAAGCTAGTCAAGAAATTGGCTCCCACAAGTATGTGGTAGAACAGATGTCTGAAAATGATAAAGAAGTATGGGCAAGGTAGTTCAAGGAGTTGAGCTTATTGTTCAAGATCACACGATGACCCTTGACTTTCAAGTTATGAACATGGACCGTGTTGATGTAGTTTTAGGACGGGAGTGGCTGCATGGTTTAAGAAACACATTGCACGCTAGATATGAACAGAACTCTCTATACTTTATGGCCAATGGTAAACATGTGCTTTTGCTTGGTGAGAAAAGAATACCATCTGCACCTCTTATATGTACATCTGAGCTTTCTATTTTACAGAAACCAAAATTAATAGATGAAGTTTTTTTGTGTTATTGCTTGTCTCCAAGTTTTGTGAATTCTCAAGAGCAAAGTGCTATGAATTCTAGTTATGGTATGCAAAAGTACAATGAACTTTAATAGTTCTGTAATTGGACACTCAAATGTCCTGAGACACTAAAGTGTCCTGTTTTTCTAGCAACTTGTCATAATTATTTGGTGAATCTAGAAAAAATATTCATAGGTCACGTTCATATCTTAGGTCCGCTATGAGCTGAAGAACATAGCCAAATTTTACTTTTGTCAAAATTAATACCAAATTAAGATCATAATGATAAGTTTTAAGATGAAAAAATCATAGAAATTTAGTGTAGTTTTAACAAAATTTTCATAATTAAATATAACTTCTAATCAAAATAAGATTTTGCATAGATTTCAAGGTGTATGGATAGGAAAAAACTTATTATAGCAAGAAATCGATCTTCATAACTTAGTTATGGGACTATATTTTTGTTATAATCAAAAGACTAAAATCTTGAAAATACTGAAGAAGATGAAAATTTTGGTCTTTCAAGGCCTCTTTCATTAACATGATGAGGTTATGGGACAAAACCTAAGGTGTATAATGTATCTATAGATCAATACCCATCAACTAAGCATGTTTCAAGGGTTCAAACTCATAGGAATCTTGTAGTTTAAGCTCATTTTAAAAAAATTGTAGTGCGTAATTTCTTGCAAAAAAAACATTGCTATGAAAAACTAATGAAAGTGTGTACACAAATCTTCCAATTGTGTCCATATGAGATATTTGTATACAAATAAGTGAGATAAACGGAAAAATCCAAAAGTGGACTTTATTTTAAGGCTTATCTTTGATAAATAAAAAATCATAATTACAACATACGCAGTTTTTTGGATATGCCATAAATCACCAAATGTGGCTTGTATAACCATTAAAAATTATCACCTTATGTAATGGAGTCATAGATCTAGTATATATGCATCATAAGACATTGTTAATTCATATGAAATAAATGTTTTTTGTGATCGTTAATTGAATTTGTGAACATTGCATATTTGACCCACAGGACTTTCTATATTTAATTCTAGTCACAAAGGATTTTTTTCTCACATGTCAATTGCAAAAATATCAAACACATATTTAAGTAGTTACCACGGCTTATTGCATGCACCCTGCTCATTTTTTTCTTAGACTAGAGTACGAGTTTTAATGAAACATTGAATGCTGCTTTGTGTAGGTTCTTTTCATGAGTTTAGTTACTATTGAGGTTATGATCAAAAGTGAGGAATTATAATTTCTATCAGTACTTTGAATAACATTTTATAAGTTTGAAAAGCATTTGTTGAGATGTGTTCTAAATTTCATGTACCATTTTATTTAAATTTGTGTGCTAATGATAAGCAAAGTGTTAACAACTCTCAAGAGCAAAGTGCTCTCAATTTTAATTCTATTGAGCAACGTGCAAGTTGTAAAACAAACATTACAAGAATTACAAGATTCTCCATCCCAGCATAACTCTAGTTTACTTTCTCCTTTTGCACAGCAAAAGCTGGCTCACTTACTCACGGAGTATAATGATGTATTCTCAAGTGATTTACCGTTGGGTTTACCCCCTACACGTGATGTGCAGCATGACATAGATGTCCTGTCGGGCACTAAACCCGTGAGTAAACCACCTTATCGTATGAGTGCTAGTGAGGCCAAGGAGGTTGAGAGTCATTTGGCTGGCTACCTCGCCCCGTGAGTAAACCACCTTATCGTATGAGTGCTAGTGAGGCAAAGGAGGTTGAGAGTCATTTGGTTGGCTACCTCGCCCGTGGTTTCATTCGACCTAGCACTTCGCCTTGGGCATCACCAATTCTATTGGTAGAAAAGAAAGATAGTACTATGCGCATGTGTATATATTATCGCGGATTAAATGCCATAACCATCAAGAACAAGTTCCTTTGCCTCGAGTGGATGAGTTGTTTGATCAACTCCATGCGGCAAGATATTATACAAAGATAGATCTTCGTCCAAGTTACCACCAGGTGCGTATCCTTTTGCAAGATATCTCTAAAACTTCCTTTAGAACATGGTTCGGGCATTTTGAATTTTTGATTATGCCTTTTGGTTTTACCAATGCTCCAGCGACATTTATGACACTCATGGATAGTGTCTTACGTCCCTATCTTAGAAATTTTATTTTGGTTGTCCTTGATGACATTCTCATTTACAGTAAGACCGAAGATAAACACATAGACCACTTACGATTAGTGTCCGAACAGCTACGAGCTCACGGTCTGAATGCTAAGCAAAGCAAGTGTAATTTCTTTAAAACATGGACACATTACCGTGGTCATGTGATCTCATATTCTAGCATCAAAATGGACACTAACAAGGTTGCTGCCATTCTTCGATGGCCACATCCCAACACGGTTGAGGAGCTTCAAATCTTCTTAGGCATGGCTGGATTTTATCGACAATATATCTGTGATTATGCCAAAATCGTTGGTCCTAAGACGGATCGACTAAAAGCAAAAGGTAAGACCTTTTCTTGGGAAGAAGCCCAAAAATGCAATTTTTTGAACAGCTCAAGGTAGCTGTAGCCACTGCTCCCATCCTAGCAATCGTTGACCCACTTAAGCCGTTTGTGGTAGAAAGTGATGCTAGTGATAAAACAATTGGTGCGGTACTTATCCAGGAGGGAAGACCTAAAGCCTTTGAAAGCAAAAAGTTAGATAGAGCTCAACAGAATTATTATGTCTATGAGAGAGATCTCTAATTCATAATTCATGCTTTACGAAAGTGACGACACTATTTATATGGTGCCGAGTTTGAAGTAGTTTTTGACCATGAGAGTATATAATGGTTTACTGCTCAAATGGACTTGAAGGGCCATATAGATAGATGGGTAGAAATCCTTCAAGATTATGATTGTAAGCTACGATATCGTAAGGGGCGATATAATGTAGTAGCAGATGCACTAAGTCGGAATGCCTCATATTAATTCACTTGCTTTCACGGAAATAAAGAGTGGATTTTTGGAGTCATTACATGTTAACTGTGCACAATATCAATCATATGCTAAAGTGTGGAGTGCAGTTTTAAAAAGGGATCCCTCACTCGGACATGTCTCTGTACAGCCAGATCAACATGTCTCTGCACGCGCGGATAAAAACTTCAACACACAGAGCTCCACCCCTACTTAGGAAGAGCTTAAGTGATGGAAGAATTTTTCCATTGATGATGGCTACTTACTCCACAAGGGTAAAGTATGTGTGCCGAAGGACTTAGACACTAGGCGCCAAATCTTATTTGAGTGTCACGATAGTCCAAGTGTTGGTCATATATCCAGGTATTCGTAAGACGTATACCTTAGTTCCACGGCAGTTTTATTGGCCATGCTTACATCATGATGTTCAAGAGTACGTACTAAACTGCCAAGTAAATAAGGTAGAGCGCCTGAAGGTAGTTGGCCTTTTACATCTTTTGGAGATTCCACAAGGTAAGTGGGAGAGTATCTCTATGGACTTTGTAGTAGGACTACCTACTACAAATCGTGGCCATGATGCCATATGGGTAATTGTAGACCGTCTAACAAAGATGGATCAATTCATTCCCACTAAGACTACGGTTAAGACACCAGAATTAGCACGGCTATTTGTAGAGCATATATATAGACTCTATGGTCTTCCAACTAGTATTATTAGTGACAGAGTTCGAAAGTTTAATAATCACTTCTGGAGAGCTGTATTTCAAAAGTTGGAAACTAAACTTAATCTAAGTACGGCTGATCATCCAGAAACAGATGGTCAAACCAAAAGAGTTAATCAAGTGCTAGAAGATATGCTATGAGCGTACGTTAGCAAGCAGCAAACCAATTGGGAAGACTATTTACCTATATTGGAATTTGCTTATAATAGTTTAAAGCATGTGACTACAGGGTTCTAAAGTCCATTTATGCTTTTATATGGATGTCAACCTAGATCACCTGTTACGGTGGGGTTGGCTGAGGAGAAGATATAACAAGCGAAGGATTTTCTTCAAGACCATTCTGACATGCTTCGAGTTGCTCGACAAAATGTTAAGCAAGCTCAAGAGCGATAAAAGAAGTACGTAGATGAGCATCATCGTCTTGCTATTTTCCAAGAATGAGACAAGGTTTTCCTCAAGGTTTCGGAGCCTTTAGAAAGTCTGAAGATGGGGAAGTTTCTAAACTTTCACCACGCTATTGTGGACCATTTACCATTGTCAAACGTATAGGTCAAGTGGCCTATAAGTTAGCTCTTCCAGAGCACTCACGAGTTCATCCTGTTTTTCATCTTAGCCGTTTACGAAAACAGCTAGGACATAATGATAATGTCATTAACACAGGTGTGTGAGTTGACCTAATTGAACCGCCAAGCATCTCTCATGAGCCCACAAAGATTTTGGATTCTCATGAGCTTCGCACCAGACATCATGCAGGTGTTGCTAAAATGGCTAGATAGACCTGAAGAAGGTTCTACATGGGAGAATGTCTCCGCACTTAAGAAACATTTTCCTACGTTCGTTTTTTAGGAAAAATATGATTCTCCAAGTGGGGGGTAATGTAAGAACATGGGTCCTACGGGCAAGGCCACCGGCAAGACCAGACAATGTGTATGCTAGGGAGAGGCTATAAGATAGCATGGTTGGATGGAGACTAGCACACAGATTACCACCGTCCTTTCAGAGAGAGAGAGAGGGATAAAAATCACTTTGCCCTTGGTTTGTAAATGATACAAGTTGTAGACTTATTTTTCTCAACAATAACCAATATAACTATATTGCATTATCTTACTATCCAATTTTTGGGATGTGAAGTGCTCCTACATATTTAAACCATAATCCAAGCAGCAAAAGACTTTCGAGCGACCAACCATAAGCCAAGCAGCAAAAGACTTCCGAGCGACCAATAGTTAGTCGGCTCTTGCCATGCCGAGATCCAAATGGAATGTCCTCATGGGATACAATGCTTCACTAGACACATGTTTAATACATATGCAAAAACACATCTCGCATTAATCCACCTTGGCTTTTGAGGATACATTTTGCCAACTCTATGACAAGTTTTTCTCCTCATTAATGTCATTTTTTACAGGGGTGTGTGGCATCATGCGTTGGTGCTTATTCCAATCACTCACCAAAATAAATTTTTTTATTAACATAGACTCGGAGCCTCCTCAATATCAAAACCGAGCATGCTGACAACACAACCATATACAATTTTGGCCATAAGCAAAAACTGTTGAAAGCATATCAACACTTTTGACTTTGCCTTCAGCACTAGATACACACATACATACCTTGAGAGATTGTTACTACATTTAAAAATATATAAAAAACTGCTCCCAAAAGATGATATATGTATGCCCACATTGGACCACAAACATCACTTCAGACACGCTATAATTAGTGAGGCAAGCTAGCACACAAAACCATTCTTAAGAAACTTAGGACATTGCATGTTGCCCAAATTATAGCCTTTCCATGCATGCGTCATTGTTTCCTCAAGCAAGATCAAGGAAGAAGCCATACCACATTTAATTTGAAAGTGCAAAAAACTAGAAAAATTCAAATGAACAAATTGTGGATGCCAAAGTTTTGCAATAGCCTTAGAATTAAGAACACACATGACAAAAAAATTCCATATTGTTTATAAGAAGTGAGCTTATACAGAGTATCAAACTAGGTATTGTACATCTTAGTATCATGTATATATTACATCTATTATCACCAAACTATCTTACTACACGGTCAATTTTTTGCAAGTGTAGATTTAGACTAAAGATTCTTCTTGATCCCTGATATATAAAAAGTATTAGTAGGTCTTAAAGAACTGATCCTTGATACATATAAAGTATTAACAGTCTAAAGATTATTCTTGATCCTTGATACAAGTATTATTAAGTTTAAAAGAACAATAACTTGCTATCTTACCAAGTCCTTAATTGGATGAGCAACATTGTTGGCACATGTAACATTATTTCCTCTACGAATTCTCTCAAAACAAGTAACAAATCATGAAAAGATGTAATGTGCTTGGTTGCACCATTGTCAAGGTAGCACACATGTTCCACATACTCTATTTTGCATTCACGATGAACATTCCTTAAAACTACACAGAAAGAGCACATTCTCAATACTACATAGTATTTCCCAAATTTTCATTTGAAGAAGCGTCTAGTAGGTCCCCATAATTTTGAAAAAGAAAGGAGAAACCTTGCAAAAGATATAATCTTAAAACACAGGCTTCAAAGAGAAGGATGAAAATGGAAAGTCTTCAAGGGTTGAGAAGGGAGAGCACGTGAGCCACATCATCATCTGCAATATGCACCATTATTAATAACACCTAGCCAATGTGTATCCAAAAGGCATGCGCATGCAAGCAAAATCCTTCTCTCTATTTGTGATCAAGAGGCCCGCATGGGATGGAAAAGGCATAGCTTCCCTACCCTACTTATGCTTGGTGTTCTTTTGCTCCCTCCATGTTGCTCAGGTTATCAACGGCTACCCTTGTAGCATCAAAAGTGTCATCACCAATAGCTAGAGAGAGCCTCTTTAGATAGACAAGTTGCAGCACTAAAGAAACTATCATTTGCTATATTACCAAGCCATTAATTGGATGAGAAGCATTGCTTGCATATATGACATTATTCCCTCTAGGAATTGTCTCAAAACAAGTAGCAATCATGAAAAAAAACGTAATGTGCTTGGTTGCACCATTGTCAAAGTATCTCACATGTTCTCCATAGTCTCTATACTACATTCATCATGAACATTTATTGATACTATACACAAACAGCCTATTATAAATAATACACAACATGTTCATAATTTTCATTCGAGCAAGTAACTAATAGGTCCACACAATTTTTAAAATAATGGGAAACCTTGCAAAAGCATGGAGATTCCAAAAGAGAATTATAAAAGATCTTCAAAGGTAGTGAGGCTTCAAAGAGAATAATGAAAATTGGAAATTCTACAAGGGTCAATAAGAGACATCGCATGCACCACATCATCATCATCATATGCATGTACCATTAGTAACAACACCTAGCGGCTGTGCATCCAGAAGGCATGCGAGGAAAATACTTCTCTCTCTAATTTGTGATCGAGTAGGTCATGGGATGGGAAAGGTGCACCAAACTACCTTGCTTATACTCAAGTGTTCTTTTGATTCCTCTATGATGCCGACTTGTCGATCGTTACACTTGTAGCATCAAAAGTGCCATCATCAATAGCTAAAGCTCAAGGGGCGGGGGGGGGGGGCGGGGGGGGGGTCACTATGTATAAATTGTGTATATCGCATGCAGTCAAGGAATAAATTTAAAACTCCTTATGTGTGAATTTTGGACAAATAAAATACCCCCTTTTCCTATTCAATTTGTAAATTTTTTTCCTGAATTTTATTTTACGATACCCCTTTGTATGTGAAAATGTGAGAAAAAATGAAATTTAATAATCCCTTTTGTTGCACTCATGTGATAGTCATAAAATTCTTAGGTGCCCCCCACAAGAGCTAAAGAGAGCCTCTTTAGATAGACAAGTTGCAGCACCAAGATTTCCTTCTCCCGACATGGGCTGGGCGAGAAACACAAGGGGTGGCCGATGAGTAGGTAAGCGATGAAATTAATTTGTTGAAATTTTGAAATTAATGCACGATTACTGAATGTCTCAAAAGCCATCTTGAATTCACACAAAAGGAAACTAATCCCATCAACCACTAGACACTATCCATATTACTAATGGCATGTCATATGGTTGTAGTATCGCAAGAAATATTCTAGGAATGTTCCTTCAAGAACCCCTACCTCAGACGTTGTTGGCCCCTTAGACCCCCTCAGTTGGGCCAGCTTAATATGCCTCGGACCCCAAGGTTGAGCTCTAAAATTAGCTCCGTACCATCCATGGTCACATAAAGACCTCATTAGTTCATAAGCTAGAAGCCACCAAAATATATGTGCACTAATTGGTTCTCCTTCATATGGGGCTCTTACAAATTGTGCAATATATATGGTGATGGAAAAAATTGATATGTTGGACACATTAGAAGATTTTGGAGGTCATTTGGAGGGCCGTCTAAGAAATTATATTTCTCTCTCTAGAAAATCTTCTCAAAATGCCTTTGCGCTATTGAGTACGTCCAAAAGGACAACGAAGTACTTTGAAGAGTAACCTAACTTTTTGGCATTTTTCAAAAACGGTCACCTTTTTATTAAATGCGATTGTCTTTTTCATGAGTTCAATGTCGCTCAGTCAAGACGGCTTTTGACATCATTGAAATTTTAAAAAACATCATAAATATGTCAATTAGTGTTAGAATTTGATGATTTTGACACCGCCAATACGTCCAAAACGCCCAAAAACATAAAAATTGATTGTCTGTTTGCCCTGTTCTGACACCTAGAGAGGGAGAAAATGTCCAACCGAACGGCACGCAAGGGGCACTCTAACTTCACAGAGATCAATTCACAAGAATTTAAAGTGCCCCTCACTCGCCGTTCAGCTAAAACCTCCTTTTAGGGGGTTTATGTATATATAGTGAGAAGTTCTTTATATATACATAAACCCCCTAAAAGGAGGTTTTATTCGAACGGCGTGAAAAGATTTATTATATATATATATATTGGAAGTTTTTTATATATACATAAACCCCTAAAAGGAGATTTTAGCTAAACGACATGCAAAGATTTATTAAATATATATAAATGTAGTTTCTTAATATATACATAAATTACTAAAAGGAGGTCTTAGTTGAACGGTGCGCAAAGGCCATTCTACAAGAAGTTAGAGTGCCCCTCATGCGTCGTTTGGCTAAAACCCTTTTTTAGGGGTTTTTGAACATTTTCTCCCTCTCCAGGTGTCTATACAGGGCAAGTAGACAATCAATTTTTATGTTTTTGGGCATTCTGGATGCATTGGTGGTGTCAAAATCATCAATTTATGAGACTATCTGATAGTTTTGTGATTTTTTAAAATTTCAATGATATCAAAAGCCATATTGAATGAGCGGCACCGACTTCGTGAAAATAACAATTGCATTTAATGAAAAGGTGACCGTTTTCAAGGATCATTGTCTCATTGAATGAGTAGGTGATACCTTTTTCATATTTTTATTAATATCATTCTATTTTTCTATGTAATGTTGGCCCTTCTCTCATTGGAGGAGCTCTTTTTTCTCTCTCTACTAAAAGGCCCTTCAAATTTTTTGATGTTGTAGGTATATTAACACCCCCCTCAATGAACACCCAAAGATGCTTTATGTTGGCTATGCACCAACTCTAAGTCAATGAAGGTGTCAAAGTAGTTGGTCTTCCCAAGATCTCTAGTGAAGATATCTACATAGCTATCTTAAGTAGGACAATACTCTAGCTCCACAATCTCATCCTCAAGAAGCTCTCAAATATGATTATATTGAACCTCAATATTCTTTGTGTATCCATGGAAGCGAGAATTCTATGTAACTTTGGTTGTCACATTGAAGTGTTGTTGCTGAATTAATGAGAACATCTAAGTCCATAAGATCTCTCCTAACCCAAACTATTTCACAAGCTGCAAAACAAGGAGCTTTATACTCCGCTTTTGTTAAATAAAGAGCAATGGTTGGCTGCTTCGTGCTAATTCAAGAAAACACTCCAGAAACAATATCTAGAAATCAACTTTCTAGAATCAGATTTTCATATCCAATCAAAGTCTCAAACCCACTTAGTGTATTCATGTCAATGCCATAGAAAATGCCATGGCCCAAAGTACCAAATCTCTCGTGCCATAACTAAGTTGTACCTTTACTGTAGTTATTGTAAGTGTAGAAATCTTGTAAACCTTATTGTGTCTTACTCCCTTTTCCACTGTATTGCCTTGGCAATCCAAGTTTTTCCTCCAATTTGTATGACACAAACTTCAAATCCACGATCGGTGATTGTAATAATTGAGAGTAGATTCTTCTTGATTTGTGACACATACAACACATTAAAGAGTTGCTTAGTTTACCTTTAGCTACTAAAAAAGAAACTTTTCAAGACCCTTTTGGAGGACATTTTGCATTATTCTCAACAATTACACTGATGGGTTCCTATAGAGGCTTCTGGGAACTATATCAATCTTTCTTAATAGTGATATGTCAAGACATTTCACTATTTAGAATCCAAGAACCATCAAGAAATGGGGTTTGTGATGATGAGCATACCTCTTCTATGGCAGCCCATAGTTCAAGCTCTATTTTAGCATTGTTGGCATATTCTCTTTCCTTCCAAGAAGCTTTTATGGTGCCATTCTTCTCATCTACTTTCTTATTTTTTCAATCTTTAACACCGTGACATTTCTTATCACAATAAAAATAGCTACCTGTAAATTTCTTCTTCTTGGGCTTTCTCTTAGAGGTATTTGATGTATTCTGGATCCGCCTTGCTTTTTGTGTTCGCCATGAAAGTAGCATCACCGCCACCATTGCTAGTCTTGAGTCATAGCTCCTCTCCAAGCAACATTGCACCCAGTTCTTCAAATGTAAGAGGGGTTAAATGAACCTCAGTGTTGAGTGTTGTAACAAGACCATCATATTTAGCTGAAAGTATGCAAACGCAACACCAAGCTAGCTCTTTTGGAGAAATGAACACACCAACAGCATCTAATTGATCTCATACATCCTTAATTTTCTTAATAAAGGCCTCAACCTTCTCGCCATCAGCAAGTTTCTTAGTAGCAAGCTGGTTTTTCAAATTTTGAATTTTGGTGTGATTGTGTATCTAATATTGGCGAGCCAATATGATCCATGCTTCATGTGCTTTAGTGATGTGCTCACTACTAAATCAAAGTGATAATAAAATCACTTATACACATGGCAATGGTGCACAACTCATCCGTATTCCTTCTCTTCCAAGCACGTAGAAGAGTAAAATATGGAGGAACTACAAGACTTGGATTTTTTGGATCAGTTGTTGGAGTAGGCTCTGGGTCAGTACCATTTTGCTCCAACACTTTATCTAGTAACATGCAAATTTGTAAGGACCTCATCAACATGTAAGTTGGAATCCAACAAATATATGTGCACTATTGGCTTCTTCTCATGCGGGGGCCTTACAAATTGTGCAAGATACATGATGCTGGGAAAAGGACAGGTGCGCATTACAAGTATGCTAATACACAACACCTAACCATGCAGTAGCTTTAGCATTTACCACCACATTGAAGACAAAGCAACCAATGTAGATTGACCATGCATCATATTTGTTAAACACTCTCAAGAGCACAAAGAAAAGCAACGGAGTTTATTACATTGGACCTTGTAAGGACATGGGTCCTATGGGAAAGACCACCGATATGACCGGACAGTGTGTACGCTAGGGGAAGGCTATAAGATAGCACGGTTGGGTGGAGACTAGCACACGCATTACCACCGCCCATTCACTAGTATCCGAGCTATTTTTGGGAGGAGGCAAAAAGCGGGTTGCATGTGCGTACGATGCTCTCCTTCTCTCCCACGTTCCACAGACAGCGATGCCTCTGCTATGCAGCAAAAGAAGACAGGTACGCTTTCCTATGCGCAACATGTGGACAGACAACGACAGCCCCAGCTACGCCAACCACAATGCACAACAAAGGCAACGACCAAGGCAAACTCGACCGGCAACTCGACGGCACTAAGGCTTCGAAGGCTTCCCCGTTGACATTGTTGGTTGCGCGTATAGGAAGGCCCACTTAACCCTTGCATGAAGGAGGGTTGAACCCACCCCATGAGGGTAAGAGCCTAACACTTTACCATCAAGCTATTGACCCTTGTTGTGTATAACAAGGAAAGATAGCCTACTTGTGTAAAAAGGAAAACTAGAAGGAAAGGGAAAGCTTCAAACTTCAAGGAAGTAGCTTCACCTTTCCTTTTCACTTCTTGGAGGAAGGTAAGTTTTCCTCCAAAAACTCTTTTTTCCTCAAAGAGGTAGCTTCAAAGTGAACAAAAGCCTTCACAAAAACGACGGTTTTTTGTGAAGAATCAAGAAAGGTGTTCTTACAGAACGAATGACAAGTGAAGCGCTCAAATTCCCACAAGGCGAGATTCACATGCAACACAAATTGCGGAGCATACAAAACACAAAGATTTCAATTTCACAAGGTACAAGTTGTCTTTTTTTTTCTCTCTTTGCATTAATGTGTGTTTACCATGGCTAGTGAGGATATCCCACCTACACACACGTTTGATTTTGAGCACGTAGATCAAAATCAGGGCACCACGGGTGCGGCTGACACTAATATGCATGATGATGATGATCTACGAGATCATGGCCTTGTAGGTATGGTGACTTTCAAGACTTTGGAAAATCACCAAAGCGTACTTGAACGCAACCTCTCTGCACTTAATGCAAATGTTACCAATCTTACGAAGTTACTTGTGAAATTTATGAATTCACAGACGACTCAAGGAGCCACAAGTGGCACGGTTTAAGGGAACCAAGCTCACACAACTCAAGGAGTCCAAGAGACAAGTACTACACAAGATGCAGAAGGTAGCAATGCATTACTTAAGAATATCACCATTCTTGAGTTTCACGGGGAAGAGCGTGATCGCAACAACGATGCGGTCAATACGTTGTGAGCGGGATGGAAACACACACAACGCCTCTATAATGACCCGACACACACTCTTGGGATGATACACACACACATTATGGGGCACCACTCGGCTTACACAACCAGCCTGGCCGAGACAGGAAACACACAGACGGAGTGAGAAGAGAGAGATTCCCACTTGCCCACTCAACACTCACATATACACACTCACACACACACTCTCAATTCAGCTCAAAGGAGACAAATTGCTGTTGTTTAGACTCAATGAAGCTCAGCCCAACACCAATGGGACAAATAGTTTACACAGTATTGAGGAAATACACCAGATACAACCACAAAGTTAAGCAGAGGCTTCACTCACCGGAGAAGATTACACAGAAAAACAGCAGAAAATCTGTGAGGAATTTGGCAAAATGGACAGCGCCATTGCATCCTAAACGCCCAAAAACCCCACACTACAATGTCACAGTGCTCAAATCCGACCTCGGATGAGCAGTTTAGGGCCAAAAAATGCTCCAAAAACAGCAAAAACACACTTGCGGCTGTTCCTCCTCTCTTCTCCACGTTTTTTCTGGTCTTCTCTCAGTTTTTCAGTTTCCACACTTAGCTTTATTAGTTGGGCACCCTTGGCCTTTTAAATGACCTCAAACGAACCCCGAACAGGCCAAAAACTGACCTCGCAGTGCATAGTTGTCACCTTTTTGCATCATCCGCACACCTGGCACTCAGTTTTTCCAAATAATGCATCCTGCAACCACGTGAAGTGGCCCCAAAAAGTGGTCCTCATGATAACCTTTCTGCATAAGTATCACAAGAAAACACCCACGTCGTGTCCATACTTCTCCGCGTGCAAGTATTGACCCCGTTCGACCTCCTGATGCCACTAGATGCCATCTGACGCACCTACTTACCTCATGTCGTCGGCCCATGGATAGCTTCCTCGAGAATTTTTACGTGCTACCAACTCCTCCTTATTGTAGAAAAAACACAGTGGTACTGGTAATAGTGAAAATCGATGCACTATGTACACCCTGTCCTACCTGTACACATGTAGGCCCCACGTAACCACCTGGCTCTGAAAAATGGGCAATTCTTTATTTGATGCACCATGCATGTATATGTACATATGCGCAATCCCTTGCTCCAAAAAACTCCTGACATAATTTGCCCATCCCCTAGTCTGCTAGATCATTCATGATCAGCAGCAGCAAAGAGAGATATGAGACTCGCCGCATCACAGGTCTCCTCATCCCTCACCAACACTGCTTGATCCACAGACAGCTCATCTTGCTCCACCATCATCAATCTAGCATGATACAATTTTAGACGCAATCCATTTACCCTTGACTTATGTAGAACACCATCCAGGTTAGCCAGTTGATATGTGCCATTTTGAAAACACTCCACTACCTTGAAAGGGCCTTCCCACTTAATTTGAAACTTCTTTTGGAAGGTGTTGCCCAGCTTACTGTTGTAGCGCAAAACCAAGTCATGTTTCTTGATACCCTTACTTTTGTCCTTTTCATTTATCTTTGCCAAAGCCTTATCCTGCATCTGCCCATAATGCTCCAATGCACTCATCCTATCCAACTGGACCTCTTGTAACTGCAAGAGCCTCTCTTTGAATGCATCACTAGGCGGCCCAACTTGCCGCCCTGAAGATCCACCTTCTTCCCTATCTTCTGAAGACATTTCACCAGTACTTTTGGATCGACGAAGCCCACCATGAGTGAAGGCAGCAATACCCTATATTCCATTGAGGGCTTTCTTCACCCGCTTCATGCAGGCATCGCAGTCTATGGAGACCTAAATCTAATCTAATATAACGTAAATCTAAATCTAGCGTAAATAAACGTAAATCTAATTAAAAATAAACCTAAATCTAATCTAATTTAACTTAAATAAACCTAAATCTAATTTAACGTAAGTCTACATCTAACCTAATCTTTAACGTCTTTTAGGATAGTTTCCTACGACGTTATAACTCTCTTCTTCTTGTGTGTGTGCGCGTGTGTGGATGTGTGTGCCAATAAAAAGAGATAAATGGTATAACCTTTCTATCACCCATGCCAAGTATGATAGATTGGTTATGCCATTTCCCTCTTGAATAATAGGTCTTGAGTTCAACTCCTCGTCGGCTAGATCTTTAGGTCTTTTAATTTTAATTAGTTTCCTACGAAATTTAATTAGTTTCTCTCTCTTTCTCTCTCAATGTGTGTGCGTTTTTTTGTTTATGCATGTTTTCTCTCTCTTTTCCTCTCTCAATGTGTGCGTTTTTTGTTTATGCATGTTCTCTCTCTCTTTTCCTCTCTCAATGTGTGCATTTTTTGTTTATGCATGCTCTCTCTCTCTTTTCCTCTCTCAATGTGTGTGTGCATTCTTTGTTTATGTATGTGTGTGTGCTTTTTTGTTTATATTTGTACTCTTTCTCTCTCTCTCTCTCTCTCTCTCTCTCTCTCTCTCAAAAACACTATGTGTGTGTGTGTGTGTGTGTGTGAGAGAGAGAGAGAGAGAGAGAGAGGGAGAGAGAAAGAAGGAAAGGGAACATGAGAGTGAGGAGAGGGAAGGAGCATACCTGGCTTTCCTTCCTCTCCTCGTGTGTGTGTGTGTGTGTGTGTGTGTGTGTGTGTGTGTGTGTGTGTGTGTGTGTGTGTGTGTGTGTGTGTGTGTGGAGAAGAAAGAGAGAGAGAGAGAGAGAGAGAGAGAGAGGGAGAGCGTTACCTGCTCTTGCTTGAGGGCGCCGAAAAACTCAGATCTGAGATCTGAGTTTTTGGGCGCTCTCTGTTATTTTTTTAGCCCAGCCGGCGTCGCTATGAGCGTCGCAAATTTACTCGTAAATTTGCGACACTCATAGCGACGTCGGGATTTATTTTTTTGAGCGTCGCTGTGTGAGCGTCGCTAATATGAATAGCCTCTTGTAGTGGAAATAGAGCAGTAGGAACCCAAAATATAGACTGTATATGTATGCATAAACTGTCAATAATAGAACCCGAGCATCAAGTAGGACTCACTAATACATAGCCTATGGCGAGGTCACAAAAAGGGTGCTCCAGCTACCTGTATCATCGAAAGGATCTCCACATTTGAGAATCCCCCAGCTCAATAAAAACCTCACGCTATCGACCCTCACACGAAGGCTAATGCAAATCGCGTATAGTCAAGTCTCAGAAATGACTATCTTCCAGACCAAGTCTCAGAAATGGCTGGGACTGCCAAATACAACCAAGTATGGCTCCACAAATGCGTACAATGGCAGTTTCCACAAGTAACGTACAATCCAGCAGACAATGCGCTTCAATAGGCACCAAGTGATGCATACCCACAACAACTGCAAGTGAAATCACTGCTAGTATATCACTATACTCCAGCTACCTGTACCTGTGTGAATCACATGTATCTGTATTTGTACCTGTCCCTGTAACTTGTAACCTGTAACCTGTAACCTTGAATCTCGAAGCTTGAAGCTCGAAGCAGAAGGTACTCGAAGAAGATCCTCCGTGGGGGCGCCAAAAGAATGTGAGCAGGATGGAAACACACACAACACCTCTATAATGACCCGACACACACTCTTGGGATGATACACACACACATTATGGGGCACCACTCGACTTACACAACCAGCCTGGCCGAGACAGGAAACACACAGACAGAGTGAGAAGAGAGAGATTCCCACTTACCCACTCAACACTCACACATACACACTCACACACACACTCTCAATTCAGCTCAAAGGAAATAAATTGTTGTTGTTTAGACTCAATGAAGCTCAGCCCAACACCAATGGGGCAAATAGTTTACACAGTATTGAGGAAATACACCAGATACAACCACAAAGTTAAGCAGAGGCTTCACTCACCGGAGAAGATTACACAGAAAAACAGTAGAAAATTTGTGAGGAATTTGGCAAAATGGACAGCGCCATTGCGTCCGGAACGCCCAAAAACCCCACCCTACAATGTCATAGTGCTCAAATCCGACCTCGGATGAGTAGTTTAGGGCCAAAAAATGCTCCAAAAACAGCAAAAACACACTTGCGATTGTTCCTCCTCTCTGCTCCACGTTTTTTCTGGTCTTCTCTCAGTTCTTTCAGTTCCCACACTTACCTTTATTAGTTGGGCACCCTTGGCCTTTTAGATGACCTCAAACGGACCCCGAACAGGCCAAAAACTGACCTCGCAGTGTATAGTTGTCACCTTTTTGCATCATCCGCACACCTGGCACTCTGTTTTTCCAAATAATGCATCCCGCAACCACGTGAAGTGGCCCCAAAAAGTGGTCCTCATGATAACCTTTCTGCATAAGTATCACAAGAAAACACCCACGTCGTGTCCATACTTCTCCGCGTGCAAGTATTGACCCCGTTCGACCTCCTGACGCCACTAGATGTCATCTGACGCACCTACTTACCTCATGTCGTCGGCCCGCGGATAGCTTTCTCGAGAAGTTTTACGCGCTACCAACTCCTTCTTATTGTAGAAAAAACACAGTGGTACTGGTAATAGTGAAAATCGATGCACTATGTACACCCTGTCCTACCTGTACACATGTGGGCCCCACGTAACCACCTAGCTCTGAAAAATGGGCAATTCTTTATTTGATGAACCATGCATGTATATGTACATATGCGCAATCCCTTGCTCCAAAAAACTCCTGACAACGTTCTTACACAAACGATATTCATAGATTGAGACACACCATGCATATAAAGACGGCTATGGAAACAAGTCTATCTCTTAAAGGCAAGGCCTATAAGTGGTGGATGACATTTGCAATAGATACTAGTCCTCCGCCTTGGGCTGCGTTTCAAGCTTCTTTCTCCAAAGAGTTTTTGGACTCCAATGAAGAAGATAAGAATTGGTTAGCATGGGATGCATGCCGCATGTCTAGCCTCTCTCTCACACAGTACCTTTCAAAGTATCGGAAAATCTTATTAAAACTAGAAGGTTTAGATGAATTCCAAAAGATACGGGGTTTTAATAGGGGTCTTGATGAAGACTATCGTCTTCATGTCAAGACCCAACATCCAAAAACTTTGGAAGAAGCCATCATTCATGCCCAGAGATATGATGATGACCAAGAGAGGAAAGGGAATGTTCCCTAACTAAGACTAATTTTGCTAAGAGCAATGTGGCTAAGAGCCAATGGCGAGGTAGATCTCCCACACGTTCTAAGAGGAATAAGAGACAACCTACCTCTCCACGCCCACAAGAGGCTAAGAAGCTTAAGCACTCATGAGATACTCCACGTGGGTCTCTCAGCACTGCCGATATTGAGAGTGCGAAGAAACACAATTTGTGTTTTAGATGTCTTTCGGACTAGCATAGCAAGAAAGATTGTCCTCTTTTGCAAGGCAAAGAAAAGGCCATGCACACGGTGCAACACCTCACATTAGATTCATCTCCTAAATATTGTGCTATAGAGGTTCTTCATATGGAAGAAAAGCACAAGTGTGTGTTCCTACTTCAATGTGGCAGCCCACCTTTGGCCCCCATGATTTGATTTGCATGCATGGCACTATTAACGGACAACGTGTTCGTATTTTAGTAGATGATGGTGCAACTCATAACTTCTTGAACTATAAGCTAATCAAGAAATTGAAGCTTACACAGACTCCCTACTCTCACAAGTATGTGGTGAAGCAGATGTCTGGGAATGATAAAGAAGTATGGTACACGGCAGTTCAAGGGATTGAGCTTATTGTTCAAGGTCATATGATGACCCTTGTCTTCCAAGTTATGAACATGGACCGTGCTGAGATAGTTTTAGGATGGGAGTGGCTGCATGGTTTAGGAAACACATTGCACACTAGTTATGAACACAACTCCTTATCCTTTATGGCCAATGGTAAACATGTGCTTTTGCTTGGTGAGAAAAATTTACCATCTGCACCTCTTATGTGTACAGCCAAGCTTTCTAATTTGCAAAAAGCAGATTTAATAGATGAAGTCTTTTTGTGTTACTGCTTGTCTCTAAGTCTTGTGAATTTTCAAGAGCAAAGTGCTGTGAATTCTAGTAATGGTATGCAAAGTGCAATGAATTCTACTGATAAACAAAGTGTTAACAAATCTAACGAGCAAAGTGCTCTCAATTTTAATTCTGTAGAGCAACGTGCAACTGTTGTAAAACAAACATTATAGGAATTACAAGATTCTCCATCCCAGCATAACTCTAGTTTACTTTCTCCTTTTGCACGGAAAAAGGCGACTCACTTACGGAGTATAGTGATGTGTTCTCAAGTGATTTACCACCAGGTTTACCCCCTACACATGATGTGAGCATGGGATAGATGTCTTGCCAGGCACTAAAACGGTGAGTAAACCACCTTATTGTATGAGTGCTAAAGAAGCCAAGGAGGTTGAGATTCAGTTGGTTGACTCCCTCGCTCGTGGTTTCATTAAACCTAGCACTTCGCCTTGGGCATCACCAATTCTATTGGTGGTAAAAAAGAAAGATGGTACTATGAGCATGTGCATAGATTATCGCGGATTAAATGCAATAACCATCAAGAACAAATATCCTCTACCTTGAGTGGATGAGTTGTTTGATCAACTCCACGGGGCAAGATACTATAAGAAGATAGATCTTCGTTCAAGATACCACCAGGTACATATCCTACTGCAAGATATCTCCAAAACTGCCTTTTGAACATGGTTCGGGCATTTTGAATTTTTGGTTATGCCTTTTGGTCTAACCAATGCTCCAGCTACATTTATGACGCTCATGGATAGTGTCTTACGTCCCTATCTTGGAAATTTTATTGTGGTTGTCCTTGATGAAATTCTCATTTACAGTAAGACTGAAGATAAACACATAGACCACTTATGATTTAGTGTCCGAACAACTATGAGCTCACGCTCTGTATGCTAAGCAAAGCAAGTGTAATTTTTTTAAACATGGATACATTACCTCCGTCATGTGATCTCTTATTCTGGCATCAAGATGGACACTGACAAGGTCGATGCCATTCTTCGATGGCCACATCCCAACACGGTTGAGGAGCTTCAAATATTTTTAGGCATGGCTGGATTTTATCGACAGTATACCCGTGACTATGCCAAAATCACAGTTTAGGTAAGACATTTTCTCGGGAAGAAGCCCAAAAATGCAGTTTCGAACAGCTCAAGGTAGCTATAGCCACTGCTCCCATCCTAGCAATTGTCGACCCACTTAAGCCGTTTGTGGTAGAGACTGATGCTAGTGATAAAGCCAATTGTGCGGTACTTCTCCAGGACGGAAGACCTATAGCCTTTGAAAGTAAAAAGTTTGATAGGACTCAACAAAATTATTTTGTTTATGAGCGAGAGCTCTATGCCATAATTCACGCTTTACGAAAGTGGCGACACTATTTATAGGGTGCCGAGTTTGAAGTAGTTTTTGACCATGAGAGTATCAAATGGTTTAGTACTCAAATAGATTGAAGGGCCGTAAAGCTAGATGGAAAAAAATCCTTCAAAATTATGATTGTAAGCTACGATATCGCAAGGGGCGATATAATATAGTAGCGGATGTACTAAGTCGGATGCCTCAGATTAATTCACTTGCTTTCACAAAACTAAAGAGTGGATTTTTAGAGTCATTACGTGGCAAGTGTGCACACGATCGATCATATGCTAAAGTGTGGAGTGCAGTTTTAAAAAGGGGTCCCTCACACTCATATGTCTCTAAACAGCCAGATCAACATGTCTCTGCACGCGCAAATAGAAACTCCAACACATAGAGCTCCACCCCTACTCAGGAAGAGCTTAAGCGATGGAAGAATTTTTCCATTGATGATGGCTACTCTTCACAAAGGTAGAGTATGTGTGCCAAAGGACTCAGGCACTAGGCACCAAATCTTATTTGAGTGTCACGATAGTCCAAGTGCTTGTCATCCAGGTATTCGTAAGACGTATGCCTTAGTTCGACGGAAATTTTATTGGTCGGACTTACATCATGATGTTCAAGAGTACGTACTAAACTGCCAACAGTGCCAAGTTAATAAGGCAGAGCACCTCAAGGTAGGTGGCCTTTTACATCCTTTAGAGATTCCACAAGGTAAGTGGGAGAGTATCTCTATGGATTTTGTAGTAGGACTACCTACTACAAATCATGGCCATGATGCCATTTGGGTAATTGTAGACCGTCTCACAAAGATGGGTCGATTCATTTCCATTAAGCCTACGGTTAAGACATTGGAATTAGCACGGCTATTTGTAGGGCATATATATAAACTCTACGGTATTCCAGCTAGTATCATTAGCGACAGAGATCGAAAGTTCAATAATCACTTCTGGAGAGATGTGTTCCAAAAGTTGGAACTAAACTTAATCTAAGTACGGCTGATCATCCAGAAATGGATGGTCAAACAGAAAGAGTTAATCAAGTGCTAGAGGATATGCTACGAGTGTATGTTAGCAAAAGCAAACCAATTGGGAAGACTACTTACCTATATTGGAATTTGCTTATAATAGTTCAAAGCATGTGACTACAGGATTTAGTCCATTTATGCTTTTGTATGGATTTCAACCTAGATCACCCGTTACGGTGAGGTTGGCTAAGGAGAAAATATAGCAAGCGAAGGATTTTCTCCAAGACCATTTTGACATGCTTCTAGTTGCTCAACAAAATGTAAAGCAAGCTCAAGATCGATATAAAAAGTACGCAGATAAGCATCATCGTCTTGCTACTTTTGAAGAAGGAGACAAGGTTTTCCTCAAAGTTCCGGAGCATTCAGAAAGTCTGAAGACACACCACGCTATTGTGGACCGTTTACCATTCTCAAACGTATAGGTCAATTGGCCTATAAGTTAGCTCTTCCAAAGCACTCACAAGTTCATCCTGTTTTTCATGTTAGTCGTTTATGAAAACAGTTAGGACAGAATGATAACGTCATTGGCATAGGTGTGCTAGTTGACCTTATCAAACCGCCAAGCATTCCTCATGAGCCCAAAAAGATTATAGATTCTCATGAGCTTCGCACCAGACATCATGTCAGACGACAGGTGTTGGTAAAATGGCCAGATAGACCTGAAGAAGGTTCTACATGGGAGAATGTCTCCGCACTTAAGAAACGTTTTCCTACGTTCGTTTTCGAGGACGAAAACAATTCTCCAAGGGGGGGGTAATGTAAGTACATGGGTCCTACGGGCAAGGCCACTGGCATGGCCGGACAGTGTGTATGCTAGGGGGAGGCTATAAGATAGCACAGTTGGGTGGAGACTAGCACACACATTACCACCGCCCTTTTAGAGCTCCAAAAATTTTGACTAGGAGTGCTTGGCTACAGTGTTGGCATGGTAGAAAATCTACCATCAACACCTCATCAAAATGCTTGGCTCATAGCCAGATTAAATAATGAAGAAGTTGAAGTGGCTTAATCCATAGCTACTTGCTCCAAGAGAAAGTTGATGGAACTCTCTAAAGATGAGGAATAAGATAAAGAAGATGATGAAGAATCTCAAGATGAGGGTTTTGAAGATGTGATCATGGATAAAACTCAAGTAGAAACCACCGAAAGAGCTAGCACACATACTTTAGAGATATAAGAAGAAAAGAAAAGGGTCACTAAGAGAAAGCAAAAGGTGGTTGAGTGAAGTAGCAAGCTTGCCAAAGTATCACCACCTATGAAAGTTGAGGAGCAGTCTTTAACGTATGCAATGTTATTACTTCAAAAAAATTAGAATTACTTAAATCTTAAATCATAATGAAGACCCACCTACGATTAGTCGGGTATCTATTAAAGCTCTGGGGCGTGAACGCTCTCGCCGTTACGCCTACTGCTGGGTCTGACCTCATGATCGTAGGATGCCTTGGCCCTCTTTTGGATACTATCATCTTCCTCAGTTTGTTGATTTTCATGAGTCCTCTTGGAAGCCATGACTTCTAACCTTATAACAAGGATGTTTACTTATTTAGTAAATTATCCAAAACCTAATTTTCACCGTTCTATAACAAACTTCCATGACTTAACCTTTTTTCTTAGACCCTAGAGTAGTTTAATTGGTTATAGAAACATGTATAGGCAAAGGAGAGTTGGCCATGCAGGAAGTGAGCATATCATGTGACTCAGGATCTGCGTCAGCTGCTGCATGATGAAGAATTGTGCATGTTGCTTCCATAGTTAATAATATTTAAATTAATTCTCTATCAATAACCCTGTACTAGCTAGACATGGCCGCAGTAGCCAAATTATTTTTGCGTACAAACATCATCGTTTGTGGCTTATAGTTTGTAAAAACTCATGATGAAGCAATATATGGTGTTGATTTTTGTGGCAGCAATTTTGTCATCCCCTAATTATTGACATTGTGCTTAGCTCTTCAATCTACAATAGCATTTGTAAAATTTTGTCCGCACTTGTCATACAAAGTGAGCTTATACAGCCCACGGCACAAAAGGCCAGATGCAACAATTTCATCACCAAAATTGAGATCATGAATTGAACATCTGTCATCCACAAATTTGACTACAAGTCCAAGTCTAGCAAGTGCGGATACAGATAAGAGATTCTTCTTGATCCCAGGTACATAAAGTGCATCAACAAGTGTGAAAGAACTGTCATTAGCAGCAGTAAGCACAATATTTTCAACTCCCTGAACTGGATAAGAGGCATTATTGGAACAAGTGACTGAATTCCCATGAGGGACAGACTCGAGAGAGGTGAACAATTCACGATGTGAGGTAACGTGCTTTGTAGCACCACTATCGGAATACCACACATGTGAATCTGCAACAACTGACAAGCATGCATCATGGATAGCAGGATTGTAAGTGCACTCTACACTAAAAGCCCATTGTGCATCAACATTAGCAACACAATCTCCTTTCACGGAAGACTCAACAATGGCTGCATTTGTAGTGGAACCAGCATTTGCAGTGGAACCACCCTCTTTCTTCTTAGCCTCTTTGGCCTTCAACTTAGGACACAACTTGATCCAGTGATCATTAGCTTTACAATAATGGCAACGCATCTTCTTTTTGCCCTTATCACCAAAAGTTCCAGATGAATTGCTACCAACAAAAGCATTAGGAACAGAATTTTTGCCACTCGCAGCAGAACCATAAGAAGTGGCTGCATTGTTGTTACCACCCTTTCTTTGAGAAGCAATAAAAGCCTGTTCAACTGCAGGCTGTCTATTCTTGTTTTTTCTGGAAAGTGACTCTTGTAATAGCAATGTGCATAATGCATCAAACTTGACAACTTCTGGATTTCCTTGGGTCATAAGTCTCCAAGTACTAGCAAAAGTTTAGTAAGAATCTCGTAAGGTATCAAGAACAGTCTACAAAGGGAACTGTCAGAAATAAGTTGCTCATTGATATCCTTGACACCATCAAGAAAAGTGTCCATATCATCTTCCTCATGCATAATCTTCGACATCAGCTCTTTACGTAGAAAAGCAATTTTAGCCTCATTGCGGCTTGCATAAAGACCTGCTAGAATATCCCAAGTCTGTTTTGCAGATTTTGCTGAACGGATGTGAGGAACAATGGTGCGCTTCACAGACAACGCAATCAATGCATGAGCCTGCGCATCCTTTGCATCCCAACGAGCTTGTTCTGCCATAGGCAAAACAACTTTAATAGCAGCAATCCTTGCAACAAGACCTGCAACATCCTCAACATCGCCTACATCCTCAGAACCAGGACGTACATCAATGCCCTGCACAATATTCCAAACGCCCTTTGACACAAGAACGTGTTGCATCATATAAGCCCACATAGAGTAATTGTCCCCATCCAACATGTCCTCAGCAGCAAACATCTTGAAGACATATGTGTTGTTGTCAGCCATGGTAAATGATGCACCTGATGTGAAAATTGCCCAAATATAGGAGAAACGGAGTGGGAACAACACGTGCTATATAGCACAAACCGTAGAAGACTATAAGGCACCTATTATGCAGAAATCGACACTAACGGAAATTTTGCACAAAATGACGAAATTGCTTGTGTAGACTTGCCTGTAGTGGAAACGAAGGCCGAAATGAGCCCGAATAAGAAATCTGAGCAGACCTGTGAATACTCGCCAAACCTCACTGTAATCGGAGAAAATGAGCAGGCGTGTGCTGGAGCAACTGGCGACTAAGCCCGAGAGGACGTAACCTGCTCTGATACCAATTGTTGGAATTAGGGTTGCAGAGAAACACACACAGCTTGGAGAAGACGAAGGAAGCTCAAGGCACACAATAGAGAGTGTGTTACTTAGTATGCAATGGAAAGATAGATAGCCCTAGAGTGATGGGCGTATATACAATGCTCGGGGGGGGAAAACCTCTTAAAGAGGGAAAAAAATGCCCCGACGGTCCTAGTGTGTTCACACACATCACTACCACATGTATATGGTAACAAATGGAAAGTCTACAAAGGGTCAAGAAGAGAGACCACATATGAGCCACATCTTTGAGATCATCATCTACATGCACCACTAGTAATAACACCTAGTGAATGTGCATCCAGAAGGCATGGAAAGAAAATTCTTCTCTCTTTTTGTGATTGAGCGGGTCATGGAATGGCAAAGTTGCATGACACTACCCAAGTGTTCTTTTGCTTCCTCCATGATATTGCTCAAGTTGTTGATGGTTACCCTTGTAGCATCAAAAGTGCCATCACCATTAGCTAAAGAGATCCTCTTTTAGACAAACAAGTTGCAGCACCAAGCTTGCCTTCTTCCTACATAGGCTAGGCGAGAGGCACAATGACAGTGGAGGTAGGGTAGACGGAGATTCTATGGCCAATGCGTAGATAAGCAATGAAAGTAAGTTGTTGAAATTTTCAAATTAATGCACAATTAGTGAATGACTCAGAATTCATCTTGAATTATCACAAAAGGATACTAATTTCATCGACCATTATTGACATTGTACTGAGAATTGAGTGGAGAGAGAGAGAGAGAGAGAGAGAGAGAGAGAGAGAGAGAGAGAGAGAGAGAGAGAGAGAGAGAGAGAGAGAGAAGAGAATTTTGACATCGTAAGAGAAGAGACCTTAAAGATCTATCCGACGAGGAGAGTTGAAATCAAGACATGTTATTCAAGAGGGAAATGGCATAACCAATCTACCACACTTGGGTGACAGAAAGGTTATACCATTTTCCTCTTCTTATCATCACATACAACCACGTCCACACACACACAAAGAAGAGGATTTTAACATCAAAGGAAACTATACCAAGAGACCTTAACACTAGAATGGTAACAAGTGTCAGGACAAGGGCAAGGCCAGGGAGTCACGGACTACGGACATGCGGCCAGGCTAGGCAATGTGGACAGGGGATCCGTCTAGGGCAAGAGGCTACGAGCTTGCCTTCATAATGGGAGGTTGGGAGGAGGATCTCAAGGTCTAGCTACCCTAGGTCTTATATTGGTATCAAGAGACAATCACTTTTTGGGACATAAAGGCGTGGAGAGCCACCCATATCTTTAGCTTTTTCATGTGCATGAGACGTGAAGCCGCTCTACACAAGAAAACCAAAAGCGCTCTTTGTGTGGGAAACCCCGCTTGCGAGGAGGGAAGGCGACGGGATCACCTGCACAAAACCGGGTGGTTTTGGCCTTGGACAGCATGCGACCCTGAGCTAAGGAGAATTTGTCTCTATTGCGGGCTCAATCGAGCACCGCATGCGGCTCAGTGAGATTTCCTCGCTCTCGGCGGCTTAGTAGCAGAACGCCATCGATGTTTGGCTTGAGTTTTCACACGCTACCCTAAGGCCAACAACCTTGGGCTAAAATTGTTAGCATAGGGTGCATGCGCACCCCGGCATACACCCCATACAAGCCAAACACGCCTCGGCATACCCAGTTGGACAAGCTTGATTCTCGGCGTACCATTCAACAAGCCATGAGTAATTGACGTTGCAAAATTTTGCACGCAATTACTGTACGATAATACTTCCGAAATTGAACCTCAATTTTGTACCCGGCCAAGGGCAACGTAACCTCGCCGTCAAGGGTAGAGAACTTCTTTGCCAGGCCGTCGAGTTCTTGCCAATTCTCCAAATTTGCAAAAATTCCAGCACTACATCAAAGTAAATCTACGACGGCTTTAAGGTTTTCAAACAAGTATCCAACATCACTTGTTTTCTTCGGAAGCTCGAATCAATGGCAACGCGTTCAAGCCGTGTAAGTGAACGGGTGGACTTACGGGTTGACTAAAGCTTTGATGACCAGCGTAATTAGCACGGCTAATTACCGTTTGCGGTGCATACTACAGCTACGGGATTGTTTTTCAAATCAAGGTATTCTTCTTTCTCTTTCTTACACTGCACGGTGTTGCCATGGATTCAGATATCAATATGACCTTTGATTTCGAGCATCATACACCTGATCCTCCTCCATGATGGCTCGCAGCCGGATACTCTCACGGAGGGTGCCTGCGACGCTACGGGAGGTGATGATGCTTATCAATTGCTCGATATTCAAGAATTTCGCGCACTTCAGACACGCATCTTTAGTAATGGAAGGAAATTTTGCATCTTTAAATGAAAATGTCACTAAATTATCCATGTTAGTAATACAATTTATGCAACAGTAGACCAACGACCCTGTTGACACACACATGCATGAGCACGCTGTCGATCAAGGGCAAGGCCCTTCTGATCATGGACAAGGTCCATCTCCGAACTCTTTTCACTCTCTCACTGCAAAGGAGGTGGACGAGTTGTTGAAAAACACCAAACCACTGACTTTTAAGGGAGAGGATCGAGATCGCAATAAGGATGCAATGAATATCTTTCTCAGCAAGTGGAATGGAATTCACGCCTTGCGGCGTACTCCGGATGCAATCAGAGCACTGCAGACAAGTCTGACTCTGGAAGGCAAGGCCTATAAATGGTGGATGTCTCTCAAGGAGAAGAATATCATACCACAAAGTTGGGTAGCCTTTAGGCTATGTTTTGAAAAGAATTTATACCTACAATGAGGCAGATCGAAATGGGACGGCTTGGGACACATGTTCCATGCGCCAACACCCATCATTGCTTGAATATATCTCTCACTATCGGGATATTATCCTCAAATTGGAAGGACTATACACCTTTCAGCAAGTACGTGGGTTTATCCACAGTCTGACGCTCGAGCTTAAGAAGCACCTCAAGACTCAGGACCCTAAAACACTTGAGGAGGCCATAGTGAAAGCACACATTCATGATGATCTAGATGAAAAGAAATCACATAATAATCACGTGCCCACTAATACACATGGTAATACACGCACGCAATATGGACACAATAAAAGAAAATTTATAGTAACCAATTCTGACATAGCTAAAATACCGAAGGGGCTCTGTGGTCCTCTCTCTCCTGAGGACTTGGACAAGGCTAAAAAAGACAAGTTATGCTTTCAAAGCTTGGAAAGCGGCCATGGCAAAAAGATTGTCCAAAGGGAAAATCTGCTACTCACAGCAAGGAGAAATCAGTGCAAGTGTTGCCTCTTGAGTCTTCCTCATGATTGTCTACGGTGGAAGTAACACACACCGAGGTTGTGCATGAATGCTATATCACAACTTCCATGTGGCAACAGACCTTCGGTCCACATGAGTTAGTGCGTATGCACGGATCTCTTCAAGGGCACAAGGTGTGCATCTTGGTAGATGACGGTGCCACTCACAATTTCATTAACTATGCATTAGTGAAAAAACTCAAATTGCCCCAAACTCCGAGTTCCCACCGCTACAAGGTAGCAATGATGAATGGTTATGATGTTGAAATATGGGATGCTCAAGTCAGAGCCATACCGTTGGAAATACAAAGCTATTCCACATCCTTGGATTTTTAGGTTATGAATATGGAGAGGGCAAATGTGGTACTTGGTAAGGAATGGTTGCATAGCTTAGGACCATCACTAAAGTGTAGCTACGAGCACAACAGCTTGATGTTTGAATCCCATGGCGCACATGTGTTGTTGTTAGGAGAGAAGGATGTGCCTTCCTCACCATTGATATGTACAAGAGAGCTTATGCAGCTCGTTTCTGATAATGAAATAGATAAAATTTTCTTGTGTCACTCACTGTGTCACTTTCTTTCCAATATTGAATCTGTTGAACATTCCTCAACGCTGCATGCTTCTCTCTCACCTCTTCCACCAATGGCTATTTCTCAACAAGCAAAGGTTGCTAGTGACTTAAAAATTTTATCAAAGAAATTCCACGATGTTTTTCCTAATGATTTTCCATCAAGATTACTGCCGACACGATCGATGCAACATAGCATCAACGTGGTTTGCAGACACTAAACCAATCAATAAACCGTCCTACAGAATGAGTTATTCTCAAGCTGCTGAGGTGGAACGTCAGCTTGCTGACTATCTTAGCACAGGGTTTATCCAACCCACTTCTTCACCATGGACTTCTCCTATCCTATTTGTGAAGAAAAAGGATGGTAGTATGCGCATGTGCGTAGACTACCGTGGATTAAATGCGGTTATTGTTAAGAACAAGTACCCATTGCCACGCATGGATGTGTTGTTTGACAAGCTCACTCATGCTCGTATTTTTACAAAAATAGACTTGCGGTTGGATTATCACCAAGTACGTATTCGACTTCCTGATATACCCAAAACTGCATTCCGAACAAGGTTTGGACATAACAAGTTTTTGGTTATGTCTTTTGGGTTAACCAATGCACCCGCAACCGTCATGACACTTATGGATAGTGCCTTGAAACCGTACTTGGGCAAATTTGTTATCGTTTTTCTCGATGACATTCTCGTATACAGTGCTTCTGAGAAAGAACACTTACAACATATCTGAGGCAGGTGTTTAAATTGTTACAAGCAAATCAATTATATGCCAAAGAATCCAAGTGTGATTTTTTGAAGGAGGAAATTGACTATCTTGGGCATGTTATCTCAGCTACTGGGCTACACATGGATCAATCCAAAGTGGATACCATTTGGCAGTCGCCTTCTCCTAAAAATCTGAAAGAATTACAGATTTTCTTGGGATTTGCAGGTTTTTATTGAAGATTCGTTAAAAACTATGCTAATATTGTTGTTTCCATGACGGACCAACTGAAAGGCAAAGGCAAGACCTTTCAGTGGGGGGCCGTTCAGCAGCATAGTTTTGATACGCTCAAGGATGCATTAGCTACACCTCCTATTCTGGCTATTGTCGATCTTTGAAACCATTCGTTTTGGAAACGGATGCCAGTAACCATGCTATTGGAGCAGTCCTGCTACAAGAAGGGAAGCCAATTGCATTTGAAAGCAAGAAGCTTGATTCAACACAGCAAAATTATTCTGCTTATGAACGCGAACTCTATGCAATAGTATCTGCCTTGAAGACATGGAGATATTATTTGCATGGAGCTCAATTTGAGATTGTGTTTGACCATGAAAGCATTAACACTAGTCCTGTAATTGGACATTCAAGTGTCCTGTTTTTCTACCAAGTTTCAACAATTTATTTGTCTAGCTAGAAAGAATTTTTTTACACATTGCTTCTACCATAGGTTGGTTATAAGGAAAAGAAAACCTTGGATTTTTCTCCATGCCAAGATACAATCCTTATGGAGAGAACTATGGTAAGTTCTAAGCTATAAATTTTAGTAAAATTTCAAGCTATTTTGCCAAAAAATTCTTAGATCTTTTTATAGAAATGGCCTTTTTTATATTTATAAAATTCAAATGTTAGTACTTAGTGCTACAAAACAATAGAATTCTCTTCAAAGACTAATTTCCATGTCACTTGCAAGTTATAGACATAATTTTATACTTGAACATTTGCTGAATAAGAGCATAATTTTGGTCTTCCAAAGGTCCCCTCATGGAATTGGGGCTATTATAGTGTAGTTTGACAACTACAAATGACTTTATATGTTAAAACCAAGAAAGTACGTATTTTTTTGGCTCCCTAACTCAATTTAATCTCATTGCTTGAACTCTATCTTAATTTTTTTATCGTGCAAAAACTCTAAAAAATCTTGAGTTCTCCATAATAACATTGAAACCAAGGTTTTAGGTGCCCCGATTGTGTCTGTACCATGTACTTTGATACTTTTAGTGGATCTACGTGGAAAGTTTGATATTATTTGAGGTTTTGAACGCTTATGTCTCAAGCATAAAAATATCAAAGTTTTCTCTTACGCAGTTTTGAATATTTGAAATAATCCAATAATTGTTGCATACCAAAGCCCTTCTCCTTCCCACCTTGAGTCCTCAATGGAGAGGGTAAGCAACATATCACTTTTTAAAACTCACAAATACATCAAAAACATATTTTTCTTTGTATACGATGATATGTTTGAGATAGCCATATCAAACATGTAGAACTTTTCATTATTTTATATACTCGAAAGTAATTTTTTTTGTACATGAAACTTTCAATTATCTATAGCACAATTGTGAAAAAGTCATGTAAAATTTTCTACAAGGTCGCTTAATTTTTTCTTGAGCTTATAAAATCGATTTCTTCAAAGCATCAATCGCAGTCTTATGAGGGTCAACTTAATCAGTATAGTTAATGATCGTGGGAGCTTCTAAAATGCAAGGTTATATTTTTAAAAGACCCTCTAACTAACATATTTAATGATATCAAGAGGGTTTTCTTAAATATATCGTCTAATGCAAGTAGAATTTAATTTAAATTTATGAAAAAAGAAAACTTGAGTGTCTTGTTTTGGTACCAAACTAGTATTAAGTGGTTTACACAACAAACCGACTTGAAAGGTCGAAAAGCTAGATGGGTTGAGATCCTTCAGGACTATGATGCAAAGCTTCGGTATCCTAAAGGATGATACAATGTGGTGGTTGTTGCTCTTAGTCGTATGCCTGAGATCAATTCTCTTTTGTTCACGGAACTTCGCAGTGAATTTTTGGATTCTCTGAAGGGCAAATATGAGCATGATGATGCATATTCCAAAGTGTGGAGCCATATGCAAATGAGAGATCCTTCTCACTCCAATGCTGGTAATGTATTGTTAACCTCCACGCACAATTCTCCTCTGTCAAGTGATGAACTACAGCGATGGAAGAATTTTTCCATTGACAATGGGTACTTACTCCACAAGGGGAGAGTTTGTGTACCGACAGACACAGACATTCGGCGTCAAATTCTGTATGAATGTCATGACAGTCCAAGTGCAGGATACCCGCATATTAAAAAGACTTAATGCTCTCGTTCAAGATTATGTCTTGCGTTGCCAAAAATGTCAAGTTAACAAAGCAGAGCGCCCGAAGGCAGGAGGACTCTTACATCCTTTGGAGATTCCCAAATGGGAAATGAGAAAGTATCTCTATGGATTTTATTGTGGGTTTACCAACCACTGTACGAGGCCATGACTCCGTATGGATGGTTGTAGACCGGTTGACTAAACTATGTAAGTTTATTCCAACCAAATCGACGATTAATACTCTAGAATTAGCTAAGTTATTTGTGGACAATCTGTACAGGTTGTATGGCTTGCCAAGTAACATTGTGAGTGATCGTGATCCCAAGTTTAAGAATCATTTTTGGAGGGTTGTGCTTAAACGATTGGGTACACAACTCAACCTCAGTACAGCCGATCATCCAGAAACGGATGGTCAAACTGAACGAGTTAACAAGTGCTAAAGGGTATGCTTCGCTCATACGTTAGCAACAAGAAACAAACAGACTGGGAAGAATATATATACCTCTTCTAGAGTTTTCTTACAACAATGCTAAGCACGTCACGACTCGAATTAGTCCTTTCATGCCCATGTATGGTTTTCAACCTAGGTCACCCGTTACAGTAGGGTTGGCAACCGAAAAAATCCAACAGGTTAAAATTTTCTCCAAGACCATATGGATATGCTGAAACTCGCTCGTCAGAATGTCCGACAAGCGCAAGTTCAGTATAAGTACGCTGATGAGAAACGTTGACAAGTTACCTTTGAAGAAGGGGAACAAATAATTTTACGTGTGTCAAAGCATTCAGAAAGTTTGTTGTGGGCCTTTCAAAATACTCAAGCGAGTTGGTGATCGTGCCTACAAACTATCGTTACCCACACACTCTCGTGTCCATCCGGTGATTCATGTAAGCCGTTTACGTAAGCGATTACATGGGAACGACAATGTCATCGACCAACAGATTCTAGTCGATTTCGTTTAACCTCCTACCCTACCGCATGAACCTAAACGAATTCTTGACTATCATGATTTATGTACGTATCATCATGTACGTCACCAAGCTTTAATTAAGTGAAAAAATCGACCTGAAGAAGGTGCCACTTGAGAAAACATTAGTGCTCTTAAGAAGAAGTTTCTCACTTTTGTTTTCGATGACGAAAACTCTTCCTTAAGGGGGGAGGTAATGTCAGGACAAGAGCAAGGTCAGGGAGTCACGGACTACGACCAAGTGGCCAAGCTAGGCAATGTGGACAGGGGATCCGTTGATAGCCGTTTTTCGACTCTCCGTAATTGCCATAGTGAGTTAACCCACCCTACCAAAATCATCCAAACATTGTGGCTATCCCTACCATTTCACTGTATATAGGTGTTGCCCGCCCCGGACCGCCTCACCGTCAAGGACAAGAGGCTAGGAGCCTACCTTTATAATGGGAGATTGAGAAAAGGATCTCAAAGTCTAGCTACCCTAGGTCTTATAACATGACACTTTTATGTCCTTGGACACTTTTGTGTCCTGTTAAGTGACCATTTTGCTTGAATTATTTGAAGAGTATGAAAATTTATATCTAGGTGCTATATATCCACAAAGTTGCCTTATGAGCTGAAAAAAACTTGACATCTTTTTTGGAATATCAATCTCACCATTAACCTCACTTTTGCACAACATTTTTGAACCTAAATTGTGTGAAAAAACGAGTCCTATTTTTTGCTTTTTTTTTCAAAGTTTTGCAACTATACCACTCTAAACTTCATGTTTGCGAGGTTTAAATTGCTAGAGAATAAGCCTTCATAGTTCTCACATATGTTCCAATTGTTCTAGGGAGAACTAAGTCTTAAAATTGAAAGTTATGACCAACTTACAAGAATTGCAATCATATTTTTTTGACAAAATTAACACTTTTATGATTTTTTTGGTGGCTTTCTTGATATCTGAATGCAATTTTGATTGTGTAACTGCATGTATAACATAAATCTAATCTTCCTTCAGTTCTGGGGGATGTTAGCATTCTACCATTGGATTGATGGTACCATGCATATGGGTGAGCAAAACTTTTGGCTACATTTAATTTATTTGTGTATATTTATTTTATTTTATTTATTCATCCTTCTTTTATGTGTAAAAGAAGGATGAGTGCTTTCTAAGAATTTTCTATCCCTATAGCTTTTCATCCAATCTTTCATCCTCAATGTCTCTACCTGTGGAAGCCCCATTGGTGCCAACCCATGCTTGCCCATCTCAAATTCAGTAAAAACTGGCTGCAAGCCGTAGTTTTCAACGAAAACTCGCTTCATAGGTTAGCCTATACCCTCTTAGTCCCCAACATGATCCTTAAGTGCATCACTATGTGGGGCAACTCTCCAAGGATTCCCCAACAACACCACCGGGTGGCGCAACTAGCAGGGGGACATGGAGTAAATGACATGGTATGAAAAAACTTTTTACTCCCCCGAGGGGAAAACTTGCCTCCTGCCCCCACCGGTTTTTTGGCAGTTGGAGGCTCTTTTCCCATTGTCAACTTGTCAGCTTGCCAGCCCTAACCTGAAAAAGTAAAAAAGTAAAAGTTGCCAACAGGATACCTCAAGCTTGTACACCTCTATTGAGCACTCAATCATCCCCCTGAGATAGCAATGGAAACATAACCCATCTCTTTCATACAATTCTTCTCAAGTGATTGTGACCTTTGGGCAACTCATTATCAACACTTATGAGTGTCCCTGCAATCGGCATTCTAGAGGCTCCTACTTTCATCTCTTTCCTTGGCTTCTTGCAAAAATTTGTGTCACCATTCTAGCATACTCTCTACACTTAGCCAAATGCTTGTGGGAGAAACTCTAAAACCCATGATTTTCAAAAGCAATTGACGAAGCGACAGCAATGCCTCTCTCCAACAGCACGGTTGACAACCAGTTGTTGTTCACATTTGCTTCATCAAATGTTGGCTATCTTTGCTTCATCTGTGTACACATACCCACTAGAGCTTTCTGGCTTTGAAAGAACAATTCCAGAATAGCACTCTCTCCCGAGGCCCCTGTCACCATGCGCTCTGCATGCAGAAAGTAAAGCTCGCCATTCTGGAGCATCAGGTGAGAAAGGGGAGCTCTTTAGTAACGTCTCCGCCTCATCTAACTTTCCTTCCCTACTCAGAAGATCGATCATACAAGTGAAGTGCCTACAACCAGGAGAAACACCAAAGCTCTCTTCCATTGACTGCAAATACGCGTTCCCTTCCTCTGATTTGCCCGAGCGACTACACACGGCCAACACGCTACAATACGTCCTGACATCTGGCATCAAGCCATGATTTCTCATGGCTTCCAGGCAGTACTTTGCTGCAAGATAGTCTCCATGCAGCGTATAGCCAGCAATCATTGCATTCCATGCCACCACATCACGGTTGGGCAGCCTATCAAATAGTGCCCTTGCTTCTCGTATATTCCCACAATTTGCATACAAGTTGATGAGGGTACTTCCAACAACCATATCAATATCACAGCCACTTCTGATTATCTGATCGTGCACAAACATCCCCTGTGCTGGTGCACCACAGTTGGAGCAAGTTTTTAGCACATCCAAATAGGAGTTTTTTTCACCCTTCTCTGCATGCATATTTGAGAACCAATCAAAGGCCAAGAGCCCATTCTCATGTGAAATGGGCTCTTGTGGCGTATGCTCAACAATCTTCCCATTCCCAAGAATGCACAAGTTGTTTTGTACATCACCAAAGGTGTTGGCGCCTAACTGCAAGTCAACAATATGATCCTTGATATTAACACACTGCTCAAGCCCATGCCTCAAGATCTGATCATGTACCCACCTTTCTTCCATGCCCGCTTCAATGCTGCTGCACGCTTTCAAGGCATGTGAATAGGTGACCTCGTCTGGTTGTACACTCTCCTCTTGCATTCTTCCAAAGAGCTTCAGAACCAAAAAGGACTCGTCTTGCTCGGTAAATCCACTGATGATCGTGTTCCATGTAATGATATCCGTGCTCATCAGCGATTCGAATACTGAGTATGACTCTTCCATATTCCCAAATTTGTTGTACATGTCGACAAGTGAATTTCCAGTTCCAAGATCACATTCACAATCACTCAGAATTTGATGATGTATGAGTCGTCCACTCCCCGTGTCCTTGATGTCACCACAAATTTTTATCACGCAAGAGAATGTGAAATTGTCAGGTGTTATCTCCTCAACCTGCATTCTCTCAAACAAATGAAGTCCAGGGACAGCCCGTCGAGTCTGGGCATATGCTGCGATCAAAGCATTCCATAATACCAAGTCCTTGTCAGGAAAATTATCAAAGACTTGTCTCCCATCATCTGGGGCTCCACAAATAGCATATAATTCAACCAGAGAGCTACCAATACTTTTGTTTGATTCAAACCCTCTCCTTATTATCTCATCATGTAGAACCATACCTTCTTCAAAATCTTCTTCACTTGTGTATGCTTTCAAAACCCATGAATATGTTACATCGTCTGCATGTACTGCATGACGTTGCATTTTCTCAAAGAGGATAACTGCAGCCGTACTATCCCCTCGTGCCGTGTATCCCGCAATTATAGAATTCCAAGACACCACGTCACCGTTTTTTTGCAGGTCACCAAAGATCTTGCATGCGTCTGACATACGTTCACATTTAGCATACATATCAATCAGCATTCGTTTAACAACCAAATTATGCTCAATTTCATTCTCTAAAATTAGAACATGTAACAGCTTGCCTATATCAAGGGCGCCTAAATTACCGCATGCCTGCAAACTTGATGCATATGTGTACTTGTCAGGCTTTGCTGTCGACCCCTGCATTTCTACAAAAAGCTGAAGGGCCAGCCATCCGTTCCCATTTTGCATATAGCCTGCAATCATAGCATTCCATGTCACCGAATCTTTGCATACTAGTGAGTCGAACAATTTGCGGGCTATATCTAGACTGCCACACTTTGCATACATGTCAATAATGCTATTTGCAACCGATGTAATTGACTCTAGTCCTCTTCTGATAATCATGTCATGTGTTAAAAACTTGAATATTGTGGGAGATTCTAGGCTGACACAAGCCTTCAACAAGCACAAGCAAGTTATATCATTAGGTACAAAACCTGACTGCATCATCACTTCACTAACCTTAGAAGCAGAAATATGATTGCCAGATTGTACAAACCCACCAATCACTGTATTCCACAGTACAACATCTCTCTCTTTGAGGCTATTGAACACCTGATAAGCATCATCCATGTCATGGAACTTTGCATACCTGTCAACAACAGCGCTTCCAATGACAACATCCGCATGTAGTCCTTTCTCAATGACATAGCCATGCAGCAGTCTAACCTGCCCCAAGCTCCTCGAGGCTTTCAATACGGCCAAGAAGGTGAACTTATCTGGCTCTACATCTAGCCAGTTCATTCTGTGAAACAAGTCGAGTGCCTTGTCGAACACTTCTAGCTGCACATGGGCATTCAAAATTGAATTCCATGAGTACAACGTTGGACAAGTGTTTTTACAGAAAATTCCATAGCCTTTGGTCAAATCTCCACACTTGGAATATAGTTGGATTAGGTGATCTCCAAAGAACCCAGACGAGTCAAGGCCAAGGCTTACCAGAAGAGAATGAAATATGCAGCTAAGAAATAGGTCTTTGTTCTTTTCACACTCATTCAAGAAATAATTTATCTCACAGTCTGGCAGTGATGCTTCTTGATGCTTAGTTTCTATTTCCCAAAGTGCATTGCGCAGCTGCTTCACCCACTGTTGTCTCAAAGGAAGAGTGCCCGTTGAGAAAGGTACAAAACCACAATCAAAACTATGATGCAGACAACCCATCAACTGTTTTCTCAAACAATGCCTGAAAGAGACGTCAGCCAATATCACAATCCATTACATCAGTCTCCATATGAATTGACCTCCTTTGCCGTCAAGGACTCAAAATCATTGTCGCTTTTAACCAAAAAAAATCCCAAAGTCAAACAATGCTCGTAGTTTAAACTCGTTCACCTTCAAGGAACAGATAAGTGTGACAAACAGGACTTCTTCAGCAGGTCCCAAGGAATTCCTAAATAATATGTATGAAGTTCATGCGAACACGTTGCCTCTGCCTTTAATCATCATCTCACATGTCCTGCATTTTCAGAGTCAATTTTATCAAGATAGTTCACAGCCAAGCTCAAAAGCGGGCAATGCCAAAGAGATTGATGATCCTCTTTTAAAACCATGAACACGCTCCTCCAAACCTTCGAGACATTATTGAGGGGTAAGAGCAGGAATGTGAAATCCTTCATGATTGTTCAGCCACCTGTCAAATAAGTCCGTATGACACAAGATATTAGATCAATCACCAATGCACAAGGCTTTAATCTTGGCCTTCCATATGCTATTGTTAGCATCCATCTTCGCAAACTTCGATAAAACCTTGTCCACAATTTGAACCCACGTAAAGGTGGGTTTGATATGCCAATTTCAAGATCTACAGTCAGCCAAACCCTGGAGAGTACATATTTCAACACAATTGAAATATGATCTCAATACATGCAACTCAAAAAAGCCTTAACATAAGTGGCTGTGATCAGCCTCTGCCACTCAAAGGGTGGTAAAGACCGTGCATCACAAAATTTGGAACTCAACCCTTCATTAAAATTGCAAACTTTCAACCAAAACTATTGATTCGTAAGGTGCAGCAGAAGTGAATGTTGAACTTTGCTCAAGATGAGTGCTCCAAACTGTGCTCAAGGGTTTCTTTTACTTATGGAAGGGAGAGCCTTCCATTCCTTTAAGTGCAAATCATCACAAACAAAGTGAAAAGACACTGTGAATGAAGGTGTTGAGATTGAGAGATAGAGAGAGAAGAATACGACACCAGAATGTTGTCAAACCCTCCTCCAAGGGCCCCACTCTCTATGACGAGAGAGGTCTATGCTATTGATTGCACAAATCTCGTACAATGGTCTAAATGCAATGGTCTTGCCGACGATGTCGACGACGATGAGGACGGCGACGAGACGGGCTGAAAACTAAAAACGCTAGGGGCTGAAATCTGCAAATCTTCTATCTGCTGAATTCCGACTCTGTCGGTGATGACGGTGATGACGGTGATGACGAGGATGCAACGACGATGCGCCGAAAAAGCAGATGCTGAAATCTGCGAATAGCGGGCTGAATCTGCAAACGCAGATTGATCTGACCGTGCGGCGAGGATCTGCTGCGGGAAGGTGAGATCTGCGAGGTTTGGGAACTGCAATGCGGAGTCTAACTGCTGAAAACTGAAAACGCTGATGCAAAAATGGGTTGTGTCGCCGGAAATCTGCAAAATGCTGATGGTAATCTGCAAATGCAAACACTAGGCTGATCTGTTGTCTGCAAAAACGCCAGGCTGACCTGGGAATCTGCAAACGCTAGGTGATCTGCTGCAAACTGCAAACTGCAAAACGCTGATCTGCTGCAGAAAACGCTATCTGTGTCTTGATGGCTGAAAAAACGCTAAGTCCTCCTGCCGGTCTTGCTGAGAAGGTGCACTGCCAGAACTGGGTTCCCTACTGCCTCTTCTGCCAGAAAGTGCTAGCGCTAGTTTTCTTATATATTAACTTACCAGAATTGCCCTACCCAGTTTCCCAACAAAGTCGGTTAATAATAATAAGTGAAAAATGGCTAAAATAGGAAAAATAGGTTCTATGCACTGCAAAATGCTCCTGATGGGTACTGACTGTAATCTGATGATCATGCTATGTGCAACCAGAGGAAATGCAACTACTCTAAGTGTTTGGACATGCACGGCCTGCGAACAGACTCACAAAGGTGCCAGAACACTTCCTAAGCTAACTGAACCCTTGTCATAAAGTAGCTTGCCCACATGCACATAGGGTTAGATGTGCACGCGACATGATTGAATAGGACAACAAAAGTGAAGGGAAGAAATGAAGAGAGAAGGAGAAAGGCAAGTGGTGGTGCATACAATGTACATGGTAGAAGTGCAAAGAGGGATAATGCGACCAATAGAGATAAAAGTCGTAGCAAAAGCAAGGCCAAACACGTGACAGTGAATGCTACCAATGTGGTAGGAAAGGTCACAAAAAGCATGATTGTAGGTTCTTCGAGAAAGAAGAAGGGAGGAAGAAGGGGATGCAAGGCAAAAAGAAAGGTGATGGCCAAAAGGAAAAGGATATTGGAGATGCTTCCTTCTCCAAAGAAGTTGAAAAGGCCCATGTTGCATCAAGTGTGGTGATCAAAGAGCTGACAAGGATGAGATACTAGTTGTAGCTAGCGAGTCTCATGCATCGAGTTTGACACATGTACAGGACATGTGCATTACTTGGCATGTAATGTGCAACGGAAGTGAATGATGGTGTATGCTCAGGATGAGTGACCAATGGGTGCTCAAGGTTCCTTTTACTGTAGGGGCGAGAGAGCCCCCCTTTCTACTTTATAAGAGATTGTGCAATGGACCAAAACAAAAGAGAATGGAAAACAATGAGAGAAAGTGTTGTGGGTGAGAGAGAGAGAGAGAGAGAGAGAGAGAGAGAGAGAGAGAGAGAGAGAAGATTAACACCAGATGGGGTCCCAAACCCCCCTCCAAGGGGCCCCCTCTCTATTGCTAGAGAGGTATTTGCCTTAGATTACACGAAGTCTGGTACGATGGTTCTAAATACTGAGATGCTTGACGACGACGACGACGACAATGATGCTTGCGATGGAGGTTGAGACTGCAAGGCTAATGGGCTGAAAACTGAAATCGCTAGAGATGCTAATGGGATACTGCAAATGCGGCGAGGCTGAGGGCTGATCTACTATCATCGATGACGACGATGGCTGAAAACGAGAAATGCGACCATGACAAGGCTATGGCTGTTCGCTGAGGTACTGCTGTGGAACTCCGATGAAGAAGCAAAAAGGTTGATGCTGCTGAAAACATTGGGGTACTGCTAAGAAAACGTCAGGAGGGCTCCTTGGCACTGCGGGTGCTGAGGGTATTGATGCTCTCCTGCTTCTTCTACCTTCTTCCCACGCCCAAGGGGCTGCCAATATAGGTGTTTTATGCTTGGTCAAGCAGGCTTCCCAACAACCCACCATTCTGAAAATTAAAAGGTCATTTTATTAATAAAATGTCTGTAAGAGGTGGTTCACACGTAGTTCTGGAAATGGTCATATGCGGTGAAAAATGCTCATGCTGGTGCTAGGTGTCACAAACGGGAGCGCATAGCAATATAAAATAGACTCGGATAAATAGAATTTATCACTTAATATTGAAGCTAGAGGATATAGAGAGGAATAGAGAGAGAGAGAGAGAGAGAGAGAGAGAGAGAGAGAGAGAGAGAGAGAGAAGATCGACATGATATTGGGGACTAGAAGATGTGCTAGTCCCCCCCCCCCCCCCGTAATAGTATCTTTATTACTGAGGAGAAGTCTTTACAAGCACTTGAAACAGAACGTATCATCACGTTCGTTCTAGAATAAAACTTGATGTTTCCTGGAAGCCTCAGCTTCCTATTCCTAGGGCAAAACCCTATTCCAAGGGACTTCCGTTCCTTATTCCAAATCCTCGAGATTCAAGGTTCTCGCCTCTAGATCTCACCTTCCAGACTCAGGGCATGGCATCCCTACAACTCTTTTCCGACTCTGTTTCCAGAGTCCTCTTCTTGCAGAACAACTCTGCTTTCTTGGACGTGAAGTCCTTTCCTTGGGAATCTCAACTTCCGGATCACATCTCGAGAGTCTACCTCTCTAAGATCCGTGGATCTACTTCCCAAACTCGGGTATGAAACCCTTGGGCTGATCTGGCTCTAGTTCCTCAGAGCGCTTTCTCCTGCAGAGGCTCATGCCTTCCTCTGCTCCTACTCCCTCACTAAGAGGAAGTACACCTGCAAACAAATACTCAGAGTTCATAACATGAAAATCGTTACCTTCAAAGTCTCAACATTCGAAACGCAACTTGGTTCTCGAAAAGAAATTTTTCCGAAAGAGATCTCTACAAAGAAAATCCTCTCTTCCAGTTTGATGAAAATCAAACGATTCGATGGTCAAGGCTTCAACCTCTGGCAAGAACGCATGCAAGGTATCCTTTTCTTAAAGGATTGTGAAGATGCATTGGAAGAGAATAAGCCGCAAGGTTTGTCTGACGAAGAGTGGGCTAGGTTGAATAAGAAAGCTATGGCCTACATCAAAATCGCTATCAATGATGACATTTTGACGGACATCAAGCGTTTGGACTCTGCTTATGCAATATGGCAAAAGCTAAAGTCCAATTATGAAAACACCAAACCAATGAACCAAGTGCATTTGATGCGGAAGTTGGTGAATATGCAGCTTGATGACTCGAAGTCATTTTTTGAGCATTTGAGTGCTTTTACAGGTGTGTTGAGTCAGTTGTCACAAACAGCTGACGTGTCAAAGCCCTGAAGAAGGGAGTCAACTGCAGATGTCGGCCGAGGGGCCTAAACCCTAAGCCAAGTCACATAAAGGAAATAAAGTAGGACCCCCCCACACACACACACAAGAAATTGAGTCTGTTGATGACGTGGCAGATTTCTGAAAATTACGCTGGCTGATGACGTGGCAGGCTGTACGGATTTCCGTAAATTACGCTGACAGCTTTTGGCATTGCTTTTGGGACAAGAAGCTTTTGAGTTTGAAGGCTTTTTACAGTAAACTGCTTTTGGTACCTAGGGCCTTTAAATATGAGGTTAGGGCTCATTCTCTGGCATGCTTCCTGGAGAAGGTGCAGAGTCTGGAGTACCGGCTTGTACTGTGTTGATGCAATATAAAGAAATACCAAAAGGGGCGCCAAGATTTGGAGCCAATACCGTGTCGCGTGTCGTCTCTCTCTCTCAGTTCTGTTTTTATTGAAGCGCTAAAAGTTTATTCAGTCTGTTCTTTTCTATTGGCCCGTGGTGCCCGTCTTGTGACAGTGGTATCAGAGCATCAGACGTGTGCTTTTCTGAAAGCATACCGGTCCTACAAAAGAGCAGACAGAGCTATTGGAATTTGATTTGAGATATACTAGCCACTCCGACCCCGAACTCACTAGTCACTCCACCCTTACTTCATGGCGCATCGGACGCGCTCCCATCTTCATCGTTGTGTCTTACAGGACATAAGCCATAAAGAACCCAAGACTCGGAATTCATGGATTCATCAAAATATTTGCAGTTTCTGCTCAACAAGCTTCACGACATTCTTTTGCGGCATCGTCAGCAGAATCTTTCGATGCTACAAAGTTTTCAACAATTTTTGAGCTACATGTTACCCCTCTCATGCCCCAGGTGGTACCTCCTCCTCCGACACCAGAAAGTACGAGAGCTTCCAACAGGAAACCTTCTTAGCCGTCTGTTGCGATCGAGGGGGTCTTCAGAAATATGATGCAGCCATCTGACCCTGATCCAGTGCAACCGCCTTTGCCACTGCCATTGGCCCCACCTCCACCACCACCCCCACCAGGCTACAATGGTTGGAGCCCATATGGATACCCTTATTATCCATACCCAGGATATGCGCCTAACCAACCCAAAGATTTCAGAGATGATGGCACGAGTCAAATTTTTCACTTTTTCCTGGGTGAAAGGTCGCGAGAAAGCATTGCAGCTCCTACAAACAATTCGACAACATCTATGCTTTGAGGAACTATACAGAAGAATCCAAGATTTCTCGAGCAGCAGGATTTCTTAAAGATAATGCTATGCAATGGTGGAGTTCAATCGCGACACAACCGCATGCTCCAAGGACCTGGCAAGCTTTCAAGACAATTTTTGCACGTAGTTACATGACTTCGATGTTTGAAGTCCGGATTTTGGCAAAGTGGGGCAACTTGAAAATGCTTGTCACCAAAACCATGGACGACTATAACCAAAAAGCTTCTCGACGTGTACCTTCCGGTGTCCTTCTTTAAGTTCATTCCCTTAGAGGACCAGTGCGAGCGCTACACCATTGGACTACCATCACCATTGCAAGAATATTGTCTCTCCAAGCAAGTCTCTACCATGCAAGAGCTTATGGACCATGCTGCGGTCGGCTACAAGCTCATGAAAGGAAAGTTGGACTTTACCACAAAAGAACCTCCGGCCACTAACCAGAACTCCCAGCACAACGATTAAATTCTAGAAAATCCCATGAAAACCAACCTCAACAGCCTCGTCTGACAAAACGTCAACGAGACGCCTTGTTACAAGAAGGCCGATGCTTCGAATGTTTCCAAACAGGGCATACGTTCAATATATGTCCTGAGCGAGCCTCGATGTCCTCAATGCAACATTCTGCTCCCTCGTCAGACAGATCCCCGGGGCCACCTCCGTGCAAGAAGGCTAAACTTTGCTATTGGACTAGTACCCGATATTTATGGTATACACCTCGAGAGTTTTAATGAATTATGCAGAGCTTATGGAAAAGTCAAAGGCTTGAAAGCCCTTATTTTCTTTGACCCCGGAGCTATGGAGAACTTCATCCATCCAGAATTCTTGAAGCAGATGCACTTTGATTATGATGCAGAGGGTGGAGAAATTAACGCTGAGCTAGCCACGGGGCAAACTCAGAAAGTGGTACCGCTCATTGGTGCACTTCCAGTGACTATACAAGATTATCATGGAAAAACCGATTTCCACATTATGAAGTTGGGCAATTGCGACGTTCTCTTGGGCATGCCCTGGCACGACAAGAATGATGCAACTCTCTAGGTCCGGAACCGAACCATCACCGTGATGCAAAAGGGCAAGCCCGTTGTCCTCAAAGTTCGGTTGTCCGAACAAAACCTTGAATGACCTCTCTAGTTGTTTTCTAGTTAGATACTTTTGAACATTGTTTGAAAAAGTATTGTTTGAAATTTGTTTGAAATGGATGCTATCTGTTTTAAACCTATCTTGGTGCCGATTTGAATTGTTTGACTCTGGTTTAATACTAGTTTCAACGATTGGTGATTTTACTACCGGGTGGAGAAGTGCGAAATACTGTTTTGGTATTGTTTGAACCTCGGAACGACGCAGGCCGATGCCTGGGGAGCGTTCTGTTGTATGCTAGAAAACCTCCGAACGACGTAGGACGATGCCTGGGGAGTGTTTGGTTGTATGCTTGAACCTCCAAGCGACACAGACTGCAGTCTGGGAGCGTTTGGTTGTAAGTCCTCTGAGCTCATGGCCCGAACCTGGGTCAAGCAGGCTTCCCAACAGCCCACCATTCTGGAAATTGAAAGGTCACTTTATTTATAAAATGTCTGTAAGAGGTGGTTCACACCTAGTTCTGGAAATGGTCATATGCGATGAAAAACTTCCATATCCTGGACAGCATGTTGGGTTAAAGGCCTAAATAATCCCTTTTTGTACATTTTTATACTTTGTCCAGGTTCAATATGAACCTGGACACGTTTTTTTTAAGTCACTTATAATAAAAGTGGGAAAACCCAAAACTCACTTATTGAGTTTTCCCCAAACACGCGAGCTCTCTCTCTCTCCCTGCTTCGATCCCTAGCACTTCCTCTCTGCTGCACTCCGCCTCCTGCTTCTTGCCCCAATCCTGCACTACATCGTGACGCGCACCTACCGGTACCTTCTGTTTCATGCTTTCAACTGGTATCAGAGCCCTAGGGTTTCAAAACAGCCCTGCGCAGTCTGCTGGACAGCGAGTTAAAATTGCTCTTCCGCGTTCAAATTCACTTCCATCGCGAAGCCCCTTGCTTTCCGGAGTCGAAAAGGTCACCAAAACAGCCAAAACAGACTGTTTTTAGGTCAAAACAAGTAATTTACATGTTATAACAGGTCAAAACAGCAATACACAGGTGTACCAAAGTTGTGGGATCACATGTATTGATGTTTGTCGCGGCAAATTGAGTGAAAAGCTGAGTACAAGTGCTTGAAATTGCACTTTTCAGCTAAAATTTCAAATTTGGACAGTTTCATGTAAAGAAATTGAGGTCTATCGAATGCAAAGTCTTGTGGTTGCTCCTATTTGCTGAAATTTTCAGCCTATTGCATCTCTCTTGTATACACACTTGTGGTTGAATTGAAATGGCTTCTTCCTCTTCCGCATCAAACACTAAAAGTTTGATAAAAATCAAACGGTTCGATGGTCAAGGCTTTGACCTCTGGCAAGAACGCATGCAAGGTATCCTTTTCTTAAAGGATTGTAAAGATGCATTGGAAGAGAATAAGCAGCCAGGTTTGTCTGACGAAGAGTGGGCCAGGTTAAATAAGAAGGCTATGGCCTACATCAAAATGGCTATCAATGATGACATTTTGACGGACATCAAGCGTTTGGACTCTGCCTATGCAATATGGCAAAAGTTGAAGTCCAATTATGAAAACACCACGCCTGTGAACCAGGTGCATTTGATGCGAAAGTTGATGAATATGCAGCTTGATGACTCGAAGTCAGCTTCTGAGCATTTGAGTGCTTTTACAGGTGTGTTGAGTCAGTTGCAAGACAGTGGGCTTCAACAATTCGATGATAAGCTGAAAGCTATTTTCTTGCTTACGGCATTGCTAGATACTTGGGAAACCTTGGTTGTCTCTTTGAGCAACAGTCCCACCCTCACGTATGACGGTGTGAGAGGGTCTATTCTCAGTGAAGAGATTAGACGCAAGTCTAGTGGGGAAGGTGGCAGTTCTGCCTACAATGCAAGAGGTAGAAATCAAAAGCGTGATGCGGGCAACAGGACTCAAAATAGAAGTAAGAGCAAGACAAAGGATAAGGATGTCATTTGTTATCAATGTGGCAGAAAGGGTCACAAGAAACCCGATTGCAGGTATTTCAAGAAAGAGCAGGAAAGAAAGAAAGAAACGCAAGATAAGAAGAAGAAAGATGAGAAAAAAGGAAAAAAATCAACAGGTGATTCCTCCAGGGATGTTGAGAATACAAATGTATCCTCTAGTGTGGTCATTGAGGAGTTGTCAGACGTTGAGGAAATCTTGATTGCGGCTTCATGCCCCTCAGATTTGGTGATAGCTAATGCAGAAGACATGCTTATCTCGAAGAAAGATGTCATCGATGCATTGCTCAGTGCTAATGATGGCCTATCCCAGTCATGGATAGTCGATTATGGTGCTTCATTCCATGTGACTCCATCTTTGGAGTGTTTTGCTACATATGCTGCAGGCAATTATGGCAAGGTATACCTTGGTGATAATTTTGCTTGCAATATTGAGGGAATGGATACTATGCGTTTGGCTCTTAACAATGGTCAAGAGCTTGTGTTGAATGATGTCAGGTTTGTACCAAGCATTAAGAAAAGTTTGCTATCTGTTGGCCAGTTAGATGCACATGGTTATACTACCATCTTTGCTAGGGATTCATGGAAGTTGCTTAAGGGCTCTATGCTTGTTGCAAAAGGGTCTAAAAGAGATACTTTGTACTATCTTCGATGGAAAACTTTGCCTGGCAAGTTTCTTGTTGTTGTTAAAGTTGTTTCACACACGGAATTGTTGCATAAGAGACTTGGCCATATGAGCCAAAAGGGTATTGATGTGCTTTCCTCTCTGAAGAGGGTTAATGTAAAAGACAAAAACTTGGATTTTTGTAACGATTGTCTTTATGGAAAGCAAAAGAAATCTTCTTATTACTCTGTTGTCTCTCGCAAAGCTAATCCTCTTGATCTTATTCACTCCGATGTATACTATGCATGTTAAGTCTTTTGGTGGTGCATTGTATTTTGTTACATTCATTGATGACTGTACTGGGTGCATTCGTTGAAAAGTAAGAGTGAGACGTTTATGCTTTTAAGAAGTTTCATGCTTTTGTCACTACGCAAAAGAGTACTAAGCTTAAATATCTCAGATCTGATAATGGAGGAGAGTATGTATCTGCTGAATTTCAGCGTTTTTGTGATGAAAATGGGATTAAAAGGGAGTTGACAACCCCTTATAATCCGTCTTCTAATGGTGTGGCTGAGAGGTATAATCGTACTTTATGCGAAAGAGTGCGTTGCATATTGTCCACCGCTAATCTTTCCCAAGAGTTTTGGGGGGAGGCATTGAAAACTGCAGTTCATATTTGCAATCACTCTCCTAATAGTACGCTGAAAAATGACATTCTAGAGGAGGTTTGGTCCGGCAAACCTGCCTCGTATGATCATTTGAGAGTATTTGGCTGCGAAGCTTTTGTTCATGTACGCAATGACTAGCTTGATATGAAGTCCATTAAAGGAGTCTTCCTAGGTTATGGGGAAGAAGGTGAAATGGGCTATAGAGTGTGGTTACCACAGTTTAGAAAGGTAATACGCAGCTGAGATGTAGTGTTCAATGAGGCAAAATTGCTTAAGAATGCAACAAAATTTGATGCTGACAAGAAAACAGTCAGATTTCAGCCTTCCGTGCCACCCATTGATGTTGAAAAAGAGCCTCATGATGCATTACCGCAAGCTAAAATTGATAATCAGCCGGTTAACCTTCAGCCAGAAAAGGTAGGACATGATTTTGATGCTCCTAATGAGGATGGGCAGCCACCTGAATTGGCTGAAAATGATTTTTAGCAGCATGATAGAGCTGAAAATGAGTTGCCTTATGATGTAGAACCGTTGCCTGAGAATGTAGATCATTGGGTACGCAGGTCAACTCGTTTGAAAAGGCAACCGCAAAGATTTAACCCCTCTTTGGATCATGTAATGTTGACAGATAAGGGTGAACCTCTTACATATAAAGAGGCCAAATCATGTGAGTCAAGCAGTAAGTGGGAGCTTGTGATGCAAGAGGAAATGAAATCCTTGTATGCAAATGATACTTGGGATCTTGTGCCATTGCCTAAAGGGAGAAAGGCTCTTCCTAACAAATGGGTATATAAGATTAAGATAGTGGATGAAAAACCCAAGTACAAGGCAAGATTGGTTGCAAAAGGATATGCACAGAAAGAAAGAATTGATTTTCAAGAAATCTTTTCTCCTGTTGTAAGACTTACAACTTTACGTGTCCTTTTTGCTCTCGTTGCGGTGCTTGATTTGGAATTGAATCAAATGGATGTAAAAACAACATTTTTGCATGGTGACATTGAAGAGGACATATACATGAAACAGCCTGAAGGTTTTGTAGTTCGTACACGCGAGGAACTTGTATGCAAACTAAAAAGGGCTCTGTATGGTTTGAGACAATCATCACGACAGTGGTATAAGAAGTTTGACACTTTTATGCTGTCTCAAGGCTTTAAACGCAGCCATGCAGATCATTGTTTGTATACGAAAAGGGATGAAGATGGTAGTCCCATCATACTTCTTCTCTATGTTGATGACATGCTGCTTGCCAAGAAACATAAGACTAGTCTTGATGCTCTGAAACGTAAGCTAAATTCAGCATTTGCTATGAAGGATTTGGGTGATGCAGAGTATATTTTGGGCTTGCGTATTAAAAGAGATAGAAAGCTGAAATTACTGTTTTTGTCTCAAGAAAGGTACATTGCAAAAGTACTTGACAGATTTAATATGGCTGATGCTAAGTCTCTTGGGGTACCTTTACCTCCATACACTAAGCTTAGCAAAGCAAATTGCCCAAAGGATGAGGTGGCATTGAAAGCAATGAAAGGAATCCCTCATGCATCAGCTTGTCACGAGGACGTGGCAACTGCTAACCTTAATTGTTGGTTTCTTTCCAATGATTTTTGTTTAATTTTTGAGACCCTCTTTTTGAAGTTGCAAATGGTCGGACATTGTATGGCCAATGTGAATGGTAGTTTCACCCGCAGACGGGAAGTTGGTCGGCACTGGAACTCGTAAAGTAAAAGGATGTCTAGGCTCAGTTCAAGATGATGTAGGTCCCCCCGTCGCACTTAGCAAGTTGGTGGATACTAGGAAATGAACTCAATAAAGGCCTAAAGTCAAGGTGTGACTACCAACAGAAAAGTATCCGACAGTTGGGCCACATTGCATTTTTGGATGCGGTCCCAATGAGGATAGATGGTCAGAAGACCAGTGAGAGCCCAACGGAAGCATCTCCTAAAATTTAGGGAACTGCTATTTTGGGCCGAGAAATGTGTTCGCGTCATTACCTCCGGTATGACTAGGAGAACATTTTACAACTCTGCCGCAAAGTCAACTGGGCGATCAGTTGGGATATTTTTAAGCGGCGAACCCGAAACGGAAAAATGCTTGTAAATGCGCCAAGTGTCACATTTTTGTGCACTTTCCAATGCAAGGAAGAGTTGGCGCTTATTTTACAGCTGGGAGGCTCATTTGCAACTCTCTGTCACACAGGTTAAGAGCTATGGAGTGCTTCCTTTCCCTCTTATGTACAGAGCGGTGCCAGGAGTGATGCCCTGCACGCTACGCACTGCTCTCTCTCTCCCCTACAAGCAGTATGTTATGCCCCACTAGTGGACTTTTCATTTGACCAATGTACAGTTATGTGGGTTCATGCGCGATTGCCGAGGCAAGAGCCTCTTGGCAATCGTGCCTCTTGCACAGGTACTGGATTAGCTAGCGGCTAATCCCCCGCAGGTACAGGTGAATTCGGAGAGGTTTCATGCCAGAAATCTCGTCCGATTCAAAGGGCAAGTAGCCCTACAGGTGCGGGAGCTTGAGGTCTTGCTACAGATGCGACCGGCACGCGAAACGGAGCCCAAAACAGGGAATTACAGCCTGCTGTGTATTTTTGCAGGTTTAGGGTTTCGGCCCTAAACGGACCCTAGTACCCCCACGAGGTTCGGGGACGTGAGGGGACCGTTGTACAGGTGAACGGGCACATTTTCCGGGCAGAAAACAGAGAATTCAGCGTGCTGCAGATTCTCGCCAGGTTTTGCAAAGTGTTCGTATGCGTCGGGAAAGTCACCTATTGCGTGGGGATACTGACTGTGAAGCGTCCTAGTACAGTTATGCTGCCGAAATCGGGCCAGAACAGGTGTTCCTTAGCCTAGATTGTGCGGGGCAGCTTGTAGGAGATCACAAGTTTTATTCCCTCTGTTAAAGAATAAAGAAATACCAAAAGGGGCGCCAATTTTGGGGCCTACAGGTTGTCGGCGTCTGCTCGGAGCATTCTAGCTTCCGAGCCGTGTGTGTACTTAGGTGTTAATCCCCGTTACAGGTTACCTTTGCAAAGTGCTCTGTGTGTGTGTCTAAAGTAAAGAATTTCGGGTGAAAGCCAACGCCTACCGCCCCACCACGGGCCGGTTTCACAGCTTGTGGTTCTCTTATGTATGCTATGGTTGCCACTCGTCCTGACATTGCTTATGCAATGCGAGTTGTTAGTCGATACATGTCGAATCCTGGCAAAGCGCATTGGGAAGCTATCAAATGCATTCTGAGATATTTGAAAGGTACACAATCAAAGTGTATCTGTTATGGCAAAAGTGACTTAAAGTTGCAAGGATATTGTGATGCAGACATGGCAGGTGACATGGATACCAGGAAATCTACCAGTGGATATGTATTTGCCATTGTTGGTGGTGCAGTCTCTTGGTGTTCTAGGTTACAGAAAATTGTGGCATTGAGTACTACTAAGGCTAAATATGTTTCAGCCACAGAGGCTTCAAAAGAGGCCATTTGGTTGGGCAGACTTACAAAAGAACTTGGCATACCTATTCATACCCCCGTGTTGGGTTGTGATAGCCAGAGTGCTATCTATTTAGCCAAAGATGCCATGTTTCATACGCGTAACAAACACATAGATGTGCGGTACCACTTCATACGACAGGTATTGGAGGATGGTCTAGTCACCTTGATTAAGAACCATACACAGGATAACCCTGCAGATGTTCTCACCAAGAGTCTTGCTAAGGCTCAACATGAGCATTGCATACAACTGTTGGGAGTTGGTTAACTTAAAGAAGTCATTTATGCCTTTAAGTGGGAGATTGTTGGGTTAAAGGCCTAAATAACCCCTTTTTGTACATTTTTATACTTTGTCCAAAACCTGGACACATTTTTTTAAAGTCACTTATAATAAAAGTGGGAAAACCCAAAACTCACTTATTGAGTTTTCCCAAAAACGTGAGCTCTCTCTCTCCCTGCTTCGATCCCTCGCGCTTCCTCTTTGTTGCACTCCGTCTCCTGCTTCTTGCCCCAATCCTGCACTACATCGCGACGCACACCTACCGGTACCTTTTGCTTCGCGCTTTCACAACATTGGTGGGAGCATGCCAAACAGTAGGTGATGTCAAAAGGACATGCCATGGTGTTGCTTGGTACTAGCTACTGATGCTAATGCTAATGGGTTGTGCAATCAGCGAGTATGCAACTACTCTAAGTGGCCTGGACATGCACGTCCTGCGCAGGACAGTTCCTAGGTTGTCCTAAACCCTAGAAATAGTAGTTACAGCTTGTCCACATGCACATAGGATTAGATATGTACGTGACACGACAAGACGTCATTGATGCCTTGTTGTCTGTACATAATGGCTTGTCACAGTCCTGGAATGTCACGTGACACATCCAACCCTATGTGTCCGTGGACAAGCTACAGTGTCACGAGGACGTGGCAGTTATTAACCATGTCACAGAGATGTGGCAACTGCTAACCTTGGTTGTTGGTTTCTTTCCAATGGGGTTTATTTTATTTGTTTTGAGACCCTCTTTTTGAAGTAGCAAACAGTCGGACATTGTATGGCCAATGTGAACGGTAGAATCACCCGCAGACGGGAAGTGGTCGGCACTGGAATTCGTATGGTAAGAGGATGTCTAGGCTCAGAGCAAGATCATATAGGTCCCCCCGTCGCACTTAGCAAGTTGGTGGATACTAGGAAGTGAACTCAATTAAGGCGTAAAGTCAAGGTGGGACTACCAACAAAAAGTATCCGACAGTTGGGCCACATTGCACTTTTGGATGCGGCTCCAATGAGGATAGATGGTCAGAAGACCAGTGGGAGCCCAACGGAAGCATCTCCTAAAATTTAGGGAACTGCTATTTTGGGCCGTGAAATGTGTTCGCGTCATTACCTCCGGTATGACTAGGGGAACATTTTATAACTCTGCCGCGAAGTCAACTGGGCAACCGGTCAGGATATTTTTAAGCGGCAAACCCGAAACGGGAAAATGCTTGAAAATGCGCCAAGTGTCACATTTTCGTGAACTTTCCTCTTGCAGAAAAATGGGCGCTGATTTTTATGCTGGGAGAGGCCTCATTTGCAACCTGTCACAGGTTAAGAGCTATGGAGTGCTTCCTTTCCCTCTTATGTACAGTGTGGTGCTAGGAGTGATTCCCTGCACACTACACACTGCTCTCTCTCTCCCCTACGTGCAGTTATGTGATGCCCCACAAGAGGGCTCCTCATTTGACTGATGTACAGTTGTGTGGGTTCATGCTTTTGTGCTGAGGCAAGAGCCTCCTTGAGCAGGAACAGGGGTAGCTAGCTGCTGCTCCAAAGCAGGCACTGGTGAGGGTCATAACCTCACCGTACAGGTGCGAAATCAGCGCTGTGTATGCGCTGTAAATTCACTGTTTTTCAGCCATACGGACGCCAGGACCATTGGGAATCGTGCCCCACTGGCAGAGGACAGTTAGGGGACTGTTTGGGGTTGAAAACATGGCAAAAACCAGTAAATACAGCGTGCTGAATTTACTGTTTTTGGACAGGAATCAGAGGGTATACGACAGTGCAAGCGAGTTCCAGCAGGGGAATTGGTTTCGCGCAAGTTTTGGGGCTGTTATGCTGCCGAAATTTGGCCAAATCAAATGGTATCTAGGTGGATACACGTGAAGGATTCCCAGGACCTTACCTTGTAATTTACCCTCCTAAAGAATAAAGAAATACCGAAAGGGGCGCCAATTTTGGAGCCTACATGTTGTCGGCGTCTGCTCGGAGCATTCTAGCTTCCGAGCCGTGTGTGTGATTAAGTGTTAATTCCCGTTACAGGTCTCCTTTGCAAAGTGCTCTGTGTGTGTGCTTAAAGTAAAGAATTTCGGGTGAAAGCCAACGCCTACCGCCCTACGGGCCGGTTTCATGGTTCCGTTGCCGGGACATCAATCACTTTTTCCTCAAAGAGTGAGCCTGGATTGTTCAGGGTAAAGACACACAGTCCAAGAACGCGGGGATTACTCTATGGCCGACAAGGGGAAGGGAATTATGGAAGAGGGTTCCTCTCCAAAGGACAGGCAGGAGATTCCTATGGTTTTTGAGATTGGCGAGAGCTCACGGCCACGTCAATCTGTACCTCCTGTCAACATGAATGTCCCTCCAATAGTACAGGGCTTTATGACAGGGCAACTTGAGGTTGATGCGTTTAAGACTCAGTTAGTTGCCGCGGTGAATGTCTTTTCGCAGCTGGTGCAGAATCCGAGGTTTATGGAATTCTTGCAAGCGCCACCAGTGCAACATCAAAATAGGCAACCTACGCCGCGTACGGAGCTTGTTGAAGCTCAAGCCCAGGTACTTCATGAGGCACAGGAGGAAAGGGAACACTCGCATGTTGCGGAGTCGGGGGCTCCAAAGCAGGTTCCTCCCGTGCTTGAACAGGTGGCTAGAACGCCAATTCCACAGGTTATGCCAATTCAGCCCGCCACCTTTCAGAGCCAGCATGCTGTCTTGAATGGGCAGAGAGCTGGATACCAGGCTATGCACTCAGTTTTTCCACCACCCACGGTACATCCTGGGTATTTCGGGGGTGGATCAGTGTTCCAAAGTATGGCTGGTTATGCGTCTGGAGGTCAGCCGTACATGCCAGGAACAGTGTTCGGGGGTATGCAAGGCATCATGCCAAACCCCAGGTACTATCGGCATGCAGCAAGGTTTCCACGGCAACCAGGGCCAGTTTGGGGTGCCACAGGGTCATTTTGGCATGGCTGGTTTTTCTGGACAGCAGCCAGATATCGCACCTCTTACGCAAAATGTGAATGGCCAAGGCGTGCCGATCATGCCTAGTACAGTGCCCATGTTGCAGACCATTCCGTATGACAACTTGGGGACACTAGAGAAGCCGAAGGCTTACAAAGAAGGTGGTGCAACAGTAAAGTTCAGTACCTTCAGTGGTTTCGAGGACAAGACAAAGGCCCTCACTTTCCTCCAGCAGTTTGATACAGCTTATGCAGGAGGGAATTTTACAGAGGCCTCGAAGGTTAGGAAAGCTGCCACTTTCTTAAAGGACAATGCGCTTACATGGTGGACGACATTGTTAATGCAAGGACAGGCACCCGCCACTTGGGTTTACTTCAAGCAAATGTTTGCATCTGCTTGGCTATCAAATGAATTTGAAGCCGATGTCCTGACAGATTGGCACCAGCTTACTTCAGCTTCGTGCAAGAGCTTGCTGGAGTACAATGGGAGGTTTTGTAAAGCGTTACTCACAGTGACCTCCTACAGATTTGTGCCACTGACAGAGCAGATAGAGAAGTACTGTTGTGGGCTGCCTAAAGGGCTTCCCGATTACTGTACAAAGAACAGAGTGGCTACTCTTACTCAGCTTATGGAAGTTGCGAACACTGGTCTTGCCTTGTTGAAAGGAGAAGACAGTGGATTTTCGAGCAGTGATAAAGGAGGGCAGCAAAAGAAAAATTCAGCGAAGAAGCCCTTTGTGAAAACGGCTCCTGATGCGTCACAGGGGTCAGAACAGGCCACCAAGGACAAGGATTCAGCTGGGACTTCTGGAGCGCAGGCAAAGAAACAGAAAAGGAAGCCTTTTGTGCGCAAGTCGCTCGAGGAAAAGAAGGTCCTAATGGCTGAGAACAAATGCTTTATATGTGAGCAGCCTGGTCATATTTCTATCAATTGTCCACAAAGGAAAAGGCCAACTGACTCAGAGGATAAAGAAGACCAGAAAGGCAAGAAGCCAAAACCCACGGCAGGTTTAGTGCCAGACATGGTGGGTGACAGGCCCAACACAGATGCCAGTGAGTTATGCAGGGCATGGGGTAAAGTTAGGGATCAGACGGCACTCATCTTCTTTGATCCAGGTGCCAAAGCCAACTTTATCTCACCAGAGTTAGCTATGAAGCTGGACATCAGAGCTGAAGAGATGGGGTACACCGCAGAGGCAAGGTTGGCATGTCCTGGCCACTCAGAGTGTGTTACTCCCATCATTGGAAAACTGCGTCTGCATATTCAGTCGTATGTGGACACTGAAGAGTTTTACATCATGCCGCTGGAAGGTTGTGACGCCTTGTTGGGGATCCCGTGGATGTTCCGAGTGCATGGAGTCTTGGATGCCTACAACAAAAAGATCACTGTACAACATAGGGGCAAAACTCACATCTTGGATGTAAAGCTTAGAGGAGAGTCAGTCCCTATTGTATCTGCTTCTGCTATCACTTCTGTAATAAAGAATCATCTTTCTGTGTACTTGATTTTTGCACGTGATGTCTCAGATAGGGATCAGTCTAATTTATCTGTGTTAGATAAAGAAAGCTCAGCATTTTTGCAAAAGTTTAGTGACTGTTTTTCTGATTCATTACCGTCGCAATTGCCGCCAGAGAGACCTGAGGACCATCGGATAGATTTGGTGCCAGGGTGTAGCCCACCAAATAGACCTCCCTACAGGGTTAGTGCGGCGCAGCAGAAAGAGATTATGGGCCAGGTTGAGGAGTTATTAGAGAAGGGGCTGATTCAGCCTAGTTCTTCACCCTTTTGCTCCCCAGTGCTCCTAGTGCAGAAGAAGGATGGCTCATGGCGCATGTGTATTGATTACCGTGCGTTGAATAAGAATACCATCAAGAATAGGTTTCCTATTCCTCGCATTGATGATATTCTCGATCGTTTAGAGGGTGCTGCAATTTTCAGCAGGATAGACCTTAAGAGTGGGTACCATCAGATTCGTATAAGCCCAGAGGATGTGCACAAGACTGCGTTTAGAACGACATTTGGTCTTTATGAGTTTCTAGTGATGCCGTTTGGGCTAACAAATGCTCCTGCCACGTTCAACAGAATGATGGACCGGATTTTCCGCTCGCATCAACAGTTTGTTGGAACATTCTTCGATGACATGATTGTGTATTCGAAGAATGAAGAGGAGCATAGGCGTCACTTGACCATTGTGTTCGAAGAGCTGCGCAGTCACAGGTTACTTGTCAATCCTAAGAAAAGTGAATTCTTCCTCGAAGAGATCCACTTTCTGGGCCACATAGTCTCAAAGGATGGTGTTAGCATGGATCCCGCAAAGGTCGAAGCTATCAAGACATGGCCACACTTGAAGACTGTGCATGATGTCAGAAGCTTCTTGGGATTGTGTTCCTACTATAGAAGGTTTATCAGAAATTTTGCAGAGATAGCATCGCCTCTTCACGCATTGCAAAAGAAAGAGGTCACTTTCAGATGGACCCAAAAAGAGATTTCAGCTTTTAGTCTATTAAAGGAAAAGTTGACTTCAGATCCAGTTATTGTTTTGCCAGATCTCAGGAAGTCATTTGTGGTCCAGTGTGACGCATGTGGCACTAGCATCGGAGCAGTGCTAATGCAAGATGGACGGGTAGTAGCCTATGAAAGCCGAATTTTGCAAGGGCCAGAGAGGACTATGCAAGTCTATGAGAAAGAGCTCTTGGCCGTGATTCATGCGCTTTCTAGCTGGAAGCACTACCTCTTAGGTGCTGATTTTGTTGTCCAAACAGATCATCAGACCTTGCGATACTTCTTGACACAGTCAAAGTTATCCGAAAAGCATATGCGATGGGCAAACATTCTTTCCATGTTCCACTTCCAGATTATGCATGTGGAAGGCAAGAAGAATGTTGTGGCTGATGCGTTATCAAGAAAGCCACAAATTTCAGCTGTGTCAATTCCTTATCATCATGAGTTAGATGACATGAAGGAACAGTATACTGCTGATGAAGATTTTGCAAGGATCTTTGAACAGTTACAAGAGGGGCAACATCACGAGCACTACCTCCTCAGAGATGGTTTTATGACGATGCATGGCAGACTTTGTGTCACTAGGCCACTGCGACATAAGGTCATGGAAGAGAGTCATGTCCCACCGTATGCAGGGCATCGTGGCATAGATGCAACAGTTAAAGCGGTAGAGACGTTCTTCTATTGGCCTACCTTGAGGAGAGATGTGGATGCCTTTGTGCGAGCATGCATAGTTTGCCAAAAGGTCAAGTTTGACAAGCAAAAGGCACTAGGGTTGTTACAACCACTCCCAATTCCGGATAAGCCATGGGAAAGCATTGCTATGGACTTTATCTTTGATCTTCCAAGGACGCCAACAGGGAATGATGGTATATGGACCATTATCTGCAGGTTCAACAAGCAGGCCCATTTTATCCCTGTCAGGAAGAAGATAAAATCTGATCAGATGGCACGCTTGTTCATGTACAATGTGTTTAAGTACCATGGTATGCCACAATCGATTATCAGTGATCGTGATCCTCGCATGACCAGTTTGTTATGGAGAGGATTGTTTGAGAACATCGGCACTACGCTCAAGTTTTCGTCTTCGTTTCATCCACAAACTGATGGACAATCAGAAGAGGCCAATTCTACTGTCTTAGATCTACTGAAATGCTATGTGTCAGATAATAAGGGCAAGTGGGAACAGTATTTGCCTATGCTTGAGTATACGTACAATAATACGGTGCATTTGTCTACTGGCAAAGCACCTTTTGAAATTGTTGAAGGCGGCAAAAAGGTTCCTCCCATTTTGCATACAAAGGACAAGATCTTTGAGGCAGATCGATATGTTGAGAACATGGATGAGATGTATAAGAAGATTAAAGTTGCCTTGGAGAAGACTCGGGCAAAACAGAAAAAGGCTGCTGATCGTCACCGTCGTGAATTGTTACTATCACCTGGTGATTGGGTTCTCTTAAGGTTCGAAAAGGCAAGGTTAAAGAAGATGAAGGGCAAGGAACGGCTGTTTCCTAAGCTCAGTATGCGTTACTATGGGCCTTTTCAAGTGCTTGACAAGATCAGCGATGTGGCTTACAGGCTGAAATTGCCTGATGCGTGGAAGATTCATAATGCGTTTCACGTGAGTCTTCTAAGACCCTTCGTGGGTGATGTGCCAGAAGATATGCCAGTTGAGGATCAGCCAGAAGTTGAGGAACTTGATGAGATCCTGGTACCTGAGCAAGTTTTGGCACATAAGGACAGAAAAGTTAAAGGACAAGTTGCAAGACGTTATTTGGTGAAGTTCAAGAACTATCCGCCTATGGATGCAAAGTGGATGGAAGAGCATGAACTGTCAGACACCAAATGTATTGCAGCTTTACCTTGAAGCCTTTGGGTTACAGCCTACTTATGCCCCAACCCAGCGTGTGCAAAGGAGGGGTAATGATAGAGCTAGTACATCAAATGTACATATGAATTCAGTGCCATAGATGGAAATGGCAAAAGTATGAAGGCCTCATTAAGTCATTTGTATCTATGTATGTTACGACCTTTCTTGCGGATACATGCGATGATAAAAGAGTGTTAATAGCACAAGATCATCAGTGGCGTGTATTTATGGTATGCAATCGAGGACGTTTGCGATTTCAAGAGGGGGGTATGTCACGAGGACGTGGCAGTTATTAACCATGTCACAGAGATGTGGCAACTGCTAACCTTGGTTGTTGGTTTCTTTCCAATGGGGTTTATTTTATTTGTTTTGAGACCCTCTTTTTGAAGTAGCAAACGGTCGGACATTGTATGGCCAATGTGAACGGTAGATTCACCCGCAGACGGGAAGTGGTCGGCACTGGAATTCGTATGGTAAGAGGATGTCTAGGCTCAGAGCAAGATCATATAGGTCCCCCCGTCGCACTTAGCAAGTTGGTGGATACTAGGAAGTGAACTCAATTAAGGCGTAAAGTCAAGGTGGGACTGCCAACAAAAAGTATCCGACAGTTGGGCCACATTGCACTTTTGGATGCGGCTCCAATGAGGATAGATGGTCAGAAGACCAGTGGAGCCCAACGGAAGCATCTCCTAAAATTTAGGGAACTGCTATTTTGGGCCGTGAAATGTGTTCGCGTCATTACCTCCGGTATGACTAGGGGAACATTTTATAACTCTGCCGCGAAGTCAACTGGGCAACCGGTCAGGATATTTTTAAGCGACAAACCCGAAACGGGAAAATGCTTGAAAATGCGCCAAGTGTCACATTTTCGTGAACTTTCCTCTTGCAGAAAAATGGGCGCTGATTTTTATGCTGGGAGAGGCCTCATTTGCAACCTGTCACAGGTTAAGAGCTATGGAGTGCTTCCTTTCCCTCTCATGTACAGTGTGGTGCTAGGAGTGATTCCCTGCACACTACACACTGCTCTCTCTCTCCCCTACGTGCAGTTATGTGATGCCCCACAAGAGGGCTCCTCATTTGACTGATGTACAGTTGTGTGGGTTCATGCTTTTGTGCTGAGGCAAGAGCCTCCTTGAGCAGGAACAGGGGTAGCTAGCTGCTGCTCCAAAGCAGGCACTGGTGAGGGTCATAACCTCACCGTACAGGTGCGAAATCAGCGCTGTGTATGCGCTGTAAATTCACTGTTTTTCAGCCATACGGACGCCAGGACCATTGGGAATCGTGCCCCACTGGCAGAGGACAGTTAGGGGACTGTTTGGGGTTGAAAACAGGGCAAAAACAAGTAAATACAGCGTGCTGAATTTACTGTTTTTGGACATGAATCAGAGGGTATACGACAGTGCAAGCGAGTTCCAGCAGGGGAATTGGTTTCGCGCAAGTTTTGGGGCTGTTATGCTGCCGAAATTTGGTCAAATCAAATGGTATCTAGGTGGATACACGTGAAGGATTCCCAGGACCTTACCTTGTAATTTACCCTCCTAAAGAATAAAGAAATACCGAAAGGGGCGCCAATTTTGGGGCCTACAGGTTGTCGGCGTCTGCTCGGAGCATTCTAGCTTCCGAGCCGTGTGTGTGATTAAGTGTTAATTCCCGTTACACGTCTCCTTTGCAAAGTGCTCTGTGTGTGTGCTTAAAGTAAAGAATTTCGGGTGAAAGCCAACGCCTACCGCCCTACGGGCCGGTTTCATACAGCATGACCAAGGTTCAGTTCAATCAAATCAGTCTAGGATAGGAAGTGATCTGGCACTATTGTTAGTTTGTTCGCAGACCGTGCATGTCCAGACACTTAGATTAGATGCATATCCTATGGTTGCACACAGCATGACCATCAGATTCCAGTCAGAAACCATAAGTAGCATTTTTACAGTGCATAGACCTATTTTCCCTATTTTTGACATTTGTCACTTATTATTTTTAAGTGACTTTTGTTGAAAACTCGGTAGGGAAAATTTGCTAAGTTTGTATATATAAAAACCTAGCGCTAGCACTGTAAGGTGCAGCGGAATGAATGTTTGAACTTTGCTCAAGATGAGTGCTCCGAACTGTGCTCAAGGGTTCCTTTTACTTACGGAAGGAAGAGTCTTCCGTTCCTTTAGTGAGAGTGCAATGGACACAAACAACGTGAATGGACACTGTGAATGGAAATGCATGAGACAGAGAGAGAGAGAGAAGAGAATACGACACCAAAGACGTTGTAAAACCCTCTTCCTGTTAGGTGCAGCGGAATGAACGTTGTATTTTCTCAAGATTAGTGATCTTTATTGCTCAAGGTTCCTTTTAGTTCTTAGGGAAAGAGAGAGCTTTCCGTCTTATGGAGAGTGCTATGATCACGAACAAAGTGAGTGGATATTGTGCGTGCAAGTGAATGAGACTGAGAGAAGGAGAGAGAAGAGATACGACACCCGAGAGGTGGTAAAACCCTCCTCCGAAGGCCCCACTCTCGTCGACGGGAGTGGTCTACTTTGATTGCACAAAGGTGTACAATGCGTATGCAATGGACTGATGCAATGGAACTATGCCGATGATGACGACGGTGATGACGACGACGACTCGATGGCTGAATCTATGATCTTCTTTGGCTGAATTTCGTGGACTGTTTCGGGGCTGAAACTAGCTGTTCTACTGTTGTCTTGATGGCTGAAAATGATCGGCTATGTCGGGGGTCATGCTGAGGATGAAAACGCTGATGTTGCTGGCTGGAATTGCTGCGTTTTCTGCTGATGATGGAGGCTGAAAAAACGCTGGTTACTGCAGGTGTTTTTCCATGCTAAAAATGGCAGCAATAGGCAGCAGATACTGGCATTAGCATTTGCTGAATTTGCTGAAGAAAACGCTGAACAGCAACAATCCAAAAACGCTGGCTTTTGGGGCTGCCGCTGATGGTCAAAACGCTAAGGCTGAGGGTGTCACAAAAATACGGAAGCGAAAACTGACTCTTAAATGCAATTTATATACTCAAGAGACTTTGGAGAGAAAGAGAGAAAGCTTGACACATCATTGGGGACCAGAAGATGGGCTGGTCCCCCCCCATAAAGAGAATATCTTTATTACTAAGGGAGAATTCTTTACAAGCACAGGAACGGGGAGAAAGCCCGTCCTCTATTCTTTCTTGTCCTCCTCCTTCTTCTGACTGAGAGAGTAGAAGAACTGCTCTCCTGACTACTAAGAGGATCTTTCCTCTTCTGTGAGATTTTGGGAAGCTCTCGTAGATGAGAGTCTATCTTCCACAAAACTCATCGGAAGCTCTCAAAAACGAGAGTATCTTCAGCTAACTATGTCTCTTCAGACATGATCATTCCTGCAGTCAACCCACGAAGGAAACATGCAAAACACACGCACACACGCTTGCTGTAATTTTCTGCACATAACCAGAAATTGTTACCTGAACGCGTTCCAATGCCGAAACGGAGGTCCTTTTCGCGACAGAAATGCTCCAAACTTTGTGTGTGTGTATAGTAGGTAGAGAGGAATAGTTTCCTACTAAAGCTTTGCTAAAATTCACCCTAATACATGTGATTAGGGACTGAAAACAGAGAATTTGCAGCAGCTAGTAGAGAGAGAAAAAGAGTTTTCTACTACTTTACGCGATGAAACTTCTCCCACAGCTGCCTATGACCATGAGAGGCCTTGTTCTAGGTGATGGGTGCACATAGGCTCCACATACACCACAAGGTGCTGCTCTCAAGCTTCAATGGAGAGCTTCACTGCGTAGAGGACGTTCAACTTAAGGGGGGTAGTGCACTGCCAACCCGGCAAGAGGGGGAGGGGCTGCTCTCTTATAGCCTCCCAGAAGAGGGGGCGCTAGCATGGAGAGAGAGAGAGAGAGAGAGAGAGAGAGAGAGAGAGAGAGAGAGAGATTGCATGAGAAAGTGTGCCAAGTGGCACACTTACTTTAAAATTTAAAAACCATTCAACTTTTGACTTTAAAAATCCTATGCTAGTTAATGAAATGTGCAATTAAGTGCACAACTGCACACATAGATGCAACCAATTAAATTGTTAGCTGCTCCCCAACGCAGTGCCGTACCGACACTGCTTTGGCATTACCTGTTCGTACTTGTCCGACCATTTGGTCCAGCGCAAATCATTTAAGAATACTTTAACTAACTTATCCTAAGGGCGTAAAATAATCAGGCCTTAGGGTTATTATTCTAAGGACCCCATCTCATTCCTGTGGTTGCACTAGCGCGCGTAATTTTCTGAGCTTGAAATCTGAGGCTACTATCTACCCCTTCATTGAAGACCCGATTTCCCAATCGCTAGGGCTTCAGGGTATTTTTTGCTAGGGTCTCCCTGAGGTGCACTTGCCCAAACTTGGGCGCACCTGAGGCCCCAGAACTGCTCAATCTATTCTGATGTGCACACAACTAATTAGATAATTCTTTTCTCGTAAATAAATTAATTATTTACAAAGTTTGATCTGCTGAGGGGCGATTCTGCTAGGGATGGGGGGATCTGGGTCTGTGGCGATGTAGTCCTGCTAGAAAACGCCAAGGTGTCACGAAGGGGGGTACTGCTGAGAAGTTGCCTGTTGAGCGGGAAGCTCCTGCTGCCTCTTCTGCCAGAAAGTGCTAACTTGGGTTTGGTTATATATTAACTTAGCAAAATTGCCCTACCTACTTTTGTTGGAAAGTCACTTAAAAATAATAAGTGAAAATAACCAAAAATAGGAAAATAGGCTAAATGCACTGGAAAATTCCCCTAACTGATGCTAATGGATTCTAATGGGAATTCCGATGATCATGCTGTGCAACCGGAGGATATGCATCTATGCTAAGTGATTGGGCATGCACGGTCTACGAATAGACTCACAAAAGTGCCAGATCATTGCTAATCTAAACTGATTGGACTGACTGAACCCTGCTGTGGTGTAGCTTGTCCGCGGACACAGGGTTGGGATGTGTCACGTGACACCTCCGAAGGCCCCACTCTCTATGGCGAGAGCGGTCTACTTATGATTGCACAAATCTCTACAATGCTTGGACTTGCCGACGATGTCGACGACGATGAGGACGGCGACGAGACGGGCTGAAATCTGAAAATGCTAATGGCTGAAATCTGCAAATCTTTATCTGCTGAATTCTGACTCTATGTTGATGACGATGTCGATGGCGGATGACGACGCGATGAAAACACAGATGCTGAAATCTGCGTTTTCCGGGCTGAAACTGTAAACCTTCCGGAAACTGACCGTGCGGCGAGGAATTGCTATGGGAAGGTGAGATCTGCGAGGTTCGGGGGTTCTTCTGTGATGTCTAAAGGCTGAAAATTGAAAACGCTCGTGTTGCTCGAGGTTTCGTCGCGGTAATCTGCAAAATGCTGAGGTTGGTCTGCAAATCAAAAACGCTAGGGCTGAATTCTGTGCTTCTGTAAAAACGCTAGGCTTCTGCTGTGTCTTGCTGTCGTCGGGTTGGTCTGCAATGCAAAACACTGGGGCTGATCTGCAATGGAGAAAAACGCTGGCTGTCCTTGGCTGAAAACGCTAAGTCTCCTGTCGGGGTGGGTCTTGCTGAGAAGTTGCCTGTTGAGCAAGGTGCTCCTACTGCCTCTTCTGCCAATTAGTGCTAGTCTAGGTTTGGTTATATACAAACTTACTCAATTTGCCCTACCTACTTTCCAACAAAAGTCACTTAAAAATAATAAGTGAAAAATGTGAAAAATAGGTAAAATAGGCTAAATGCACTGGAAAATTTCCCTGAAGGATTCTGATGGATTCTGATGGGAATGCTTATGATCATGATGTGTGCAACCGGAGGATATACATCTACACTAAGTGTCTGGACATGCACGATCTACGAACACTCACAAAAGTGCCAAATCACTTCCTATTCTAGACTGACTTGATTGAACTGAACCCTGGTCATGCTGTAGCTTATCAACGGACACATAGGATTGGATGTGTCACGTGACATCTCCTCCTTTTCAAAGTGAGGTGCTCGTACCGAACTGTATGGCGTCGAGAGAGATCGCCAATACCATCCGGAATCCTGGAAGGGACTCTTCGCCGGCCCACTCTGATGTGTGGGTCGTGCGGTACTTGAACTTCATAAAGGTCTACAAACGCTTGCTTCTTTGGGCCGCGCCGAAAGCGACACAAAGTCTTCTGTGGCTCCTTCAATGCTTCAACTTCGTCGAGAGTCATGCTTCTTTCTCTTTCAAGAATCTCCATGGCTGAAAATTCCTGAAACCATTTCCAACACAAAACCATGAACATACCTATTCCATGTAAAGTGAGTGGAAAAAATATTGTCGTCCTAACAGACTGTACATGCAATGTAGATGAACAAAAGAGAGAGTACCAAACGGTTCACCATACACACGCAAACAATGAGATCGAATCTTTCTCTTCTGATCTAAAACAATCAACTGTGGCAATTCACAACGGAAATGCCCATGCTTGGTGCTCATACTTTCATGTGCTCTTTCGACGAATGTGTCATGCCAAGGAAGAGACATAGAATGTGACTTCTTTGAATGCATACTTTTCAACTTTTCATGAACAATCCACATGCAGTCGTGCTCATTCATGAGTGAAACGTGCACAACGTACAATATGGCATGCCTAGGAAAAGAGATCACATAAAGACACTGACTAAAATACAGGAAACAATCACCCCAAGAACCCAAGACCCACAAGAACCCAAGTTCCTCGTGAACTTAAGAACCCAAGACTTCAGTGGATGGTCACCACCCGAAGCAATGGATACTTCGCATGGAGGTGATGAACATGGAGGTGGCGAAGAACTTTCCCCACCAAGAGGTTTTTCTGACCCTCCCCCTTCCCCATCTACGCCAAGGATTGCACTAACTCCTATGGAGGAGTTGGAGCATATGTTTATGGACAGCAAGTTAGAGCGCGAAGCAAGGAAGTTAGAACGCGAAGCAAGAAATGCAGAAAGAAAAGCAGAAATACAACGTAAACACGAAGAAAGAATGGCAACCATAGAGCATGAGCACAATGAAAGGAAAGCCGCTTTGTTCCGATTCTTTTCTCGAGTACAGGCACAGATGCAGGAGATTCGGGAAAAGGACTCTCTCTCAGTCTCGTCTTCTCCAAAGCAAGACAGGCAAGATTTGCATGATGATTTGGATGATAATGACAAGCATTTGCATAATCAAGATGTGATTATTCACGAGCATGATGATTTGCATGATCAAGATGTGATTTTTCACGAGCATAATGATTTGCAAAAAAAAGATGTGATTGTTCACAAGGATGATGGTTTAGTTGATGCATTTTCTAGCGAAGCTAGCCTCATTGCAGATTCGATCAATCACGAAGAACTGATCTTGGCTCTCGAGTCGAGGTCCAAAGAACCCCCACAAGAAGATTCGATCGATCACAAAGAACCCATCTTGGCTCTCGAGTCGAGTTCCAAAGAACCCCCACAGGAAGTATTATGTGTTCGTATGATTAGTCAGCACGCATTGTTCAAGTGTTTCATTCGTGATCGTTTCTTGTATTTTAGTCAGCGTCTTTATGTGATCCCTTTTCGTAGGCATGCCATATTGTACGTTGAGCACAATTCACTCATGAATGAGCACGGATGTATGCGGATAACTCATGAAAAGATGAAAAGTATGCATTTAAGGAATTCACATTCTATGTCTCTTCCTTGGCATGACATAGTTGTCGAAAGAGCACAAGAAGGATTGAACATAAGCATAGGCATTTCCATTGTGTTTTTGCCACAGTTCATTGATTTAGATCAGAAAGTCAAGATCGACCCTATTGTTTGCGTGTGTTCGATGAACGGTTTGACACTCCGTCTCTATGTTTATCTCCATTGCATGCACAGTTTGTTCGAGAGTCTAGATTTTTTCCAGCCACTTTACATGGAATGGGTATGTTCATGTTTTTGTGTTGGAAGTGGTTTCAGGAATTTTCAGCCTCAGAGATTCTTGAAGAAGGAAGAAGCATGACTATAGACGAAGTTGAAGCATTGAAGGAGCCACAGATGACTGTCGCTTTCGGCGCGGCCCAAAGAAGCAAGCGTTGCAGACCTTTATGAATTTCAAGTATCGCATGACTCACGCATCACAGTGGGCCGGCGAAGAGTCCTTTCCAGGATTCCGGATGCTATTGGCGATCTCCCTCGACGCCATACAGTTCAGTACCAGTACCTCACTTTGAAAAGGAGGGGATGTCACGTGACACATCCAACCAAATGTGTCCGTAGACAAGCTACAGCATGACCAGGGTTCAGTTCAGTCAAGTCAACCTAGGATAGAAAGTGATCTGACACTTTTGTTAGTCTGTTCGCAGACCGTGCATGTCCAGACACTTAGATTAGATGCATATCCTCTGGTTGCACACAACATGACCATCAGATTCCAGTCAGAAACCGTAAGTAGCATTTTTACAATGCATAGACCTATTTTCCCTATTTTTTATATTTTTCACTTATTAGTTTTAAGCGACTTTTGATGGAAACTGGGTAGGGCAAATTTGCTAAGTTTGTATATATAGAAACCTAGCGCCAGCACTTTCTGGCAGAAGAGGCAGCAGGAGCACCTTTGCTCAACAAACAACTTCTCAGCAAGACTCACTCCTTCAGCAAACCTAGCGTTTTTGCTCTGGCAAGACCTAGCGTTTTTGGACAAGATCAACCCCTGGCGTTTTTCTTTGCAGATCAGCAGATCCACAACAAGGCACAACAGATCCACAGCAAGACACCACAGACTCCCTAGCGTTAGCAGAATTCCACAATAGAACTCCAAATCAGCCTAGAGTTTTTGGATTTGCAAAACCTCCCAGCGTTTTGCAAATTCTTCGCGACAAGACACTCATAAGCACTAGCGTTTTCGGTTTTCAGCAGTCAGATCTTGCAGTACGACCCCCAAAGCTCGCAGATCCCACCTTCCCGCAGCAACAGATCCTCGCTGCACGGTTAGACCCCGCGAAGTTTGCAAATTCAGCCTGGAAAACGCAGATTTCAACATCTGCGTTTTTAGCCCGTCGTCGTTGCATCGTCGTCATCGACATCGACATAGATGTCAGAATTCAACAGATAAAGATTTGCAGATTTCAGCCATTAGCATTTTCAGATTTCAGCCCGTCTCGTCGTCGTCCTCATCGTCGTCGACATCGTCAGCAAGTCCAAGCATTGTAGAGATTTGTGCAATCATAAGTAGACCGCTCTCGCCATAGAGAGTGGGGCCTTCGGAGGAGGGTTTGACAACATACTGGTGTGGTATTCTTCTCTCTCTATCTCTCAGTCTCATGCACCTTCATTCACAATGTTCATCACTTTGTTTGTGTCCATTGCACTCTCTCACTAAAGGAACAGAAGGCTCTCCCTTCCATAAGTAAAAGGAACCCTTGAGCACAGATCGGAGCACTCATCTTGAGCAAAGTTCAACATTCATTCCACTGCACCTTACATGGAAAGTGGACAGTGGTGCCTCTTTTCATGTGACACCTTCATTGGAGTCTTTTCACACTGTTGGTTAAAAGCTCGTTTAGGTTAATCTCGTTTTTAACCTAGCATTAGATCCTAATAGGGTGTTGTGTTATCTGTTTCCTCATTTACCCTTGCATATCTTAGTTAGATTGCACTATCTAGTTATAGAGAATTCTTCTTTAACTCTTTGGCACAAATAAAGTGAGTCTTTTGAAGGCCTAGCTAATATTGCAAGAAAGTGTGGCCGAGCATCTGACCTCAAGTTAATGGAGTAGCCTTTTTTGAAAGGTAAACTTATTCCCACACCTAATTCAAGGGTGGTGAGCCCATACCCGTAGGAGATGAGCCCACTCTGCTCGTAACAAACCGTACTTCACCATTAAGGCTCCCTCGGGCCTCAAACCTCGCCATCAACAGAGCCTCACATTGCATTCAAGGTGCTCTAAACTCTTGCTTCTAATTTGCTTTCAAGCTTCTGCTCACGACACAAGTCTCAACAACCTGAGAAGTTGGCTCCGTCGGAAAGTTTCAACCGGGAAGCGTTGCTGTTCTAATGACCTCATCCTCTCACCTCAGCCAGCTACCCACCATAAGCCGACCACCATCAAGGCCTAGCTTACCACCACAACTACTGTTTGCCCGGCACTTGAATGAACCACCTCTTTGAAGGACTGTGCCCCAAGGTCACCTATGGGAAACCTGTTCTTGCTGGTATTATTATTCTTAAGTACTTCTCTATGTAACAGCAAGATGGACCACCATGTCTATGCGTTACCTTTCATAAAAGATGCCGCCTTTCGCACCTTAGAGGCTTCCGAGAAACAACCTCCCAAAAAAAGAGATATCAAACTGCTTTATAAATGCAAGGACTCGATGGATATTCTTGAAGCTTGAAGACGTATCAAACTTAACTCCTTGACCTCCATCCTTGAACTCCTTGGCCTTCTTACCCTTTTTCTCAAGATAATCATACTGAGTTGGAAGCATTAGGGGTTTCCGTGTCTTTCCATAGATAGTCTCATAGCTTTCTAGACGTCTTCCAAGATTTTCTTTTCTTGCTTTTCTTTGTCTTGCTCGCTTCTTAGATGAATCCAAGGTAAGCCCAAATTCACCCTTAATGGAAAGTGCAAAGTATAGACTCATGGTAGTTACCCACAAGAGAATATAACCATCAGCTCCATCATGCATAGCATTGACTAAATACTACGACATCCCCACTAACGTCGTCAGCGCCAGATAGTGGGTGTAGAACTCGGTACCAATATATGCTCCCACACACCCATACCACACGCACACACGAGCGAGCAAAATATGTATACCTAGATGAATCTAGGATAAGCCCAAATTCACTCTTAGAGGAAGTTGAAAGGTATAGATCCATGGTAGTCCCCCACAAGACATTATAACCGTCAGCTCCATCATCGATCCAAACTCTTGAAACAACTCCTTTCTCAGCAAGACAAAAGATAAGAAAACAAGATTTCAACAATAGCATCAATTTCTAATGCAAGGAACACAGCATGATGCAAAAATTAAAAACTTACTGCCACATCCAAGGGAAGGGTTGAAGCTAGATTGACCTTCTATAGGTGCAAATAATAAACCCTTCCATGTCGACATTGAGGAGCTTTTGCGAGGCTTAGGTAGCATGTGGGTGATTCTTTAGGTAAGAGTATATGCCAATGCCCTTGCATGCCTTCAATTATATGGACCATTTGCATTCCTCCCAATCTGCCTTTGCTTCCAGGCTCTTTTCCCCCTACTTAAAAAAATGCTTGAAAGGTGTCTCATCCCTATACCTGTTGTGAACTTTCAGCTTGAATCGATCCCCATAACACCGTGTGTTTGAGCTAAAAGGTTTAAAGTCTTGAATAGAACCAAGGCAACATAGGTCCATAAGCTTGTGTAGAGAAGACTGCATCACCTTGAGCAACAAGCAGCAGATCAGCATCGTTCTCAATGAATGGTCAGCATTCTTATTGAAAGTCCGATGGTCTTCTGTCTAACATTTCCTCCAATGAGCAAAAACGGTCCATCCACAATCTCAGCTGTAGACAACCGACACTTTCACGTAGTCGAAAATGGACTGCACAGAGCCGTTCAAATTTCTGTGTAAAATTGACGATCTGTGTACCTTGTGCTGCGAGGCGTGCTGTCAACTGCAGGGCTAGAAACGCTCTCATTTATAAAATGTCCTCGACACATTTTAGTCCTAAAAAATGAGGGAAATTTACCAAACCAAAAACTAATACCTCGCAATTTTTAAACATACTCAAAATAAATGCACTCCTACAAATTTTGCATGGATTGCTTGAATTTTCACATAGATTTATTCGTATTTATGATAGAGATCTATCTTGATGTGTCTCGAGCAAAAAAAATCATCAATAAGCTGACAAATAATGGTTGTTTTTGTCTACAAATCTCATCCCAATAGCCCACAATACTAACAAAGATCTTAATTATGTAGTCTCAAAGGCAAAGGCACACAAGACACATACACGTACACAAGGTAGCAAGATTTAGACGGGCTTGCACTCAGGGGATAGGTACACAGAGGTAGATTCGATGGATGGGCTGCCGACGTCGATAGTGCGCACAGACACCGACAGACGATGGATGGACAGGGCCATAGAGGGAGACGAGGGAGCTGATAGGGCGTTGATAGCAGCAGGGACAGCAAAGCTGCACTACAGCGTGGAGGTAGCATAGGCTTTACAAAGTCAGATCTAGGGCTAATAGGTGCAGGGCAACGGCATTGCAATAGTCGAGGGCAAGCTGGCAAAGATGGCTCTTGAATGGGGCGTATAAGATGAGGATGTGGCGAACTTGCAAGGTTCAGCCACGGGCAGTGGGGGAGGCATGCACATGCAACATGGCTATGGCAAGAGGCAATGAGTGATGGTGAGAGCTCACGACAATGGCGAGATCTGCTTGAATATTATTTACATGGTAAGCCTAATACCGTTTTTTGGTTCTTTGAGCCCAAAGTCGACCACGTGGCATCATCTAGACCACTTGCGCACGGGCGATGAAAAACTCCTAGTGTTTAAAAGCTCATAGCGTAAAGCTCCTTTCATGCTTTATAAACAGAACCGCTCACTCTGGAGAGACAAAAGAAGAACGTGATGGGCCATTTGATGATAATTATGATCATGATGATGCTGATGAAGATGACGACTCCAATGATGATATTGTTGCTTTGTACAAGAAAGGCTATGAAGACAAGGATTGGATGCCTAAATCTCAGCACAAGAACCATGATGTCCAGTAACATATGGATACACACGTCTCCAATTGCCATGCTTTTCATGACATCATGTCTACACTGGATATTAAGAGGAGGTAGCGAGCAGAGTTGAACGAAGCATCGAGCGTGGACATAGTCCCGTTCACATTCGACTTCCACGCCGAAGCTTTCACAATCCTTTCAGGTAAACTTTTAAGCAAGTCAAAGTTGCAAAATCTGTAGAGCAAGGAGTGTTGGATTCAGGAGACTTGATTACCACTAAGGAGAAGTGTCGACTTAGAAGACGCATTTGGTCTTTTGAGCAATTTATTACCTATAGCAATCATGTTTTTCTTAACTTCCTCCCCCTAAAAGCAAGACCACATTGTTGGTTGTGATAATACCTCAAGTTGTATGGCTTTCGTGCCCAGTCTGTATGACAGTCCTAGTTGCACGGCAGTGAGGACCACGAGGGGGGACACAATGCAGTAGTTCAGGATTGAACCATTGGGATGACAACAGTCAGATGGGCACAAGTTAGAAGTGGAATACATCTACATTAATCTGAAGATTTCATAGACGAAATTGATCGAAGGCAAATGCATGTTGTCTTCTGGCAGTCATGTATCCAGAGAACCTGCATTTTCAATTGAGGTGTTGATGGAGTAAAAAATAGGCCCAATTGAAAAGTAACAGATGGGATTGATTTCATTAGCCATATTGCACCATAAGTTTTGATGCATTTTGAAGATCTACACAAAGCTAGAAGGTAGCATCAACTATTTCCACAGAGTGTACTTAGCAATGTTCATCGTGTATCTCGCCTAGAAGAGTGAGAAGCAGGAAAGATTTGCTGAAAGCCTTAAAGAGAGTGGCGATGAGCTTTTTGAGCACTTCATCAAATGTTTTCTCACTAGTATTCATGTTGTTCTTCTCAACAAGGGAAAACCAAAAAGGAAGCATTCAAATTCATCCTTCCCTAGGCTTTCTGTCATCACTGATAACAGGGGAAACTCAAAGACCTATAAAAAAAGCTTGACCATGAGGCTAAGTTGAAAGGTGAGGGAAAACAAAAAAGCAATGGTGGTGGTAGACATGATATAAAATGAGAACCCCGTAATCAACAAGATGACAAAAGTCATAGAAGAGATGTCGATATAGATTGCAATAGCCATGATCTACATAATAATGGATATTGCGGTAGACATGATTGACAAAAGAGAAGGTATGAAAGATGAAGAGATCATGAGAGAATATAGAAGGAATTGTAGCCACAGGGATGATGATTGAAACACTTACAAAGAGCACTATGATTGTAGGGATAGATACAGTGTATATGTTGCCACTGATGATGATGATGAATGTAGAGACAGGAGAAAGAGGGATTTAGAGGAATGTAGCCCATGTATGCTTTTTGGCATGCAAAAGGGTGACTATGGGTTGAAACCATAAGAATACTTGTCCCTTGTTTTGAAGGTCTTCACAAAGACAACATTGTTTGCTCTTACATAGGTGTGACAATGGCAAGTTTTGATATGGTGGTCCCTACATAGGCGAAGCTACCCAGAAGAAAGCACAGAGAGAGAGAGAGAGAGAGAGAGAAAGATTTGAAGACTGTTCTTGCGGTTACAGAGGGCAAGAGGTGAGATGGGAACTCACAAATAGTCATAAGCGAGAAAGGTTTGCTGGAAGCATGGCAATGATGAATACGGACATCAAAGCCGGATCGATTAACCATGACTCTAGCTCAACAACACTGCAAGGTCCATTATCTGCATCCAATTTCCCATGCTATGCATTTTCTTGGTCCAACACGTAAGGCCTACCTGGCAGGGCACTGCGTCCATTTCTTATAATTTTTGGAGAGACCACATTGCCAACTCTCCACCATACTTTTGTATGGTAATTCTGCATGGTGTGCACTATATAATTAACATTTTCACTCTGTGACGCTTCACTACAAGACGAAATGTTTAACTATTTACATTGGTTATATGTATCTTGACACAAACATTGTCCTTCTACTTGGACAATCGGATGACACCTATACACGATTATTAGGTCGATAGTGCAGTTTAATTTTTATAGTTTGTTGATGCTTTCTGTATCTTTTGAGATTGTCAAGACTTCCTCAAGTTTAGTAGCTACATGTTTTCCTCACTAGTACATGCTCACTCTCAATCATCATATCTGTATATCAATTAGATACACACTTTTTTTCTCATAGTTGGACAATTCAACTTATGTATTGCAATACTCAATACACTCTATACATGTTTACTTTATTCCTAGGTGGTTGATGTCAATCTACGTATGTCATCGTTTGACAATGCATTTTATATATTTCAGCTCAACGTTCTCCTCTACAAAACCATTCTTTAGCATAAGGACAACCCTTTATCCCAACGTTTTCCTCCTTGGATATGTTTTGCATGATCAGCAGCTAAGACAACACGTAACTCTCTCTCTCTCTCTCTCTCTCTCTCTCTCTCTCTCTCTCTCTCTCTCTCTCTCTCTCTCTCTCTCTCTCTCTCTCTCTCTCTCCCCCAAGAAATAAGGAAAATTTGACTACGCTTGATTTGGAATAAGATGGGTCCCCGGTCTAGAGACTAAATGGCCGATATTAGCAGGTTGAATGGCAATTTGCAAAAAACTACCAAAGTCAATTAAGGAGTAGGGTTTAAGCAGAATGATTAAGCTACAATTACCCCCCTTAGTAAACCTTTGTTGTATAGTCATGTCTATGGGACACAACTTGCTTCTTCCCGATGCTCATCAACCCAAGCTAAGCTATTGTTGTTGCCTATCAATTGGTTCTACTCATCTGCTCATGTTCCACAACAAAATACGATGCAATAGCAATCACAACCAGTTAAGCAAGTAACCAACTATCTCCAAAAACTATGAGAACATGTATGACAAATAGCAGTGTCTTGGTCTCACTGCTCAAACAGTTGTAGAGAAAGCCATGAAATTGGATGTAATGGAATTGTCATGTTAACTTGAGAGTAGCGGAAATTAAAGATAATCCTTCCACCCAACAAGATGACAAGATAACACCTGTGTTATAACAAGGAAAATTTGGTATCATGGTAGAAACTCCTCCCTCTTTTTTTTTAGAGAGAGAGAGAGAGGGAATAATTCCTTCTAAATAAAATCATGGCACGACACAAGAAATGTTAAGTATGGAGCTTAAATGTTTTATTCTAGAAACGCACATTTTTACGGTCACTGTTACATGAGGAGAAGCCATTGCGAGCGAGAAAACGAAAAACCAAAAATCCATACCCAATCTCACTCACTAGAATATTCTCTTTCATCGAAAAATCACTCACTTGTCCATATATTCCCTTTCATCAGAATATATTGCTCGGACGGTGGTTGAAAATGGCCAGTTGCCGACATCCAATGGTCGGTGGGTGGAGTGATGGTCGGTTTTGGGTTGACACATCAACACATGGATATTTGCCTCTCATGTGAAAGGGCAACCCATAGAGGCTCTTTTTCATCTATAAAAGTAGGTCTCATCTACACATGAAGGAGAAGAAAGAAGGGTAAGGAAGAGAGAGAATTAGACAGGATGACCATTAAGGGCTTCTAAGCTCTTTGTAAACCACTTCAAGTTTGAAGTGTAAAGCCATTGAGTGGTTGCTTTATTGTGGACGTAGCCCAAACTTGGGTGAACCTTGTATATCTTGTGTATGCTCTCTCTCTCTCTCTCTCTCTCTCTCTCTCTCTCTCTGTCTCTCTCTCGTATATATTTTATCTCTCTCAACTCTTTGTAAACCACTTCAAGTTTGAAGTGTAAAGCCATTGAGTGGTTGCTTTATTGTGGATGTAACCTGAATCTGGGTGAACCATGTATATCTTGTGTATATGCTCTCTCTCTCTCTCTCTCTCTCTCTCTCTCTCTCTCTCTCTCTCTCTCTCTCTCTCTCTCTCTCTCTCTCTCTCTCGTGTATGTTTTATCTCTCTCCATTATGTAATCCACTTTAATTGCTTCTTGTTAACTCATTAATTCTAACAATTAGTATCAGAGAGGGAGGTTTATTAGTAGCTAATACATGTAAAGGAAAATATTCCTTGAATTGAGTGGGAGTGATTACAAAGGAGGGTAAATTCAAGATTGAGAAATTCAATGGTAAGGACTACCAACATTGGAAGATGCCAATCAAAGATTATCTCTACCAAAAGGATCTCTATTTGCCATTGGGAGGTCTTACAAAGAAGCCTGCAACAATGGCAGATGAAGCTCAGAATGTCTTTGATTGAAATACGTTGGGAATCATTTGGATTTGCTTAGCATCAACAATGGCATTCAACATTTCAGAGATGAAGACCATGGAGGACTTGATAAAGTCCCTTGACGGCCTCTATAAGAAACCATCTACATTTCTCATGAAGCAATTGTTCAACTTAAGAATGACAGAGAATGGTTTGGTTGTAGAACACTTGAATGACTTCAACACCAATATAAGTTAGCTTCGATTAGTGAAAGTCAATTTTCAATGATGAAATGTGAGCTCTCCTAATACTATTCTCTTTGTCGGATAGTTGGGACAATCTTGTGATAGTCGTAAGTAATTCAATCTCTAGTAAAAAAACTTTTAAGTTTGATAACGTTGTGGGTGTTCTCTTGAGCAAGGAAATGCAAAGGAAGAGCTTGGACGAAACATCAATTGTTACATTGTCAGTATAAAAACAAGAGGAATACTAATGGATAAATTCAGGAACCAAAAGAGTCATGATCGCTCAAGGTGTAGCAAGTCATTGTGGACAAGTCATTGTGGACAAATATTAGTTATAGAGTGATGAAATTGTGGCAAGAAGGACCATGCCAAAAAGGATTTTTGGTCCAAGAAGAAGGAGTTGGAATCTCAAGAAAGCAAGCCAACATCAAAGGCCCGTGTGGTAGGTAAAGTAGAGCAAGATGCTTTAATTCTTTCATTATACAATGTGTCAAACTCTTGGGTAGTAGACTTTGGAGCTTCATTCTATGTAGCACCCCACATGAAGTATTTTCAAGATTACACCAAAGATAATTTTGGGTATGTGTACTTGGGAGATGATGAAGCTTATGAAATTGTTAGCAAATGATCATTTTTCATTAAATCTGAAAATGAAAATGAATTGAAAGTGCATCAATGAATCTATACCTACAAAGACCTCCAAAGGTTAGTGTTAAAAGCCCTTTGACCTTAGGTAAGCTAGGGTTGAGCTTGAGGTAGGAACCCGGCCCAAGCTTGAGGTGCTTGTCGTGCTTGCTGACTAAGGTGCTTGAGGTGCTTGTCGTGCTTGATGACTAAGGTGCTTGAGGTGCTTGTCATGCTTGATGACTAAGATTCGTGAGGTGCTTTTCGTGCTTGCCGACTAGGGAGCGTGAGTTGCTTGTGGGAACAGTACCCAAGCTTGAGGTGCTTTCTCATGCTTGCCAGCTAAGGTGCTTGGAGGTAAGGTGTCCAAAAAGCCAAATCACATCCTTATGAGAGAGAGGGCGAGCCCTAAAGCTAGGGGGATGAGAGAGAATGCACGTCGCACACACACACACACACACACACACACATACACACACTCACACTCACAAGGCACGCTTGGTACAAAGAAAGCAAAATGGACACTTGTCAAGCTCCTCCTCATGTTGCCCTCATGGTGTGCCTAAAGCCTATTGGTTGGCCTTCCAAGGGATCCAATGTTAATTGAATGGATTTAATTAATTGTTTTTGCATTTATCAAGTCCTCTCTCTCAAAGGGGAAAGGGGGACACTTGTCCAAAGACTACCCTTCTTGCTTGTAATGCATCCTGCATGTGATTGGTCAGTCTTGCAGGGTCCAATGAGCTTCAAGCATGAGCTACAAGGGGGGGTCGACCAAGGAAGCTAGGGGCATGCTTGAGGGCTATACTCTCCCACACACACTCATACACACTCTCATTGTGTGAAGTGCAAAGTGCAAGAGCTCCATCTCTTTCTCGAAGCTAGTAGAGAAGTTGAGAGCCTACACCAACACTCTTGTCTATGGAATGCAAATCCAACCAAGAGCCATGCTTCAATGCTTAATATTGCCATCTTCTCCATCTTCATTACTATGCTATTATGTATGCTGGCAAGAAGAGTGATGATAAGTGAGGAACTAATTCTTTCTCCTATGAAATGTTTCTTCTTCCTCTTCCCTACCCTCATTCCCTACTAGCTCTCTCCACCTCAAAGGTGTTTGAGGCCTTGGGATAGTTAATGATTTTTGAAAAGTTAATGTTATGCTCGTGATGCATGAAGATTTCCATCTTCATTTCATCATCTAGGTCACAAGGAACACAAATATTGTATTGTACCAAGTCTCTCTTAATGGGAGTCTATAATACAAATGCCTATTGGAGGGGGGACTGGATCCACATAAATCTGGTCCTCAATTATTTTCAAGTTCGCTAAACTCTCTCTCTTGCAAAAGTATTGTTCATGCCAAGTTAATTAAGAACTATGTTTATGTTGCTACCATCAATTAAGTTCACCCTCTATGCTCACAAAGTATTCTCACAAAAGTGCTTTCTTTAATTTCCTAATTCCGCTACTCTCAAAGTTAATAGGCCATTTCCATTACATTGATATCAGAGCATTTGGTTTCTCTTTTTTTTTTTGCTTAAGAAGAGAGGTCCTTAAGTAGCCTATAAATGGTTGATTTTGTTAATTATATTAGGGTAAGTGGGATTGAGCTCTATTATCGGTTTTGTTGAGCTCACTATGTGGAATATGGTGCAGACCTCAGGAGCTTTGGACTTAATAATGGGGTCTTTCTAGACTTGTAAATGGCTTTACCATTATTGAGCCATAAGAAGTCCAAAAGGATCTAGCCCACGCCAATTCTGCAATATTAGACCCACTCCACTACTCTCTATAATTAACCACTTCAAGTCGTGGGTGTAGATACTTAAGGGCTAATTTTCAAAGGCTAAGAGGAGTAGCAAGTAAGGTTTTGAATTGCCAAAGATACACTAAGTAAACTCATAATTATAATTATCATGGCTGACAATAACCAAGAGATTAGAAATGAACATTGATAACTTTGATTTTGCACATGAAGGTGCTAATGATGATGCCCCCATGTTTGTCAATTATCTTGTTACTAGGTTGCAGCAAGTTATGGGCAACCCTGCTTTGCAAGCCGAAGTTACTCAACAACTTCGCACTTATGGGATTACCCTTCCTCTCCAAGAGGAGAGAGAGCTCAGGAGGCCTCTTGAAGAGACTCCCAAAAGAAAACTCTTTCCTATACGAGAGGAGGAATCCAAAGAGCAAGAAAGTAATGAATCTTTAAGTTCCTCCGAAGAAGTGGCTCCATGAAGATGGCAGTCTAGACGATTGCCAACTCCTCCCAAGGGGAAACGTCCAACCCATTCTCCTCGTCACTTAAAGTGAAGAAAGGAAACAAAGAAAGAAAAGGGCAAGAAAGAGGCCACACTCTTCTCCTTCTTCTTCACCTTCCTCCTCTTCCGACAAAAGCTATGGCTATACTCCTAGAGAATACAACAAGGGAGGACATCGTAAATCATACCTAGCATGGCGAAGGTCACAAAAGCTTAAAAAGTTCAAGGAGGGAGGAAAGAGTATCTCTTTTCTCACCTATGATGGCACCTTTGGTGCTATCGACAAAGAGTTGGCCTTCATCCAACAATTTGATGCGGCCTTTGGAGATGAGGGCTTTATAGAGTCCTCCAAGCTACGTCATGTAGCTATGCACTTCCAAAAATCGGATTGTGAATGGTGGGCTAGCCTTCGTGGCAATGATGAAGCCCCAAAGACATGGAAAACTCTACGAGTTTCCATCATGAAGCAATTCCTTGCAAGCGATGCAAAGGACAAAGTGCTTACTGAATGGTGCAGTTTGAAGCTTCTCTCTCATGAGTCTATCCACAAATATATAGACAAGTTTTGATTTACATCTCAAGGCTACTGTCTTCCAAAAGATAGACTTTGTCGAGAAAAAGAAACAATTATGTGCGGAATTACCTGAAGAAATGGCCGAGTATGTCAACTCTCAACAGCCTGGTTCTATCACTAAAGTAATCCACCACACCATGGTTGCTTTGCGCATCAATTTCCAAGAAGGGGCTACATGGAATGTCAAGCCCATGGAAAACAAAGACAAAAATGATGCAAAGGGGAAAACCAATGCCCAAAATTCTTCCCAAGGCAATTCCAACAACAACAAAAACAACAACAATCGGTCCAAGGAGAAGGGAGTTTACAAAGGTAAAAATTAACTCTCTCTTGAAGAGCTTGAAGCTTTTCACAAGGACCATAAATGTTTTAAGTGTGGGGATCAAGGACATGGATATCGTTCTTGTCCCAAGAGTCACAATGAGACTCCTAGGGCTTCCGCTATCGAAGCTCCAAAAGAGGATGCTCATTGCAAAGGTTCACTTCTCTCCTATGCTTGGGAAAAAATAAGGGATCATGATGCCTTCATGTTCTTTGACCATGGCTCTACTCACAACTTCATATCAATGGAGTTGGCCACCAAGTTGGGCATTCAAGCTTTCGAGATGGGAGATGTGCATGAAGATATCCTAAAGACCGCGTTTCGTACAACGTTTGGCCTTTATGCATATCTAGTCATGCCTTTTGGATTGACTAATGCACCAGCCACGTTCAATTGTCTAATGGAGAAAATATTTAGACCCTACCGCAAATTCACTGGAGTGTTCTTTGATGATATCATCATCTACTCCAAGTCCTTGGAGGAACACATGCAACATCTCCAGGTGTTTTTTCAGGCATTGAGGGAGAACAAGCTTTTTCTCCAACCAAAAGAAAAGTGAATTTTTCCTTCAAGAGATTAAATACTTTGGTCATATTATCTCTCAAGATGGTATCTGTATGGATGCATTGAACTTAGAGGTAATGAAATCATGGCCTAATCCAAGGAATCTACATGAGCTAAGAAGCTTTATTGGTATGTGTGCATACTATAGACGCTTCATAGCAAAATTTTCTCAAATACTAGGACCACTACATGAATTAACAAAGAAGAACGTTAAGTATTCATGAACTGCTAAGGAGCAAAATGCTTTTGACAAGCTCAAAGAGAAGCTTACCTCCCAACCAGTCCTCATGCTTCTGGATCTCTCAAAGCCATCTGAGGTCCAATGTGATGCTTGTGGTGATTGCCTTGGAGCAGTCTTGCTTCAAGAAGGGCATGCCATAGCATATGAGAGGTGAAGGCTCAATACGCATGAACGGGTCTTAGGCATTTATGAAAAAGAGCTTTTAGTTGTTCTACATGCCCTAGACACATGGAAGCACTATTTATTGGGGACTCCATTCATCTTACGGACCGACCATCAAAGTCTCAAGTACTTCATGACGCAAACCAAGCTTTTCAACAAACAAATGAGGTGGGAAAATTTTCTTTCGCACAATCAAGTGGCTGATGCACTTTGACAATGACCAAAAGTTAATGCGGTGTCTATAGCTACTCACAATGGTCTATCTTCTATGATAGATGAGTATGCTACTGACCCTGACTTTAGAGACATAATGCCAACCCTTGCTTTGGGGATAAAGAGGAACCATTCACCTTGTAGGATGGTTATCTTCTCCACAGCAATAGGCTATGTGTTACCCATTCCCTTCGTGAGAAAGTTATGTATGAATCCCATGCTTCTCCTTATGCAGGGCATAGAGGCATTCAACCTACTCTTCAAGGAGTAGAAACATACTTCTATTGGCCTACCATGAAAGTGGACATACAAGAGTATGTTTCAAAAATGTGTAGTATGCCAAAAGACCAAGTACGATAGAGGGAAGCAACCTGGTTTACTCCAGCCATTGCCAAATTTCACCATGGGAGAGTATATCCATGGATTACCCAAGTCTATCCATGGGAATACGGGAATATGGACAATAGTTGACAGGTTTATCAAGCAAGCACACTTTATTCCTGTCAAAAAGACTATTAAGGCACACCAAATGACAACTCTCTTCATATCACAGATTTTCAAACACCATGGATTGCCAACATCCATCGTGTCAGATAGAGATCCTAGAATGAACAATAATTTCTGGAAAGGTCTCTTTGAAAATCTAGGTACAAGATTGAATTTCTCTTCGGTCTATCACCCACAAACGGATGGCGAAAGTGAGATAGCCAATCTTAGAATTCTTGATCTACTAAAGACTTATGTTACCAAAGTAGATCAACGCTCACAATGGAAAAAGTATTTACCTTTTGTAGAGTATCCGTACAATAATATTGTACATACTTCTACGGGAAAAGCACCTTGTGAAATCATTGAGGGAAGACCTAAAAGGCCCTTGATACTTAAGGTATATGGAAAGATCTTCGCTGCCGATGAGTATAGCTGTGACATACAAGAATCTTTTCAAAAGATTAAGGAGGCTATATCTATCTCTCAATAAAGGCAAAAAGCTGCTGCTGACAAGCATGGAAGGGCCTTAATGTTCAAAGAAAATGATTGGGTCTTAATTAAGTTTCCCAAGGCTCGATTGAGGCAAACGACGGGTAAAAATTCTACGGGCCATCAAAAGTATTATGCTAAATTACCAAAAAGATATTGTTGTCCTTTTCAAATTTTGAAGCGAATCAATGATATGGCTTATCAACTCAACTTGCCCAACCATTGGCTCATACACAATGTTTCTCATGTGAGGTTGCTTAAGCCCTACAAAGGAGAGCCACCTGTTGGGGTATAAAGCCCAATGTGGTCGCCCAGGTAAGTGGGCGGGCCGCCAGGTATGTACACATATTCTTTTGTAAAAACCTAATAGAACTCACGATGCTCCACACATTACAGTAGAGCGAGTTCACCATATCGTCGTGCTCTTCTTCTCGCACTCTCTCTCGCGTCGCACTTCCGCTCGTACTCCTTCAACTGGTATCAGAGCTCAGATCGAGGCTCGAGGCAGCATTTGCAGGTAGCCAGAGTCACCTGCTCAGATTGGAGTGAGATTCGACAGTCGAAGACACGGCCCAAATTCCTGTGGGACAGCCCAAAGGGCTTGGTGTTCTTAGAATTTCATTCTAAGATCATCTCGGCCACCGTTCGGCTTCGACAAAGTTCTGCACAGGCCATTTTCGACTACGTGGTCTCAGCGGGTGCAAATCCGACTCTGCAAATTTGGGGTTTTCGGCCTACGACTGCAGGTGCTGAGGATATCGGCACTCCCAGAGTGTTGATTTGTGGCTACAAATCGAAGGACGGCTCACAGTTCTTGGAGGCGTGTCACATACGACACGGGCACATCTACACACAGATTGTAGGCGACATTCACTAGTTCATCAGGTAGCTTGTGTTTGCTGCTTGATATTCTAGATTTCATCCTGACATTGCAGGTACTTCCACATGGGATGTATTGTCAGAGATGATGTATGTCTGTTGAGGGTTTGCTGGCTGTGAGTCACGCAGCAAACAACCGCCGCAGCGGTTACAACATATAGTGGGAAATTTGTGGATGTATGACTTTGTGGGAAGTCTATGTACTATCATATTTACTGCAGCCTTTGTTGAGGGTCGAGTGAGGTTTTATTGAGCTGGGGGATTCTCGAATGTTGATATCCTTTCGGTGATACAGGTCTTGGAGCGATCCCTCGAGCACCCTTAGATAGGCAGCTAGGATGTATTGACTGTGAGTTAGACAGTTGGGATTGCATCTTTGCTTTACTGCTGTTGAGACATTGTCGCAGTCTATGCTTACAGGACAGTGACAGGATAGTGAGAGACAGTACAGGTGCAGGACAGGTTTACCCACAGCTTACAGTGTTAGAGAGATAGTGGTTTTTTGAGATGTTTTTGGTCTGTTTTTGAGTACACCAGAGCCATTTTACAAAGGAGACTCTGCCGAAATTTCTGCAGAATCTGAAGCTTTCTTGGTTCATTTCACAGGTTGATATTGGTTCAGAGGTCAGTTTACAGAGGAAACTCTGCCGAATTTTTCCCAGGAAAGTAAACTACTGTGAAGCGTAGCTATGGCTGGATCACAAGACATTGCTCTTTACAATATCAAGAAGCTGGATGGAACCAATTTCCCATTGTGGAAGAAGCAGATTTGGCACGTGTTGGTACAAAAGAAGCAGATAAAACCTATAAAGCTCAAGGGGATAAAACCAGAAGATATGGACGAAGATGAATGGAGCGAAATGGATGAATTGGCACTTTCTACCATTATTCTAACTTTGGCAGAAAGCGTTTACTTGAATGTAGCAGACGAGATGTCGGCTTATCAAGCATGGTTAAAGCTGAGTGATCTTTATGAGAAGCAGAGTGCAGCTTCACAGGTATACTGGCTTAAGAAGCTTGTTGACTTGAAGATGAAAGAAGGGACACCTATGTCCAATCATCTGAATGAATTCAACACAATCTACAGTCAATTGTCAGCCCAAGGTGTCAAGTTTGATGAACCTGTTAGAGCTATGTTCCTGTTGATCACATTGCCGGAAAGTTGGGACACTTTTTGCACAGCTTTGAGTAATTCTGCACCTCCAGATGGTTTGAACATAGCAGGTGTAGAAGGAAGTCTGCTTACTGAAGAAACCAATAGAAAGACAATGGACAAAGGCAAAGGAACAGCCTTAGTTGTCAGGGGAAGGACCAAAGAAAAGTACAAAGGTGGAAAGAGGAATCAGTCTCGTAGCAAGTCCCGCAGTGCTAAAGGCAAGAGTGACATAGAATGCTACCATTGTGACAAGAACGGTCACATGAAAAGAGACTGCAGAGAATGGAAAGCAGAAAAAGGTAAAGAGAAAGCTGAAGACCATGGTGAGAAGAACAAGTCCTCAGTGAAGATTCAAGAAATAAATGTGACAAACACTGTTGCAGAGGATGACAGTCTAGTGTCAGGAGACATCTATTTTTTGAAGAATACAATGGACTCAGCTCTTCTTACAGCATCTGATGGAAATGCACTGAGTGACTGGATTATAGACTCAGGGGCATCACTTCATGTGTCTCCAAACAAGGAGTGGTTTACCTCTTATGTGACCACTAAAGATCATGTTCGGCTAGGCAATGGGCAGACATGTGAGATCTTAGGTGTTGGAGATGTTCAATTGAAGTTTCAGAATGGCTCTTCTTTCACGCTGAAGAATGTGAGACATGTTCCCGCAATTACAAAGAGCTTGATCAGCACAGGTTTACTTGATGATGCTGGCTACGACACCACTTTTGGACAGAACACGTGGAAGATATCCAAGGGTTCTATGACAGTAGCACATGGAGTAAAGTCTGGAGGACTTTACATGATTTATGTATCAAATGTCTCTAAAAATGTAATCAATGTAACCGAGCAGCCGAACGTTTCTTTGTGGAATAGCCGGTTAGGACATATGTCCAAGAAGGGAATGGAAATCTTGTCTCGTTCTGGTTATTTGCCTGGCTTGTCATTTAATGATTTTGAATTCTGTGAACATTGTCTGTATGGTAAGCAAACACAGCAGCCACATAAGCATAGAAGCAGTAGAAGAGATACACAGTTGGCACTTGTTCATAGTGATTTGTGTGGACCTATGCCTAACCTATCTCTAGGGGGAGCTTCTTACTTTATGACATTTATAGATGATTACTCGAGGAAAGTATGGGTTTACTTTCTCAAGCACAAGGATGAAGCGTTTAGTGTTTTCAAAACATTTGTGACACTTGTGGAGAATCAGAGTGGCAAGAAGCTTAATTGCTTACGCACTGACAATGGTGGAGAGTATGTTTCAAAGGCCTTTCAGGACTTTTGTGAGTCAAAAGGTATAAAACGTGAACTTACTGCTCCTTACAATCCTCCTCAAAATGGTGTTGCTGAGAGGTGACTAGGACCATACAAGAGAAGGTCAGAAGTATGTTGTCTAATGCACAACTGCCAAATGGGTTTTGGGCTGAAGCTGTATCAACAGCTGTTCATCTTATAAATAGATCTCCTAGCAAGGTTTTGCCAAAGGATTTAGTGGCAGAGATGGTATGGTCAGGCAAAATGCCCTCATACAAGCATCTCAGAGTCTTTGGCTGTGAGGCATATACTCATGTTCCAAAGGAATTTAGGAACAAACTTGAGCCAAAGAGTAGAAAGTGCATCTTTCTAGGCTATGGTAATTCTGGTGAGATGGGGTACAGACTTTGGGATCCCGAATCCAGAAAGGTTATCCGCAGCAATGATGTTCACTTTAATGAAGCCAAATATCATTCTAAACTAGAGAGGGTTGAGGAGATTAGAAGAGTTGTCTTCCAAGAAGATGGACCTGCACGTGCAAGACAAAATGTAAGGGCTCAAGAGGAGCAAGGACAGGATAGAGTGGAACCACAGGTTGTGGCTGAGCCTGAGCCACCTATTGTGCGTAGATCTGGACGTATCACGCGACCTCCTGATAGGTTTGTTCCATCTATGAACTATGTCATGTTGACTGATTGCAATGAGCCTTCATGTTACAAGGAAGCAGTGCAAATGAAGGACTCCGGGAATTGGCAATTGGCCATGCAGTCAGAGATGACAGCTCTGCATAAAAACCAAACATGGAAGCTAGTTAAATTACCACAGGGCAAAAAGGCTCTACCTTGTAAATGGGTTTACAGGTATAAGATCACCGCTCATGATAGTCAGCCAAAGTACAAAGCAAGGCTTGTTGCCAAGGGCTTTAAGCAAGAACAAGGCATTGACTTTGATGAAGTCTTCTCTCCGGTGGTCAAGATGACTACATTGAGATGCTTTCTTGCATTGGTTGCCATATTAGATTTGGTGTTGCACCAAATGGATGTCAAGACAGCGTTCTTGCATGGTGATTTAGATGTGGAAATTTACATGCAGCAGCCAAAAGGGTTTGTTGAGAAAGGCAAGGAAGATTTGGTATGCCAGTTGTTAAAGAGTCTTTATGGCTTAGAACAATCACCGAGGGCATGGTACCATAAGTTCCACAAGTTTATGCTTTCTCAAGGCTACAAACGTACTGAGTTCGATCACTGTCTATATACAAAGAAGGCTAAGGATGGCAGTTTGCTGATCCTTATTTTGTATGTGGATGACATGTTGATTGCTGGCAACAACTTGGAAGAAATTTCAGCTTTGAAGTCAAAGATGGCAAAATCGTTTGACATGAAAGACATGGGTGAGGCAAGTCATATACTTGGTATGCGCATTGAGAGAGACAGATCAAAGAATTTGATTTGGTTATCTCAAACAGAGTATATTGACAAGGTTTTTCAACGTTTCAATATGGAGAAGGGAAAGGCATTGAGTGTTCCATTGCCACCATATGTGAAACTTAGCAAACAAGATTGTCCTGTGTCTGAGGAAGAACAGGCTGAAATGGATAAGATTCCATATGCGTCTGCAGTGGGTAGTTTAATGTATGCAATGATTGCTACTCGCCCAGACAGTGGGAGTAGTAAGTCGATACATGTCAAACCCAGGCAAGAAACATTGGGAGGCAGTGAAAGGAATATTGAGATACTTGAAAGCTACAAAGAGTATGCGTATATGCTATGGGAGTCAGGAGCTAAGTGTAAAGGGTTTTACAGACTCAGATTATGCAGGTGACTTAGACAACCGAAGGTCTACGTCAGGGTATGTCTTTAGATTGGCTGGTGGAGCAGTATCATGGCATTCTAGATTACAAGATTGTGTTACTCAGTCTACTATAGAGGCTGAATATGTTGTAGCATCAGAGGCATGCAAAGAATCAATTTGGCTTAATCGACTAGTAACAGATTTGGGAATCAAAGAAGAGATGCCTGTGTTATATTGTGATAGTCAAAGTGCTATACAATTGGCTCGCAATCCAGTTTATCACTCAAAGACAAAGCATGTGGATGTGAAGTATCATTTCATCAGGGAAATGCTCGAGGATAAGCAACTTCAGCTTGTCAAAGTTCACACCACAGAAAATCCTGCTGATCTACTTACAAAAGGACTTCCCTCAGAGAGCTTTGCGCATTTTCGCAAGCAGTTAGGTGTAGGGTAGTACATCACTTCTCTACATCTCTTGTATATTAGCTTGTATAGTAGCTTCTCTCACACTTAAAGTACCACATTGAACTTTAAGTGGGAGGTTGTTGGGGTATAAAGCCCAATGTGGTCGCCCAGGTAAGTGGGCGGGCCGCCAGGTATGTACACATATTCTTTTGTAAAAACCTAATAAGAACTCACTATGCTCTACACATTACAGTAGAGCGAGTTCACCATATCGTCGTGCTCTTCTTCTCGCACTCTCTCTCGCGTCGCACTTCCGCTCGTACTCCTTCACCACCAAGTGAATCAATTAATGAAGACCCTCCCAAAATTGAAGACCAAGAAGAGGTGCTACAACCTGAAGCTATTCTTCGGCATAAAGACAAGGTACTACGACATGGTAAGATTATCTGACGGTATCTTATTAAGTTCATAAATTATCCTTTTGAAGATGCTAGATGGATGCAAGGAATACAGCTTAAGGATAGTATGAACCTTGTCAATGCTTACAATGCTACACTAGAGTAAGAAAATGTACAATTTTTTTTCAAATGCTTACAATGCTACACTAGAGTAAGAAAATGTTCAATTTTTTTTCAAATGATGAATGTTTTTGTCGAATAAGACTAATTTTCTTTTTATTGTGCACAAATTTAAATAGTATGCATGCTTAGAATCATGTTTGTGATGACGACGTCTCTCAAACACTAAGTAGAATTTGTCACTTTACTTTGGGAGAATGAAATGGACTAAGGAGTAGATATGCTTGCGGCAACTATGTCTCCCAAGCACCAAATGGATTAGTCATCCATCTTGGAAAGATGTCGTAGGGTAAAAAGGGATCCTCTACCCGCTAAGAAAGATTGACTAATGACTAAGGCTTTGTCTCTTCTATCTCATAGTTGAGGACAACTATGATTTCAAGAGAGAGGTAATGTCATAAAAATCTAATATCTAACCAATCCAAACGATTTTCTCATATGAAACTGATCATTTAATGTGGGAGAATAGACGGGAACAAGGGTTAGAATATAGACATGTGATTTCAGGATTATCGACATGGGGCCAATGGTAAAGGGACGCAAATGAGAGATGATCTGTCAAAGAGCAAGGTTAGCCGATGGAGCTTAAAGACCGTAGGATTAGCTTAATTAAAGACCTCCAAAGGTTAGTGTTAAAATACCTTTGACCTTAGGTAAGCTACGGCCGAGCTGGAGGTGGGAACCCGGCCCAAGCTTGAGGTGCTTGTCGTGCTTGCTGCACTAAGGTGCTTGAGATACTTGTCATGCTTGATGACTAAGGTGCTTGAGGTGCTTGTCGTGCTAGATGACTAAGATGTGGGAGCCTGAGGTGCTTGTGGGAACACTACCCACGCTTGAGGTGCTTTTGTCATGCTTGCTGACTAAGGTGCTTGGGGGTAAGGTGTCCAAAAAGTCAAATCCCATCCCTACAAGAGAGGGGGCGAGCCCTAAAGCTAGGGGGATGAGAGAGAAAACACACATGCTCACACAAGGCAATCTTGGTACAAAGAAACTGAGGTCCGCTTTTCAAATTTTGCTCCACCTCTCTTGGTATGCACTTGGTGGCAAGGCTTCAAGGACCCTAAGAGGAGGAAGGACCTGATGCATGAAAATCACAAAAAAATCTATGTATTTATTTTGTACTTAGCTATGGTTTTGACACATTTGGATCTCAAAAAAAAGGAGAGGTAGGAACAAACCCTATGAAAAAGAAAATTTCACTGGATGCCGATTCTACCCGACGCTCACTACAAGTAAAGAGTAAAAGTCAATAGTGAAAGGGTAGAGATTATGCATTATGGAGTTAGAGTCAACAAAATATTATCAAATTCAAGCCTAATTCACTTGTGGACACAAGGCTTGTACATGAAGTCAAGAGGGCACCACCTGAAAGACTTTTGGAAGGGAAAAGATGGACACATATTTTTGTGGGATTTTTCTCTATTTTGTCCATTTCAAATTGGAAAAAGTTTTCAGCAAAAAAAGTTGTAGGCATTGAGTCGATCTTTCGGCTCCTATTTTTTTAATAATTTTTGGAGCTACAGTTTGGGAGATATGGCCGAAATGGTGGAGCCTATTTGTCCACATGAGAAGAAGTCCTGATTATCCAACTCCACACACACAATTTCTTATAGGTTTCTCTCCATTATTGCTTTAATTTCTCTTGTTTTATCAAAATTCTCTCAAATATTATAAAGAAGCTCTTGGACTCAAGCTATGAAAGGTGGCATGGAGACAAAGCTCGCCATGATGAAGGTGATTAGGAAGAAATTGGTCAATAAGCAGGGCACACGGAGCTCTCTCATTGGGGGAATGCCTTTAACTGAGTTTACTTTGTGATAATTCCTCTTGCTCATAACCTCTATCCTAATCATTCTCTTGGCCTATAAAAGGAGGCCTCCTCTTTTCTAAATGGGTACACACACCACACACACACACACACACACACACACACACACACACTACCCATATGCACACTATCCCATACCCACACACCTACACGTACACACCCTTGTGCTACATGCTAGTAGCATGAACCATAATCACATAATATCAACACCATCACTATGCACAAAATGAGCACCATATCTCCACACACTTGTAATGAAGGATTGAAGGCATGATTTCAAGAAGAGGAATGATAGCTACACTCACGATATTCCTCCACTATCAACTCCCATCCCTCCTTCATGCATCCTACAGTCTTGTCCCCTTCTTATCTTCTTGCCTTATGCTACCTATTGTATTCATCTTTTGCAAGAAACCAACACACCCTATCTTGGTGCCATACCTTGTGTCGTTTAGGATATACTTCATTGTGAGTATGGTTTATGCTTGTTTCTTTCCATTTTGCTTATGTTGAGGTGTGCGGATTTGCCACCATACACACACACACACACACACACTCTCCCTCTCATATTTTTATCATCTTGCTACTTGCATCTTAAGGTTTGTAGATTCGCCACCTCTGGTATGAGAAGTGAGCATACTTTCATGTCTCCCTTACCTCATCATCTTCCTTACTACATGCACAAGTAGCAAGCCCATTCTCAATCACTCACCATTCCTTTCATCTTGTTTTTTCGACCACCCATTCCCACACTTGGACGTGGATCTTGAAATTGTTTTCCATGGCATGTTTGATTGTGTATATTTATGCGTCCTAGCCACATATCTTGCTCGGTGGGGCCCCTATTCTATACATCCCATGATGAAGCCATCGTGCATAGTCTTGGTGTAGAGGCCACTGGGTCCGGTTTGTGCTTCCACCTCTCAAAAGCAAAAGGGACACTTGTCAAGCTCCTGCTCATGTTGCCGTCATGGTGTGCCTAAAGACCTGGCCTTCCAAGGGGTTCAATGATAATTTAGTGGATTTAATTAATTATTTTTGCATTTATCAAGTCCTCTCTCTCAAAGGGAAAAGGGGGACAATTGTCCCAAGACTACCCTTGTTGCTTGTAATGCATTATGCATGTGATTGGTTAGTCTTGCAGAGGTCCAATGAGCTTCAAGCATGAGCTACAAGGGGGCTCGAACAAGGAAGCTAGGGGCATGCTTGAGGGGTATACTCTCCCACACACACTCACACACACTCTCATCGTGTGAAGTGCAAGAGCTCCATCTCCTTCTCCAAGCTAGTAGAGAAGTTGAGAGCCTACACCAACACTCTTGTCTATGGAATGCAGATCCAACCAAGAGCCATGCTTTAATGCTTAATCTTGCCATCTTCTCCATCTTCATTACTATGCTATTATGTATGCTAGCAAGAAGAGTGATGATAAGTGAGGAGCTAATTCTTTCTCCTATGAAATGTTTCTTCTTCCTCTTCCCTACCCTCATTCACTGCTAGCTCTCTCCACCTTCGAAGGTGTTTGAGACCTTGGGACCGAGGCTTGGGATAGTTAATGCTTTTTGAAAAGTTGATGTTATGCTCGTGATGCATGAAACTTTCCATCTTCATTGCATCGCCTAGCTCACAAGGAACACAAATATTGTATTGTACCAAGTCTTTCTTAATGGGAGAATCTATAATACAAATGCCTATTGGAGGGGGGATGGGCTCCACATAAATTCGGTCCTCAATTTTTGTCAAGTTCTCTAAACTCTCTCTCTTGCAAAAGTATTGTTCATGCCAAGTTAATTAAGAACTATGTTTATGTTGCTACCATCAATTAAGTTCACCCTCTATGCTCAAAAAGTATTCTCACAAAAGTGCTTTCTTTAATTTCCTAATTCCACTACGCTCAAAGTTAATAGGCCATTTCCATTACAAAAGTAGATACAATGGACTGCATAAAAGACAAGATAACAGGGAGATATCTAGACACAAAACATTCACATCAACAAAACCAAATGAAACCAAAGTCGCACAAGATTGATAAAACCAAAGGATAAGAATCTTAGATAACAAAAATGGAACACAAAACAAAATGCAAAGAGCTGAAACAGACTTTGAAGAAAGTCTGGACCACGGAGATGGAATTGGACAGTGACAAACAGAGAGAAATCAATGTTCCATCTCATTACAAAAAGTACATGTTGCAACATTAAAGGATCATTGTTGAGAAACCCTTGCAACAACCAAAAGAACCAGGGAAAATCTCATGAAGGTCCCGAGAGCGCCAAGCAAATTGACCTTGTAGAGCCTCGAGAAGAGTCAAGACCATCATACATAGCTATCACGAGACTAAGAGAGATTCTCAGTCGTATGTTAAAGGAATATAGGGACGTATTTTCATGGTCCTACAAAGATCTCAAGGAGGTGGATCCTACCATTTTCTTGCACAGTATCCCTATGAGAGATGATGCTAAGCCAAGCAGACAAAGACCATGTACCCGTAATGAAACATTTTCCAAAAAGATCGAGAAATAGATCGCAAAACTCAAAGAGGGCGAGTTCTTCTATGAGATAGAACACTCTGATTGGGTATCACCAATCGTTGTGGTGCCTAAGAATAATGACAAACTCAGACTATGTATGAATCTCAAGAAGATGAACGCCGCCACTATACGTGATAACTATCCTCTTCCTATCACAAACCATGTGCTAGAACGAGTAACTGACAAAGAGGATTATAGCTTTTTGGATGGCTTCTGTGGATACAACCAATTGACTATAGAACCCAAAGATCATTTTTAAACGGCTCTCGCCATGAAATGGGAAATTTTTGCTTATTGACCAATGCACCAGCAACATTCCAAAGGCTAATGAGCTATGCTTTTGAGAAATATTTGTGGAATTTTTTAGAAGTCTATATGGATGATCTTTGTGTGCACTCCACAAAACGAGAGTCACTTCACACATTTACGATGCGTCTTTGAGAAATGCCATTTATATAGGATTTGCTTAAATCTTGGAAAATGCGTTTTTATGGTTAGACAAGGAAAAATTATTGGACACATTGTGTCAAAAAATGGTATATCCACAGACATGCGAAAGGTGACAACGATTACCAAAATGGCTAGACCAACATCTATCAAAGAAATTCAGGAATTTATGGGACACTGTGGTTATTATCGTAGATTTATCCACATGTATGCAATAATAACTAAACCCATTTATAGACTTATCACTCATTTTGAATGGACCAACGAATGTGACAAATCATTCCAAAAGCTTAAGCAAGCTTTGACCACAACACCAATACGGAAAGCTCTAGACTAAAAAAAATTCCTATTTTGAAGCAAGCACATGCAGGTCTGACACGGGCTTACTTATCTCATGAAACCACAACCAAAGCTATATTGATGGCAAGCATCTGGTGACCAACTTTGTATGCCGATGCGAAATAATTTGTTCAACTATGTGATACAAGTCAACGAGCAAAGATGCCAACAAGAATTGATAGTATGCCACTGCAACCTATGATGGGAGCACGTGCATTTGCTAAGTTGAGTATTGATTTTGTGGGACCAATAAAACCACTAGCTTACAAAACTCAGGCGCAATATATAATTGTGGCCATAGATTACTTAACCAAATGGGCCAAGCACGAGCCACTAGGAAGAACGATGCTAGAACTACTATTGCGTTCCTGTACGAATGCATATTTACTAGATACAAACTTCCTATTGAGCTTGTAAGTGATTGCGGATCGGATTTCCTCAATGAGGTCATAGAACACTTACTAGACAAGTTCATGGTAATCCATAATAAATGTGTACCCTATCAGGCTCAAGTGAATGGTCAAGCAAAACATAAAAACAAAATTATGAGCTCTGTACTAGCTAAGATTGTTAGTTTAGGCAGAACAAACTGGGAGATGCATTTTCATTCAACCTTGTGGAAGTATCGAGTTTCATTCAAAACAAACTTAAACATGACTCCTTTTAACCTAACCTATGGCATGTATGCCAATGGAGTTCTTATTACCTACTCTCAGAGTTGCACGTGAGTTGGAATGGATGGGGCACTAGTTGTCAAAACGACTCGAGGACTTCGAACAACTAGGTGAACAACAATTAGCGGCCATTGCCCATATCTATGCACAAAAAAAAAAAAAGTTTTTTGACTCACATTTTCTAAGTAAAGTTTTCAAACCAGACGATTTGGCTCTAGTGTACTCCTTGAAACAACATATACCCAAATCCAAGAATAAAGGACACGGTCCTTTTGTCATTGAAGATGTTTCACCGGGTGGTGCCGTCAAACTAGTTGCCTTAGATGGAGAAATCATGGAAAATTGGATTAGTGGATGTCAACTCCGTAAGTACCATCTACCCTTGACTAATGATCTTTTGCAAAGAATGCATGCAGCAAAGGAAAGAAAGCTTAAAAGACAACAAGTGATTGAGGAGGCCCAAGAGGAAGTGCGCATTTGAGTTTTGAAGCAAAAAGTGGCAAGGCAACCTATTTCTCAAGCTCTGCCCCTCTTTCATATTCAACTCCTAGTTGAGGATGAAGTTGAAACTAATGACGAATGGTTGGGTGGTCTTGATATGCAAATCACAGTGAATTTGAAAGAGAATCACATGGCAAGGCCTTAACAGATATAGGTGCTAGAGTCAATGCAGTCAGCTATTCTACTTATCCCAAGGCAACTACTCAACCACTTGAGTATTACCAAGCCACTGTTAAAGGATGCAGCAAAAAAATCACTCCAACTTTAGGAAAAATCAACTTGAATATCATGGTCCATGGATTCTCTTGCCCACATAATTTCATCTATATAGCTGATGAACACATGAATAAAGACTTAATCTTGGGAGTTCATGGATGCGAGCCCATAAGGCAACTCATGATTGGAATACCAAAATTCTAGAGCTTACACTTAAAGGAGGACAACTTAAGGTACCATTTGCATACAACAAGGAAGAATGGAAAGAAGCTCTCGGTGATTTCCCGTCGACAAAGTAGGAGTCATTGGATACAATTACAACTGCTGCTTTGTTAAAGCCTTCTTCTTACAGTTATACCATGCAAGAAACCAAGAAAATTTGGATACCCAAAAGTCAACTCATCATCAATCAACCTTGGAAAATTTGGGTGCCTAAAAACCTACTACACACCACCAACAAGCCTACTGTAAACCAATCCTACCCACCTCAACAATGGAGACCGCCATTACAAACAACAAAGTGGGTTTGGCAACCTAAGCACAAACTAGAAATCACAAACAAAGAATGTTGTAAAATGGTTGTCAAGGTAAAGCCCAAAGACATAAGGTACAAGTGGGTACCAAAAGTGAAGCCATCCTCCACAATGGTGACCACGGATTTCAGTCATCATGCAATGGACCATGCATATCACACAATCAAAGAACAAGCTCAATTGCTACAAGATTTACTCTTCAAGAGAGTTCTAACACAAGATACCTTGCCATTGAAAACCCTTGAGTGCAATACTCAAGACCCACCTCTTGCACCATATAGTGTGTTTACATGCATTGACTTCAATAGCATGATAGGACCAATTAGGCCCATGCATAGATACGAATTAATAGCCCATGCACTGCACAACGTGGACAGTACTCTGTCGTTGTGGTGGACTTGAGCAAGGAGGGGGAGAGACATTCTGAATGTGGACCCAAGCGTATGAATCTAGAAGAGAAAAGAGAACAATGTTTTGAAGTAATTGTGTGTTAATGTGCGCATTTTTCTGGGAAAGTTAGATGATATGCCATAATAACAAGATGAATGGGGAATGTAATATGATAACCCTAGGTGTGTATATATTATACATACAATTCAAAAAGTAAAAAATAGTGCAATTTTTACTTGTATTGTGTGTCTTCAGACCAAAAACATGATCAAAATGGAGCAATCCACAAAAATATGGCCAAATAATAATATTAGAAGTTTTTTAGTATTTTTGAGTGTGGAATGTAATTTTTGTGAGTGGTTTGGTTAATTTCCTTCAATTTTTGCCAGTGTTCAAGAAAAATGTATCTCAACTTAATATTGTGTAATGGAAATGGCCTATGAACTTTGAGAATAGCGGAATCAAGAAAATTAGAGCAAGCATTTTTGTGATATTACTTTGAGAACATAGAGGGTGAACTTAATTGATGGTAGCAACATGAACATAGTACTTAATTAACTTAGCATGACCAACACTTTTGCAAGAGAGAGAGTATTGAAGAATATGACAATAGTTGAGGACCGGATTTACTTGGAGCCGGTCCCCCCTCCAAAAAGTGTTTGTATTATAGATTCTCCCATAAAAAAAGACTTGGTACAATATAATCTTTGTGTTCCTTGTGACCTTGGTGATTCTATGAAGATGGAAAGCTTCATACATCATGAGCATAACATAAACTTTGCAAAAAGCATTAACTATCCCAAGCCTCAGTCCCAAGGCCTCAAACACCTTCGAAGGTGGAGAGAGCTAGTGGGGAATGAGGGCAGGGAAGAGGAAGAAGAATCATCTATAGGAGAAAGAAATAGTTCCTCACTTATCATCACTCTTCTTGCTTACTATAGTATAATAGCATAGTAATGAAGATGAAGAAGATGGCAAGCATAAGCAGTGAAGCATGGCTCTTGGTTGGATTTGCATTCCATAGCCAAGAGTGTTGGTGTAGGCTCTCAACTTCTCAATAAGCTTGGAGAAGGAAATGGAACTCTTGCACTTTGCACTCCACACAATGAGAGAGTATGTGTGTGGTTGTGGGAGAGTATACCCCTCTCATGCTTGGTTCATCTCTCTCTCTCTCTCTCTCTTTTGTATTATTTAATTATATCATTTGAACATGTGTCCTCTTTTTCCTCTTTGAGAGAAAGAACCTAATTATTTATTTCTATGCATCTTAATTCTCATTGGACCCCTTTAAAGCCTATCTAATAGGATTTAAACACATCATGAGGGCCCAAATGGGGGAAATCTTAACATGTATCTTTTATGCTTTTTAAGTCATTTTGTTTGAATTGAACACTTCAAGCACCTAGTCTTTTTAGCATGGAAATTGTTTATGCCTCTTGAGAGTTTATCTTTGAATTGAACACTTCAAGAAACTTAGTCATTTAAGCATAAAAATCACCTCAAGCTTTGGACAAGGTTCCCACAAACACTTTAAGCACTTTAGTTAGAAAGCCGACAAGCACCTCATATTTGGGTAGGATTCCCACCTCAAGGTCAGCCCTAGCTTGCCTAAGGTCAAAAGACTTTCTAACACTAACTTTTGGAGGTCTTTAATGAAGCTAACCCTAAGGTCTTTTAGGCTCTATTAGATGCATGTTTCTCTTTGATAGACTACCTCTTTTTGGACCCCTATTGAGATGTAACCATCTCTCCTCTTGGTCCTTTGCTGAGGTAAATCTAGAAGCACTTATTCCACATTGCTCTTTGGTAGACCATCTCCTTTTGGACCCCTATTGAGATCCAACCATTTCTCCTTTGGGTCCCCCTGTTGAGATAGGTCTAGAAGCACACATATACATCCTAACTCTTGTTCCCCTTTTATCTTCCCATATTAAATGATTAGTTTAATAGGAGAAAATCATTTTTGTAAAGCTAGATATTATATTTTATGACATTACCTCTCTCTTGAAATCATAGTCGTCCTCAACTATTAGGTAGAGAAGATAAAGCCTAGTCATTAGTCCATGTTTCTTAGCGGGTAGAGGATCCCTTTTTACCCTACGACATCATTCCAAAATGGATGACTAATCCATTTGGTTCTCGAGAGACTAGATGCAGTAAGCATGTCTGATCTTTAGTCCATATCATATTTCCAAAGTAGAGTGACAAGTTCTACTTGGTGTTTGGGAGACGTCATCACCACAAACATGATCCTAAGCATGCATACTTCTTAAATTTTGTGCACAATAAAAGAAAGAGAACGAGTCTTATAAGGAAAAAAACATTGTTAATTTGAAATGCATTTTTATTTGCTTACTCTAGTCTAGCATTGTAAGCATTGACAAGGTTCATATTATCTTTAAGCTAGGTTATTTGCATCCATCTAGCATCTTTAAAATGATAATTCTTAAACATAACAAGATATCATTGGATAACGTTACCGTTTCTTAGTACCTTGTCTTTGTGTCGAAGAATCGATTCGGGCTGCAACACCTCTTCTTGATCTTCGATCTCTGGCGGGTCCTCCATTATTGATTCTTTTTGTGGCTCTCCTTGTAAGGTTTGAGTAGGCTCACATGGTTAGCATTGTGAATGAGCCAATGCTTGGGCAACTTTAACTAATAATCCATCTCATTGATTGGCTTAAAAATTTTAAAAGAAAAGGACCATAGTATCTTTTTGCTAGTTTAGCATAATACTCTTGATGGCTCATAGGATTCTTGCCCGTACTATGTCTTAGACGAGCCTTAGGAAACTTTAGCAAGACCCAATCATTTTCTTTAAAGACTAAGGTTCTTCTGTGCTTATTAGCAACAACCCTTTTTGCCTTTGCTTTGAGATGGATATAACACCTTTAATCTTTGGAAAAGATTCTTGTGAGTCTCGGCTAAATTCATCAGCAGCGAAGATCTTCCCATATACTTTAAGTAGTAAGGGACTTTTGGATCTTCCCTTTTTAATCTTGAAAGGTGCTTTCCCTATAGAAGTATGTACAATTTCATTGTACAGATACTCTATAAGAGGTAGGTACTTCACTCATTGAGAACATTGATCTACTTCCATGACATAGGCTTTTAGTAGATTCAAGAATCATTAGATTAGTTATTTCATTTTGATCATCTGTTTGTGGATGATAGGTCGAAAGAGAAATTTAATCTACTTCCTAGATTCTCAAAGAGACCCTTGTAGAAATTACTGGTCATTCTAGGATCTTTGTCCGACACTATGGATGTTGGCAAGCCATGATACTTGAAAATTTGAGATCTAAAGAGGGTTGCCGTTTGATGTGCCTTAATAGTCTTTTTGACAAGCATAGAGTGTGTTTTCTTGCTAAGGCTGTCGACTAAAACAATGCTTCCCTCGACCAAATTTCAATTTTTGGTATACCACACATTTTGAAACATACTCTTGTATGTTTACTTTTCATGGTAGACCAACAGATATACATTTCTACTCCTCAAAGAGTAGATTATGGAATCCTTCTTTGCCCCGCATAATGAGAAGCATGGGATTCATACTTGACTTTCTTATTGTATGGGTGAGTAACACATAGCCTATTTCTGTTTGGAAGATAACCATCCTCCAAGGTGAATGGTTATTTTTTTCTTCCCTAATGAAAAGGCTATAATTAAATACTTAAAGTCTTGGTTAGTAGCATACTCATCTATCATAAAAGATAAATCATTGTGAGTTGCTATAGACACCACATTTACCCTTGGCCATTGTAAAAGTGCATCGACCACTTGATTGTCCTTGCCAGCAATGTGAGCAATATGAAATTTAAATTGTGAAAGAAAATTTTCCCACCTCATTTGTTTGTTAGAGAGCTTGGTTTGTGTCATGAATTTCTTGAGGCTTTGTGATCCATTCGTAGGATGAATGGAGCCCCCAAGAGATAGTGCTTCCATGTGTCTAGGGCATGTAGAACAACTAAAAGCTCTTTTTTTGTATATGCCCAAGACCCGTTCATTGGCATTGAGCCTTTGGCTCTCATATGCTACGACATGCCCTTCTTGAAGCAAAAGTGCTCCAAGGAATCACCACAAGCATCACATTGGACCTCAAATGGCTTTGAGAGGTTCGGAAGCATAAGGACTGGTAAGCTTCTCTTTGAGCTTGTCAAAAGCATTTTTTTCTTTAGCAGTCCATGAGTACTTAACATTCTTCCTTGTTAAGTCATGCAATGGTCCTGCTATTTGAGAGAATTTTGCTTTGAAGCATCTATAGTATGCACACATACCAATAAAGCTTCTAGATTCCTTGGATTAGGCCATGCTTTTATTACCTCCAACTTTGATGGATTCATACATGTACCATCTTGAGAGATAATGCGACCTAAATATTGAATCTCTTTTAGGAAAAAATCATTTTTCTTTTGATTAATGAAAATCTTATTCTCTCTCACAACTTGAAAGATTACCTGGTGGAGGTGTCACTTGTACTCCTCAAGAGAATTTGAGTGGCATGAAGATTTTTGTCCATCGTGGATTTGAATGTGGTTGGAACATTTGTCAAGCCAAAACTTGTAACTTATCAAATAGATCTTCGTCCCGTGGCACGATATATTTTTTTATTTTTTATTTATAGTGATTCTATTTAGTGCTCTATAGTCGACACACATGTGATGTGTGCCATCTTTCTTTTACACTAAAAGTACTGGTGAACGAAATGGATAGGAGCTAGGTCTCACCATCCCTTTTTCCACTAATTCATGCACTTGCCTCATGATCTCCTCTTTTTGAGCTTGTGAAACTCAATAAGGAGGTTTATTAGGCGGTGAGCTTCCTAGTAGAAGCTCTATTGCATGGTTATCATCCCCTCGTTTTGGAGGTAGCTCACCAGGGATGTCATCAATGAAAACATCTTGGAATCCATTTAGAAAATTAGACAACTCTAATTTCTCTTGATTTCCTTTATTGCTACTTGTGAAAACATTAGAATCATTTACAAATTCTCTAACAAAAATCATATACGCAAAAATAAAGCTTTTCATTGACTTATAAAAAACAAGCGTATTTACCAGGGATATGGTGCTCCGCGACTCATTAGCATCTATGTACATGCTCTTTTCCTTGTAGGTGATATAGATTCTCCTTTTAGGAAACTTCATGTTGGCAGTCATGCGGTTGAACTATGGTGCCCTAGGATAACATCCTCATGTTGGAGAGGAGAGATTAAAAAAAAGTCTTCTTTGTCGACGTAGATTTGGACATGAAGCCTCAACTTCCCAATCAAGGGAGTAATGGAGGCTTGCTGTCCCTTGAAAGGTGTGTCAAGGTATCTCCCATCTCAAAAGCTTGAATGCCGCTTGGTGGCCAACTCCGTTGATATGAAGTTGTGAGTAGAGCCAAGGTCAAACAAGATGAAGGTATCATGTTCCCTTACCTTTCCCCAAGCATAGGAGAGGAATGAGAGTTTGCAATGAGTACTCTCTTTTGGAACTTCAACCATGGAAGCTCTAGGAGTGTCATTGCGTACATTTCTTTTGGGTCAAGAACGATAACAATGTATTTGCTCCCCACACTTAAAGCATTTATGGTCTTTACGAAAGGCCTCTAATTCTTTGGGGGAGAGCTTATTTTCACCCAATAAGCTCCTTTCTCCTTGGCCTTATTGTTGTTGGTGTTGCCTTGGGAAGAGTTTTGAGCATTGCTCTTCCCTTTAGCTTCATTTTGATCCTTGTTTTCCATGGGCTTGAAATTTCTTCTCACCCCTTGTTGAGAATTGATCCTTGAAGCAACCATAGTGTGGCCTCCGTGAAGCCCTCGTCTCCAAAGGCCACATTAAATTGTTGGATGAAGGCCAATACTTTGTCGGTGGCACCAAAGGTGCCATCATAGGTGAGAAAAGAGATACACTTTCCTCCCTCTTTGAATTTCTTGAGCTTTTGGGACCTTCGCCATGCAGGGTAAGTTTTGCAATGTCCTCTCCTCTTGTATTCTCTAGGAGAATAACTATTGCCCATCAAAAGTTGTAGGGTGTATGATGCCCATCAAAAGTTGGTAGAGGATGAATATCTCCAAAGTGTCATGTGGTGTAGTCCACAACCCCTTGACATAGAGATTGTGGAGTCATAGTGTATTGTGCAAAGACATCAAAACCGAGAGCTAGCTTAGCAACAAAAGGAAGCACACATTCATGAAAAAACCTTAGCACAACAAGAGCACGTAGACTTACACTCCACACTCAAGCATTTCAAATCTTACACCATGGAAGAGTGTAAAGTCGTGTACGTAAAAGCTACCAATAGGAGTAACGGTGCCTATGATGGTCCAGCGATAGTTAAAGAGATAGAATTAGCAAAACCAGGTGAGGAATCTAAACTAGTTTTTATTACTCAAGATCTCACCAAAATTGAAGAAGAGGTACTTAAAGCACTTCTTAAAGAAGTCAAGGATATATTTTCTTGGACATACCATGATATGAAGGGTGTTCCACCTTCCCTAGTACAACGTACGATTCCAATGATTAGCAATGCTAAACTAGTCTAGCAATGTTCCTACTCAATGAATCCCAAGTATGCAAAGATTATTCAAGAAGAAATTGGAAAGCTTATAAAATGTGGGTTCACATACCCTAATGAGCACTCTAAATTGGTTTCTCTGATAGTCATTGTGCCAAAAAAGAATGGGAAACTCAGAGTACACGTGGACCTCAAAAAGGTTAATGTGGCCACCTGAAGAGATTATTACCCCTTGCCATATTTGGAACATGTGCTTGAGAAGGTTGCAAGCAAGGATGCTTATAGATTTTAGATGGGTATTCTGGCTACAATCAAATCACGATTGCACTAGAAGACCAAGGTAAAATTGCTTTCACAACAGAATTTGGAGTGTTTGCATTTTGTGCTATGGCCTTTGGCTTAACCAATGATCCCACTACATTCCAATGATTAATTATCACTGCTTTTAAGGACTATTTAAGATGTTTTGTGATGCTTTCCTAGATGACTTGTGTGTTTATTCCTCTCGAAACGAGCATCTGTCTTGTTTACGGAAGGTGTTTGGAAAGTGCAGATTATATTGCATCTCATTGAACCCTTTGAAGTCCCAATTTTGTGTTAAACAAAGATATATTTTAGAGCATATAGTGTCCAAAAATGGAACTTCTATAAATGAGAGAAAAATTAGAATCATTCTAGAATTTTCCCCACCCATAAATTATAAGGGAGTTCAAAGATTCATGGGCCCATGTTACTTGTTACTTATTCTTGATGGTTTATATAATTCTTTGCCAAGATAGATCTTCCCTTCTAAAAGCTTCTTATCAAGTTTATTGGGATCAAAGATTGTGACCATGCTTATGAGTTGTTGACAAAGGCTCTGGTGAGTGCTCCAATCCTACAATGCCGAATTGGGATGTGATCTTTCATGTGCATATCAATGCATCAAACTTTGCTATTGGGTGTGTTGTAACTCAACCTGGAGAACATAACCTAGATCACCCCATTAGCTTTGCCAGTTTTGCCAGTTAAATGATACCAAGATAAACTACACCATGATAGAGCGAGAAGGGTTGACTATGATTTATGCAATAAACAAATTTTGATAGTAACTTCTTGCTACCAATTTTGTTTTTTATGTGGATTACCACAAGCGTTGTTGTATCTGGTAAACAAATTGTGCTCTATGGGCTAGATTACATGATGGTTGTAAATTCTTTTTGAGTTTGACTTCACCATTGTGGTGAGACATGGCAAATAACATGTCATGGCTGATCATTTGTCTTGTATACCCAATGCTAAATCTCTTATAGGGGTCAATGATGATTTACCTTAAAAAGTTTGAGATCTCTATAGGTTGGATTGCATAAACTATTGTTGAGATATAAGTCTACAACATCAAGTTTATACTCTTTGATTTTCTTTTCATGCATATATATATATATGGAGATATATCATGTGCGCTTGACAAGAGGATATATTATAGTTCTCAAGAGTTATGGATTTATACTTACAAGAGGAGTTTTTAAACTAATTTCCAAAAAAAATTATAAGCTCATGAAGAAAGAGGGGTAGTTTTATTCCAACTTGGATAATGTATACAATGGTTTTTCTTATTAGCCTTTGATCGCACGTGATACACAAGACTTTTTGGGGTGCACCCCTGAGAGCATAAGCTCACAAAATTGATCATTGAGTAATAGCTATCAATGTACTCTTACGGCTAAGGAAATTGGCTACTAGATTTTCTTTGCTAGGACTATATTGTATTCCAAAATCATAATTAGACAATAACTCCATCTTATGTATTACCTCATATTGAGGTCAGGTTGATTCAAATTCCATTTGAAACTCATATGATCTATGTGGAGTTCAAACGTTTGGACTACTATATATTATTCCTAGGCTTTCAAAGCATGAACTACAACTAATAACACAAGATCATGAGTTGGGTAGTTTAGCTCATGTGGTCAGAGTTTCCTAAATACAAATGCTTTAGGTTTTCCTCCTTGAGATGAACCACCACCAATAGCTTATCCACTACCATGGTGAGTGAGAAGTTTGGCAGCTGTAAAAATGGTGCATTCACGAGTTTCTTTTGATTCTCAAAACTTTGTTGATCCTTTTTTGTCCAAATGAAAGCCTTGGCTTTCTTGAGGATAGAAGCTAAGAGTGTTGCAATAGCTCCATATCATAAAGATACAACACCACTTAGTAAGACCAAGAAATCTGTGTACTTCTCGTACATTTTGGGATTGAGACCAAGCTATTATTGCTTCAATATTTGAAGGATCAATACCAACATTTTTAGAAATAATAAACTCTATGTATTCCACCTTTTTAATGAAGAAGGTGCACCTGCTTTGTTTAGCATAAGAGTTTTTTTCCTGATACTTTACGCACAGTATCACACACATGTTGTTGGTGTTCCTATGGATCTATTGAATAGACCAAGATATGATCAAATAAAACTAAGACAAAATTATCAAGATGCTGACAAAAAATATCTATCATGAGTAGATTGAAAGTTTTAGGAGCATTACTACGTCGAAAAGGTATCACTATGAACTCATAATGACCAAAACGAGTGTTAAAACAAGTTTTGGGTATATCTCCCTCATTGATTTTCATTTGATAAACTCTAACTTCAAATCAATCTTGAAGAAGATAGATGCTCCATGAAGTCTATCAAGTGACTTGTCAATACGAGGTATTGCATATTTATTCTTGACAGTAACTTGATTTAGGCCTCTATATTCAATGCATAGCCTCAAAGTACCATCTTGATTACGAGTAATAAAGACAAGGATTCTCCATGGTGATACACTAGGTTGTATAAAGCTTTGATCTAAGAGTTGGGTAACCTATTCGTTGTATAAAGCTTTGATCTAAGAGTTGGGTAACCTATTCCTTGAGCTCTATATCTTTTTGGAAGAGACGTTTTATAGGGTCTCTTTGCAACTGCTTGCACTCCTAGAGTAAGATCAATTTGAGGTGGTAAATCACTGAGTTCTTTAGGAAAAATATCTTCAAACTCTTTTTGCCATTGAGGTTCATGTTGATAGATTTGTTTGTCTATTGGGTCTTCTTTATTGACCTTGTTTTCCTCGGACTAAAACTCTAGTACCAGGTGGCCGTTTACAAAGATTAAAAGAGAATCTTTGCAATGAAGATGTGCATCATTGTGTTGTAGCCAATCCGTTCCTAATATACCATCATAGATCCCCAAATGTAGAACTCTAAAATGCATTGCAATGTGTTTAGAATCTATATTGAAGTTAAGATAACCTTTATTAGTCAATGATTTTGTTCTCTTGCTTGTACCTAACTCTGTAAAGAGAATAGTGTTTGGGTGTTCATGCAGATTGAGTTTTTAACACATTTAGGAGAAAGAAAAGAGTAAGCACTCCCAAAATCAATCAGTAACATAAATGGTTTACATTCATACTCCATGGGAGTCTCAAGTATTGAGAATTCTTGATTTGCACCTTGATTCTCTATCACATCATGAATATAAGCAATAAGTTGTTCTTATTTTTTATTTGAAAGTTGACTTACCCTTGCATTTTTAGGTTTGGGGGTCTAATTAGAATGGGGTAATTGATGAATGCTAGGCCTAATAGGTAAGGGATTTCCTATATAAGGTGATCTTCTCAGTTGAAAACTTTGTTGGGTTAATTGGCCTTGACATTGAGGGTTAAAATTGTTTTGTTGTGGAATAATGGGGTATTTGTTAAAGGCCAAAAAAGATTTGAGAATACTAAATTCTTGAAGGAGTATAGAGTAATGGCTTTCTAATATTGGATTGAAATAAAGAACATTGTCTTTTTTGGTGATTGGGACTTGTACATATATACAATAACATTTCTCTTCTTGCTTTATCTCTAAGGTTGGAAGAAAGAGCTTTTGGAGTGACTACTAGAATTTCAAGTTCACTCTTGGTTTTCCTAAAAGATGCAGGATTCGACTTATTCTTAGCTCTAGAAGCTACTTCTTTCTCAACAGATTTCCTGGCTTCCATATCATCTCAGTAAACATGGTAAGCCTTAGTACTTGAAGCTTATCCTTTAAAGGAGGGTGTAGGTCAGATAAAAATATTTCTACTTTTACTTCTTGAATCAATCTTGAGTCATACCTATAAGCGCATACTTCGCAAGAGTGAGGAAATGTTGGTAGTATGCTTTGAGGTCCATTGTACCTTGACTAATATCCAAGATCTCATTCATCGTTTTGGAATGATGAGTCTTGTTTTGATAGTCCTTGATAAGTTGAGCCTCGATATATGGCCAAATAATGATGGTTGGATCAACATGATTCTCTTACAATGATCCTTCCACCTTCTTTTAGCTGTCTTTTCCAACTTGAATTCGGCTTTGATGGCTTTGTTTTCATCTACAGAGTGCTAGATCAAAATAATCATCCACCTTTTCTATTAGATCTTCAAGAATCTTACCTATGTCTTTGCCTTCTCCATTGAAGTTTCGATGTTGGGATTTGTGAATCATGGCATTGATATCTCACTCGATAGAATTTTAGGGTGATTGCCTCCAACATGAGTCACTACAGGGGGGTGGACTAGAGGTTGAAGGTTCACTTGTGTTTTGTGTAGACATTGTGATAAATTTTATTGCAAAATTAATTCTTTTTAACAACTTCAATACTCAATAGAAACTTATGAGAAAACTTTGGAAAACACTCACAACTTTATCGAAAAATAGATGACAATGAATAATACCTTAAAACATCATAAGGGAACAATTTATATCTTTCAGATGCCTTCGATACGATGATGGTAACTTTGCCATGTGTAACCACTTGCAATGGGCTCCATTTTCTTCCATTCTATTTTACTAAACTCTGGGTCATGTACAACCCAAGGGTCAAAGTCTACTACAAAAAGTTGTATCTTGTGATCCTCATACCAATTCTTGGAGAGAGAGAAATTCCAAGCATGAACATTATGGTTGCCATGTATTTTTGTCTTTATTTTATTAAGATCATCCACATAAATCCAATCTTTTAGAATAACCTTGCTATTTTTGTCGTGATAGTGCCTTGGTTTTTCATACATATCAAACATGACCTTAATGTCGTGGGTGTGAAAGAGGTCCTCTGGTATTGAACAAAAAAGAGACTAGTTCATTTTTCTTGATGATTCTATCCCATATCCTAAACAAAATAATATTGTAACACTTCCATTTTTGGTCTAGAGACAGAATCATCCATACTCTTAAGGTTTTTGGTAACACACCCATCTATAAAATAATATTTAAAGTTCAGATAGACCCATACAAGAGAGAGAACTCAATTTCTTTATAAAAAATTGATGTTTAAACAACAACAATCTTGCTTGCCTTAAATAGTTAGGTCCTAGACTTTGGGCTATGTTTTGTATCTTACTAGGCATCTTATGCACAAATAGCATTCTCATATGTTCGGTTCTTAGTGTATACCCAGCCCTCATGTATGCTTTGTACCAACTCCTAGTAAAATTCAAACCCTTAATAGCTTTAGGTTCTTTTGCCATCATATAGGTGGATCTTCTAGATCGATGAGAATATTCTTATAGCCATCTATATCCACATAACCCAAAGTAATCATGACTTAACCATTAAATAGTTATAAAAGTCTTCTCTTTAATGAAATCTGAGAGTATTTGCCATGATTGTGAATACAATATCAAGAATTTGGACATTTGGAACTTGGTTTTTCCATCAGTTATTCATTAAGTACCTACAAAAATTTATACCACGATTTAGTAAGGTCATAAGATAATAATTTTTTAAAGTTTATATACACATGTGTACAATGTTCACAAGTATACATTTTGAACTTGGTTTTTTCATTGGTTATTCATTATGTACCTACAACAATTTATACCACGATTTAGCAAAGTCATAATATAATCAAACTTTTTTATTTATATACACATGTGTACAATGTTCACATGTATACAATCTTCACATCACATCCTATCTTAGTGCAAAAGATTCCTATGAAGGGCAATAACCTTGGTAAGGTTGAGGTAAGGGTTATGCCTATGGGTGAAGATTAGGCCTTCTATGATCTTCCAACTTTTCTCTACCAACTAACTAACCTAGTACATTGATTTTCGCAATATCTTCACACATTCTACATATCCCCATTCTTGAGTACAAATAATAGGTATTTGTTAGGCCAAGTCTACCTCTTATTTGTAGCATCCTAAGGTTCAAAAACCATATTATAGGGTCATTCTTAATTGAGATGAAAAGATGATAAAATTTGTAACATTTAATGGCCTAAAATCTTATGTGTAGCGGAAATTAGCATGAACATAGTGAGCATTTCATTAGAGTTGATTCCTAATGAGAATTACAAGAGTGTTTGGGTGGAGAGAGCAACAAAAAGCATAACACCTAGTTAGATAGCATCGACAATACTTTCAAAAGAGAGAGCAATTAAGCTATTGACAACAGTTGAGGACCGGATTTGCATGGAGCCGGTCCCCCCTCCAAAAGGCTTTGTATTATGGTTTCTCCCATCAAGAGAGACATTGTACAATACAATTCTTTGTGTTCCTTCAAGACGAGCTAGTGCAATGAAGATGGAAGCTTCATACACCAAGCAAAACACTTAATCAAACACAACTTGAATTATCCCCGTTCTCAGACCCAAGACCTCACACACCTTCGAAGATGGTGAGAGCTAGCAGGGTATGAGAGTAGATTGAGAGGAAAAAGAAGTATCTTACGAGAAAGAAGTACATCTCCTCACATAATCACTCATATTAGCATAGCTTAGCTTAGTAATTAGCTTGGTAGAGGAGATGAGCATGCATTGAAGCTTGGCTCTTGGTTGGATTTGCATCCACATGCCAAGAGAGTGTTGATGTAGGCTTCTATCTCACAAGCTTGGAGTAGGTGATGAGCTCTCCATTAAAGCTTGGGAGGAGATAGAGTATTCTTCCTTCACACATGGTCAAGTGTGAGTGTGTGTGTGTTCATGCCAAGCAAAAATCAGCCCTCTCTCTCTCTTGGGCGAGCCCTAGCTGCTAATTAGGTGTGGCTTTTGCCTCATTGGACCTCCCCAGGTCAAGCCAATAAGGATTAAGCAGCATAAGTGATAGCCTTCTGACATGTGTCCCCCTTTCCCCTTTTGTGAGAGCTTTAGATAATTAAATAATTAAACTAAACTCTCATTGGACCCCTTTGCCTCCTGGCCAATAGGAATCAGGCAAGCCATGGGGCTCCTGAATGCTCATTGGACCCCCTGGGAGACTGCCCAATAGTCTTCTAGGACACTTAATTCTTATTGGTTTCTTTTATTAAATGTTTTTAAATTAATTAAACTAGATTTACTCTAGCCTAATTCTCATTGGTCCACTTCAAGGGTCTTCCAATAGGAATTGGGCACACCTTGTGGGCATCTGGCCTAGGGAGCTGACATGTGTCCCTCATTCCCTTTGTGTAAAGGGAACCTGTGTGTGTGTGTGTGGCTTTCTCTCTCATCCCCTAGCTTTGGGGCTCGCCCCCTCCCATGTAGGGATGTAGAAAGACTTTTTGGGGCACACACTAAGCATCCAATTTTCCCTAAGGTTGACCTTTGGGCACAACCTTTGAATTTTGGAACCTTAGCATTTTGGAAGTCTTAATGGGCTGAACCTTAGGGTCTTTTTAGCCCGTTATTTCACATGGCTCTTTTGCAGATGGCCCCCCCTTTGGATCCCTATTTTCCCTCCTTTGGATCCCTACTGTGGCCGGTCTGCTAACTTAACCAATATTCTAGCTTTTTCTCCCTTGGCACTTCCCCACATTAAATGATCAGTTTAATATGAGAAAATCATTTAGGAGAATTAGATATTGATTATTATGACAAAATTTGACTCTATTAACAATGACTGCAAATCGATCTAACACAAGCCATCGATGTCAATTTTTGAGACCTGGGAATAAAGCTTTCTCAATTTCATCACAGAAAGATTCTTTCTCTTGGCACTTTGCCTCATTGTAAGATTGTTATAAAGGACAATATTCAAACTTCATATCTGGGTCCAAAAATCTGGGCAGGAATCCTAGGGGTCATCATGTATCCAAGTCATGTACACAAAAAGGTCCGTTAGGTTCTAGAATTTACCTTTTAAATAGAGATCCATTCATTCAAATTCTTTCTTCAATTGTTTACTTTCAATGAATCCTTTCCAAATAGCATAATGCATGGATGAATCCCTGGCGTGGCCGCTTCACTTCTCTTCGATGGTCTTGAGCTCTGAAAGTCCCATGTATCTAGTGGTGGTAGGGTATCAATCATACCACTGAGTTTTAGGTAGCAGACATGGCATACCTTTGCAAATGCTTATTGTTATCCAATCAAAAAGACCAGGTCTCCCCTTGATCGTGCAGAGGTAGCCCGCCATAATAATGCATACTCTTGCCAAGTCTTCCTTGTCCATATAAGGTAGCTTGCCTGCATTCATAATTTTACTAGGTTTCCCCTTGCCCATACAAGGTAGTCCGCATAACCAAATCCATATCCACAATTCTTGGGAATTAGGACTCACCTTGATCATGAAACACAAGGTAACCTGTCCACACAACATTTAGCTTTAACTACCAATATATAAAAAATGTTCATTGTTATTACATGATTTTACTTTATTTAAAAGTATTAAAAAGCAAGTCTATTTGCAAAGCACAAGCATGGTCATGATCATGGTCATTCCATCACCACAGTCAATCAAAGAGGAGAACCACACTTGATTCTTAGTAATTCCATAATCAAACACTTAGAACACAACTCAATGTCACTCCAAGGCATGTAGACATGTAGAACATCCTTTTGTCATAGGTGTTATCCTTCGTGCATCACAAGATTAGCAACCATATGCTTCATCATAATCATGACCATATCTTGAGCGTCTCATATACCTCGAGGACTATGCCATGATAATCCTTCCTGCATCATAATTTTAGCAACCACATTCTTCATCATAATCATTGTAACATTTAATGGTCTAGTAACTTGTGTGTAGCGAAAATAGCATGAACACAGTGAGCATTTCATTAGAATAGATTCCTAATGAGAATAACAAGAGTGCTTGGTGGAGAGAGCAACAAAAAGTATAACACCTAGTTAGATAGCATGAACAATACTTCAAAAGAGAGAGAAATTAAGCAATCGACAACAATTGAGGACCGGATTTGCATGGAGCCGGTCCCCCCTCCAAAAGGCTTTGTATTATTGTTTCTCCCATCAAGAGATACATTTTACAATAAAATTCTTTGTGTTCCTTCAATACTAGCTAGTGAAATGAAGATAGAAACTTCATGCACTAAGCAAAACACTTATCAAACACAACATCAATTCCCTCACAGTCTCAGACCCAAGACCTCACACACCTTCGAAGATGGTGAGAGCTAGTAGGGTATGAGAGTAGATTGAGAGGAAGAATGAGTATTCTTACAAGAAAGATGTACATCTCCTCACATAATCACTCATATTAGCATAGCTTAGCTTAGTAACTAGCATGGTAGAGGAGATGAACATGCATTGAAGCTTTGCTCTTGGTTGGATTTGCATCACAAAGCCAAGAGTTGTTGGTGTAGGCCTCCCTTCTCACAAGCTTGGAGTAGGTGGTAAGCTTTCCATTAAAGCTTGAGAAGGAGAGAGAGAGAGTCTTCTTGCTTCACACATGAGATTGTGTGAGTGTGTGTGTGAAAATGCCTTGCAAAAATCAGCCCCTCTCTCTCTTGGTTGACCCCTCTTGCTATTTGCTCATCCTTTCACCTCATTGGACCTCCCCAGGCCTAGCCAATGGAAACTAAGTAGCATAAGTGATAGCCTTTGACATGTGTCCCCCTTTTATGAGAGCTTTAGGTAATTACTTAATTCAACTAAACTCTCATTGGACCCCTTTGCCTCCTGGCCAATAGGAATCAAGAAAGCCATTGGGCTGTTGAATGCTCATTGGACCCCTTGGGAGACTGTCCAATAGTCTTCTAGAGAGCTTAATTCTTATTGGTTCTTTTATTAAGTGTTTTTAAATCAATTAAAATAGATTTACTCTAGCCTAATTCTCATTGGACCACCTCCAAGGCCATCCGATAGGAATTGAATACACCTTGTGGGCATCTAGGCTAGGGAGTTGACATGTGTCCCTCATTCCCTTTGTGTAAAGGGAGCTTGTGTGTGTGTGTGTGTGTGAGTTTCTCTCTCATCTCCTACTTCTAGGGCTCGCCCCCTCATATGTAGGGATGGTTGAAGACTTTTGAGACACACACCAAGCATCCAATTTCCCTAGGCTTTTAACCTTTGGACACAACCTTCGAATTTTGGAACCTCATCATTTTGGAAGTCTTAATGGGCTGTACCCTAAGGTCTTTGGACCCCATTGTTGCACATAGATCTTTTGCAAATGGCCCCCCTTTTGGATTCCTATTTTCCCTCCTTTGGATCCCTACTGTGGCCGGTCTGCTAACATAACCAATATTCTAGCTTTTTTCTCCCCTAGCACTTCCCCATATTAAATGATCAGTTTAACATGAGAAAATCATTTAGGAGAATTAGGTATTGATTATTATGACAATCATGACCTTGTCTTGAGCGTCTCATAGACTTTTATGTCTATGCCATGATACATTTTTGTGCTGAAAATCGGGCAACATAATAGCAACACTTAGGTACCTCCAAAAATAATAGCCAAGACTTGAAAATCACCAAATAACAACCATCATGGGCTAGATATTCTTTGGCATGTCCTTCCCACAACAAGATCCCACTTCTTGTGTCACAATTCCCATGATAAGCATAGAAACAAGTTACTTTAATCCACCCTATGAGTGAAGTCACATCAATCGATTATGTCTGCAACACTTAACAAGAGACTCTTATGTTTAGCCATTTATTTAAGTTCAATTCAATTTCTTTACCTCTTAAGATGAGCCTTTAATCATGCAAAATCAGGTTACAAATTATTAGGGTTTGATAGCATGCACTCTAAATCTACTCCAATTAGGTTCATACTCAGGTTATCAAGTCCTTATAGCATTAATGGTATGCTCCTAAGAGGATTTGGTCATTGGACTTATCCACCATAGGGTCCTCCAAGGGAGCGATTTTGATAATCAGACAATTGCTCTTAGGACAAAAACTAGTCAAATTAGTGATGCTATAGACGACACACATGGGACCAATACTCATCCCAAACATTATGCTTATAATATTTTACTTTAGAGCTAAAGCTTCCCTATAGGTTTTTTCTATCTCATGTTATACGCGTGACAAATCACATAGTGAGGCATGGTTGAAACAATTTAACAACAACTACATTTTAACGAGAAATCCACTTTACAACTGTATTTTAATGATAAGTCTACTTTACAAGAGGAATTTGGATGTAAGATTGAACTATGTTCAAAATGATCTTTTTGGTCTCTAGTTGATGGAGTTTGACCTAATTTGATGAAATTTGTGAGCTGTAGCAAAAACTATGTGTGATGAGCAACTATATTTAATGCACAACGGGAGTAATTTGAACATGAATAATCACACCATATGCTCATCAATCATGACCTTTTGATGTCTTCGAGGGTTGTGCTAGTGAATTGCAGTATATAGCTATCTTTTCATATAAATAAAGTACAACAAGTCTCCAATGCCCTCAACAATTCACAAAAAGAACATGGTTGTGGACACCTTCTATACTCTATGTGTGGACAAAGATGTTCAGACTCACCTAGAACAACAAGGAAAAACGATGACTCACACAAATTTTGGGCATTGTTTAAACCACCTTTCTAACTTTTTTTGACGTCTTCTAGAATCTAGAAGACTGAAAATTTGGCTATCAACAATGAGACCTTAGTTTGCACTAGTTTGATAGTCACTCTCTAATTTTACAAAAAATTGTCGCAAATTGATTAGACTCCATCCATTGAAGCAAGGAAATAACGAAAGGTAAGAGACATACCTGAGAGATATGATGAAAATTGTGCTTGAAATTTCAATGTTTAGACAGTGAAACTAGCGATGTCTCCCTTACTTAGTGCATAAGGAACTTTACATATCATCTTCTAGGACACAAACTTCCACATATGTCCCAAGTCTTTCTACTACTTTTAAAACTTCTTTTTCTTACAGCCAACACTCTAACTTGTCCATGCTTCAACTCTTTCTCTGGATTCACTAATGACTTCCACACCTCTTGAGTTTGGGCACCATATTCATCAACTGTCCAAAAGTACAATCTACTTTCCTCCCAATCAGGTCTTCCTTCAAACTGTAAGCTGTTTGGCCTTCTTCTTAAGGTAAATTTGTTACTTCAAACCGTCTACGAGGTCTTCTCTTCCTCTTGGCTTTCGCATCTTCACCCTCTTTCTCTTTTCCTTTCTTTTTGCTAGGACCTAGCACAACATAGCCTTCCCTTTCTCTTTTTCCCATGGGCAACACATCTGCTTCTTTCTTTTCTACCCGCACAATACCCACATGACCACCAGAGGTTGATTGAGGCCTGATTTTCCTACTTGGTATCCTGATCTCCCCATATATCCAAGGCATAATCATTAGCCCTATTAGGAATCTGTTGGGGAAGTGGGAACACATCACCTCCCATCCTTGTTGGCTTTGAACAATAAGTGCTGATATGACCAAGTTCACCACAATTATAACATGTAGGAATGACCTCCTCTGTGGCTTAAAGACGCCTTGTCCACGACCCGCATTAGCATTTGACTGAGCTTCACATGCCTGGGCCATTCCTCTACCACGTCCACGACCGCGACCGCCTGCACCTCCAAGAACACTAAGTCGCAAATCCTACATCAGGGTCATCATGTCTTGCATATTTTGTTGTAATTGTTTAGTATTAGCATCCCTTTGAATAGGTTGGCCACCATTATTTTTCAAAGGGACCGCTTTCCCATACTCATTAAGTCTTTGAGCCTTCCATTCTTTCTCCATGGCGATAGCGACTGCCTCCTCAAAGGTGGCGGGCCTTTTCAGCTCAACTTTGAACTTCAAACTTTCTTTTAAGTTTGCCACAAAATGGTCCTTCTTTAACATGGATGGAGGGATCTCATTTCCCAAAGCCCGGGCCCATTTATCCCATAAACGGGTGAACTCCATGACAAAATCATCAACACTTTGATTACCCTTTTGAGTGTACCCCAAAATTTCATGCCAGACTTCATCAAGTACTTATAATGAATATGTACTTTGCCAAGAAATCTTGCTTCACATGATTGTGGTCCCAAACTACCCCTGGAGTTTGTGCCTGCACCAACTCTTCATGATTGTGTAGTCAAACTCTTGTCTCATCCTGTAAACTGTGTTACAGCAGCCGCAACAATATAGCTTGGGCTAGTATATTTTGTAGTAAGCAATTGATTTTCAATTTTTTGATAAAAGTCTGTGCATTCTCATTAGGCAATCCATGAAACTATGGGAACTCATCCACCATGTTTGATTGCCACAAAAACACTTACATTGACGTCGAAAGCTCAAGGGATGTCGATGGATCGCTCCAGTACCTAATCCACCTCACACTGGGTAACCTAGTCCCCAATGCTTTGCTTCACAAAACCTCACAACCCTCCAAAGGCTGCAATCCAAATTATACGACCGCCTCAAGTGCTATCCACAATTTGCACATACATAGGCGGTTGTCCATAAGGACCCACATCCCTTTTACATTTTTGCCTGCAAAACAGACATATTTCACAAGATTTGGAGCATGGGAGCACTTGCTCCTCCGTGGGGGAACCAAAACAATGCTAGCATGCAAACAAAAAGGAAAATGAATGCCTCTGTAGCCTTGCACGAGCCACACCATCGGAAGGAAGAACTATTGCATGGCCGAAAACACCTATGGTAAACACCTGTAGAAATTTATGAAAAAATCTCCAAGCATGAAACACACTCAAAATCAGGCAAAAAACAAGTACATTATGACAAAGCTTGTCTTGTGGAGATGTCCGTAGAGTATCCATAGGCAAAAAACAGATGAAGTATGAAAGAGTTATCGCCGCTCAAAGTTGGGTGCACTCTTTCTTGCTCAAAAATGAGCTCTCTGGAAGTTGTGTAGGTGCTGCAACTTTTAAAATGGGGGATTTCTTATCTTTTATCCCCAAGATGTTTCTCTCTCTTCTTAGCCGACAAGGTTCTGTCCTCAGGCATCTTTTAATTGGTCCAATTTTGGCCTTTTTTGGGTGAAAAATGAGTTGTTGGTGACACTTTGACCAAGGAATGGGGTGGGGGCAAGTGGCCGGAGACCAAAAAAATGGCAAGGCGCCTATCCAGGCAATGGGAACTCAAAAAATGCACCATCTCCTTCCCCATGAGCCCACGATCCCCCATAGCCAAGCCTTGAGAGAGCTCCTCTCACCTTTGATACACCTATAGTGGGCTCCCAGAGTGCCCTATAGACCCCCCACTTTCCCCTTTCCTCTTCTCATGTGGGATTACTTCCATGCCACATGGCAACTTCTTCAAGCTTCCCGAATTCCCCCAAAAATTTCTAGCTTCTCCCTCAAGCAAGAGGACTTCTCGGACAATTTTCCCCGAGGCATAACTTGCTGCTCCGGTCATCGAATGACACACCGTATCGCATGGCTTAAATCCCATCACCTCGGCTATCTCCAAAAATGTAAAACTTCAGTATTTATAATCTTAGACCCCCAAGTTGGCCCAATTTCCCTTGTCGCATGCACCCGCAATCAGCTTCTAAGTTGAGACCGCCCGCTTCGGATGCTCATACGTCATGATGTACAAGTCCGAATCACAAGCTATAAAGCATGGTTGAAAATACTTATTAACACTACTTCTGTAATTGGACACTTAAGTGTCCTGAGACACTAAAGTATCCTGTTTTCCTTCCAAGTTTTGGCAATTTATTTGTCAAGCTAGAAAGAAGTTTTTCATACCTTGCTTCTACCATAGGTTGGTTATGAGGGAAAGAAAACACTATATTTTTCTCCATGTCAAAATACAATCCGTATGGATAGAATTTTGGTAAGTCCTAAGTCATAAATTTTAATATCTTTTTGTAGAGATGACCTTTTTTATGTTTATAAAAGCCAAGTGTTAGCACTTAGTGTTACAAAAACAATGGAATGCACTTTAAAGACTCATTTCCAAGTCACATGCAAGTTATAGACATAATTTCATACTTGAGCACGTGCTAAATAAGAGCATAATTTTGGTCTTCCAAAGGTCCCCTCATGGAATTGGGGCTATTCTAGTGTAATTTCAAAACTATAAATGACTGTATATGTTGACACCAAGAAATTACGTATTTTTTGGGCTCCCTAACTCAAATAAATCTCGTTGCTTGAACTCTATCTTGAATTTTTTATCATGCAAAAACTCTTGAAACTCTTGAGTTCTCCATAATAACATCAAAGCCAAGGTTTTGGGCACCCAAATCATGTATGTACCATGTACTTTTATACATTTAGTTGATCTACATAGAAAGTTTGATATTATTTGAGGTTTTTAATGCTTATATCTCAAAAATGAAAATATTAAAGTTCTCTCTTATGCAGTTTTGAATATTTAAAATAATCCAATAATTGTTGCACACCAAAGCCCTACTACTTGCCACCTTGAGTCCTCAATGGAAAGGATAAGCAATGCATCACTTTCTAAAACTCACAAATACATCAAAAACATATTTTTCTTTGTATACAACGATATGCTTGAAATGGCTATATCAAACACATAGAACTTTCCATTATTTTATATATTCCCAAGTCAATTCTTTTGCACATGAAACTTTCAATTATCTATAGCAAAATTATGGAAAAGACACCTAAAATTTTCTACAAGGTCGCTTCATTTTTTCTTGAGCTTATAAAGTTGATTTCTTCAAACCATCCATCGCAGTCTTACGAGGGTCAACTTGATGAGTATAGTTCTTGATCATGGAAGATTCTAAAATGCAAGGTTATATTTTTAAAAGACCCTCGAGCTAACATATTTAAGCATATCAAGAGGTTTTTTGAAATAAACTGTCTAATGCAAGTAGCATTTAGTTTAAATTTGTAAAAAAAGAACACTTTAAGTGTCCTGTTTTGGTACCAAACTAGTGTTAAAAACCATGTTTTGGAGTCTCAAACCCCCCAAAACGTCAGCATTCAAGCTTGGCAAAATCATACCTTTGTACATGAATTTTTACACGGTCACTTCCAAGACTTGTAGAGCTATGTACTCATATGTACATGAGGCTAGTGGGCAAGCTTCCTGGCATGACTTAGTGACTTTATGCTCATTCAAAAAATGCTTGACAACAGTAATAAGAGCAATAATATAGCCGCAATTATTATCATGCATATTACCTCGCATATGACCTCGTATATTATCGCAAATATTATCGTGTATATTACCTCCATATGGATTTTCAAAAATAAAGATGCTTATCTGGTCCAATCAATTTGGATGGCCCATATGAGCATCTTTATTATTGACATGCATAAAGTTATATGGGCTATGACTGTCTTCTTCAAGCACATAGTCCACATCAACAAATATTGGTCGCTTCTTCTTAATACTCTTCTCTCACAAGGGAGATTTTAGGGGGTTTGTATACTATCGAAGAGTGAGTCAAATCAACCAATGACTTGGAAGCTGATGAAGTTGATGATTGACTTAAGAACCTGAGTTGTGCATGATCATTAATTCTAGTACTAGGAGCACACCCATAACCTTTAAGATAAGCATCATATTTGACACTTTGTAGCATTGCCATTGCCATGTTTGTGATGGCATCCTCAATGACTATGTATTCTGCTCATTATGACATCTATGATAGGTAGATATAGATAGGCAAATAGATTTAATTATCATCCACAAAGGTCAGATATGTCCTATGGGACCAAAACAAAACATTACAAAGTTCCTTCTGAATAAAGGGTTTGTTGGATCTCGGGGGACTAAAAATATGTAAGTGTAGCCCGTGAGCTCACCTAGAGGGGTTTTTTATATACCAAAGAGTTACACAATTACATATACAAGAGGGGTTTAAAAATGGAAAATTCAAAAAAAAGTTACAGGTTTATGAAAGAAGATGGGTCTTGTAATTCATGATGAAGTGTGTGTGTATAGGGGTTTTAAAAATACCTAATGAACGCACGTGCTATAGGTATTTTGAAAAGGTGGACTAAGCCGGGTGTTGGATACATCTCAATTAAGGACTAAGGGTCTAGTGACGTGTGATAAAGGGTAGATAAGATGAAATGAACAAAACCTAAGAAGGGGTAGGTGAGGGGGGAGCTAGTTTGGGAGTTCAAAACTCTTGGGTAATGGCTTTACCTTCTCGATAAACTGACCATTTCCCTATTATGTGCGCTTCTTACACTGTTTTGGAGTTCTTCCTTGTTCTGTTTGAGTTAGGTGGGTGTTAGATCTTTTGCAAACCAAAATTCGGTGTCCTTGAGAAGCCACATTTGCTCAAGGAGTTTTATTTGATCTGCCTTGGTCTTGAAAGTGAGGATTGCATGGTTGGTGTGATGTTCATGTGTAAGAGAGGTGATTGTGTCTGACCCCATTGTACCATGTGGGTTGTTTTTTGGATGTGAGCAAAGGAATCATGGAAGGCGATATTCTCTTGGAATGGTTGTTCACGTAGCATGGACAATACACGATCTTCAACCTTATCAAAGATGATATCTTGCACTTAGGTTTTGACCTCCTTTGTGAGAGTGGTATCTACTTCCACCTTTGTATTATTGAGCTTGAGGTCCCCCTTCCCTTTCCAATCAATTGGAAGCCTACCAATGCGAACATTGCGGGTGATATCCTCTTGGCATTGTCGTTCATGTAGCATTGACACTACATAGCACATAGCGTGGACACTACACAGTCTTCAACATTACGAAAGGTGATATCCTACACTTGGGTTTTGACCTCCTTTGTGAAGGTGGTCTCTACTTCCACCTTTATGTTATTGAGTTTTTCTCTTCCTTTTTGTGGTTCTCCAGTGTGGTGAGTCGAGCCTCAATGGTGATGAGTCTGTGCTTGAGCTCCTCTTTCTCTTTGCGAAGCTTCTCAACCTCATTTTGAAGACCTGTGTGTTATGCTGTTTGTCTTGGGGGGTGTTGTCGCGACCCCGGAGAATGTAGACTTGCCTTGAGATGAGGCTCGAGTGGCCATGATAGGCACATGCTTCCTATGACGAGACTCAAAGCATCACTGCTAGAGAGTCACAAGCAGCTCGACAAATAGATTCAAAGCTGGTGCTCAAGACAAGTCTGAGAGTTGAGGGAAGCTTGGACAAAGTCGAGGTTGGTGGGCTAATCCGAGAAAGTCGGGGTTGTGGGTAGCTTTGACAAAGTCAAAATTGTGTAAATCATTAGATGTATGGGCAAGGTGGTGTTGGTTGGGAGGGAAAGGTTGTGTTAACGCTTGTCACAAGGTAGACCCTCGTCCAGGGGGAGGTTGAGGAAGACGCAAGAAAGATAAGTCTAGGGTTGCAATGTTGCAGAGAGAAAGAGAGAGGGCATGAAGAGAGGTAAATAAATATTATTAGACATCTATCTACCTCTCTTTCTACACTAATCTCTACCTAATCTACAGACCTAGATAGAGAGGGTGTAGAGAGAGGAGGTAGATAGAGAGGGTGTATCTACACCTAATCTCTCTACATCTACTCTCTATGTCTCCTCCCTCTCTCCATCTACAGCCTCTCTACTCATATCTACATCCTAGCCGCTCTACTCTTGCTCTATACCCTAACCTCTATCCACATCTCTCTCTACCTAATCTTTATCTCTACTCCCTTTATCTATATCTTAATTTCTCTCTCTATGTATCCTCTATCTCTACATACTCTCTATCTACTCCATCCACACCTCTCTCTAAACCCTAATCTCTTCCTAAATCCTAACCTTATCTGTCTACCCTTGACATAATCTCTATCTACACTCTCTACGTATCCTCCCTCTGTACCTAATCTACCTAAACTCTACACCCACTCTCTATCTACTCTATCCACGCCTCTCTCTACACCCTAATCTCTTCCTAAATCTTAATCTTATCTATTTACTCTCTACCTAATCTCTATATCTACCCTATAAATACACAGAGAGCACTAAATAGAGATAAATATCTACAATCTTTCTATGTGTGTGTCTGTGTGTGTGTGTGAGAGAGAGAGAGAGAGTGTGTGTGTGTATGTGTGTGTGTGTGAGAGAGAGAGAGGTGGGCTTTGAGAGGGAGAGAAGGAGGGAGAGTGGTGTGAGCTTTGAGAGGGAGAGAAAGAGATATACGGCTGCATGTGTGATGGCAGTAGGAGTAGAAGAGCAAGGTATGCTACAAAAAACGTGGCATACTACGCTCTCTTCCTTTTTGACCGGGCTATGCCTCAAGATTAATAGTACTCAAAGATTTTTCTTTTTTGATTCTACAAAAGCCACACACCAAGGCAAGAAAAGAAAATCAAAGAGTATAAACTTGATGTTGTAGACTTATATCTCAACAATAGGTTATGCATTCTAGCTTATAGAGATCTCAAACTTTTTAAGGTAACTCATCATTGACCCTTGTAAGAGATTTAACATTGGGTATACAAGACAAATGATTGCCATGACATGTTTTTTGACATGTCTCACCACAATGGTGAAGTTTAACTCAAAAAGAATTTATAACCATTATGTAATTTAGCCCATGGAGCACAATTTGTTTACCAGATACAACAACGCTTGATGATACACATAAAAAGCAAACTTGGTAGAAAGAATGTAATATCAATATCTTTTTACTGCATAAATCATAGCCAACCCTTCTCGCTGTGTCGTGTTGTAGTTTGTCTCAATATCATTCAGTTGGGGACATGCATAGCTAATGGGATAATCTAGGTTATGTTCTCTAGGTTAAGTTATAACACATTCAATAGCAAAGTGTGATGCATTGATATACACATGCAAGGTCACATTCCAATTCGGCATTGTAAGATTTTAGCACTCACAAGAGCCTTCGTCAACAACTCATAAGGATGGTCACAATCTTTGGTCCAAATAAACTCGATAAGAAACTTGTACAAGGGACGATCTATCTCAACAAAGAATAATATAAACCATCAATAATAACTAACAAGTAACATGGCCCATGAATCTCTGAACTCCCTTATAGATAGTGGGTGGGGGCAATTCTAGAATGATTCTAATTTTTCTCTCATCTATAAAAATTTCATTATTGGGTACTATATGCTCTAAAATAACTCCTTGTTCAACCCAAAATTGGCACTTGAAAGGGTTCAATGAGATGCAATATAATCTTCACTTTTCAAACACCCTTCGTAAACAAGACAGATGCTTGTTCCGAGAGGAATGAACACACAAGTCATCTAGGAAAGCGTCACAAAACTCCCTTAATACTCCTTAAAAGCAGTGATAATTAATCATTGGAATGCAGCGGGAGCATTGGTTAAGCCAAAGGCCATAAAACAAAATGCAAATACTCCAAATTTTGTTGTGAAAGGAATTTAACCTTGGTCTTCTAGTGCAATCGTGATTTGATTGTTGCCAGATTACTGTAAGGTCTCTGTCCCCGATCAAATGAGCACCCTTGTACCATGAAATGAATATAATGGAAAAAGTTACTATTTTTAGCAGTTTTCCAAATTCTGTCAGTGCCATGATGTTTAGAATGTTTTAAAGCTTCGAAATGTGAATTAAAATAATTTTTGTAAAAAAATTCCAAAAATAGTAAGTTTTTGGTCACCCGACTCGTCCAATTTTGATCGTCTCGAAAAACTGCACCCGTACTCCGAATTTGAAAAAAATGCATTTTCGGACCCCGAGGGCTGCTAAATATGGCAGGTACTCGGGCCAGTATGTCTTAGTTAGAGCTTCGTATAGCAATTTATGGCATCAAAATCCGACTCGTATGACCCGTTTTAGCCTAAAATCAATTTTTCCAAAAATTGAGCGGGGAGGCACCGGAGCCCGAGGCTGTGTGAAAATAGGTTCCAGGCCACTCCAGACCAGCTTTAGCAGCTAGGGGGCGCCCTTTTGCCTTGTGGGAGTCCTTGGGAAGCTGCCAAGCCAGTAACTTAGTCTCAGAGCCAGTTAACCAAGCCAACCTCACACTTGGTGGGTAGGGAACTGGACTTGCCATGCTTAACTGGAGAAGCTCCCAGATGCATTTAGCAACCCAGGTCGATTTTCAGCCTGTAGGAACCTATTTAAAGACCTGCACACACACACACACACACACACACACACTTATGCTCACGCACACACACAGTGCATACACACACACACCTACACACACTGGGAAGGTGCTGCCGGATCACACACCTTTTGAAGAAGAAGCAAGGAGGGAGGTGTTGTCGAATTCTCGCCTCAAGAAGCTCGATTAGATCAGAGAATCGAGAGGATTATCAGCCCTTAATCACGATAACCACGGTTTAATTAATGCTATCTGTAAATTCCTTTCTCTACCATCTAAATTTTTCGTCTATTATGCTTATTTCTAGTTGTAATTCTCTATAATTACTCTCTAAATTCTCCTTAACCATATTCTATTATGTAATCATCATCCCATAGCTGAATTATCAGCCATTCATCACTCTTAATTAATGATTAGTGCACGATTATTACAATTTTCTCTCTCTAGGTAACATAGAAATTAATCGGTAAGCTGGTAATTGTGTAGATTGATGAGAGTCACTCTTTCTATCACGCATTAATATTGTAGCTGATTTAGATTCATCTCTGTTATGCATTAAGATATAATTAAGGTAAGATTAATCTGTCATTAAGTCTCTAAGAGGTGGTTTTTCTCACACCTATGCATGCGGTGATTTTGCACCCTCTAATTGCTAGGAAAGAGATTAATCGTGCTTAATTCATCTCTCTGGTAATTCCATTAGTGAAATCCTATTATTCTTAATCATCTAAGCCGAGTGATTATCTTTAGAGCCGGTTCTCATAGGATTAAATATCATCCATAATCTAAATCTCACATATAGGAGGGATTGTTTAATGTTGCTAATCTATCATTTGGTTTGTTATGACGCTCACGGACATTAGCTCTTTTCTCCAAGCTAATCATTTGAAGTAGTGAGTGTAAAATGGCCCCGGTTAAGAGAACTCGCTTCGGTGGTGCCCACGACCGCGAGGCGGGAACAAGCAATGTCAATGGAAAGGGAAAAGCTCCCATGGACGAACAAATACCGTCCATCTCACGAGCCATCGACGAAGAAATGGAAGAGGTAGGTCATAATTTCATTCAAGTTGTTTAATTTAACATTGCACATGTTTAGCTAGGAATAAACATATCCCCAAACATGTTGGAGAAATCCGACGGAAACCTCGGCATTGAATTCATTGTACATTAAGTTCTAAAGTAGGAAGGAAATGATTGATGGGTATGCTGTTTGCAAGAGGAAAGAATGTCTGCTAGAGAAAATTTAGCTCGACATGTTCATTTTAATTCCAATGTTGAATCAGTCCTGACCCCCCTACTGATCACAGGGGGCAGAGTTCCTCGTTAAGGACTCTTGAATCCACGACTTGCTTTTTATGCGGTGGATACCCACGACTTGCTTTCTATGCGGTGGGAACTCACGTTTTGCTTTCTATGCGGTGGGAGTGTCCATGATGTGCTTTCTATGCGGTGGACATACCTAGTTGTATGAGCAGCTAGGCGACAACGGGAGGAGTGAACTCTCGTTGGAGGGGGGATGTTGTACCTCCAGAACATTGAAATTTTTATGAATAAGTTTGAGTAGAATTTTACTAGAATTCTGTCTTGGTGTTGTTTGCAATACTGGTTGAAGGGCTGTCTTAACGAACAATGTGATTCGGAATTAAAACAAGGAATGTTTATGTTGAACAACCATTGTGATAGTAATTAGGTCACACAAGGAAGTGTGAGTGTGGGGGTGGAAAGTGGGGGCTTGGCTCAGGTTGCCAATGCCTACGAGATGGGTGGTCCCGATTGGTCGGGAACTCTCTGTCCCCATAGTGCTTACTCGATATTAGTAATGCTCATTGCCCCTAGAGTGGGGAATTCTCGAGAGTACGTGCCTCTGAAACATGGGGAAAAAGGCACTTGAGGCTTCTCTCCTCTTGGAAGGTGGGTCTTAGGATCGCTAGATAGCTCAAGTACGCTTCCCCTGCGAGGTGGAGCTAAATCTCCCTGCTAGTAGGCTCGAACTCGACTCACTTTGTGATGAGAGATCGTCCGCTAGTCGAACCCCGAACCATTTTGTTTGCTTCCGCAATAGATCTAGTGGCCACTAGGTTCACCATCAGATCCTCCATTGATACGGTGGGGTGGGGACCTCACAATTACCCATCTAAAATCTATAAGCATCCTTGCCAGCAACCTTCTCAAGCACATGTTTTAAATATGGCAAGGGGTAATGATCTCTTCTGGTGACCACATTAACCTTTTTGAGGTCCACACATACTCTGAGTTTTCCATTCTTTTTTGGCACAATGACGAGAAACCAATCTAGAGTGCTCAATAGGGTATGTGAACCCACATTTTATAAGCTTTCCAATTTCTTCTTGAATAATCTTTGCATACTTAGGATTCATTAGGTAGGGACATTGCTAGACTGGTTTCACAGTGCTAATCATTGGAATCATACGTTGTACCAGGGAAGTGGAGCACCCTTCATATCATGGTATGTTCAAGAAAATATATCCTTGAGTCCTTTAAGTACCTCCTTTTCAATTTTGATGAGATCTTGAGTAATAAAAAATGGTTCAAATTCCTCACTTGGTCTTGTTTACTACTTCTCTTTAACTACCAGTGGACCATCATGCGCACCGTTACTCCCATTGGTAGCTTTTCCGTACATGACTTTACGCTCCCCCATGGAGTAAGATTTGAAATTCTTGAGTGCACGATGTAAGTTGTTAACTGAGTCAACGTCAGTTAACAGAAGCTGCTAAAGACCAAAGACGTACGGATGCACATCGAAGATCAAAGCAAAAAAGCAGAGAGTTACACATTTTCCAGGTTTTTCCAAAATGGTCACATATTGTAAATTCCCGATTTATTTCAAGCCATTGTAATATTTCTAATGTGTTACGGGCTCAATGGGAGTTCCAAGATATAAAGAATATGACGATTACTGTGCCTAGGTTGCAGATTCAGTAAGTGGTGGAGCACTAAAGGCCTTGGGCACTCGGACATTGCATTTTTTTACTCTAGGTACATAAGGCAGTGTGTAAAAGAAATTAGGGCTCTCAAGCTCATTTGTTGAGAGCACTCTTTGGTGAGAGCTCTTAAGGTGTGTGGCTATGGAGTCCTTGAGCTTCTCCTTGCTCATGAGACTTGATTAACACTAATCAATGATTCATTCTCTTTCACTATGCCTCTCTCATGCTTCTTATGCTTGCCTATGATGCTTATATTAACTAGATCTTAACTAATTAATGGTTAATCCCTCTCTAATTTTGTGTGATTAACTAATTAATGGTTAATCCCTCTCTAATTTTGTGTGATTGTCCTCTTTTGCTATTGTGTGCATGTAGGTTTGATTGGAGTGTGGTGCTCGATAGATCTATGTGTGTGTGCTTACGATTAGTGTGTTGCATGATAGGATTAGTGTTGTGTGCGTCTTGCAATCGTAGTGTGTGTGATTGGATTGATTAGAGGTGAAGAGAAGTGGATGTGGAGATTGCCCTTCATTGCGGCTTTGCTCCTCCATAGGCCCAGAAGCTCACCTTGTAGAGTTAACCATTTGTGTTGCCACGATTAGCTCACTAACTGTGTGAGTGTTTCCATGCCCTAGCCAGGTAGCTCAACCCTCTGTATTGGCAATTTTGTTGCTCATTGGAGCTATTGCAACGATGGAGACCCCAACATTTGGCGCCACCGCCGGGGACGATGGCCTACACTAGTGTAATTGTGGCATAATCGAACGCGTTCCCTCACTAATTTCACTTGTGTGTTTATATTTTTGTGAATTTTAGATGTGTGTGCATGAAGCATTGTGTTCATAATTCCCTAATGTGTCACCGTATCTTGCCAATTGTGTGTTTCACACTCTAATTTCACACTAACCCCTTGCTAATTTGACTAAATTTTTTCTAGCTTACTAATTTGCTATGAAGGATTGGAGCATTCGACCACTCAATTGATCTTCAATGGAAAGGTAATTAAGATGGTATTCTCAACCTCCCTAGAATCTAAGGATGTATAGAATTGTGTAGAAATCCCACCATGATGCAATGTAATTTTATGTTATGTTGATGCAATGCAATGTTGATGTTATGGATTGAAAATTATGCGGTTATTCATTTTCACGCCGTCGTAATGCCGAAAATTTTAAGAATTGGTGGCGCATGAATTTGACAACTTTCAATTGCTAATTGATGATTGTGGATTGCTAATTGAGTGCCTAATTGAGTTAATTGCATGTTTGGATGGTCAATTTCAAGTGTATGTGCACTAAAATCAAGTGTGTGTGCATTTTAATTGAGTGTGTGTATGCCTAATTTTAGGTGTGTGTGCACTATTTTGCCCATGTTTAAGCACTTAGAAATCAATGTGTGCGTTATGATTTTTCAATTGTGATGCTTGATTTGTGTTGTGTTCATGCCCAACTAATGATATCACATTGCAAATCCGACAAGTTTAACCCTTTTGTGAGCGCACCTAAAGATTGGTAAAAACTGCCCATTGTTTAGTGTGTGTGTTTGCCTAAAAAGTGTTTAATTTGCATGATTGATTCATACTTTGATTGCATAATTGATGTGTGTAATGATTAATTTCTTCATTTTTGTGCTCAAAATAGGGATTTACACATTTTAATTGCGTCAATTTTTGACGTAATTTTGCCGGTTTAATTGCCTAGTTTTGATCTTATTTATAAAATTGTTTGGAAATTGAATTGATGTGATTTTGGAAATTTTATTTGGCTGCACTATTCCCCTATGTGTGGAGAATTTGTAGAATTTTTTTGGGTATTTTTTGCATAGTTTTTGGTAATTTTTGTATTAATTTTTGGCTAATTCCATAAAAAATTGATATTTTGCGATCTTTACGAGCTATTTTGTGTGTGCGTATTTATGGCATCATTTTGTTTGCATTTGTGCCCTTCGTGGTCGAGTTTTGAGGGTTTTATTATTTTCGGAGGCCGGGTTGACGATTGTGTCACAAATCACTTTTTCGGAAAAATCTGTTATTTTTTATATGCTTTTGCGTGTCGAAAACATTCGGTTGTGAATCTCGCTGATTTTCGAAGATTCTTAGAATTTTCTGGGAATTTTTTGGACATTTCTGGCAATTTTTTGGATTTTTTGGCGAATTTGAGCGTCTTCGGCTAATTTCCGACCTAGTTTTGGCATTTTTGCACGTTCAGGAATAATAAAAAGTCAATAATAAAAAAGGGCCGGTTTTGAGCTCGACGCCGTGCCTTTCTACGCATCAAAATTTGTCATCGACTAGATCTTTACGATCGGTTGCGATAGTTTTTGCCGACAATAAGATTCCCTTTCTTCTTCTTTCCGAATGAACACCACCCATCACACACACACACACACACACACACACACACACACACTGCCATCCACTCACTCTCTCTCTCCCTTATTCTTTCTTCCCGGGGTCCAATGTATTTTAACTGGCCGAAATCATAAAATCCCTGTTAGATTTTGAGCTTGCTTTGAAGAAAACCGGAAAATTTTCACAACTTTTAGTGTAAATACCTGCAAAAGCTTCAAATTTCAACCTTAAAAAAAAAAAACGAGGAGAATTTCGTCTTTACCCTATTTTCTACGGTTGGAAAAAATATATATATTTCTAGCCCTGCCTCTCTCCAGGAGAACACCCTCCCCCTACTCTCTCTCTAACTCACACTCTCTCTCCCCCTTTATCTTTGTCTCTCTCTCTCTCTCTCTCTCTCTCTCTCTCTCTCTCTCTCTCTCTCTCTCTCTCTCTCTCTCTCTCGCGTGTGCTCTAGCCTCTGCACCTGCCGCTGTCAACGCAGTCAAGACCCGCTTGTCAACGCATTGCCCGCCAGTGCCGCCACGTGCCCAGCTGTCAACCTCGCCCACTGGCTCCTGTAATTTGCGTTGTCCAACCGCTGTCCCACACTCCCGCTCCCTCGTTCTTGCTGTCAACGGCAGGCTGCCACGTCAGCGACGTCAAGCTCGTACAGCTACTCACCTCGCCCACGTGTGCGCGCCGTCAGCGAGTCAGGGCCTCCAACTGTCGCGTCACAGGCCAGGTAAGCCAGGTCGCCAGCAGGTAGGTAGGTAGGTTTTGTCTTTTTTATTATTTCAATCACAACAAAAACCATTTTATAAAAAAAACCAAAATTTAAAAAAACTCATAAAAAATAAAAAAGAAACCAAAAAATTCAACAAAAGAAAAAAAAGGAAAAAAATCATTATAGAAAAGACAAAAATCAAGAAAAATTAAAAAATAATAATAAAAAGTGCTTTTAAAAATCACCAAAAACATAAAATCAAAAATTCCAATAAAAATAAAAAAGTGGATTAAAAAATCATTAAAAATTTACAAAAAAAAGAAAAAACTCATTAAAAATTCACAAAAAAGTTAAAAACTCAAAAAGGTCACAAAAAATTCACAAAAAGTCCAAAATTGGCTAGAAAAATTCACAATAAATCAAAAAATTCATGAAACCATCAGACCTCGACACATCAGATCACTTGCTCACATAGGAGCATCTACATGGACTTAGGGACAGGATCTTGGATCTCTTCTTGGACAGGTTCATTGTTTGGATCTACAGAGTAGAATGGGACTTCAGTTCTTTAGAATCTCTTGTAGAGTTTACTTGCAAGATGTGGGAGATCGGGCATCATCAAGCGACTACATCCAGAGTCAATAGTAGTGCAATTGCTCTTCTACACTCTCAATCATTCAAAGTTGCTTACACTCACCCTCGGTTACCTTACTGTAGACTTATCTCCCAACCTGGGTAGCAGGACCCTCCCAACTCATTCACATTGAGAGCCACACCGAGTTGCAGTTTGCAGGCTTTGTTGGCATGGATTTTGATTTGGTTGACACCGGAGGATTGAAGGCAAGAGATGCAGGCAAGACGGTGCAAACAAAATGGTTTGGCATTTCCTCTACTCAGAGATTATTTGCGGCGGCGTAGACAGCTCAGTCTGGCTTCCCTTCTTCATACAGGATGATTACGATGCAGACAGCTTCGTCTGACCACACCTCTTCTCAGAGGTCCTACATAGCACAAACTATTGAGTCTGGCTTTCCCCTCATCTTGGATTACCCTACCTACCGATAGAAGACCATCTGGTGGTGGTCCGTGCGGTCTCTTGGTGACTACTTTAGCTTATGGTAGCTTCTACAGTGCAGACTACTTAGTCTCGCTTTCCTTGTTTTGGAGGACATTTACAGTGCAAATTGCTACATCTGGCCTTCTTGGAGTTTTTCACAGCTTAGCCACCTTGGCCACACTGGGTTATAGGTCTATACATTGACAGGCTTCTGGACATTCTCATAACAATTTTTGGGCTTTCCCATTTTCTCCAGAGAGTTTGACTACAGCCACCACAAATCCTATTGGGCATGACACTTGCAGATCTATTGACACTTCTTTTACGACAAGGAGTTGTTTTACACTTAGTTCGGGACCTTCAGACAGTTTCTTCACCACATATCAGTGGAGTACAACAGTTTGCTACACTGCTCATGATGACACTTTACCATGGAGATTTCTTCGAGATTGGGACACCCCAGACTGCTGCTACACTCATGGAGTATCCTTCAGTGGACGTCGCATTAGACATCTTTATCATTTGCTGCACATCTTTGGCTTCATGCGGTTCGTTCAACATGCAATGCTAAGAGGGGGTATTAGATTTCACATATGCACCACTCTCCTACTTCACTCAGGTCTAGGGCATGCATGTATGGCTAGTGTGCCTCCAGGCTGGCCACCCTTTGCATATTCATCTAGGCTGCATTGTCTGGCCGTCCACTCTTTGGGCCGACCGCTTGTCTTTTGTCCAAGCGCGCTACACAGGTACATACCTACTTATATTCATGGTCGTGGGATTTTTTACTCGTGGTTGGTCGTGGGTTTTTTGTCAGAGCTCACCCAAGAGCCCTATATATAGGCTGCCTAGGGTGAGTCTATCATGTACATTGGTTACATCTGATATAGAGAGTCATTGGGGGCTGATCGCCCCCTCCACACATACTACCAACGTTTTGTGTTGTGTTCTATTCTCTCTCTCTCTCTCTCTCTCTCTCTCTCTCTCTCTCTCTCTCTCTCTCTCTCTCTCTCTCTCTCTCTCTCTCTCTCTCTCTCTCATGCTTCCGCACACGCTCACTCTCACATAAGTCTCCAATAGTCTCTGCCTGTGTAGCTGGATCACCCGTGGTGGATGAATCAGAGAGGAAAAATAATATACATGTGGAGCCTCGAACCAAATCTTGGAGAACAAGGAAAATTGTCTCCCCTCTATGAAGAATGCCGGCTTACTGTAACTAGTTTAGTCCAAGAAGAACCACTATCCACCCGTACGAATCAACATGCCCATCTAAGGATAAGCAAAGTAGGTGTGTCTTAAATGGTACAGTTTCTAGGGATCAATCTGGAAGACAAGGCATAGGAAATACTGCTCGGATGCACTGGGAAGAGCAACCGTCACACCACAAATTCAAAAGACGAGGCAACCACCAAGATGGTTAAAGAGGAACATCTGCCAAGATACTAACTGCATTGTGGGATAAAGCACACCGTCAAAAGCCACAAGAAATGTGCAAGGAAACCAAGAACTAGAAGACACCATGCATGGTACTCCGTTGAATGGAGCACGTTTAGTCGACTGAAGATAATGACCTCGAAGCCCCCTCTAAAAGAGAAGTATCCTAAAAAGTACGCTCTGAGGTAGCACCCCACATCAGATCAGAGAAAATACTACCACTAAAATCTCTAGTGCTAAAGCTGAGAACTCCCTCCAAGATACTCCCTCTCCTGCTCAACCGTGGGAAAGGAGAATAAGTACCACCAGAAAAAAATATGAGACAACCTGGAGTAAAACTTCTTCCTTTGTAATTGAATAGCACAACCTGAATCTCAAGGGACTCAAAACCCAAAGAGAATCATACCATCAATAACTCGGACTGCTAAAAATATGAAGACCTGAAAGGTCGTCACTTGCGGATCATGTTTGCTAGAGAAGTTATTGGGGTCCAAAGACCTAGCTACTCAAGCAAACTCTCCAAGATCAAACCAAATGTCCACCACTCCTTTGCATCTGCCAAGATCAAACCTGTAGGTATAATCCAATACAAACATATACTCCCACTTTTGTAACTTGCTTCGTTAAAATCTTCACCAAAACTACCCTTTGTACTTGTGCTGAGAAGAATATACCCATAATTGAACTGTGCAATCAATATTAATACACAACATGACTCCAATACTCAAAGGGAGAGTAAAGAAACTAGCTCAAGGAACAAGCCCGTGAAGAACGTTGGGGCTGATTTGTAACATGCTAGAAAGCTAGGCAAAAACTTGCAAGGGAAAAGAACCTGCTATACTAGCCAGCCATGGAGCTCTCCAAACGGATGTATGGAAGAAGCATCCAAATGTTGCTGATTAGGAAGTAGGAACTAGATGTTCCCACCAACTATTGACACTACGTGTAAACTTGTTATCCAAAGGATCTTGACAAATTTTGTTGTCGATTATCAAGAAAAATGCCCACAAAAGGTTGCAAACCTGTCCTAAAACTGGTGTTCTCAAGCTCACAAGAATTGGAAGTAGTACTAACAATCTCACAAGAGTCCAAAGAAGTGACCAAATTTGTATGGCCACACTACCATTGGGGAAGGAGAGAACATGGAGATAGGAGAAGTCCAAACTCCAACAAAACTTCCTCAAATTGTTGTCATTGTTGGTTAAGAGTCTGGCACCACATGCTCCACCTCTAAACCTCATCCAAGAAAGTTAGATGATCATCAAGAAGTGCATCTAAAGATAGAATTATCCCCCTCTGCCTGTCCACACATGCACTAGAACATGCACATGAACTGTTGTATACCATATAAACCAGAGTTACCTGAAGCTGGAACTAGAACTTCCATCCTTTAGATGGACAAGGAAAAATCAAGGAACATCCTTTGCTTCAAGAAGGGGAGAGATTCCCCTCTGTCACCCATAATCCACAATATTTTACAAGAGTGCAACTGAATCATCAACCTACTACCCATCGGATAGGGAGCTCCCTCGACAATTTTAAGAAAGATGTGCATTTGCAAAAGGCACAACAAATCTACCAATCCATCTCCTCAAAGAAAACACAGCCATAAAAACTTGCTCCAAAAGTGATGAAGAAGATCCTATTGTTGTCCAAACACCTCTCTGAAGAAGAAGCTGGAAATGAATAGCTCCCCCTCTGGATCCAACGACCGCATGCTTGCTCCCCTTGCGGGAAGGCATGATAATATGGCTCCATCCGATAAAACCAAAGCAATCCAGCACTACTACACATCCTGAAGCCTCCATCGATGAATAGAGGTCGAGGTAAGCAAGGGTAAAGATGGGGAAGTCATAGACGAGGGTCCAAGGTCTCCAAATACCCAAATCTGCCCCTAACTTAGAGAAAATCAGGAAAAAGCAGCAAGCGTCTTCTCTCTCAATCATGTCCAAAATAGTACCAGATCAATCACATGAGAGCCTCCAAGGTGGTCGTGACACCTGAGGCTCTGATACCATGTCAAAGGTGGTAGCGAAAGATGCAATGAAGATAGGAATTGGCTTGTGATCCCGTGGGCACCTCGACTCTGATCTCGAACACCTATAATGCCAAACACATGAACAAGGCACACCTTTGGAGAAGAGAGAGAGAGAGAGAGAGAGAGAGAGAGAGAGAGAGAGAGAGAGAGAGAGAGAGAGAGAGAGAGAGAGAGAGAGAGAGAGAGAGAGAGAGAGAGATACATGGGAAAGACTTTCCATGCTGATAGCAATCTGCTCATAGAAGTGACCGACATGCCCAATGGATACATCCGAGGTGCACACAATTGAGATTGCTATTGACACTGCCAACTGCTCTTGCACACGAGACCACTGGCACGGTCTTGACATGCATCACCTCCAACATACTCTAAGAGAATAGATCTGGTGCATCTCCTCTTGGCTAAATCTAGATGTGGATCTAGATCTTGGATGACAAAACCTATGATTGCATGGTCAAAAGGGCTATGAAAGGCTGCCTGAGATGGTACTGCACCGTAGAGATGAAGCCCTAGCAGTGCTCTTGCTACCCATGAAAAACGTTGGGCTGACCTCCCTCTACAAGCTACTGGCAGCCCCAAAATTGCTAGTGTGGGTGCACCATGCTGCCCCAAAAGGCTGGGCTGCCACCCCCTTGTGCCCACTGGCGTAGGGATCAAAGGGCTGGCCCCTTGGGGAACCCAAGAGAAGCATCCCCAGACTAGGGTTTAACTGCACTGTAGAAGGTGATCCCCCATGGCTGCCTATGTAGGCCTATGCTCAGCCTACCGGACCCACCTCCAGCCCGTGACCTGGTAAATATCACATAAATAGGGAAAAGTAGAGGAAGTGGCCCATAGGGTCTTGGGAAAGCAAGGAGACATGCCTAGCGGAAACAAAAGCCTACATGGCCATGGAACAAGGCCTAAAACCCAAGTCTAAACATGGCTAGACATGACCTGACATGAGAAACCTACTTCACACTGGCTGGTCATAGCCACAAAAAAGCCCTCACTCCCTAATACTTGTCCCTGGGAGAAACTGGGACAGACTGGATGAACCAAGAGAGATGCATGAACTCTGACTTCCGCATGTGTGCATGTGCTGTAGAAAAGACGTGAAAAGACTCAATTCTTTGTATTCGTGATATGCTTACAATTTCAAGGCGTTTCTCTTAAGAGGCAGCACTGGCCTTAGTCGTGTGTATGTGTACGTAATATATATGTAATATGCATGTTTGTGTTTTTGTGTGTTTACTTATTTATTTATACATATATACATGTATGATCAATCTATTTATACAAATATGTGTGTATGTTTTTGTGTGTACTACACACATATATAGACACACAATGTCTCCTCATTTCCCTGCCGAAATAATTGATTGAAGTTTAATTCATTTTCCTTACTGGAATAGTTGTATTACACACATACACCCACACACACACAATGCCTTTAATATCACACACACACATACACAATGTCTTCTCATTTTCATAGTGGAATAGTTGGGTGAAGTTAATGTTCTGTTTTTTTTTTGTATGTGAGAGAGAGAGAAAGAGAGAGAGAGAGAGTGAGAGAGAGAGAGAGATTCATTATTTGCCTTTAGTTTGTTCTTTTGTGTGTCCTTGTATTTGGGTTTCAAACACTCATTTGGCTCTCAAATTTCAATGTGGAGATATTGACTTTCTTTTTTTTGCTTATGGAAGATATATCATGACACATCGTCGTCCAGCTGGCTATTTCCACTCCAGAAGAGCCAGTGGATGGTACTAGTGTGGATGCTATTTGCAGCCATCCAATGTACCAGGTTTTGACGAAAGAGATGGAGCTCAGCTCATTGGATGAGGCTAATCTGGTAGTAAAGGTCATCCCCCAGAGTACTTCCTTTCAACCACGTATCTATCTTCTTCCTTTTTTTGCCATAAAGGGCGAGGGAGATTTTATTTTAGAAAGAGGACAAAATTACATTGATCTGATGTATACTCTGATGGTATCTCCAACCTAACAGTGACTCTTTACAAAACGTGGAAGCATACATAGCATTACACAGGGCTATTCGATTGACGAGAATAGCGCTACATAATTCATCTAGTGCTTCAGGGACTTCAACCCATGTATGTATCGTCTTCCTCTTTTGGAGTTATATAGCATTTGTAGCTATATAGTTTTTGATCAACGAGTTTACTAAACTTGTGGCAGGCATTATGAAAGTTGCATCTCCAGACAATGATACTCATTTGTATGCCCCATTGAAGTTGATCAATCCTGAAGCAAACATCGAGTGTATTGCAGAGTTGATTGTGGATACCGGCTTCACTCAAAGTGTATTGATTTTGCAAAACAAGGCTCATCAATTGAAGTTCAAAGCAAGGCACATGGTAGAAAACTTTGATGGCTTAAAGGAGAAGGTAATGATGTTAGATTATGGTAGGCAGCAATGTGAGGTTCTTGCCATCGTGGATGTACGGAGAAGTTCTTCAGTTCCAATCATACCGCCAACTGGGACCAGGATGCGTCTTCCTTTTCAAGTGAGCAGTCAATACCAACAGAACAAACAAATGATCTTTTGATAGTGGGAGAGATACTCGTCTTCCAACCGCCAAAAGATCATTTGTTTGTTTTGGTATTGACTGCTCGCTTGACAAGAAAGACACATCCTCACATGAGGTCCCGATTGGCAATTCAAGAGATCAAATTACTAACTTCGAAACCCTTGGCAGCTGGGGAGATGTAGTGGTGCACTCTACTAGTTGTTGGGATTAAAGCCCAAGTGGCCTCTTATACGGATATGGGCGCCCGCCCGCCTAACTCGCTTATCACTAACTCTTTGTATATACTCACTTATACTTGTGTGAATAATAAGATTTGGGAGATAACCCTTCAACGAATTCTCTACGTATTGGGTAAGCTCTCTGTCTGTGTATCTCTGTGTGTGTGTGTGTGTGTGAGTCGATCTAAGCTCCGCTCAACTACTTCAATTGGTAGCAGAGCAAGGTTCAGTGTGTTTTCACGTAATCGCGCACGCGTGCACTTTTCAGGCAGATTCTGGATCCGGAGCTTGGAAATTCACACTCAGCGTCCGAGAGTATTTCCATCAGGCGACCTAGGGTTTTACCCCCCTTTCGAAGCTATTTATGCCCTCAGAATTTTGTTCTGATCACTACATCAGAAGATAGGTTTCAGCCGTAAAGAAACCCGTCTTGTGTAGATTGGCAAGCAGGAGGTGGTCGGCATCAATATCGGCATCAACATACATCACTCATTAGTCTTCAAAGCATCGTCTATAGACCAGGTACACATATATATCATCAGATATATATATCGCAGTCTGCATTGCTACTTCTTGTGCTTGCCATGTTCCAGGGGAGGTGTGGCCATATGACGGCTTGACACCATTGGCATGTATTGCAAATTGATGTAATGTGATTGTGGGTCTGCTTGTTGTGAATCACGCTAGCAGACAAACTGCCACAGCGGTCATAGGATAGTGATTGGTCTATTGTAGGATGTATGCTAGTTTTGGGAAGTTTGTTGAGCCATCTGAGAGGGTCGTGTGTGAGGTTTTTTGAAGCCAAGCACTGGGGGCTGGGTTACCTAGTGTGAGGTGGATTAGGTTGTTGGAGTTCCCCTCTACACGCCTCCTCTTCAACGACTTTTATCCCATAGGATGTATGACTTTGTCTAGACACTAGATTGCATCTTATGCGTTAGGCTGTTGAGGCATTGTTCAGGGTTCAGTCTTGAGACAGATACAAGTTCTGTGATCGTCGAGACAGGAGACAGTGTATGCTTACAGGATAGCATGTTACAGAGATTTTTAGATTTGTCACTAGTTAGCTATTATGGTTGTTTTTGAGCTATCTTTTGGTTTCCAGAGCTCAATTTAGAGGGGAGACTCTGTCAAAAATTTTCAAAATACTGATAGTTCTTGAGGAGAGGTGTTCAGCTTGTTGTTTACAGCTTGTTTATTGTGTACAGAGTCCAGTTTACAGGGGAAACTCTGCCGGATTTTTCCCAAGAGTAAACAGTTTGGGAGACATAGCATCTTCTCAAAGTGAGACTCTTTACAACATAAGGAAGCTAGATGGCACAAACTTTCCATTCTGGAAGAAGCAGATTTGGCAGGTTTTGGTGCAGAAAAAACAAGTGAAGCCACTGAAACTCAAAGGGGAGAGACCAGAAGGTATGGATGAAGATGAGTGGGAAGAGCTTGACGAGTTAGCTTGTTCCACAATCATGTTGACACTGGCAAAAAATCTTTACTTCAACGTAGCAGAAGAGACTACAGCATATGGCGTATGGCAAAAGCTATGTGGCATGTACGAGAAACAAAGTGCTGCTTCTCAGATTTATTGGCTCAAGAAATTGGTGGATTTGAAGATGAAGGAAGGGACAGCCATGTCAAATCATCTCAATGAATTTCACACAATTTTCAGCCAGTTAACAACACAGGAGATAGTCTTTCCAGATTCAGTGAAGGCTATGTTTCTCTTAATCACTTTGCCAGACAGTTGGGATAATTTTTGCACGGCATTAAGTAATTTTGTCGCGCCAGAGGGTCTTACAAGTGCCAATGTAGAAGGCAGCTTGCTTACAGAGGAAGTGAATAGGAAGAACATTGACAAAGGCAAAGGCAATAGTGCTTTGGTCGTTTGAGGGAGACAACAGTCTAAAGAGAAGAAGGGTAAAAAGGCACAAAACCGAAGTAAGTCTCGTGACTCGAAGTCAAAGGATGACATAGAATGCTACCATTGTGGCAAGAAGGGTCACATGAAGAGAGACTGTACGAAGTGGAAACAAGAAAAGGGCAAAACAAAGAGTTCTGAGCAAGATGAAAAGAAGAGTTCAATGAAGATTGAAGAGGTGAATGTCACAGGATATGGTTCAGACAATGATTTTGGTATAGCAATTGGTGACATCTTCCTCACAAGAAATTTTGCTTCTGTTTTCTTAACTACAGAGGATGGACATGCTATGAGTGATTGGATTATCGACTCAGGGGCATCTTTACATGTTTCTCCGCACAAAGAGTGGTTTACATCATATGTGGCTACTAAAGATTATGTCACACTTGGCAATGAGCAGGTTTGTGACATACTTGGAGTGGGAGATGTGCAATTGAAGTTTCAGAATGGCTCTTCTTTATGGCTCAATATGTCAGACATGCTCCAGCAATCCAAAAGAGCTTGATCAATATAGGGAAGTTGGATGATGCGGGTCATGTGACAATTTTTGAAAACAACACTTGGAAGATCTCCAAAGGTTCGATGACTGTAGCACATGGCAGCAAGTCAGGAACTCTGTACACTTTACATGTTTCAGAGGTTAAAAACCATGTAATTAATGTGATTGAGCAGCCAAGTGCATCACTGTGGCATCGTAGGCTGGGACATATGTCAAAAAGAGGAATGGAAATACTTTCTCATTATGGTTATTCGCCTGGCTTTTCATTTCAAGATTTTGAGTTTTGTGAGCATTGTGTTTATGGTAAGCAAACACAGGAACCGCACAGATCAAAGAGGAATCGTAGGGACAAATGATTAGCTCTTGTGCACAGTGATCTATGCGGACCAATGCCTAGTTTGTCACTAGGGGGAGCATCGTACTTTTGTATATTCATAGATGACTATTATCGCAAAGTATGGGTTTACTTCTTGAAGCACAAGGATGAGGTGCTCAAGGTCTTTAAGACATTCTTGCAACTTGTGGAGAGTCAGAGTGGTCACAAGCTAAGATGCTTAAGGACAGACAATGGTGGAGAGTACGTTTCCAAGGCTTTCCAAGACTTTTGTGAAGCAAAAGGGATAAAACGGGAATTTACTGCACCATACAATCCTTCACAAAATGGAGTTGAAAAACGTATGAATAGGACCATACAAGAGAAGGTCAGAAGCATGTTGTCAAATGCTGAGTTGCCTGATGGATTTTGGGTGGAAGCACTGGCTACAACAGTCCATTTGATCAATAGATCTCCTAGTAGAGTTCTGGAGAGGAAAGCAGTGGCCAAGATGGTATGGATAGGAAAGGCTCCTTCATATAAGCATCTCAGGATCTTTGGTTGTGAGGCTTATAGCCATATTTCTAAGGATTTGAGGAATACGTTAGAACCAAAGAGCAGGAAGTGTATATTTCTTGGCTACGGAGAATCGGGCAAGATGGGTTACCGGCTTTGGGATCCTGAGTCCAAAAAAGTTATTCGTAGAATGATGTGCATTTCAATGAAGCCAAGTTTCACGCTAAGCCAGAGAAGACAGAGGAGATCAGAAGAGTTGTCTTCAGGGAAGATGGACCTAGTGCTAGCACATCAAGACAGCATGGTTAGGCTCAGGAATAGCCTATAGTGGCTAGAGAGACAGAATCAGTTGTGGTGAGACGTTCTGAGCGTGTCTCCAAACCACCTGATCGTTATGTGCCACATCTAAATTATGTCATCCTCACGGATTGCGGAGAATCGTCTTGTTACAAGGAGGCATTACAAGTGGTTGACTCAAAAAAATGGCAGTTGGCCATGCAATCAAAGATGACGGCTCTGCATAAGAATCAAACGTGGGATTTGGTTCAATTTCCAGAGGGCAAGAAAGCTCTACCTTGTAAGTGGGTTTATAGGTATAAGATTACTCCCCATGATGGACAACCAAATTACAAAGCACGGTTGGTTGCTAAGGGTTTTAAGCAAGAACACGGAATAGAATTTGATGAAGTCTTTTCACCAGTTGTCAAGATGACAACATTGAGAAGTGTACTTGCTTTGGTTGCCAAACATGATCTGCATTTACATCAGATGGATGTGAAAACGGCATTTCTTCATGGAGATTTGCATGAGGAGGTTTATATGCAGCAGCTAGAAGGGTCTGTTGAGAAAGGCAAAGAGAAATTGGTATGTCGTTTGAGAAAGAGTCTCTATGGCAAAGAGAAGTTTCACTAATTTATGCTTTCTCAAGGATACAAGAGAAGTGAGACAGATCATTGCCTGTATACTGGACAAGCTAAGGATGGTAGCTTGATAATCCTCATCTTGTATGTGGATGACATGTTACTTGCTGGTAGACAAATGGCAAAAATTTCAGCTCTTAAGTCAAAAATGGCAAAGGTTTTTGACATGAAAGACATGGGTGAGGCAAGCTAGGTATGCGTATCCAGCGAGATAGGTCAAAGAAGATGCTTTACTTATCTCACGAAGAGTATATTGACAAGGTGTTGCAACGTTTCCATATGGACAGGGAAAAGGCATTGATGACACCATTGCCGTCATATGTGAAACTAAGCAACCAAGATTGCCCACAGTCTGAGGTGGAAAAGGTTGAAATGGATACGGTACCGTATGCGTCTGCATGTGGGAGTTTGATGTATGCAATGATTGCTACACGTCCGGATATTTTATTTGTAGTGGGAGTGGTTAGCAGATATATGTCAAATCCCGGCAAGAAACATTGGGAGGCAGTGAAAGGTATCCTGAGATACTTAAAACATACAAAGAGTATGCGCATATGCTATGGTAATCAGGATTTGAGTGTCAGAGGATACACTGACTCAGATTATGCAGGAGACTTGGATAAGAGGAGATCTACATCAGGCTATGTCTTTACATTGGCTGGAGGTGCCATATCATGGAGATCTCGATTACAAGATTGTATTACACAGTCTACTACAAAAGCTGAGTATGTTGCAGCAAATGAGGCATGCAAAGAAGCTATTTGGCTTGGTAGATTGGTAGCAGACTTCAGAATCAAAGTAGATATGCCAGAGTTATATTGTGATAGTCAAAGTGCTATACAATTGGCAAAGAATCCAGTGTTCCATTTGAAGACAAAGCATATTGATGTGAAATATCACTTCATTAGGGAAGTACTTGAAGGCAAGCAGATACAACTGCTGAAGATCCACACCAAGGACAATCCTGTTGATCTACTCACAAAGGGACTTCCAGGAGAGGACTTTGTGCATTGTCGTGAGTTATTGGGTATTGGATAGATGGAAGCCATGTAAATCTTTGTACATTTATGTTCATAGATTACAGTTACTTAAAGTGCCGCATTGGACTTTAAGTGGGAGGTTGTTGGGATTAAAGCCCAAAGCCCAAGTGGCCTCTTATACGGATATGGCCGGTCGCCCGCCTAACTCGCTTATCACTAGCTCTTTGTATATATTCACTTATACTTGTGTGAATAATAAGATTTGGGAGATAACCCTTCAACAAATTCTCTGCGTACTGTGTAAGCTCTCTGCCTGTGTATCTGTGTGTGTGTGTGTGTGTGTGTGTGTGTGTGTGTGTGTGTGTGTGTGTGTGTGTGAGTCGATCTAAGCTCCACTCAGTGACTTCACTAGTCACGCAGGCGAGGAGCCTCTCTTCATGGCTTCAGCAATTGGAGGTCTATACAACGAGAGAGAGAGAGAGAGAGAGAGAGAGAGAGAGAGAGAGAGAGAGAGAGAGAGAGAGAGAGAGGTCTTTCTTTGCTACTGGTTGATAGCTCTCTTGACAAGGACGAGCTTTGGACAGGGTCGAAAGCACACAAGAGATTATAGAGTAGAGAGAGAGAGAGAGAGAGAGAGAGAGAGAGAGAGAGAGAGAGTACACACGATGTACGTGGTTCACCCAATGTGGGCTACGTCCACGGGAAAGCAGCCACTCAATGGCTTTAGTACTTCAAAACAAGAAGTAGTTTACAAAGGGATTATACCCTTAATAGAGCTCCCACCTTGCTTCACTCTCACCACCTCACACCCACCTTGTTGCATCAACTTCACACTATGAAATGTGTGTAGAAATGGCCTCCTTTTATAGGCCAAAAGGGCTGCCCTTTCTCATGAGAGGCAGCCATGTGTAGCCGCCCTTATGTAGATAAGTCTAAATCGTACCCTCCAATCCACCCATGTGTCTTGAGAAGACAAGTCCGCTTTTGAATTCGGCCACCGGCCATTGACTTCCGACCACTGGCCCCCACCGACCATTGACTACCGGCCACCGGCCAACCGGCCAACCGATCAATCGTTTTTCGACCACTTTTCGGCCGCCGATTGGCCATAATATTTCGACGAAAAGGAATATTCTGGTTTCCGGCAAGTGATTTTTATTTTCGGCGAGTGATTTTCCTTCACGCACGATGGCTTCTCCTCATGATGGGGGCCTTACAAATGTGCGTTTTTACCACAAAAAATTACAAGGGGTAAATCAGGCTCCATACTTAACAGTTAGATGTCACCTAACCTCTGATTTTTCTTCTTGGGGATATTCTTGTGATTATATTCAAATTGGGTCTTTGAATTTAATGTGTTCTTTTCTTTGGATCCTCGTTCTTGGTTGATTCTCTTTTCTTCTTTTTGTGGAGGCTTGCTCGATGGAAGCTTTGATCCAAAACTTTCTACTTTGATTTCCGTTGCATGGTCGATGGTATTGCCTTTGATGTAGAGACTTCATGTGATGAGTGATGGAGATTTTTTGAAGCTAGAGTTGATTTGCGAGGTTATTCAACTTCATTCTTCAATTTTTCTTTACTTTTTTCTTTTTCGATGTTTGTTGTTGGGATGTAGGCTTTTGTTGCATCTATTGTGAGAACGACCTCTTCCACCTAGGATTATAATGTGTCAGTAAACCATGTGGAGAACCTCTTACAATCCATGTGAAAAGCATAGCCCTTGAGTGTGCATACAAAACCACATATATTTTTAATGTGTCAAAAGGCTGCTTCTTTTGTATATGCCTATATAGAGGTGCATTATGCTCGATGGCTTATGTCTACTTTTTTGCAGCCATACTCTATTGTATTGTGTGCCCAATCAATCTCTAAACTAGCTCTACTGTAATCATGCTTATGTCATGAATGACACACTAACCTATCCACCCTATAACACTTGGTATTTGAGTTGTAACATCCATACCAAGCAAACACAAAGAGTTGTAACATCCATATCCTATTATATATGACCAATCTCTCATAGATAGAAAATTTCATCTTGATGTAATGAACACTCATGAGGATTAGACACTACCTTGACATTCTCATGAAAAATTCATTGGGGTGCACCATCATGGGGGGAGATCAAAATATGGATAAATTTAACGGTCAAAGCTTTCATACATGGCAAACAAAATCCAAGGGCTACTTAATGCAAAAACAGCTATGGTATGTCGTTAAGCCACTATTGAGGGCGACACAATCAAAACCAAGAAAAGCTTAGCACATTTTGTAGCTAAACATGAGCAAGATCTTGGCAGTTTGCTCACGTCACTTGATGATATTTTTGTGCATTATATAGACCATTGTACTACTGCACACGAAGCATGTAAAGCCTTAGAGAAACATTTTGGTGCTATTGCTAAGCATTTCAAAATTGCATTGAAGATGCAACTCTATGGATTTCTTATGGAGCCTAGAGAAGATGTGTCTTCTTTTGTCAACAAGCTCAAAAGTATCTACACACAACTAACATACATAAATTGCCAAGTTGTTTTCGATGCAATTCTTAAAGCTCTATTTAGTGCAATTTTTGGGCCAATCATCACATTGCTTAAAGAGAAAGACCCAATTCCTAAACTTGAAGATGAAATAAACTCTCTTCAAGAGCACAAAAGAAGCTTAAAAGTCATCAACCACAGACAAATGGTGCTTTTGTTGTCTCATCCAACAGATACAACCGCAACAATAAAAGAAACCTAAAGTGCACACTATGGCAGAACAAATAATCTTTCAAAGGATTTCCATGAAGTCAACCCTTGCCACATTTATGGCAAGAATAACCATGCCACAAAGTATTGTAGATTTAAATATAACTCTTCAGGTTACAAATCACAAAGAGCATATCAAAGACAAAAGAAAAGCCAAAATCAACCTCGCTACTGAAGACACTGACAATGACAATGAAAACAATGTTGGCTTAGTATATGATGACATACTGTGAGCATTACACTATTGTGTACCTTACCCTTTTCTATGTGTGTGTAGGTGAGGATTGTGAGTTCCTCCAACTTTTGTTCAAGGGGAGGCTTGTGTTGGTGCCTCACCCTAGTGCGTTTTGAGGGGAGCATTATCTTGTGTGAGTGATATGCAACCATAATCCACATAAGGTAAGGTTGTTGGGATGTGGGATTTTGTTGCATCTCTTGTGAGAACAACCTCTTCCACCTAGGACTATGATGTGTCAGTAAACCATGTGAAGAACCTCTTAAAATCCATGTTAATAATAGCCCTTTGAGTGTGCATAAGCAACCATATATATGCCGCCTTATGTATCAAAAGGCTGCTTCTTTTGTATTTGCCTATATAGAGGCACATTATGCTCAATAAACTAAGCTTATTTTTTTGCAACAATACTCTATTGTATTGTGTGCCCAACCAGTCTCTAAGCTAACTCTACTCATATCATGCTTATGCCAAGAATGGCACACTAATATATCAACCCTAACACTAACAGCTGTGGTTTCTCTTCATGGGCTTTAGACTCTTTTGGGACTGCCATTGTTGTTGTTGTCTCTATTCGTTGTTGTCCAAAAAAGATGTGTATCTAGATTTTTGAAAAAACTAGGTTCTCGTTGAGCTTATGGGAGTATATTATGTGGAATACGATAGTAAAACCTCTAGAATTCCATTTACCAGTATAGCTTTTGCCACTCCAAAGCCGACAACTGATGTTTTTGAGCTTGTGTACACTGTTTTTGTGAGGCGAGTAGATATGTCGCGTGTGCGAATGCAGGAGTGCATGTGCAAGAGAGTGAGCACTCAGTATGGGTGGAGATATAGTGGATAAAACATCCACTACCCCTTATTATGCTTATGTATCAAAGGATAAGGTTAGGAGAAAAGATGGGTGGCGCCTGACGCCCAGCCAATATGGTGTGCACCCTTACAATCTCCCACTTAAAGGTCATAGTGGTCCAAGTGGCCTATGTTAGTACAAACTTGTACAAATGTGAAGCATCATGAAGCTTCACCCTACGTCCATCATCTCAATGCAATGTGCAAACCTCTCTGTGGCTAAGCTCTTTGTAGGAGCATCAATAAGGTTGTCATCCATGTGAACTTTGACTAACTAAATGAGTTTGCTAGCTAAAATATCCCGTATCATATGATACCTAACCTCGATGTGTTTTGGCTTGGAAGGAAACACGGGGTTTTTTGCTAACGCAATCACACTCTGGCTGTCACAATATAACACTGGATTTTGGTATATACCAAGGTATCCCACTAGACGAGGTAACCATACAGCTTCCTTGCTAGCACAGGAACTTGCAATATGCTCAGTCTCAGTTAGTTGTGAAAGACGAAGTGCAATTTTGAAGACATCATTTCCAAGAGACTGTCGCTCTAGCAAACAAGAAAATGTAGCAAGATGTGGATCTCCTAGTGTTCAAACAACCTGCATAATACAAATCAATGTATCCGACTCTATGGATGCATCAATGTACCCAAAGCGTAAGCACTTGCTAACTGAACCCTTGATGTATCTCAAGATATGTTTCACTACTTTCCAATTATTTCTTCTAGGATTTGCCATATAATTGCTGACCAGTCCCACTACAAATGTTATATCTAGTCGCGTGATAACCATGGCAAACATGAGACTTCCAACTGCCAACGAATATGGCACTTTTTCCATCTTTTCCTTTTCAGCATCTGATTTGGGGCAATCATTCTTGTTAAAATTTACAAATGCATCCATTGGGGTACTCAATTCTTTCCCCCTTGCCCATTAAAACGTTGCAAGACCTTGTAAATATACTCTTCTTGTGATAGTTCAAGTATTCCACGCTTATGATCTCTCTTGATACGCATACCAAGAAAGTGATGTGCATCTCTTAAATCCTTCATGGAAAACTGCTTGCTTAAGGAATTCTTAAGAAGTGCAATCTCATTTTGGACATTATGGCTATAAGCATATCATCAACATACAAGATGAGAATGATGAGGGAACCATTGTTCAACCTCCTTGTGTATAAGCAATGATCCTCTTGGCTCCGTACATGACATTGAGATTGAATGTACTTATTAAACTTGATGTACCACTTCCTTGAGCCTTACTTTAGTCCATACAAATATTTTTTGAGTCTACATACCAGTTTTGGACTTGTTATTTTCTCAGGCTTTATTTCAAAACCTTCGAGCTGCTTCATGTAGACATCTTCTTCAAGATCCCCATGAAGAAATGTCATCTTCACATCCATTTGGCCCAATTCCATATCCTCAATTGCTACTTGACCAAGCACAAGACATAGTGTGGTCATCTTGACTACTAGAGAAAAATCTCATCGAAATCTATGTCTCAAAAATTAGGGTTAGGTTCATTTGGTAGGGTCGTAGCCGAGCATAGCATGGTCCATCAGCTCTTGGACAGACATTGTTTCTTTGGCGGCGATGGTAGTCCCAAGATGGCAATTGCACCGAACCTCCAAGGTTATCAACTTGAGAAGAGACATCTACTAAGAGATGTCTAGAAATTTCCAGATATAATCTGCTAGGGTTTCCAAGGCAAGCATTTCAGGATATCCCACTATGCCAGAAGTTGCACTCCGAAGGAAGATGTCAGAAACCATATAACTTTGGGCAAAATTCTCTTGAAATCTTGCCAAGTACTTGGAGTATGCTACTTGGTAGCTATCAACATCAGCATGGTACTGTCTCTGAGAAGAACAGCTCGAAACAAATCTTGGATCCTTCTCTTGCAAGTGATCTTAATGGCTTATGCCCTGTAAGACATGAGCGGTGAAGACGGGAGCGCGCTTGATGCGCAATGAAGTAAGGGTGGGAGTGGCTAATAGGTCCGGGGTTGGAGCAAAAATCTAGAATTCCAAAAGTCTCTGGTTTGCTATGTCTGCTCTTTTGTGGGACCGGTATGCTTTCAGAAAAGCACACGCCTGATGCTCTGATACCACTGTCACAAGACGGGCACCACGTGCCAATAGAAAAGAACAGACTGAACAGACTTTTAGCACTTCATTAACAATTGAACTGAGAGAGAGAGAGAGAGAGAGAGAGAGAGAGAGAGAGAGAGAGAGAGAGAGAGAGAGAGAGAGAGAGAGAGAGAGAGAGAGATGACACACGACACGGAGTGTTCCACCCAAGAGAGTATTGGCCCCAAACCTTGGCACCCCTTTCAATATTTCTTTGTATTGCATCAACTTAGTACAAGCCGGTACTCTAGAATCTGCACCTTCTCCAGAAAGTATGGTAGAGAATGAGCCCTATAAAGGCCCTTGGCCTGAAAAGCAGTTACAATAAAAAAGCCTTTAAAAATCAAAAGCTTTTGGTCCAAAAGCAATGCCAAAAAGCTGCTAGCACAATTTACGGAAATCCTTATAGTCCTGCCATGTCAGCAACGCCAGCATGAAAAGCGGAAATCCGTTCAATTCTACCACGTCATCAGCCAGCGTGATTTTCAGACATCTACCATGTCATCAGCGTGCTTCGCAAGTTCTTGTGAGTGTGTGTGAGTCATGTTTATTTTAATTCTTTATGTCACTTGGGGCCCCATCGAACGGGGTCCCCATAAGTAGGTAGGACTTCTTCTTCTCTTACTTGTTCTTCTTAGGGTTTAGGCCCCTCGGCCGACATCTGTAAGTTGGCTCCATTCTTAAGGGCTTTGACACGTCAGCAATTTGTTACAGACAATGTCAAATGCTTTGTGGAAATCCACAAAGCAGTAGTAAAGCCTCTTCTTTCGCACCTTTGCCCCATCAATGAGGGAGCGCACAACGAAGATGTGGTCAATAGTAGAGAAGGTCTGCCTGAACCCTGCTTGGCCAAGAGCCCGTAGGCCCTCAGTCTCCCCATAAGAACTAAGCTCAGCCTCAAGAACTGCCCATATAGCTTGGCCTTTGTATGGCCGATCATGATAGTCCTGTAATTCCATGGGTGCAAAATGTCTCCAGTCTTGTGGATTGATAGAATGGTGTGACTGGTCCACTCCTCTAGGAATCCCTAACCTACAGCCCGGTTGAATGCATGTGCAATCAACAGGGCTATTGTGGCGGCTGCATAAATGAGGTGCTCACTCTGTAAACCTGAATGGTCTGACGATCGACAGTGCTATAGTTAGTGGATGGCCTTCTTGACCATCTCCGTTGTGAAGAAGGAGGAGCTTGTGGATCGAGGCTCGAGAGGTTGTGGAATCAGAGGCTGTTTGGGCACCTCATAGAGTTTCTCTATGTAGTCGTGCCATACCTGTGGATCCTCAATGGGGGTAGTCGGTCGTGGATTTTGGAGCCATGTTGTGGCACTGTCCATGCTCATGAACAAGTGATATAGCTCTAGCTCATGTGCCTCCTCAAAAGCTCAAACCTCACCGCTCTCGGCGTGTGAGTGTCTTCATCCGACCTCTGGCCTCTCGACCACAGGTCTCTCCAAGAGTCCATTGTGCATGCAGCGAGTGGTAGAGATCTCTACACTCATCATCGTATCGACAATTCTGTGGCATGGTCCCTAGGGCGGAAGCGTGGCTTGTATGGGTGGTGTGTGGGAAAGTGCTGATGGTTGATGTCTGAAGAACAAATGTGATGTGAGAGGCAAGCATAGGGAGTGGTGTAGAGGGGTGGAGGAGTCGTCCCTTGTCGACCTCTACCAAGTATAAGGGGGCTAGCTAGCTCATGTGTGAAATGGATCGTGGTGTGTGGGGTGTGGCGTCACTAGTGAAGGAGAGTGCAAGATAGGTGTGGTCGGCTCCAATTGGTATGGATGGAATGGTGAAAGAGCTAAGTAGGTGGGTGGCCTCTCTAGGTCCCATGATGTAATCCACGGTGCTCCCCCCCCCGGGCTACAAATCCATGTGGTATGCATGTCAGTCCTCCTGAACTAGGCCATTGTGCCATCCCATTATAAAGAACAAGGCAGTGATGGGAGCCTAATCTGAGCAAATGATGGCCGCCCTCTGTAGTGCGAGCTATCTGCTGACTCTCTCTCGGTGGCCTCCTCCTGTATGGCAAATAGTGCCACCGGGTCCTCTGTGTCGTATGTCTCACCGATTCCTACCTGTCTTGGCATTGAAGTCTCCCATAAGGAAGAGTTCTGAAATCGGCCCATAGGGTGGTAGACTTTGGATTTCACCCAAAACTTTACTTCAGACTTTAGGACACAGAGAAACTTTGCATATAAAACTTGTAACGGGCATTAACACTTCAAATGAACCCGGCCTAGAAGCTAGAGCACTACCAAACAGACGCCAACAACCTGTTGGCCCCAAAAACTGGCACCCCTTTCGGTATTTCTTTATTCTTATTGCAAAAACCAATCCGAACATTTTCACCTAACTCTCACCAAGCTGCCCAAACCTATCCATGGATGTAATTGCAAGTTTTTGACCCAATCTCTCCAGCATAAAGGCGCAAAACCCCTGTAGGTCAAAAGTACACGTCAAGGACCTTTCCCTTGCAGTTTGGAAGCTTTCCAGTGAGCTGCAGGTCAATTTTAGCGTGCTGTAATTCCCTGTTTTGCTGCTGTCATCAGGTGCCCAAAGCCTTGTTTACGCATCCCAAGGCTTATGTATGCACAATTGGAGACATTGAGACTATATTTCTTATGTATGTCTAGTTACTAGAAGAGAACAAAACTCCTTAACCAGTAATTCAATCAATGTTCTTTGTGCTTGTAGTCATGCTGAATTGGTAGAGAAAGGACTTGAATGCTTAATTTTAATTATCACAGTTCACAATATATTTCCAAACACTGCAGGTTGATCAGGGCGCTTTGCAAAAGAAGCTGAGAAAGTGCAAATGTTGTTGATCCATGGACTGCTTATATATCCTGTTTAGGCTATTGTTGTGGAATACCTAGAGCACACACCTGATGTTGCTACATGGAACGATTTGATAGTTGGGTATGTGCAGAATGAGTGTGACAAGAAGGCACTAGGGTGATATCGTGAAAAAGTGGTGCAAAAAAGTAATGTCCTTGACACTTCTTGTGAGGCACTTATGGATAATGCTTTAACACACTTTTTGCCCATGTTCTTGGGAGACTAGGTCCATTAATTTTTTTGAAATGTTGGCTCCAACCTCTTTAACAATTTCTTGGTTTCTATCTATCCGACTTCCTTTTATGGTGCAACTCTCTCTCTCTCTCTCTCTCTCTCTCTCTCTCTCTCTCTCTCTCTCTCTCCCTCTCTCTCTCTCTCTCTCTCTCTCTCTCTCTCTCTCTCTCTCTCTATGTGTGTGTGTGTGTGTGTGTGTGCGCGCACGCACGCGCTTGCATGTTGTTTGGTAATCTGCCTCCATCTCTCCTTCTGTTGAAGCGAGCAAGCGTGGCTTGCGCAACCATCTGCCTCAATGTCCACTGACTTAATGCAAGCTATTTCAAGTACAGACTACAATTGATAGGTTGGGCTTGGACCTTGAGAAACATGGTACGAGAGTATTTGCAACAAGGTATTGGTGTGGCTCAGATGTGGCAGCACGAAATTCAACATTAGCATCCTTCTCACTACTCTAAAGGTGGATGGATGCCCATGAATAGAAGCATCAACAGGTTGGGAGAGGAAATTTAGCATAAATATGTTTGTGTGGATATGAGCAACTTGGAAGAGGGAGTTGGCGGCCCATGAGTACAAGCGTCAATAGATTAGGGGAGGAAATTTGGCACCAGCCCATGTGTGTAGGTGTGAGTAGTTTGGAAGAGGGCATTGTGCTACACCAGAATCAGTGTCTATGCAATCTTCAGCTTGGATTGCAACACACGTATGTGGAATCAGCATTTGGACACCAAAAACATCCTCCAAATGTTCGCCACATTGGATGGCTGCCCATAATTGCACACAATGGTTTTGCGTGCCATCGACTAGCTTCAAATCCAATGGAGTGGTCTCACTCATCTCAGGATCATGCCGAGGACAATCCAATAATTGATTGGTTGCCCCCACACGGCCGCACTAAGTACTCAACCACGATTTTCTAGGAAGCGATAAATAGGATGCAACAGTATTTGGCAATGATGAAACGAGAGAACCGTCAAAGGAAAAAAAAAGGCGCATCATCATGCTTGTCAACACCAGAGGATATGAGGATAGTTTGCAAAACAATGGTGCTTTGATGGCAAGAAGCTACAAAAGGCATGAATTGTGAAGCTAAGAAAGCCACCTTTTGATTGCTTCTAGAGAAGCCAACTTTTCTCGATGGTTGCACCGTGGATCATAGAAGGCTATACTCTTCAACATACAAGGCACAATCACCAAATTCAAAGCATCTTTGTCTAAAGAGGAGTTGAAGCTTAAAAGAGCTTTATGCATGATTTTGGTGAAAAGCAAAGGGGATCCATCAAGGTCTATAAGCAACTCGAAGATGGCGAGGTTCACATGGTTGCATTGACAAAATTTTGCAACAGCTAATTTATGATTTAAAACAGGCTGAGGGAGGAGCTTTTCCATTGCAATTATGCCGACATCAACAGCCTCAAAGTCATTGCATCACGCAAGAGATAAGAGACATTGTTTTTGCTTTTTGGTAAACGAAGACACGAGTGTGCTGAAACAAAAAGGATGCATGCCGAAAACGTCTAGGGTGAAACTCTTACATAAAGCATCCAATACATTTGCTTGACGAGTCACAGGTATGATCCAAAAGTGCTTGAATTATTTTGTTCTCTTGCATGCACTAGTATAGGTACCATGTGTATAGGTAGTATTACATCAAGTATAATGAGTCCCCAGAGGTGTGTCTACTACAAAAGGCAGTATTTTGGTACTCTTGGAGCAACAATATAAACTCAAATATAGTTTACAATCACCATTGCTAGCACCATAGGTAATATTGGAACCATGAAGGATACCTTTACCCTTGGTAGAAGCTAGCATGGGGTCAACCAAGTACTACAAGTATACATAAAGGTAGACAAAGGTGCTTTGAGCCAAACTGCATAGACTAGGTACCTCAATTCTACCAATTTTGCTAAATGTACCTTGTAGAAATACATTAGCTTGAAGACTAACTGGAGTACCTACGTGTAGGGGCTAGTAATACTACCATGTCAGAGGGGTTGGAGCTCAAAAGCACTAATGTAAACTCATAAGTTCTATTAGGGTCCTCCTGGACGACCAATATACATTCACGAGTAGTTTAAAACCACCTTTGTAAACTCATAGGTCCTTTACAACCATGACAATATACTAATAGGCTCTCTTGGGGTACTTGGAAGCTTCAAAAGTACCATGAGATTATGTAGAAGCTAGCATGAGATAAAACATGTACTTCCAGAATATTAACTCTAGGTATACATGTACTTTTGATGTAGTGTTTGAGGTACTTATTAAAGTATCAATTTCAAGGTCTTAGGTACTTTGTAGAAACTGCTTTTTCAGAAAGTACCATTTACAATGGATTAGATACTTCAACACCTAATAAAAGGGCTAGAAAAGTCATGCTAGGTGGCATGTTTAAGTTACAATGACTTTAGAACATGTTTTGATGAGATTTACTTATTCATTGGATAGGTGGATATTTATAAGAGATTCCAATCGCAATTTTCACACAGCAAGATCTCTCTCAGATGTTTTGAAAGATTGAAGCCTTGGTTTGCTCGCAAGTTGAAGGATAGGTACACTTGTTGTTGCATTGCTCACATACAAATGATATACCTCAAGGAAGAACTCAACCATATGAGACAAAGCAAGACAAGAGTCCACGATGAAGGGTGTGGCTGCAAGTGTGATGTATGCTTCACAGAAGAGGTCCTAGAAAAGTGTGGATCTGCTACATACACGGACAATAGCATCAACAAACTGGTTGAGATGGTATTATGTCCAAAGCTAGACGAGTCTATGTTTCATAGGCTGTCTTGCTTGAAGGGAGAATGTGATCAATGTGGATTGCAACGGTTAGTGCTCTGTCCAAGAGAAAAATCTAAGGTTGCATTCCACTTTTCATTAAAGGTGCTTGAAGATGTTGCATCACCCCATCAAGAGGGAAATAAGTGCAAGGATCCACTGGTCAAGGAAATGGGATGCAAGGATTTTACATCCTTTCTTGAAAAGCATCTAACCACCTACATCATACAGAATTTTATTGTTGGGTGGCAATCTCAACATTTCAAAGACTGCATTCAAAGGTTTCCTTAGAGACGTGGTAGTCTCAGTTATAGATTTTGTTGAGAATTACTCTTTCAAGGAGAAAAATGAAATCGAATCAATGCATTGGTACTCTTCACAAGTTACAATCTTGGTGCACATCACCTATGTTCGTGATGAGGTTGACAGGGTGTTAAAAGTATATACATTTTTACATCTTTGATGACAAAAATCATGACACATTGTTTGTGCAGCATTGCATGCAAGTGCATAGTGTGTGGCTACAGGAGCAAGGATTCAACTTCTTGAAGCGTCACTAGGTCTGGTCAGATGAATGTGCTACTCAATTCAAGGCATCCATGCCATTTTTCTTTGTGTCAAGGTATTCTAGCTTCTTCTAAATCTTGATAATGATTTCAAGTTTTTTGTTTTTGCCTAGCCTTTGAGACATGTCATGGATCTAGGTACTACTCTTTGACTAGCATTGAGATGTTATGGAGGCTCTTTGCATTGGGCCATGGCAAAGGAGAGCATGATGGGGCCAGTGCAATCGTCAAAATGACTCTGACACATGAGCAATTGAAAGATGATGCATGGCACATGAAGTGTGCTAAGGATGTCGTTAGTTTCTTGAAACATAAATTTCACGATGAAAACACCCACTTAGAGGTGACTCGAATTTTTTGGGATGTCAAAGCGGGTGATGTGCCTAGGGAGAGGATGTGGAATTGCAAGCGAGTGGAAAGGTCACGCTCATTGCATTGTGTGAATGGACACTCTAGGAATGACAAGTATGCACTTTGCTATAGAGCTCTCTTATGTTTTTACCTATTTTGTATGTCACAATGCTGGAGGCGATGCCTTAACAACACACATGGTTAGAACTCGAAGTACATCACCATCGAACCCTTGGACGACAGTGATGAAGAAGGTGATTAACCAAGTGACAATGAAGGATCATATTTGCCTATGTATGGTGGATACCATGATGCAATCAGTGACATTCTGCATGTAGGTGACAACTTTGCCACAAATACAAACAAAGACAAAGTAGACTTCCACCTCTTCAGGTTCTCAAAGAAGAAATACAAAACAACACGAGATCTAAGATTCTTGGGACAACTACATCTTTCCAAATTCCTATTTGGTTCAGGGCTACTACTATGAGCTAGTTGATGGTACTTGTAGCATTTAATGGCCTAGTAACTTGTGTGTAGCGAAAATATGAACATAGTGGGCATTTCATTAGAATAGATTCCTAATGAGAATTACAAGAGTGCTTGGGTGGAGAGAGCAACAAAAAGCATAACACCTAGTTAGATAGCATGAACAATACTTTCAAAAGAGAGAGAAATTAAGCTATTGACAATAGTTGAGGACCGGATTTACATGGAGCCAGTCCCTCCTCCAAAAGGCTTTGTATTATGGTTTCTCCCATCAAGAGAGACATTGTACAATACAATTCTTTGTGTTCCTTCAAGACTAGCTAGTGCAATGAAGATGAAAGCTTCATGCACTAAGCAAAACTCTTATCAAACACAACATTAATTCTCTCCGGTCTCAGACCCAAGACCTCACACACCTTCGAAGATGGTGAGAGCTAGAAGGGTATGAGAGTAGATTGAGATGAGGAAGGAGTATTCTTACGAGAAAGATGTACATCTCCTCACATAATCACTCATATTAGCATAGCTTAGCTTAGTAATTAACATGGTAGAGGAGATGAGCATGCATTGAAGCTTGGCTCTTGGTTGGATTTGCATCACAAAGCCAAGAGTTGTTGGTGTAGGCCTCCCTTCTCACAAGCTTGGAGTAGGTGGTAAGCTTTCCATTAAAGCTTGAGAAGGAGAGAGAGTCTTCTTTACTTCACACATGAGATTGTGTGAGTGTGTGTGTGATAATGGCTTCCAAAAATCAGGCCCCTCTCTCTCTTGGTCGACCACTCTTGCTATTTGCTCATGCTACAGTCTCATTGGACCTCCCTAGGGCTAGCCAATGATAATTAAGCAGTATAAGTGATAGCCTTCTGACATGTGTCCCCCTTTCCCCTTTTGTGAGAGCTTTATGTAATTAATAAATGCAACTAAACTCTCATTGGACCCCTTTGCCTCCTGGCCAATAGGAATCAGGCAAGCCATTGGGCTGTTGAATGCTCATTGGACCCCTTGGGAGACTGTCCAATAGTCTTCTAGAGAGCTTAATTCTCATTGGTTCTTGTATTAAGTGTTTTTAAATTAATTAAACTAGATTTACTCTAGTCTGATTCTCATTGGTCCACCTCCAAGGCCATCCAATAGGAATTGGGTACACCTTGTGGGCATCTGGGCTAGGGAGCTGACATGTGTCCCTCATTCCCTTTGTGTAAAGGGATCTTGTGTGTGTGTGTGTGTGTGTGTGTGTGTGTGAGTTTCTCTCTCATCCCCTACTCCCAAGGCTCGCCCCCTCCTATGTAGGGATTGATAAAGACTTTTGGGACACACACAAAGCATCCAATTCCCCCCATGCTTGACCTTTGGACACAACCTTTAAATTTTGAAACCTTAGCATTTTGGAAGTCTTAATGGGCTGAACCTTAGGGTCTTTTAAGCCCATTGTTGCACATGGCTCTTTTGCAGATGGCCCCCCCTTTGGATCCCTCTTGTGGCCGGTTTGCTAGCTTAACCAATATTCTAGCTTTTTCTCCCTTGGCACTTTCCCATATTAAATGATCAGTTTAACATGAGAAAATCATTTAGGAGAATTAGATATTGATTATTATGACATTATCTCTCTCTTGAAATCATAGTCATCCTCTACTATGGGGTAGAGAAGATAAAGCATATTCATTAGTCTTTTTCTTAGCGGGTAGAGGATCCCTATGTTACCCTACGACATCATTCCACAATGGATGACTAGTCCATTTGGCACTTGAGAGCCTGAGGCTGCCGGAAGCATGTCTGCACATTAGTCCTATCAATCTTCTATAGTAGAGTGACAAGCTCTACTTGGTGTTTGGGAGACGTCGTCTCCGCAAACTTGATCTAAGCATGCATACTACTTCATTTTTGTGCACAATAAAGAAAAAGAGAGTCTTATAAGACAAAAACTTTGTTCATTTGTGACATTTTGTACATTTGCTTACTCTTGGGAAGCATTGTAAGCATTGACAAGGTTTAAGTTATCCTTTAATTGTATGTCTTGTGTCCATCTAGCATCTTCAAAAGGATAATTCTTAAACTTAATAAGATATCATCGGATAGTCTTGCCGCCTCTTAGTACCTTGTCTTCATGTCGGAGAATGGACTCGGGCTGCAACACCTCTTCTTGGTCCTCGATCTCCGGTGGGTCTTCAGTAGTTGGTTCTTGAGGTGGCTCTCCTTTGTAAGGCTTTAATAGGCTCACATGGAAAGCATTATGTATGAGCCAATGATTGGGAAACTTGAGTTGATAGTCCATCTCATTGATTGGCCTAAGAATCTGGAAGGGACCATAGTACCTTTTTGCTAGTTTAGCATAGTACTTTTGGTGTCCCGTAGGATTCTTGCCCATCGTGTGCCTTAATCGAGCCTTGGGAAATTTTAATAAGACCCAATCATTTTCTTTAAAGGCTTGGGCTCTTTTGTGCTTGTCAGCAGCAACCTTTTGCCTTTGTTGTGAGATAGAGATAGCATCCTTAATCTTTTGAAAAGATTCTTGTAGGTCTCGACTATACTCATCTGCAGCGAAGATCTTCCCATGTACCTTAAGTAGCAAGGGACTTTTTTATCTTCCCTCAATTACCTCGAAAGGTGATTTTCCTGTGGAAGTATGTACAGTGTTATTGTAAGCATACTCCACTAGGGGTAAGTACTTCTCCCATTGGAATCTTTGATCTACTTCCGTTACATACGCTTTTAGTAGATCGAGAATTGTTAGGTTAGCTATTTCACTTTGGCCATCCGTTTGTGGATGACCCGGGGCGGTCACTTATCAAAAGCTTCCTATATCACGTGCGTCCAAGAGGTTATTAATAATACCTCAATATACATACTATATTTACACTACGTGCCTATTTAAAAAACCCCCACCCCCCTCTGTATGTATACATTTTGATACATTTTGATCTTTTAATAATCCTCTCCGGTTAACTCACGTGATAGCATACACATTCTAAAAAGTGATCGGATGATAGACCGAAGAGAAGTTTAGCCTTGTCCCTAAATTCTCAAAGAGACCCTTCCAGAAATTACTGGTCATTCTAGGATCACTATCCAACACTATGGACATTGGCAAGCCATGGTACTTGAAAATTTGTGAAATGAAGAGGGTTGCCATTTGATGGGCTTTGATAGTCTTTTTGACAGGTATAAAATGAGCTTGTTTACTGAACCTGTCTACTATCGTCCATATTCCCGTATTCCCATGGATCGACTTAGGCAATCCAAAGATAAAATCCATGGATATTCTCTCCCATGGTGAATTAGGATTGGCAAGGGTTGAAGCATGTCATAATAATCAATATCTAATTCTCCTAAATGATTTTCTCATATTAAACTGATCATTTAATGTGGGGAAGGCCAGGGGAGAAAAAGCTAGAATATTGGTTAAGCTAGCAGACCGGCCACAGTAGGGATCCAAAGGAGGGAAAATAGGGATCCAAAGGGGGGGCCATTTGCAAAAGAGCCATGTGCAACAATGGGCTAAAAAGACCCTAAGGTTCAGCCCATTAAGACTTCCAAAATGCTAAGGTTCCAAAATTCAAAGGTTGTGTCCAAAGGTCAACCCTAGGAAAATTGGATGCTTTGTGTGTGCCCTAAAAGTCTTTGCACATCCCTACATGGGAGGGGGCGAGCCCTAAAGGTAGGGGATGAGAGAGAAAGCCACACACACACACACAGGCTCCCTTTACACAAAGGGAATGAGGGACACATGTTAGCTCCCTAGGCCAGATGCCCACAAGGTGTGCCCAATTTCTATTGGATAACCCTTGAAGTGGACCAATGAGAATTAAGCTAGAGTAAATCTAGTTTAATTAATTTAAAAACATTTAATAAAAGAAACCAATGAGAATTAAGTCTCCTAGAAGACTATTGGGCAGTCTCCCAAGGGGTCCAATGAGCATTTAGGAGCCCCATGGCTTGCCTGATTCCTATTGGCCAGGAGGCAAAGGGGTCCAATGAGAGTTTAGTTTAATTATTTAATTACCTAAAGCTCTCACAAAAGGGGAAAGGGGGACACATGTCAGAAGGCTATCACTTATGCTGCTTAATTGTAATTGGCTTGACTTGGGGAGGGCCAATGAGGCTTCAACAAGAGCAATTAGCAAGAGGGCTCGCCCAAGAGAGAGAGGGGGCTGATTTTTGCAAGGCATTAACACACACATACACACACACACACACACACACACACAAGCTCATGTGTAAAGAAAGAATACTCTATCTCCTCCCAAGCTTTAATGGAGAGCTCATCACCTACTCCAAGCTTGTGAGATAGAAGCCTACATCAACACTCTCTTGGCATGTGGATGCAAATCCAACCAAGAGCCAAGCTTCAATGCATGCTCATATTCTCTACCAAGCTAATTACTAAGCTAAGCTATGCTAATATGAGTGATTATGTGAGGAGATGTACATCTTTCTCGTAAGATACTCCTTCTTCCTCTCAATATACTCTCATACCCTGCTAGCTCTCACCATCTTCGAAGGTGTGTGAGGTCTTGGGTCTGAGAACGGGGATAATTCAAGTTGTGTTTGATTAAGTGTTTTGCTTAGTGCATGAAGCTTCCATCTTCATTGCACTAGCTAGTCTTGAAGGAACACAAAGAATTGTATTGTACAATGTCTCTCTTGATGGGGGAAACCATAATACAAAGCCTTTTGGAGGGGGGACCGGCTCCATGAAAATTCGGTCCTCAACTGTTGTCAATAGCTTAATTTCTCTCTCTTTTGAAAGTATTGTTGATGCTATCTAACTAGGTGTTATGCTTTTTGTTGCTCTCTCCACCCAAGCACTCTTGTAATTCTCATTAGGAATCTACTCTAATGAAATGCCCACTATGTTCATGCTAATTTCCGCTACACATAAGTTATTAGGCCATTAAATGTTACAAAGCAATCCAGGTTGCTTCCCTCTATCAAATTTTGTCTTTTGGCATACCACACATTTAGAAACATACTCTTGTATGTTCACTTTCATGGTAGGCCAATAAAAATATGTTTCAATTCCCTTTAGGGTAGACTAAATCCCTCTATGCCCCGCGTAAGCAGGAAGGAGCATGAGATTCATACATTACTTTCTCACGTAGTGAGCACTGAGTTAGTAACGCATAGTCTATTGCATTAGAGAAGATAACCATCTTGTAAAGTAAGTGGTTCTTCTTTCTTCCCTAATGCAAGGGCTGAAATCACATCTCTAAAATCGGGATCAATAGCATACTCATCTATCATTGAAGATAGATCATTGTGAGTTGCTATGGAAATCGCATTCACTCTCGGCCGCCTTGAGAGTGCGTCTGCTACTTGATTATGCTTGCCAGCAATGTGAGCAATATGAAAATGAAATTGCGAAAGGAAATTTGTCCACCTCATTTTTTTGTCGGAGAGTTTGGTCTGTGTCATGAAGTACTCAAGACTTTGGTGATCCGTTCGCGCAGAATGAAAGGAGTCCCCAATAAATAGTGCTTCCATGAGTCTAAGGCATGTAGAATTGCAAGGATTTCCTTTTCATATATGCCTAGAGCCTGCTCAACAGGGTCGAGCCTTCGACTTTCATAGCCTATGGCGTGCCCTTCTTGAAGCAAAACAGCTCCAAGGCAATCACCACAAGCATGACATTGGACCTCAAATGGTTTTGAGAGATCCGGGAGTGTAAGCACAAGTTGAGAGATAAGCTTTTCGAAAGCATTGTTCTCCTTAGCAGACCATGTATACCTAACGCTTTTCTTTGTTAGGTCATGTAATGGTCCCGCAATTTGTGAGAACTTTTCTATGAAGCGTCTATAGTATGGACACATAACTATAAAGCTTCTTAGTTCATGAGGATTCTTTGGTTTAGGCCATCCTTTTATTACCTCTAACTTTGATGGATCCATTTGGATGCCATCTTGAGAGATAATGTGACCTAAATACTGAATCTCTTGCAAGAAAAATTCACTTTTCTTTTGATTGACATAAAGTTTATTCTCTCTTAAAACTTGAAATATTACCTGGAGGTGTTGCTTGTGTTCGTCTAATGAATTAGAGTAGATGATAATATCATCAAAGAATACTCTAGTGAAGGTTCGATGAAGCCTGAACAGCTTCTCCATCAAGCGGTTGAATGTGGCTGGTGCATTGGTCAAGCCAAAAGGCATGACAATGTATTCGTAAAGACCAAATGTGGTGCGAAATGCGGTCTTTACAATGTCTTGATCAACTATCCTTATTTGATGATAGCCACTTTTTAGGTCAATCCTACTGAAGTAGGTCGATCCTTGTAGCTTATCAAATAGGTCTTCTACACGTGGAACGGGAAACCTATTCTTGATAGTGATCCTATTTAGTGCTCTATAGTCTACACACATACGATATGTGCCGTCTTTCTTTTGTACTAATAGCACAGGTGAGCAAAATGGAGATGAGCTAGGCTTAACCATGCCCTTCTCAACTAACTCATGCACTTGCCGCATAATCTCCTCTTGTTGAGCTTGAGAAACTCTATAAGGAGGTTTGTTAGGCAGTGAAATTCCTGGAAGAAGTTCAATTGCATGGTCATCATTACCTCGTTTAGGAGGTAGCTCACAAGGGATGTCGTCAATAAAAACATCTTGAAACCCCTTGAGAAAATTGGATAACTCTAATTCCTTTTGGTTGCTTTTATTTTCTTTTGCTAAAGCATTAGGTTCGTTTTGAGAATCTTTAACAAAATCATGTACACGGAAATAGAGCTCTTTATTGACTTGTTGAAAGCTGGTGTATGTACAATGGGGATAGTGTTGCCCATTTCCGTAGCATCTATATACATGTCTTTTTCCCTGAACTTAAAGGAGATTCTCCTTTCAGGGAATTGAACATTGGCAGTCAGGCGGTCAAACCATGGTGCCCCTAGGATTACATCCTCATGCTTGAAAGGAGAGATAAAGAAGTCCTCTTTGTCCACATAGCTTTGGACATGGAGCCTCAATTTCCCGAATAAGGGAGTGATTGAAGCTTCTTGCCCCTTGAAAGCGCTGTCTGCGGGTTGAACATCTCCCATCTCGTAGGCTTGTATGCCTAGCTTGGTGGCCAACTCTATATATATAAAATTGTGAGTAGAACCAGGGTCAAAGAGAATAAAAGCATCATGTTCTCTTACCTTTCCCCAAGCACGACATAGAGGAGATCCTTTGTGGTGAGTTTGGTGAGTCTCCTCCTCTTGGATTTCAACCAAGGTAGCTCTAGAAGGATCATGGCAGGTGTTCTTTTGGGGACAAGCGCGGTACGCATGCCCTTGTTCGCCGCACTTGAAACACCGGTTATCCTTGCGATAACGCTCAAGCTCTTTAGGAGAGAGTTTGTTTTTACGTTTGTAAACTCCCTTCTCTTTAGCTTTGTTGGAGTTGCCCTTAGGAGACTTTTGGACATTGTCCTTCCCCTTAGGCTCGTTGGAACCCTTGTTTTCCATGGGCTTATTGTTTCTTTTAGCCCCCATTTGGAAATTGATTCGAGAGGCCACCATAGTATGGTGTATTACCGCCGATATGGTACATGGCCTTTGGGAGTTGACATACTCCACCATTTTTTCGGTTAAGCCCGCACAAAATTGTTGCTTTTGCTCTCCAAAATCCAACTTTTTGAAGACAGTGGCTTTGAGTTGTAGGTCCCAAAACTTGTCTACATATTTGTGGATGGATTCATAGGGAGAGAGCTTTAAGCTTCGCCATTGGGTGAGTACTTTGTCTTTGGCATCGGTGGCCAAAAACTGCTTCATAATGGAAGCTCTTAAAGCTTTCCAGGTTCATGGAGCTTAGAGGACTCCATGAAGCCCTCATCTCCGAACGCCGCATCAAATTGTTGGATAAAGGCCAAGAATTTGTCCGTAGCACCAAAGGTGCCATCATAAGTAAGGAAAGAGATGCTCTTCCCTCCCTCTTTGAACTTCTTTAGCTTCGACGACCTCTTCCATGAGGCATAGGATGTCCTATGGCCTCTTCTTTTTGATGGTTCAAAGGTTGCACCATCGCTTTCTTTAGAAGGTGAATAATTTGAGGAAGGTGGAGAAGAGGGTGACCTCTTTCTCGCCTTTTTATTGTCTTGATCTTCATCGTCTTCACCATCACTTTCATAAGAGGAAGAGGATGAAGAAGATGGAGAAGAGGGTGTCCTCTTTCTCACCTTTTTCTTCTCTTGCTTTTTGTCATCCATCTTTGAATTATGGAGTGGAGAAGGGTGCGATGGTCTTCTTCATTTTGGAGGTGATGAAGAGCGTTTAGCCCGCCGTCTTCGTGGAGCCATCTCCGCTGAGGTGCCGGGAGACTCACTTCTTTCTCGTTCCTTCGGTGGAGGCTCTTGAGTTCTCCTTTGAGAAGGAGATGCATCATCAAGAAGTAAATTCTTGAGCCCTTCGTATGGATTCTCTTCTTCTTCCAGAATCGGAGAGAGACCTCTTTTGGAAGTCTCACAAGGAGGCTTCCTAAGTGTTCTCTTGTCATGGTGGGGAGCTTGGAGAATCCCATGAGCACGAAGCTGCCGTTGCACTTCACTTTGGAGAGATGGATCGACCATGGCTTGTTGAAGCCTAGAAACAAGATAGTTAACAAGCATCAGGGCATCATTAGTAACTTGCTCATTAGCAAAATCAAAGTTATCAACATTAATTTCACTCTCTTTACTATTGTCAGCCATTCTAACAACTTTTAGGTGTACTTTGGCACTTCAAGCCCTAGTTGCTACTCCTCTTTACCCCTTTAGAAAAAGCACTCAAGCTATTGTACCCATGGCTTGAATACCATTAATTGCAAGGAATAGAAGAGAGGGTCGTTCAACACCAAAACAGCACCGGCTCCTGTCAAGCTTCTAATAGCTCAATAGTGGTTAAGCCGTAGGCAAGCCCCGTAGGACTCCACTATTAAGACCATAGCTCTTGACGATGATGCCCCGTTAGCTGCACGAAGGCAAGCACACTGCAAGGCTAAAAAATCCCTATTCTACTTACTCACAGGCAATTAATAATACCAACCATTTATAGCGAGCTTGAGGAACTCCCTTCTTGAGCAAGAAAAGAGAAACCTTGTGCTCTGATACCAATGTAACATTTAATGGCCTAGTAACTTGTGTGTAGCGGAAATTAATATGAACATAGTGGGCATTTCATTAGAATAGATTCCTAATGAGAATTACAAGAGTGCTTGGGTGGAGAGAGCAACAAAAAGCATAACACCTAGTTAGATAGCATGAACTATACTTTCAAAAGAGAGAGAAATTAAGATATTGACAACAATTGAGGACCGGATTTACATGGAGCTGGTCCCCCCTCCAAAAGGCTTTGTATTATGGTTTCTCCCATCAAGAGAGACATTGTACAATACAATTCTTTGTGTTCCTTCAAGACTAGCTAGTGCAATGAAGATGAAAGCTTCATGCACTAAGCAAAACTCTTATCAAACACAACATTAATTCTCTCCGATCTCAGACCCAAGACCTCACACACCTTCGAAGATGGTGAGAGCTAGCGGGGTATGAGAGTAGATTGAGAGGAAGGAGTATTCTTACGAGAAAGATGTACATCTCCTCACATAATCACTCATATTAGCATAGCTTAGCTTAGTAATTAGCATGGTAGAGGAGATGAGCATGCATTGAAGCTTGGCTCTTGGTTGGATTTGCATCACAAAGCCAAGAGTTGTTGGTGTAGGCCTCCCTTCTCACAAGCTTGGAGTAGGTGGTAAGATTTCCATTAAATCTTGAGAAGGAGAGAGAGTCTTCTTTACTTCACACATGAGATTGTGTGAGTGTGTGTGTGATAATGCCTTCCAAAAATCAGCCCCCTCTCTCTCTTGGTCGACCACTCTTGCTATTTGCTCATGCTACAGTCTCATTGGACCTCCCTAGGGCTAGCCAATGATAATTAAGCAGTATAAGTGATAGCCTTCTGACATGTGTCCCCCTTTCCCCTTTTGTGAGAGCTTTATGTAATTAATAAATGCAACTAAACTCTCATTGGACCCCTTTGCCTCCTGGCTAATAGGAATCAGGCAAGCCATTGGGCTGTTGAATGCTCATTGGACCCCTTGGGAGACTGTCCAATAGTCATCTAGAGAGCTTAATTCTCATTGGTTCTTTTATTAAGTGTTTTTAAATTAATTAAACTAGATTTACTCTAGTCTGATTCTCATTGGTCCACCTCCAAGGCCATCCAATAGGAATTGGGTACACCTTGTGGGCATCTGGGCTAGGGAGCTGACATGTGTCCCTCATTCCCTTTGTGTAAAGGGAGCTTGTGTGTGTGTGTGTGTGTGTGTGTGTGTGTGTGTGTGTGTGTGTGAGAGAGAGAGAGAGAGAGAGAGAGAGAGAGAGAGAGAGAGAGAGAGAGAGTTTCTCTCTCATCCCCTACTCCCAAGGCTCACCCCCTCCTATGTAGGGATTGATAAAGACTTTTGGGACACACACAAAGCATCCAATTCCCCCCATGCTTGACCTTTGGACACAACCTTTGAATTTTGGAACCTTAGCATTTTGGAAGATTTTGGAAGTCTTAATGGACTGAACCTTAGAGTCTTTTAAGCCCATTGTTGCACATGGCTCTTTTGCAGATGGCTCCCCCTTTGGATCCCTATTTTCCCACCTTTGGATCCCTACTGTGGCCAGTCTGCTAGCTTAACCAATATTCTAGCTTTTTCTCCCCTGGAACTTCCCCATATTAAATGATCAGTTTAACATGAGAAAATCAGTTAGGAGAATTAGATATTGATTATTATGACAGTACTGAAGATGTTTATTACATATCTCATGACCAGCCAAAAGTGTTGTTGGAATTGCATTTGGTTCGATCCATGAAGATACCTTTGGAACCCTTGCATGATGAGCCACATAAGTTCATATTATCTCTAGAGATTTATGAAAATGTGTACAACAACATGCCAATAATGTTGTAGGTCTTTGTATCTTTGAGCCTTATAAACAGTTTTTTTATTGTTTATTGTACCTTAGTCATCCTAAAACACCTAATCACAAATGTAGCCAGAAGATTCTTACTTTTCTCCTGACTTTAGAGGCATATTTTTAAGTCGCCAACATGTCATCTTCAAAGTAATTTTTAAACTTATTGCAATTCAGGTTTTAAGCACCTGACTGCTTGTGCAGGTACTTAAAGGGGGTATCCAGGTAGTCTCAATGTGTGAATCACAGGTTTTAAGTCGAACATATTTGCAAATTAGGTACTTTAACTACCATTCTTGGTAGTCTCCCAACATTCTTCACATGTATCTTTCTGTAGATAGGTACCCTAACTACCATTGTGGGTGGTTTCATAGTTCCCTTTTAAAATACATGTCTGCACATCAGGTACACTAAATACCTTGGTTTGTATTTGTACTATTCCTTTCTAGTGCTAGAATGGTAAACAAAACATGACTGTAATGACAAGAGGCTTCCAATGTTGAAACATAGTATGGTCTTAGAAGCCTTAAATTACCTATCTGACACACACCATCCACAACCACAACCACACACACACTACCCACAACATAAATTGAGTCCAAAGCAACAATGGTGACATAATGGAATGGCTATAAATTCAACTTTCGTGTCATCGACGAGTTACATGTGAATCACTCAGTATAGAAGCATTCTAAATGGTGCCAAAAAAACCATTCTTCATGGGAAGTAGGCATATGCATGGCTTTGTAGAGATAGTTAGCTTAGAAATAGGTAGTTGTAATGACAAAACTACTTATACAAGGGTTTTTTACAAGGCTTGGCTTCCAAAAATTACATAAGCTTTTTACAAATATCCCTCACATGACAAAGATGACATACTAGCTCTTAAAGCGCATTGGCATCAATTATGGCCCTTTCAAGTATCCTTCATAACTGTTCGTCTTTCCACCTCGCTAGAATGCATCTTTAACATAGTTGTCCTCCAATGTAGGCTTCACATTATTGAAGGTGAAAGCTTTGGCTGACTGATCCGTAGCATCACGCCACTTGGCAAGAACCTCCTGCAAATCCTTGGTCAAGAATACTTGTGGGACTCTGCATGGCAGCTACACATCTCTCATATACAAACAAGGTTGCAAACTTGTGCATGATTTCTTTGTTGGTTGGTATGACTTGATATACTTTGTGAAACAATAGCGTACATTCTTCTGCATATTCTAGCCGCACCATATTCAAGAAGATCCTCACACCCTTCTCCCTTTCCTTTGTGAAGACTGCCAGCCAATCCTCATCTGTCACATCCTATCAGACATATGTTGGTACAGCTTGCCTTCCAAAATCAAACTGTACTCCTCATGTAAGTCATGTCGTGTAAAGAAAATCTGGTCTACTTCGGATATTGAGTCTTTTGAGATGCTATTATTAGACACAAAAATTCAAAGGAAAGGGGATTCGTAAAAACACAGCCGCCGCCATGTAAAAGCATGCATTTAACAATAAAACTTTTGAATTGTGGACATGGAAAAAAGAATGGCAAACCTTTAACATCTAATTTTTTACCACAAACTAGTAATCTAACAGATTCATCCATTCATGAGAAAGAAATGGATGATTAACATTTCTGTTATCAAAGGCAGGAAAGGTGTCATACTTGCACCACTCTTGGGCTTGCTCCTGCTAGAATTTAAGCTGGTGGATGACACCTCAGCTGGTGATTTTTTTGGTAATTTGCACTTTCACAGGGGCATCTTCATTTCTAGTGTCCCAATTAAAAAAAAAAAACAAATCTCATACTTGTAACAATGTATGCAACACCATCAGCGGGCAGAGAGAGAGAGAGAGAGAGAGAGAGAGAGAGAGAGAGAGAGAGAGAGAGAGAGAGAGAGAGAGAGAGAGAGAGAGAGAGGCATGTGCAAAGAAATCTGGCACAACATTGAGCAGCCATCAAGCAACATCACACACACACCCAGAGAGAGAGAGAGAGAGAGAGAGAGAGAGAGAGAGAGAGAGAGAGCTCTGACCAGCTTGAGGAGGAAATGGCTCGCAACAGACTCGTGGTAGTCATGGCACATCACAACAGAGAGGTTGCGGCACAACACAACAGAGAGGTCGCAAGCAGGTCGCATGAAGTTCACAAGCCTCTTTGCATGAAGTGCTCCTTGGCGACTAGAGTCTCAATTGCTATCAGTGTGAAGATTACCTTTTGCATGCTTGCATTTAAAAAAATGATGAAATCTTGAAGTGACATTTTCAAATTTTGGTACCTTAATCGACTTAAAGTATACCCTCACCCAACATGAAAGTACCAAAGTGATCCACCAATTTTGCCCCAAAACCTGACCATCTTTTCATGCTTTCACCCGCTAACTTGTTTTGAGAAGGTGTAGCTTGACAACATGTCTCCATATGTTGTTGCATTGGCTTGCATAATAGCATGTAGCCTTGTGAAAGCACAAGGGAAGGGTGAAGAATTAGACATGATGGTCAGTTACTAGAAGAGAACAAAACTCCTCAACCAGTAATTCGGTCAATGTTCTTTGTGCTTGCAGTCATGTTGAATTGTAGTCTGTAGTCTTTTAATTCAAAAGCAGAGACAAGCGTACGTTGCAATGTCTTGTGTATCTTTTAGGCTATGCATGTATCACTACGGATTTTAGACTTTTTCTTACTTCGACAAAAATGCCTTTTTTCTACCCTCTTTTACTCCTTAATGCATAAAAAAGTTGAACACGTCACAAAGTTTCCCATCAAAGCTCGAAAAAAACTTTTTTCCAAAAACTTGGCAAACCTACATTCGTGAAACAACACAGATAAATTAACAAAATTTGAAGGTTTTTACACCCAATTACACCTTTTTTTCAAAATTTTGTAGGTTTTCTCACCTTCAAATATAAAATTTAGAGGTAAATTTCAAATTTGTAGGTGGGATTACACCAAACCTAGGTTTTTTTTCGAGCACTGTAAATCCCATCCACTAAAAGTTAATTTTTGGGAAAATGACCAAAATAGCCCTCTAATTTGTGGAAATTCCCAATATACTCCTCAGATTTCAAAAATTCCCAAAATACCCCTGTATCTATTTTCGTTGAATCTTCAAGATTTTCTAATCTTTATTCTTGTTTGACAATTGAGATCGGTTTTTAAGTGCTTAGCATGTAATTTTTTACAAAGTACCTCCCAAAAAAAGGCAATTATGTCTAAAAATAATGAAAGAATACATAACCAACTCAAATTTTAGTTTTAGCATCCTGTATGGTAGACAATCACTCTTCTTATGAAAAGCTACAAATTTTTTTGTTTTTGGAGAAATTTACTCTCACAACCAGGGGTATTTCGGGAATTTTGAAAAATTTGAAAGGCATTTTGGGAATTTATGGGGGTACTTTGGGAAATTTTGAAATTTGAGGGATATTTTGGGAATTTTCACAAATTAGAGGGGTATTTTGGTAATTTTCCCTTCATTTTTTAACCTAGTTTTCCAGTAGCGCCGGCGCCACTGCTCCTTTTTAAGCAGTAGCGCCCGGCCCTTCTACTCTTTTCCCTGCCTGCGAGCAATGAAAAAATCGCCATTAGTAGCTGCGGAAACCTGTATTCCTATCGCAGACTGACAAAAGCCAGGCACGTGAGAATGAGTCTGCTATGGAGATGCTTTCTTATATGGGTGTTGATGAGGGATATACATGTGATTGAGTCTATGCCGACCATGATTTTTTCTCTTGGTGGATGAGGGTTTACCGCTTAATCTTAACATCTCCCAAATGATGTGCTCGTATCAGGTTTTACGTTATTTCTCCATTTGCACCAAAAGCTTAGTCTGGATGGTGGAAGCTTTATGTTAGTACTCGCAATAGCATGGCCATATGGATCTTCCTATAAGAGGGTGGGGATTCACTGGGGAAGCCCTCAGAGAAGACAAGGGGAGCAGCATCATTTGACAGAATAGCAGCTTCTAGGGTCCACACAGGTCCTCGGAGAGAAGTGCAACCAATTTATCAGCAAGGTGGCTGTGAGGCCTTCCTGCGGCCAGGAGTGTTGTCGTGCTCCTGCATTGCCAACTTTTTGTAGTTCAGCCATGCAGGGTGTTTTGACAAGGCGTCTACATGACTGAGAAGGTGCCAGCTTCTCATTGTCTTCCCTTGTGGTCTACTCTGTTGGATGCTTGCCAAGTATGGGGAAATGTGGAGATAGGAAGGTGGGCCTTTGAAGCTAGATGAGAATCTTGCTGCAGCATGTATATCCATGAGCAGTATACATGCTGCTGCTGCTTGCTTTCAAGAGCAAGACAGCGAACCTGTGAAGATCTCTTTTGGCATGGACACTATTAGGACATTGTTTTGGCAGAGAAAGATTCTGGAAAAGAAATGAATTTCCAGATGGCAGGCAACGAGCGATGTGAGACAAGACTCCAATCTATGGCCCCATACCCAAAATGGTTGAGATTTGGCTACAGCATGATTGAATTTGGATTAATCATGAAATTGTGGCTGGTGGGAAAGTGAAATTATATTTCCACACCCTAAGGAAGAGGAAAGGAGGTGTTAACCAATTGGAGTGCAAACTAGAAGGCAAACACAACTTACTGAGTATTACTACGGTCTGCTTTTTGGATGAAGTATAGAGAGACATTTGTGTCCTGCAGGCGAGAATAGACTTCAGGCTCATAGCAAGTGCATTAATGGCCAATACTTAGATGTGAAGTGTGTTACTCATTTTTTCTATGGGTAAATGCATCAAAAAATTCAATTTCATGATGTTCTCAAAGATGAAGTGGCATGAAATGTTGGCTGCAGATGCTCATGATTGATTCCACTCTAACAAAAAGCAAACATGTTGTGCTAAAATTAAGAGCGTATGCCTCAGACTACAACAAGGTGTATGCCTCAGAGGACATGAGTGCTTGAGTCTTCCAAGAGATTAATCGTGCTGATGCAGCTGGGAATAATTTGTTCATACATTCTGGCTATCATTTATAGGAACAATATGTATGAAGTTGCAGTAACTCATAATAGTTTGTCTTCTGGTGGCAAAGCCTAATATCCCTTCAGATCATATGCATTGTTGTCCAATCTCAGAAGCAGCTACTTCTGGATCTTTTGGAATGGGGCTTGAACAACCTGAGAGGAAAAATTTGGGCTTTGTAAATCTTGCACGAATAGGGACTATTTACTAACCTGGACTCCCATGGACATGGAAACCAATGGCTTGAATTGGAGAAAAGAAAGAATTGGAGCAGAGTAGGTTTGATATCTAACAATATTAGGAGGTTGAATTGAGATATATCTAATGCGCAAAACAAAGGGCCGAGGACAGCTAGAGGCAGGCAAAAAAGAACTCCTGTTGGTGCCTCAAGTCACTCATAGCTTCATAGTTTTCTTCAAGAACTTCAAGGGAGTCACCCCCATAAGACACATTATCCATACATAGGCATGCATATGTGCATATAGTGACTCATGCAATCTACATGATTTGGGTAAATACAATATGCTTATGTCATGAGTCTATTTCCAGATAGGGTCTTGGTTTGACTACCAAGGTTTTCAACCTAGATCAAGATTCTCCTTCATTGGTTGGTTGAAGTTCACTACAAGAGCTTGCTTGAATTTCGACGTCAAAACCGGTGTCGGTATATGTGTAAGTAAATCTAGAGGAAGATCAATTTTTTTTAAAATTTAATTTTTGAATTTTCGAGGCCTGTACTGGCAGCTATTTCGGCGTCTGTATCGAGGTACTTTTCGACGTCTGTATCGGACTTTCTTCTACGTCTTTACTGGTTGTACCGGCGGATCTTGTAAAAAACGAATCCGCGGGTCTTTCCCTACGCATTTTTCTCATTCTCCGTCTCTTCTCTGGCCCTCATCCTCCTCACCTGCAGAGCAGATCTGTTGCCCAACGAGTTGCCGGAGGTGAGATTCTTGCTTGTGGAGTACTCCCCAACATCAAGGTGAGATTCTTTTCAAATTTGCTTGTAGGTTTGTGTGTATGTGTGTCTAACATAGTGTTTGTGCGCGTTTTTGTATGTTTGAAGTTTCTTGCTCAAATAGGTCGTATGTGAGTGTTCGAAAGTTTTATGTATTTTTATTTCATTTAAAGTTATATTGTATATTACAAAATAAAATTTCATTCATTAAGCTTTCGATGTTTTAAATGTTTATGCAATTTTGTTTTAAAATTATGCTTTAGAAAAATTTTGTTTTTTTAATAACAAACTCTCATTGGATGCGTCCTCATTGCTCGCTACTGCTGCCGCTCGCTTCCCCCCTCCCTCCTCTCCCTTCCTCGCCTTCGTCTCTCCTCCTCCCTGTCCCTGCGTTGCACCTCCGTCCCCCTTGCGCAGCCTGCCCTGTCCGTCCCCTGCGTAGCCCGCCCTGCCTGCCTTCCTGCGCAACCTTCCTCTCTGTCCGCCCCGTGCGCTGCCACCCCCCCCTACTGTCGCGCTTAATCCCAGCGCGCTGTCCCACCTTGCCCCACCATATCCCAACCCAATCCGCATTGCGTCCCCCCTCCCGGGCCTCCTGGTTTTTTCGCCTCTTTTCTCAAAGGCATCCTTCAGTAGGCATTGGCAGTACTACTCCTTGGACAGTACTCGTCAAGGTCGTTTGCAGCGTTATCTTTTTTTTCCACTTCTCCGACACAGCAGTAAACATAAATGGAGGCTCCAGCTCCGCCACAGAGGGACTCGTTCGAAGCCCCCTCGTCCGACCCCGCTGAGCCTGCCATTCGACTTGCTCTTTCACTGGCAGAGCAAGGGAGTCTAGCCGCAGAGGTAGAGCGCTTGCATGCGACTTCGGTCATCTGCAAGATTCTCGACACCCGACCTAGCAGAGGAGAGTTGCGAGACCCTCTCCAGGCCCGCCTTCTCGCAGAGGTGGGCAAGATCTTGGATGTCCAGATTCTCGGACGGAGTTACTATCAGATCGAGTTTGAGACCTCCGAGATGGCATCAAAGGTCATAGCTATGAGTCCATTGGCCATCCGAGCATCACACACCCACTTTCGACAGTGGCGACTTGATTTTGACCCGGCTTCATATGTACTAGTAGAGGAGGTAAATATCTCCATCTCAGTCTGCTTTCCGGGTTTATGAAGGGAGTACTTACCACTTCTTTCTAGGATCGGCTCCGTCATAGGGACTGTCCTAGAGACATCTCGTATGGCAACATCAGTAGCTGCCAAGGCGGCAGGCATCTCCTCAGTTCGAGTTTTGGTCAGAGATACCCACACGCTCCCGAAGGTTATCCTTTTGCCTTGGGTGAGTGGGGGTTGGTTTAGACAGAGTGTGGAGTACTCGGGTCTCCCGAACCAGTGCTTCATTTGCCGACAGATGGGCCATCTAGCGAAGGCCTGTCCACGGAGGAGGTCGCGACCTGCACCACAGCCTCAGCCTCAGCCTGACAGGGCTGGCCCGCAGCCACAGTTAGTGACACAACGTACACATACAGAGCCACCCTCCGAGCCTGGGGCTCCAGCGGAGGAGGGATGGCAGCAGGCCCGTGGCCGACGATGCTAGGGGCCACAGTGTCAGCCTGGTACTCAGAGTGGCCCTCAGGTGCCTACTCAGCAGCAGTGGGTTCCCACGGGGAACCGCTTTGGTCCTCTTGAGTAGGAGGAGATTCCTTCGCCAGCCTCCACCTCCGCTTTACCATCGACAGCCGCTCCCCCCAGAGTTCCCCCCCTCTTCCTCACCCGTCGCCTCTCCACCTCGCCCCTCTACCTCTGTCGCCCCATCCCGTCCTTCTCCTCCTCCGCTTCCCCCAGCTCCTTCTCCCCTCCCTTCCTGCTCCAGTTTCACAGTCGACTCAGGGGACAGGTCCCTCTCCGGCGGCTAGGAGATCTCTTGGCAGCGCCTTTGCCACGAGTCGCCTAGCAAGAGAGGGTCAGCCCTTCTTGCGGCCCCCTTTGCAGATTCAGACGTCTTCCCTTGCAGCTATCCCTCGTGGTCTGACGAGCATTGACATCCGACGTTGCTAGGACTTCTTCGACTACGGGTTTACTCGTTTTCTCGGCGATTCCGCAGCAGACCATGAGGCAGCCTGCTTCAGGGTCCATGTTTTGTTCCTCGCCGCTAGGGGGACAGAGGCCTTGGACTCAGCAATTGGTTTCTCCTTCCTCCTCTGTGGTAGGGCCAAGACAGAGTGGTCCCTCCACTCAGTGGTGGGATGGATGCATACACAAGTCCTAGAGTTCTCTCACCACATGAGAGAACTTGGAGTTATAGATATGCTGCAGACTTTGTGGCCATTGACCAAGTTTGCGGTGACACCCCCAGACTCAGCAGGATGTAGGTACATTGTGGTGTACTTCTTTGCTGATACGCAGTGTTTGCCTTGCTATGTATACATTCATGAGGACTCTTGGACAGAGGAGGTTGCTATATGCACGGCTCGCTCTGCTTGGGCTTGGGCTAGGCACTCACTACAGTCACGCCTATCTAGAGGACGCTCGGATGTGGATTACTCCCCATCCAAGCCAGCCTCGAAGATAGCCCGTCTTGCTGCTGCGGCGGCATCTGTTCTCTCTCACTCCCCATGAGGATCGTCTCATGGAACGTGCAAGGACTAGGTGGGCCCAGTTTCAGCGACAACGGGGCCGATTGCGTCAGGAGCTTCAACGTTGCCTTGTGGGAGGAGAGATTGATCTCCTTATGCTTCAGGAGCACCATCTGTGTGAGAGCCGCATTCGGCGATGTGGTCAGATTTTGCGTGGACGATATGATATCTTTTGGTCAGTTGCTTTTGGACCTGGAGGCATCTAGGGTGGGGTATGTATGACTATTGCGAACTCATTGCAGCAGGCCATTATGGGCAGAGGGATTATTGTGCCAGGCAGGGCTTAGTGGATTACTATGCAGCTTCAGGGTGGCCTTGTGGGCTTCCTGAACATCTATGCGTCCAACGTGGCGAGTGCTCGTGCAGAGTTTTGGTCACAGATTGTTGAGTCTTTGCCGCAGGCCGATCATTGGTGTTTAGGAGGGGACTTCAACATGTTGGAGGACCCTTCTGACAGGATTGGTGGCAGCCATGCTACTGTGCATGGAGTCGAGTTGGCAACTTGGGAGAGGTTGTGTATGACTTTGAGGGTCTCGGATACATGGCAGCACTCTAGTTTTGTGAGGCCCCCAGACAGTCTTGTCTTCTCTAGATTGGACCGTAGAGTGGGAGGAGTGAATCTATCGCGGATAGATCGCTTCTACACTAGTGACCACTTCAGTGACTTGGGGGGATCAGTGGGCATCCTGGCAGTGACATCCTTCTCGGACCATGCACTAGTGATCCTCACAGTGGCAGACAGGCAGAGGAGTGGGAGCACGATGCTTCGCATCCCAGAGAGGGTCTTGTTGGACTCAGCACTCAGAGAGAGGGTAGAGGCTCTCTGGACAGAGGGCATGGACAGCCTGTTTTCACCTGTAGACAAAGTGGCCTCAGGCCTAGCTCAACTTAGCCACTTTTTTCTTCAGGAGTCTCTGGCTCGCCGGGCTGTAGCGAGAGAGGCGGAGCAGCGTCTCAAACGAGGCATTGCTTCACTACAGAGGATGCAGGAGCAGCATCCAGACAGTCCATGGTTGGAGGAGCAGTTACAGCAGGCTCGACAGGAGCTTGCTAGCACAGAGGAGAGGCGTCATGAGTTTGCCTTTCACCGACAGGCATCTCAGTGGACTCAGGTGGGTGACAGAGTGACTGGTGCTTTTTTTGAGACAGTGGGACCTCGACACTCGCATGCCAAGGTCATTCAGTTGAGGAGGCCCGATGGGTCAGTTGTTTGTGAGCCGAAGGATATGCGTGCAGTTGCTACTGACTTTTACCGCGAGTTATTGTCGATCGAGCCTCAGTCAGAGCGGCAGGATGCATGCAGGGAGCAGGTTTGGGCACAGATGCCATGTCTTGTGACAGAGGAGATGCGCCAGAGGCTTGAGATGCCACTTCAGCTTGAGAAGTTGCACACGGCTCTTAGGGCCCTCCCTCGTGGTAGCTGTCCAGGTGAGGATGGGTTGACTCCCAGCTTCTTCTTGGAGTACTGGGACTTGCTTGGCCCAGATCTTTGTAGTGCTTTTCAGTACATTTTGCACACAGGAGTGATGCCTGACAGCATGAGTGAGGGCTCGATCTACCTCATTCCCAAGGAGGGTGGCTCCTTGGATGAGATTCGACAGTGGCGTCCCATCACCATCCTCAACTCAACCTACAAAATTCTTGCCAAGGCTCTGAGTTTGAGGATTTAGCCACTTCTAGAGAGCCTTATACATGGGACTCAGACAGGTTTTGTCAAGGAACGCAGTATCCTTGACAACATCTTTACTTTCTGGGAGGCTTCTGTCCTGGCACGGCTCCGTGGTGAGGACCTTGTGATTCTTCTTCTCGATTTTGAGAAGGCATACGACAGAGTTGACTGGGACTTTCTAGAGGGCACTCTACGCAGGATGGGCTTCTCAGATGCTTGGATCAGAGGGATGTCAGCTTTGTACAGACAGACTCACAGTCAGGTGCTTTTGGCAGGAGGGAGAGGTGAGCGCTTCATACTCACATGCTCGGTTAGACAGGGTTGTCCTCTTGTCCCCTTTCTCTTTCTGTTCTATACGGAGGCGATGAGCAGATTTTTGGTGTCTCAGCAAGTTGGTTTACGAGGCTTAGCACTCCCTATTCGGGGAGATGAGCTATTGGACGCTGAGTTTTCCGATGACTCAGCTTTGTACTTAGATGGCCAGGAGGCCAATCTTCACAGATGTGAGCAGGCTTTGGAGACCTTCTGTTGTGCATCGGGCGCACTGATCAACTGGAGAAAGACAGTGGCTTTCTCGGTTGGTAGTGCTTCTGTGCCAGATTGGATGCCAGGAGAGGGTTTTAGGTGGATTCCCCCAGGGACTTCAGTTCGGTACTTGGGTTGTTAGGTTGGTTTGGACTTGTCTCCCGAGCAGCAGATTGCTCCTCTTCTCCTGTCCAGGAGAAAGCTGTTACATTGGAGCTCAGCACGACTTTCGTTGGCTGGTAGAGTAGTAGTTGCCACCCAGGTGCTGTTGGCGACTATGTGGTACATCACTTCCTGCTGGATCTTCTCGAGTTCTTGTATCAGCCAGGTAGAGAGGCTGATCAGGAACTTCCTTTGGTCAGGACGTGACACTCAGATAGCCCGAGCCAAGGTCGCTTGGTCGGTCATCACGCTTCCTTGTTCTCAGGGAGGGCTTGGGATCATTGATCCAGCACAGCAGAGCAGAGCCTTTCTTGGGAAGTTCATAGTCAGAGGACTTCTTCCAGGTGAGGAGCCCTGGAAGGAGTTCTTGCTACAGAGGCTTCGTGCCAGGGTGCCTCAGTCAGGAGGCCCTTGGCAACCTTCGACCAGATGGATCTTTACAGAGATGCGCCAAGTTGGTTTGAGCAGGAGACGGGAGGACCGCTTCGCTGTGAGTTTGCTTCGATCTTGGGAGCTCTTACGGTGTGGCCTGGAGCAGAGACAGCCGACGTGCACGGAGGAGCGCCTACGGCAGCCCCTCGTCTGGAACCCCATGGTTAGCACTCAGAGAGGCCACTTGGTTGGTAGTCGGCCTCATGTTTCTTGGGGTCCCATGGCAGCAGGTCCAGCGCGCTCTCTAGGTGACTGGCTAGAGTTCACAGGTTTGTTAGAGGAGGTACGGGGTCCCGCTACAGGGCATGAGGGGTGCAGACCATGTGTCAGGACATCTCAGAGTCAGTTCAAGCAGAGTGGCTCACGCCTCTCGAGCCAGTAGCACCCCGGTGGATGGGAGCATTCACACGACTGGAGGTTCTCATTTCAATCAGGGCCTGCTCAGAGAATGTCCCAGCCCTGTTCTTCGAGCTTCAGGGTGGGGGACGTTTACAGCGAGTTGCAGTAGAGGCCCCGCAGGTAGCAGAGTGCTGTTTCCAGAGGATCCGAGTTGTGGGCATATGTGGGAGGACTTGCGTCATAGACCCTGACCCAGCAGCTCTTGAGACTGGACACTGGAGGCTATAGGCTTGGGAGTGTTGTCCACTGGCACGAGTACAGTGGGATCCTGGTGAGTGGCTATGGAGGGACCCCTTCTCTTCTGTAGACCACCCAGGAGTCCCCTTCTTTCAGTACATTGTTCGGCTTGGACGTCATATACTTGCAGCACAGAGAGAGACCCGCCCAACTGTAGCACGTCATTGGCAGGAGGAGGGCCTCACAGTCGAGTTCTTGGCAGCCTTTTGACAGAGGCTGTGGGACTCCAGACAGCCGAGGCGTGTCACTTTGTTTCAGTGGTTGGTTGCACACAGAGCTACAACAATTGGGAACTGGCTTGTGCATAGTGGTCTCTCGGCCGCATGTGTAGCCTGTGACGAGTTGGTGGAGAGTCAGCGTCATTGTCTTTGGGACTTTCCCTCGGCCCAGCAGGTGTGGCTATGAGTTCTTCGGCTGATGCCTACTCTCTCCACGGCTAGAGAGTACACTTGGGGGACAGCGGCTTCGTCCACTCTCACGGGCTCGGCACTTCAGTTTGAGCTATCTTCCACCAGCAGGATGATAGTGATATAGGGGGGGTGACCTACACTCCAGCCTGCTACTACAGAGCTTACTCCACAGGAGTGGTGCAGTGAGAGAGAGGAGTGTTGGGAGCTCATCAGTGGCCTGACACTTTGGTTCATCTGGCGGGCCCGCTGTTTCCGCATTTTTGATGCTCGCTCTGTGCCACCAGCAGAGACTATTCGTGACTTTTGGCTAGAGCTGATCCATACTCTCAGAGGACAGCTAGAAGGACTACAGGGCAGCTCCGACTGCATACGGGGGCGCCGCGAGGCTTTCCTTCGACTCATGAGTCCTGGGCCTTTCTTCACCAATGTCCAGGGTGTGCTCAGATGGCACTACCGACCACCTGTGTGGCTCTTCCCTCCTCCTATCTCTTGATTTAGCCTCATTGTATATATGTTGTTCTTTCATTGGGAGAGTCTCCCCATCATGTTTGTTGTAGCCTTCTCTTGCAGAGGTGGTTGTAGCCCTACGGGCAGTTTTCATTAACTAATAGAAGGATCTTTTTCTCGGAAAAAAAATATATATTTTTTTGAAATTATGCTTTGGAGTAATTTTGTTTTGAAATTATGCTATGGAAAAATTATATTTTGAAATTATGCTTTAGAAAAATTTTGTTTCAAAATTATGTTATAGAGAAATTTTGTTTTGAAATTATGCTTTGGAGACGTTTTGTTTTGAAATTACCTTACCATCTCACCATCATCATGCGATTGATGAGGTTTAGGTTATACGTTTCGGTTAAGTTTAGGTTCTGGTTATAGGTTAGATTAAGGTATAGGTTATATGTTAGATTATAAGTTATACGTTAAGTCAGGTTAGGTTTTAAGTTAGGCTAGAACTAACGGCAAACAGTAAAAAAAACGCAAACAAACTTAGAAAATGACTCGTATACTTCAAAAAACGCGAACAGACTTCGGTTAGGTTAGGTTTAGGTTTTAATTTAGGTTATATGTTAAGTAATGTTATAGCTTACGTTAGATTAGCTTATGGGTTAGGTTAAGTTATAGGTTGGGTTAGAGTTAGCGGCAAATAGTAGAAAAAATACAAACGGACTTCGAAAATGACTCGTGTACTTCAAAAAACGCAAACAGACTTTGCTTAGGTTAGGTTATAAGTTATGTTAGGTTAGGTTTACGTTATAGGTTATGTTATGTTAGGTTTATGTTATAGGTTGTATGTAAAAGGTTAGGTTATGTAAAGTTATATATAAAAGGTTAGGTTAGATTGTATGCTAGGTCAGGTTTAGGTTATATGTTGGGTTATATTATGTTGTACGTAAAAGATTAGGTTAGGTTATAGGTTAAGTTATGTTTAAATTATAGGTTGGGTTAGAGCTAACGACAAATAGTAGAAAAAACGCAAACGAACTTCGAAAATGACTCGTGTACTTCAAAACGCAAACGAACTTCCTTAGATTATGTTATAGGTTAAGTTTAGGTTATAGGTTAGGTTTAGATTATAGGTTAGGTTATAGGTTATAGGTTATGTTAGAGTTAGCGATAAATTAATAGTAGAAAAAATCAAAACGAACTTCGAAGATGACTCGTGTATTTCAAAAACACCAAACAGACTTCGGTCAGGTTAGGTTTATGTTAGCTTAGAGATTATATGTTAAGTTATGTTAGGTCAGGTTTAAGTTATATGTTAGGTTGGATTATAATTTAGGTTAGATTATAGGTTAGATTAGAGCTAGTGACAAATAGTAAAAAAAAATACAAACGTCTTTCGAAAATGATTAGTGTACTTCTAAAAACGTAAACGGACTTCGGTTAGGTTATAAATCAAGTTAGGTTAGATTAGGTTATAGGTTATAGGTTATGTTAGGTTATAGGTTAGGTTTAGGTTATAGGTTTTAAAAGCGTAATTGGATTTCAAAAGCGTACACAAACTTCAAAAACGCTAATATATAATCATTGACCAATAAAGACGAGATTATTATCGTGTGATCTTAATCTCCGTGCACCTCTAGATCGAGATGTACGGGGATCGAACATGACTAGAGAATGTGAGGTTGTTAGAGTTAGCGGCAAATAGTTAAAAAAACGCAAACAAACTTCGGAAATGACTTTGGTCTACTTCAAAATGCAAACGGACATTGATAAACGAACTAAAATAGCGCAATTGGACTTCAAAAGCGCACACAGACTTCAAAAATCCTAATATATAGTCATTGACCAATAAAGACGAGATTATTATCCTGTGGTCCTAATCTCCGTGTACCTTTACTCGAGGTGTGCTAGAGAATGTGAGCTTGTCATGTATTGTCATGTAGTTAGTAGTGTGTAGTTATAACAAGAGTGTTTTAATTATTTGTTGCATCATTGGTAGATAAAGTATGGACGATAGGATGGTGTGTCCTTGTCCGCATTGCAAGCATCAGATCTTTCGAAAACAAAAAATCTGCGATTAACACATACGCAATCACGGTCTTTTTTCGATAGAGCAACTACAAGACCTGCATTATCGATCTCATGGTCCAGAGACAATAGATCAAACTCCGTAAGTAGATATTGCTCTAACTTTATCCTAGAGAAGACGATTTTCAGACGAACAACCATCAATTGAGTCCTCCCAATCAATATCTGATGTGGCATTTCAAGAAGTAGAGATGGAGCAGATGTTAGATGCGTTCTTTGACATGGATCCCATCATTGAAAACATAGAAGACGACAACATTCAAGGCAATACTGTAAACCAACCTTAGTCATCCCGTCCATATCGACGGCATGATAGTACTAATAAAAAGGGCAAGATGATACAAACTCTTGCACGCATGCCGCAAAAATCTTAGTTCTCTGTACCGCTTTGACAATGCTTAATTAGCAGTCTGTCTACGGGTGGTTTGACGTCTCTGTCACAAAGCTTTTCAGGTAAATATATTGTATCCTAAGCATGATAAAGTGCAAATTACAGTTCAATAATGTGATCAAGGGGCTGACTTGTTCATGTAACGACAGGTTGCTCAACGATCAAATCTTGCCAGAAGAGAATCACATACCCCCTACCCGTCCAGTCGCTAAAAAGCTTTTTACTAATTTGGGTTTGAATTATCATAAAATACATGCATGTCCTAATGATTGTATACTTTTTTGCGATGAGTATGCAAATTTGAAACAATGTCCCAATTGTGGATCAAACAGGTGTAGAGAGGACACACAAGGAAAATTTATCCCTGCAAAGGTCCTTTGACACTATCATTCCAAGAATAAAGAGCATGTTCAGGTGCAAGTCTATAACCGCTTTGATGACATGACACTTAAATACTAGATCGATAGATAATGTGATGCGGGTACCTGTTGACTCTCGTACATAGAAACACATAGAGGAAAGTTGGCCTACATTTAAGAATGAGCCTCGATGTATCCGCTTTGTTTTGACAATGGACGAAGTAAACCATTCGGATTACGGAGTTCGTCATGGAGCACGTTGCTTATTTGTTTGGTTAATTATAATCTTCCACCATGGCTAGCAATCAAGAAGGGCCATCTGTTGTTGTCACTGATTGTACCAGGAAAGTACAAATAAAAAAACATGGACGCCTATCTAGCACCACTTAGAGAAGAGCTCCAAATCTTGTGGACAAGAGTCGATATGGTTGATTAGCTTTAGAAAGTTTGATATTTTTATCTTTGATGTCAAGTGGTTCAAAGTTATTACCAGTGGTCGTAATGCAACTGTGCGCAAAAAAGACAAGGGTGGATTGATTCAAGTGAACTCTAGGCGGGTGTGGACAAATGCGTGGGATACATTCATACTTTTGCAACATTGTGAGCAAGTTGTGTTCACACTAGATTCACTATGAAGACAAAATGATGAAAATAATCTGTCTTAACCGCGTTGGCTCTATGTTGTTCAAGTTGCTTCACGGAGCAAGAAAATGTATGAAGGATTGGACCTTGAGGTCGAAGAGGTGATTCATGAACAAAGTGCAAGGCCGACGGATGATATAAGTTTTAATTTTGAGATGGAGGTCAGTGGTGAGCATATGCTTGAACCTAGAGATAAGGTGTCAAATATTGAAGCTGATGCGGAGAGCGAGGAAGAAGTAGAGTTTGATGACGAAGATGCAAAAGTACAGATTGAGATAGACATCTTTGGTGCATCAGATCTCATAGAAGATAAGAGATTAACTAATGATTTTCGCTAGGAACTCTTATGTAAAACTCTTTTTATTAGTCTACAAAACTTTAGATTCATTGATTTGTGTTGCAACTTTGTTTATTTTCTATTTGTAGTGATTAAGTATTTCTTCTGTAAACTAACGTATTTTGTGGGTGTTATTTGTGTATCTGTAGTCATGGCCGATGACGATGATACATACTCTCTAAGGATTACTCTTTCTGTCACTCCGATTGACATGTCACCCCAGCAGATGGGCTCCTTTTTGACACAGCTCACACCAGAGCAGATCGCGATGGCACAGTACCTTTGTGCAGCAGGTTCTTCTAGACCTACTATGGTCGACCCTACGCTTAAGACTAGTGTGGTCCCTACACCGACCAGCCCCACAACTCAGTCGAGTATGTCCCCTAGGCATAGGACTAGTGTGTTCCCTACATCGACGGATGGTTCATCCTCGAGACGAGGTAGGCGTCGTTCTGGAGGCGATGGTTGCTGTGGTAGCGGTTCTACCGATACGTCCCCACCGCCGAGAGAGCGTCCACTATCCTCTTCAGTAGATGGTTCACCGATTGGCACACCGCGTACACCTTGGAGATCACATGAGCATGATCCTAGCTAGGTGTACAAGAGCAGGGATGGGGCTGTTGTGGCGGATAGGGTCAGAAAGGCTATGCGATAGAGGATTCGACAGCTCTGTACAGTTCAGTTTGGTCACTCTGTGATGGAGATTTGGAATAATCTCGATGATGAAAGAAAGTGTTACATCATCGAGGCCATTCACAAAGAGTACAGACCGGTAGAGGGGTACGATGCAGTTTCGAATGGCTGGATTTTGGACGTGGCGAAGGCCACAATGTCACACCGACGATCAGAGGCAAGAGACAGGTACAATACTGACAGTCCAAAGCCGGCATGGTTGTACGCAGAGGAGTTGAGAAAATTGCACGAGAGACACAAGACAAATTCTGACAGATTTCAGCAGCAGAGAGATGCAACTAGAGCACGTTTGGAGTCTGTTGGAGCGTCACATCTTGGGAGTGGAGGCTACGACACACTTCGACATGAGTTTGTAAGTATTATAGGTATGCTTTGCATTGTTGAAAATATATATGTTTATCTTATGATTAAACCATAATTTTGTAAGAAGTTGTCGTGAAGCGTCTTCCGACACGCCGAGAGGAGAAGTATGGATATAAGCATGGATTTGTTGCCCTTTTGACCCAACTGCAGGAGGAGGGAGAAGACGTCGACCGGGAGACATTACCATGAGGATCTTTGTGATACAGTCTTACTCAGTGATTATTTGTATGTACGGTTTTGTAGTGCTTATGTTTATGGTTTTGCATTCCGTTTGCAATTATGATTGTGGTATGACAATTAGGTTATGGTTATGGTTTCGCAACTATAGTATGGCACATAGGTTATAGTTATGGTATGATACAGAGGTTTTGGTCATGGTTTGGTAATCAAGTTATGGTTATGGTTTTGCAATGATAATATGGCAATCATAGTATGGTTAAAAATAGGGTTATGTTTATGGTTTTGTAGTTTTCGAATCATGTTATGGATATGGTTTTGTAATGATAGTATGACAATCATGGTATGGTTAGGGTTCAAAACATGATTCGAAAACTACAAAACCATAAACATAACCCACTTCCTAACCATACCATGATTGCCATACTATCATTGCAAAACCATAACCATAACTTGATTGTCAAACCATGATCAAAACCTCTATGCCATACCATAACCATAACCATAACCTCTGTGTCATACCATAATTGCGAAACCATAATCATAATCTAATTGTCATATCATAGTCATAATCGCAAACCGAATGCAAAACCATAAACATAAACACTATAAAACCGTACATGCAAACAATCACTGAGTAAGACTGTATCAAAAAGACTCATGGTAATGCCTCTCACTCGACGTCCTTTCCCTCCTCCTGCAGCAGCTGGGTCAGAAGGGCCACAAGTCCATGGTTGTATCCATACTTTTCCTCTCGGTGTGCCGGAAGATGCTTCACGATAACTTCTTTCAAAATTATGATTTAATCATGAGATAAATCTTAAAATAACATATATTTTTAACAATGTAAAGCATACGTATAATACTTACAAAGTCATGTCGAAGTGTGTCGTAGCCTCCACTCCCAAGATTGTGACAGACTCCAAACGTACTCTGGCTGCATCTCTCTGCTGCTGCTGAAATCTGTCAGGATTTGTCTTGTGTCTCTCGTGCAATCCCCGCCCACTCCTCTACGTCTAACCATGCCGGCCTGTCGGCATTGTACCTGTCTCTCACCTCTGACCGACGGTGTGACATTGTGGCCTTCGCCACGCCCAAAATCCAGCCATTCGAGACTGCATCGTATCCCTCTGTCGGTTTGTACTCTTTGTGAATGGCCTCAATGATGTAACTCTCTCATCGTCGAGATTATCCAATATCTCCATCACAGAGTGACCAAACTGAACTATAAAGAGCTGCCGAATCCTCCATTGCATGGCCTTTTCGCCACAACAGTCCCATCCCTGCTCTTGTACACCTTGCTAGGATCATGCTCGTGTGATTCCCAAGGTATACGTGGTGTGCCAATCGGTGAACTATCTACTGAAGAGAGTGGTGGACGCTCTCTCGATGGTGTGAACGCATCGCTAGAACCGCTATCATAACAACCACTACCTCCAGAACGACGTCTACCTCGTTTCAAAGATGAATCACCCATCGGTGTAGAGGGTACACTAGTCCTAGGCGTAAAGAACACACTCGACTTAGGTGTGGAGCCGATCGATGTAGAGACCACGCTAGTCCTAGGCATAGGGTCGGCCGTAGTAGGTCTAGAGGAACCTGCTGTCCAAAGGTTCTATGCCATCGCGATCTGCTCTGGTGTGAAGTGTGTCAAAACGGAGCCCGTCTTCTCGGGTGACATGCCGATCGGAGTGATAAGAAAACCAAAACTAAGAGAGGATGTATCATCGTCATCGACCATGGCTACAGATACACAAATAACACCCACAAAATACATTAGTTTATAAAAGAAACGCTTAATCGATACAAATAGCAAATAAAGTTTAAACGAAGCTGCAACACAAATGAATGAATCTAAAGTGTATTTTAGACTAATAAAAAGAGTTCTTAGAAAAATTCATTAGTTAATCTCTCATCTTCTATGAGATCTGATGCACCAAAGATGTCTCTCAGTCTGTACTTCTGCATCTTCGTCATCAAACTCTACTTCGTCGCTCTCCGCATCTTCTTCAGTAATTTGACACCTTATCTCTAGGTTCAGGCATATGCTCACCACTGATCTTCAGCTCAAAATTCAAACTTATATCATCCGTCGGCCCTGCACTTTGTTCATGAATCACCTCTTCGAACTCAACGTCCAATCCTTCATACACTTGCTTGCTTCGTGAACAACATAGAGCCAGCGCGGTTTAGACATATCATTTTTATCATTTTCTCTCCATAGTGGATCTAGTGTGAACACAACTTGTTCACAATGCTGCAGAAGTACGAATGTATCCCGCGCATCTGTCCACACCCGCCTAGAGTTCACTTCAATCAATCACTCGTCTGCGCACAATTGCATTAGGGCCGCTGGTAATAACTTTGAACCACTTGACATCAAAGATAAAAATATCAAACTTTCTAAAGCTAATCAACCACATCGATTCCTGTCCACAAGATTTGGAGCTCTTCTATAAGTGATGCCAGATAGACGTCCATGTTCTTTGCTTCGTGCTTTCCTGGGATGATCAGTGACAACAACAGATGGCCCTTCTTGATAGCTAGCCATGGTGGAAGATTATAATTAACCAAACAAATAGGCCACGTGCTCCATGACGAACTCCGTAATCCGAATGGGTTTACTTTGTCTATTGTCAGACCAAAGCGGATACATCCAGGCTCATTCTTAAATGTAGGCCAACTTTCCTCTATGTGCTTTCATGGACGAGAGTCAATAGGTACCCCCATCATATCATTTGTCGATCTAGTATTTGAGTGCCATGTCATCAAAGCGGCTATAGACTTATACCTGAACATGCTCTTTATTCTTGAAATATTAGAAAAGTGTCAAAGGACCTTTACGGTGCCATGAGTTTTTTGGAGCAAGGGATTGTGTATATGTACATATACATGCATGGTGCATCAAATAAAGGATTGCCTATTTTCCAGAGCCAGGTGGTTACATGGGGCCCATATGTGTACAGGTAGGACAACATGTACATAGTGCATTGATTTTCAATATCACTAGTACCAGTGTGGTTTTTCTATAATAATGAGGAGTTGGTAGCGCGTAAAACTTCTCGAGGAAGCTATCCGCAGGCCGACGACATGAGGTAAGCAGGTGCGTCAGATGATATCTAGTGGCGTCAGAAGGTCGAATGAGGTCAATACTTGTACGTGGATAAGTACGGACACGACGTTGGTGTTTTCTTGTGCTAATTCTGCAAAAAGGTAATCATGAGGACCATCTTTTGGGGCCACTTCATGTGGTTCCGAGATGCATTATGAGAAAAAGCTGAGTGCGAAGTGTGCGGATGGATGTAGCAGGGTGACAACTATGCACTGGGAGGTCAGTTTTTGGCATGTTCGGGGTCTGTTTGAGGTCAACTAAAAGGCTAAGGGTGCCCAACTAATAAAGCTAAGTGTGGGAACTGAAAAAATTGAGAGAAGACCAGAAAAAACGTGGAGAGAAGAGGAGGAATATCCGCAACTGTGTTTTTGCTGTTTTTGGAGCCTCTTTTGGTCGTAAACTGCTCTTCCGAGGTCGGATTTGAGCACTTCGACATTGTAGACTAGGGTTTTGGGCCGTTCCGGACGCGATGAAGCTGTCTACTTTGCCAAATTCCTCACTGTTTTTTTGCTTTTTTGGCTGTGTAAGTTTCTCCTATGAGTGAAGCTTCTGCTCCAATCTATGATTGTATCTGACATATTTTACCCATATTGTGTGAGCTGTTTGCCCCATTGGTGTGGCCCAAGCTCAGTTGTATCTAAACATTAGAAATTCTCCTCTTTTGAGCTGAGTTTTTTTTTTGTGTATGTGTGTGTGTCTCTGTCTGGAGTGGATAAATGGGTAGTCTCTCTCCTCTCACTCCATAGGTGTGTTCCCTGTTTCGGCCAGGTGGGTTGTGTAAGCCGAGTGGTGCCCCATAGTGTGTGTGTATATCATCCCAAGAGTGTGTGTCGGGTCATTATAGAGGCGTTCTATGTGTTCCCATCCCGCTCACATTCTTTTGGTACCCCTGTTACCAGCGTGTGACTACTATCTATCCTTTTTGTTGATTTCTTTCTTATTATCTATTTACTTTCACTTTTTGGAAACACCCCTCGGGAAATCTAACTGCCCTGCATTGCATAGCTAGTGTGGAACTGTCCAGAGGGAGTCCAGGCTTGAGGGCAAGAGAGCACTAAGGTTGGACAAAGACTATGGTTAGCCAAGTGGGGTCATTGACTAGCCAAAGTGGAATCCTTTGCTATAGAGGCTACATTTCAGTTCTGGATGTGGCCGCAGTGTACAAAGAGGGTCGGATGACCTAGAAAGATACAATGGCAGCATCTCCTAAAATTTAGTGAACTGCTATTTTGGGACTTGAAAATGTGTTGACGTCATTACCTCCGGAATGACAAGGGGAACATTTTCTTACTCTGTCGTGAAATCAACTGGGCAACCGGTTGGGAGATTTTTAGGCGGCAACCCCGAAACGGGAAAATGCTTGTAAATGTGCCAAGTGGCACATTCTGGTGCAGTTTCCAATGCAAGGAGGAGTTGGCGCTGAATTTGAAGGGAAGAAGGGCTCATTTGCTGATTTTTGTCACAGGTTAAGAGCTATGGAGTGCTTGCTTTCCCTCTTATGCACAGTGCGGTGCCAGAAGTGATGGCCTGCACGCTACACACTGCCCTCTCTGTCCCCTATGGCAGTATATTATGCCCCTCTAGTGGGCTCTTCATTTGACCAATGTACAGTTGTGTGGGTTCATGCGTGATTGCCGAGGCAAGAGCCTCTTGCATAGGTACTGGATTAGCTAGCAGCTAATCCCCCCCGCAGGTACAGGTGAATTCGGAGAGGTTTCACGCCAGAAATCTCGTCCGATTCAAAGGGCAAGTAGCCCTACAGGTGCGGGAGCTCGAGGACTTGCTAAGGATGCGACCGGCACGCGAAACGGAGCCCGAAACAGTAAATTACAGCTTGCTGTGTATTTTTGCAGGTTTAGGGTTTTGGCCCTAAACGGACCCTAATACCCCCAGGAGGTTCGGGGACGCAAGGGGACCGCAGTATAGGCGATCTGGCGCATTTTCAGGGCTGAAAACAGAGAATTCAGCGTGCTGCAGATTCTCGCCAGGTTTTGCAAAGTGCCCGTATGCGTCGGGGAAGTCATTTAATGCGTGGGAATACTGACCGTGAAGGGTTCTAGTACAGTTATGCTGCCGAAATCAGGCCAGAACAGTCAAACAAAATTCAGCCAAGGTTGTGCGGGGCAGCTTGGAAAGAACCACAGCGTTTATTCCCTCTTTTGAAGAATAAAGAAATACCGAAAGGGGCGCCTAAGTTAGGGGCCAATGTGGTGACGGTCTACTCATACTGGTGCAATCTAGCAGCCTGTATCCCTCTCCCCTTTGTCGTGTCTTGAAAGTACAGGTAAAGTGGACGACAAATTAAATGGGTGAAAGCAAATAAGGTTTAAGTTTAAAGTCTACCGCCCTTTTTGGATTGAACATGCCGGTTTCATGGTTCCATCGACGGGATTAAATCACTTTTTCCCATAGAAGTAAGCCTTGGTTAATTTGGGCTTGAAGACACAGGGGATCATAGACCAAACACAGGAAATTGCAATTATGGCTGACAGACCAGATGATGTGACTGAAGAGGTTTCCTCTTCGTAGGGTCAACAGACACATGAAGTGGGTGAGTCTTCAAGACCACCACAGACGGATGATGATATATTCAGGACCCAGTTGGCTACTGCTGTGGCTATGTTCACACAAGTAATGCAGAACCCGAGGTTTTTAGCCTTTCTGCAACCTCCTGTTCTGTCTCAGCAAGTTGGGTCACTGGATCATATTCAAAAGCCTGTTAAGGCTCGAGCACAGGTGATTCATACTGCACAGTCAATGGAAACACCTACACTTGACGGAGAACATGCAGTCTCCACAACCTGTGCCTAAGGTGCAAGAACAGGTGGCTGAGATGCCAGTCTTTCAAGCTGTACCAATTCAGCCCGCCACCTTTCAACAGCCTATAGCTGGTTCTAATGGGCAGGGAAGCAACCTACAGGCTATGCAACAGGTCTTCCCACCACCTTCAGTATACCCTGGCTATTTTGGAGGTGGATCGGTATTCCAGAGCATGGTTGGTCATGTACCTGGAAATCAGTTTTACACGCCAGGAACAGTGTTCGGGGGTGCTCAAACGATGATGCCTAACCCCATGTATGGTGTCACGGGCATGCTACCAGGGTTTCAGAGCACTCAGGGCCAATTTGGGATGCCACAGGCAAATTTTGGTATGGCTGGAATTACAAATCAGCAGCCAAATATGGCATTTCCAGGTCAACTTAATTGCGGTCAAGGAACACAAATGAACCCTAATCATGTTCCCATGTTTCAGTCACTTCCATATGACAATTTAACGCCGCTGGAGAGGCCAACTCCATACAAAGAAGGTGGCAAAGGTGCGACTTTCACGACCTTTACAGGGTTTGATGACAGGAAGAAGGCTCTCTCATTCCTCCAGCAGTTTGACAAGGCCTATGCAGGGGGAAACTTTACAGAGGCTTCAAAGGTCCGCAAGGCAGCCACTTTCTTGACAGTGAATGCGGGACAATGGTGGACAACTTTATTGCTTCAAGGGCAAGCTCCGTCCACATGGATTTACTTAAAGCAGATTTTTGCAGCAGCATGGTTATCTGATGACTTTGAAGCAGATGTCATGACAGAATGGCACGAGCTTAATGCTGCCACTTGTAGAAATCTGGATGATTACAATTGGAAGTTTTGGAAAGCTTTACTTCCAAAAACTTCCTATAGGTTTGTGCCATTGACAGAACAGATTGAAAAATACTGTTGTGGCCTACCTAAGGGATTGAGAAAGTACTGTACGAAGACAAAATCACTACTTTGACGCAGCTCATCGAGGTAGCAAACACTGGCAATGGTTTGCTCAAGGGAGAAGATTGTGAATTTAACACTGGCGTCAAGGTAGGATTAGGCAAGAAAAATTCAGCCAAGAAGCACGTTCCCAATGAGGCTCCTAAAGGGACTCAGGAGTCGGCCAACGTAGGGAAAGATAAAGCTACGGCTGAATCAGAAAAGGGACCAGCAAAGAAATGGAAAAGACGTTTTCCTCGCAAGTCAAAAGAGCAAAAGAAGGTCCTGAGGACAGAGAACAAATGCTTTATATGTGAGCAGCCTGGCCACATTGCTTACAATTGTCCTACAAAGAAAAGGCCAGCTGATTCTGATGACAAGGAAGACAAGAAAGGAAAGAAGCCCATGGCTGGTCTAGTGCCAGATATGGTGGTCGACAAGCCAAATTCAGATGCAAGTGAGCTTTGCAGAGCATGGGGAAAGGTCAGGGATCAAACAGTGCTTATCTTCTTTGATCCAGGTGCCAAAGCCAACTTCATTTCCCCAGAATTGGCTTCAAAGTTGAGAATCAGACCTGAAGAGATGGGGTATACAGCAGAGGCAGGTTTGGCATGTTCTGGCCATACAGAGGCTGTGACACCCATCATTGGAAAGTTGCGTCTACATATCCAGTCCTATGTAGATGCTGAAGAATTTTACATCATGCCACTGGACGGATGTGATGTGTTGTTAGGTATTCCTTGGTTGTTTCGTGTACAGGGAATCATGGATGCCTACAACAAAAAGATCATTGTACAGAGCAGGGGAAAGACTCACATTCTGGATGTAAAGCTTAAAGGGGAGTCTATTCCCACTGTATCAGCTTCTGCTATTACTTCTGTAATGAAAAAGCATCTTTCTGTGTACTTGGTTTTTGCACGTGAAGTGTCAGATTGTGATGAATCAAATTTATCTGTGCTAGATAAAGAAAGGTCAATCTTTTTACAACAGTATAGTGATTGTTTTTCCGATTCATTACCGTCTCAATTACCGCCAGAGAGACCCGAGGACCATGTGATAGATTTGGTGCCAGGCGGTAGCCCACCAAATAAGCCTCCGTACAGGGTTAGTGCGGCTCAGCAGAAAGAGATAATGGGCCAAGTACAGGAGCTGTTAGAAAAAGGGCTGATTCAGCCCAGTTCATCTCCATTCTGTTCTCCAGTGTTGTTGGTGCAGAAAAAGGATGGCTCATGGCGTATGTGCATCGACTACCGTGCACTGAACAAGAATACCATCAAGAATAGGTTCCCTATACCTAGAATTGATGATATTATGGACAAATTAGAAGGAGCAGCTATGTTTAGCAAGATAGATCTAAAGAGTGGGTACCATCAGATCCGCATTAGATCAGAGGATGTGTACAAGACTGCTTTTAGAACAACGTTTGGCCTTTACGAATTTTTAGTGATGCCCTTTGGTCTCACAAATGCTCCTGCTACGTTCAATAGGATGATGGACAGAATTTTCTGTCCACACCAGCAGTTTGTTGGTACATTCTTTGATGACATGATAGTCTACTCAAAAATGAAGAGGAGCATAGGCATCACTTGGCCATTGTGTTCAAAGAGTTACGCAGTCATAGGTTGCTCATCAATGCAAAGAAAAGTGATTTTTTTCTGGAAGAGATCCACTTTCTGGGACACATTGTCTCAAAGGATGGTGTCAGAATGGATCCTGCAAAAGTTGAAGCGATCAAGTCATGGCCAGATTTGAAGACGGTGCATGATGTCCGAAGCTTCTTGGGACTATGCTCCTATTACAGAAGGTTTATCCGAAATTTCGCTGAGATTGCTTCACCTTTATATGCTCTTCAAAAGAAGGCAGTCACTTTTAGATGGACACAGAAAGAGATTTCAGCTTTTAATCTCTTAAAGGAAAAGATGACTTTAGATCCAGTCATTGTGTTGCCAGATTTTAGGAAGTCATTTGTGGTCCAGTGTGACGCCTGCGGTAGTAGCATTGGTACAGTGCTAATGCAAGATGGCAGGGTAGTAGCCTATGAGAGAAGAATTTTGAAAGGGCCAGAGATGACCATGCAGGTCTATGAGAAAGAGTTACTGGCTGTGATTTATGCGCTCTTAAGTTGAAAACACTACCTGCTAGGTGCAGATTTCGTTGTCCAAACGGACCATCAGACCTTACGATACTTCTTGACACAGACAAAGTTATCTGAGAAGCATATGCGATGGGCAAATATCTTGTCCATGTTCCATTTTCAGATTGTGCATGTGGAAGGCAAGAAGAACGTTGTGGCTGATGTCTTGTCTAAGAAGCCACAAATTTCAGCTGTGTCAATTCCTTATCATCATGAACTTGATGATATGAGAGAACAGTATGCAAATGATGAAGATTTTGCAAGGGTCTTCGAGCAACTAATGGATGGACAACGTCATGAACACTATCTTCTTAAAGACGGGTTCATGATGATGCATGGCAGATTGTGTGTCACAAAGCCATTGCGACGCAAAGTTATGGAAGAGAGTCATGTCCCACTGTATGCAGGGCATCGGGTATCGATGCTACAGTTAAAGCGGTTGAGACATTCTTCTACTGGCCTACATTGAGAAGAGATGTGGATGCCTTTGTGCGAGAATGCCTAATTTGCCAGAAGGTCAAGTTTGACAGGCAAAAGGCACCAGGGTTATTGCAACCACTACCTATTCCAGATAAACCATGGGAAAGTATTGCTATGGATTTTATCTTTGATCTTCCGAGAACGCAGACAGGAAACGATGGTATTTGGACCATTATTTGCAGATTCAGCAAACAGGCTCATTTTATTCCTGTCAGGAAGAAGATAAAACCAGATCAGATGGCACGCTTGTTTATGAGCAATATTTTCAAGTATCATGGCATGCCACAGTCGATTGTTAGCGACCGTGATCCACGCATGATAAGTTTGTTCTAGAGAGGCTTGTTTGAGAATATGGGCACAACGCTCAAATTCTCTTCGTCATTTCATCCTCAAACAGATGGGCAGTCAGAAGAGGCAAATTCTACTGTCCTAGATCTGCTGAAGTGTTATGTGTCAGAGCATAAAGGAAAGTGGGAGCAGTATTTGCCATTGGTGGAGTAAGCATACAATAATACAGTGCATTCATCAATTGGCAAGGCACCTTTTGAGATAGTTGAAGGTGGCAAGAAAGTTCCTCCCATACTGCATACAAAGGACAAGATATTTGAAGCAGATAAGTATATTCAGGACATGGATGAAATGTACAAGAAGGTCAAAGTGGCCTTGGAAAAGACTCAGGTAAAGCAAAAGAAAGCAGCTTATCGTCACCGTCGTGAAGTGGTATATTCACTTGGTGATTGGGTGCTTTTGCGCTTTGAAAAGGCAAGGTTAAAGAAAATGAAGGGCAAGGAAAGACTGTTTCCAAAGCTCAGCATGCGTTACTATGGGCCTTTTCAAGTGTGCGACATAATTAGTGATGTTGCATATAGGCTGAAATTGCCTGACAGTTGGAAGATTCACAATGCGTTTGATGTGAGTCTTCTCATACCCTATGTGGGTGAGGTGCCAGAAGATATGCCAGCTGAAGATCAGCCGGAAGTCGAGGAACTTGACGAGATCTTGGTCCCCGAACAGATTTTGGCACACAAAGAAAGGAAAGTGAAAGGCAAGGTTGCTAGGCGTTACTTGGTAAAGTTCAGAAACTATCCACCAATGGATGCTAAGTGGATGGAAGAAGGTGAACTTGCAGAATCACCAACTGTGTTATCACTTTACCTTGAAGCCTTCGGTTTGCAACCTACCTTGACCCCTTGAGTTTCAAAGCTACATGGATTGTCAGTGTGGCAACGGATTCTGAAACAAATGATGTACATGGTATTTAAAGTGAGCTCAAATAAAATACCTGTTACATAAATGTTAGAGCTGTACAGATTGTCAGTTTGGCAATTGCTCTTATTGAATGTCCAAAAGTTTGGTTAGTGCTATAGAAGTGAGTATTTCTTGTCAGTTTGTCAAGAATACATTAATTGCTTCTATTAAAGATTACATGTGTAAGTGCATTCTTAAACTGTCGGTTTGGGTATGCTTGAAAGTGTTACGGGATCCAATGTGTACTATAAGACAGTGGCAAAATGTGCAGCTACCATTTTGTCATTGGAAAGTTAGCGACTCAAAGCAATGGCAGAGTGCGGAGCTACCACTATGTCATTGGGACAAGGTTCACACGCAGGCAATACATGTGTCGACGAGGTGTTGAATACACCAGGGTTGACAATGAGCATGTATGTGTCGTGTATGTGTCGATAGGTGTTGAATACATTAGTGTTAACTATGAGCATGTACGACATAGATGCAAACGAGGACGTTTGAGATTTCAAGAGGGAGGTATGTCACCAGCGTGTGACTACTATCTATCCTTTTTGTTGATTTCTTTCTTATTATCTATTTACTTTCACTTTTTGGAAACACCCCTCGGCAAATCGAACTGCCCTGCATTGCATAGCTAGTGTGGAACTGTCCAGAGGAGTCCAGGCCTGAGGGCAAGAGAGCACTAAGGTTGGACAAAGACTATGGTTAGCCAAGTGGGGTCATTGACTAGCCAAAGTGGAATCCTTTGCTACAGAGGCTACATTTCAGTTCTGGATGTGGCCGCAGTGTACAAAGAGGGTCGGATGACCTAGAAAGATACAATGGTAGCATCTCCTAAAATTTAGGGAACTGCTATTTTGGGACCTGAAAATGTGTTGACGTCATTACCTCCGGAATGACAAGGGGAACATTTTCTTACTCTGCCGTGAAGTCAACTGGGCAACCGGTTGGGAGATTTTTAGGCGGCAACCCCGAAACGGGAAAATGCTTGTAAATGTGCCAAGTGGCACATTCTGGTGCAGTTTCCAATGCAAGAAGGAGTTGGCGCTGAATTTGAAGGGAAGAAGGGCTCATTTGCTGATTTTTGTCACAGGTTAAGAGCTATGGAGTGCTTGATTTCCCTCTTATGCACAGTGCGGTGCCAGGAGTGATGCCCTGCACGCTACGCACTGCCCTCTCTGTCCCCTATGACAGTATGTTATGCCCCTCTAGTGGGCTCTTCATTTGACCAATGTACAGTTGTGTGGGTTCATGCGTGATTGCCGAGGCAAGAGCCTCTTGCACAGGTACTGGATTAGCTAGCGGCTAATCCCCCCCCGCAGGTACAGGTGAATTCGGAGAGGTTTCACGCCAGAAATCTCGTCCAATTCAAAGGGCAAGTAGCCCTACAGGTGCGGGAGCTCGAGGACTTGCTAAGGATGCGACCGGCACGCGAAACGGAGCCCGAAACAGTAAATTACAGCCTGCTGTGTATTTTTGCAGGTTTAGGGTTTTGGCCCTAAACGGACCCTAATACCCCCAGGAGGTTCGGGGACGCAAGGGGACCGCAGTACAGGCGATCTGGCGCATTTTCAGGGCTGAAAACAGAGAATTCAGCGTGCTGCAGATTCTCGCCAGGTTTTGCAAAGTGCTCGTATGCGTCGGGGAAGTCATTTAATGCGTGGGAATACTGACCGTGAAGGGTTCTAGTACAGTTATGCTACCGAAATCAGGCCAGAACAGTCAAACGAAATTCAGCCAAGGTTGTGCGGGGCAGCTTGGAAAGAACCACAGCGTTTATTCCCTCTTTTGAAGAATAAAGAAATACCGAAAGGGGCGCCTAAGTTAGGGGCCAATATGGTGTCGGTCTACTCATACAGGTACAATCTAGCAGCCTGTATCCCTCTCCCCTTTGTCGTGTCTTGAAAGTGCAGGTAAAGTGGACGACAAATTAAATGGGTGAAAGCAAATAAGGTTTAAGTTTAAAGTCTACCGTCCTTTTTGGATTGAACAGGCCGGTTTCAACCCCCACTCAGGATCTTCTTCGAGTACCTTCTGTTTCGAGCTTCAAGCTTCGAGATTTGGGATTACAGGTTGCAAACTACAGGTTACAGGTTACAGGGCCAAGTACAGGTAGCTGAAGTAGAGTGATACACTGACAGTGAAAGTCACTTGCAATTTCCGTGGGTATGCATCATTTGGCGCCTGCTTGAGCGCATTGTCTGCTGGTATTGTACGTTACTTGTGGAAACTGCCGTTGTACGCCTTTGTGGAGCCATACTTGGTTTTATTTGGCAGTCCCAGCCATTTCTGAGACTTGGTCTGGAAGATAGTCATTTCTGAGACTTGACTATACGAGATTTTGCATAAGCCTTCGTGTGAGGGTCGATAGCGTGAGGTTGTATTGAGTTGGGGGATTCTCAAATGTGGAGATCCTTTCGGTGATACAGGTAGCTCGAGCACCCTTTTCGTGACCTCGCTATAGGCTATGTACTAGTGATTCCTAATTGATGCTCGGGTTCTATTGTTGGCAGTTTATGCATACATATACAGTCTATATTTTGGGTTCTCACTGCTCTACTTCTGGGGAAACTCTGCCAAAATTTTTCCAAGTTATGATGGCTAGTTTTTTGGTCTTTTAAGCCATTTATGTTGTTATGTTGCTAAAATTTTGGCAAAATCAAAGGATAAGACAGGTGTGCTTTCTTGGGAGCTGCATGGTTGACTTTAATGGATGATCACAATGGCGCTCAATTCACTCCTTTTCATTTAACTCAGAGAATCCAGATAAATGTTCATGTGTTCAGGAAGATTTTTTTCCAGCAGCGCATAGTCTTTATGTTCGGGCCAAGAAGATTAAGAGAGATCCTGGAATGTCCTTTGCTTGTTGTAATTCCGATGATTAACTATGAAAACTCATTTTATGTGCATGTGTTTGTCCTTATCTAAAGTTGAGTTCCATTGAAATTTCTGGGAATTGAGTCAGTCAAAAGTTTTGGGTTCTTGCACGTGTGTTCGAAGGGGTTCTCAAAGCATCGTAACTTGGGTGGTCATGGCTTTCTCTTATCCGGAGTTTCATGGAAGAAGTGATGAAGATGTGGAAGACTTTTTGGAAAAGATGGAGGTTGCCTGCATTAGCAACCAAATTCATAACCCTGCGCAGATGTTACGTCTTCTCCAAATCTGTTTGAAGAGTGATGCACGAGTTTGGTCCAAAGCATTTGAAGAGGAGTTGTGTGTGGCTGATCCACCTGTAAGATTGAGTTGGGACAATCTAAGGCATGGATTGGAAGTGGAGTTTGTGAAGACAGAAGATCCTGACAAAGTGTGGCAAGAAATACAAGGTTTGGTGCAAAAGGAAGGTGAGCCAGTAGATGCGTACACACGTAAGTTTTCATTGGCATGTGAGCGGATGTGCAAGGCCTTAGAACCACAAGTACCCCCGCCTGACATGATGAAAAAGGATAGGTTCTTGGCTGGTCTTTGGGAGAATATACGTTGGAGAGTGGAGCTAAAGAATCATAGGACATATGAAGATGCACTAGAGGTGGAAGCTGAGAAAAATGAGCCAGCTAGGAGTAGAGTCTTTGCTCATGAGGTCTGAATTTCAGCCTATGGATTCTTCGCAAGGTCGCATACCAGGGGTTCATCATGAACGAGTGGTTGCTGTTACTCCTCAGGTTATGCCAGCAGTGGTCACTTCAGCAGTGCAAGATGATGGGTTGAGGCAAGACATGAGGCAAGTGGTAGATTTAATGAACAATCTCAACCTAAACATGCTAGGTCAAGTGGGAAATAATCGAGGTAGAGGGAGGTTTGCAAATCAGCCAAGAGGTGAAGAAAGACGTAGGAATGGTGTTGGACAAAGCAATGGTAGGTTTTGGAGGCAGACGCCCACATGTCATAATTGTGGAGAGTTGGGACACATCAGCCCACAATATGATAAGCCACCAAGGATGGGGAGAGACATGTATCCATTGCCAAGACAGGTGCTAACTAGGTCAAATGATTATGGCATTGAAATTAAGGGAGATGAAGGAACCAGTGGATTAACCCAGGAGGAAAGGGAAAGACAAAAGTGATCAGTGTAGTCACCTTGGAGAAGGCATCAAAGCTAGAGGATACATTAGTGATGCCTATTGGGAAGAGGATCACAGAGGACAAGGAAGGAAGAAGTGTCCCAGGTCCTCGTAAGAAGAAGGGAAAGAGCCATGAAGGCGAGGATGTCAAGGCCAAGAGGAAAAGAAGGGTTCGTCGCAAGTTTCATGTTTCAGATTTTCCACTAGGGGATGTGCAATTAAGCTATGACTTGAAGGAGGATCCGATAAGCAGGAAGGCAGATGTTACTTTTGGGCAGCTTATGGAGATGGTGCCTAAGCTAAAGCGACAGTGGAAGAGGATGGTTAATCCAATGGAGAAAGAACCAGAGAGAGGTTCAGTAAAGGTGTTGGCTATGGATGAGCTACCAGACATTTGCCCAATAGTAGATGTGTGGCACAAAAGAAAAAATCTGGGACAAGGTTATGTGGATGGCGGAGCCCAAATATGTGTCATAACACATTCATGCGTTGAAAAGATGGGTCTTACAGTGACTGGAATGTCAGGTTTTCGAATTAGATTGGCAAACCATCAAAAAGTAAAATGTTTGGGTGTTATAAAGAGCTTAGAAGTGGATGCGTATGATGCAAAGGCGGTGGTTGATTTTCATGTGATGCCAGCGAGGTTGGGAGCATATCCTATTATATTGGGCAGACCATGATTACGTGCAATGGGAGCTGTTCAAGATTGGAGACATGGTACGATTAGCCTCTATGGAAAGACAGGTACCAAGAAGCTATATAATATGGACACAAGGAAACGGTTGGAGGAGCTTTATGAAGATGAGGATGAGTCTAGTGATGAAGACTATTCCACAGTGACTGATGAGGATAGTGATAGCACTACCAGCAGTGATGAGGATGCTGATGTTGCATTTCTTTTGATGGATAAAGAAATCCAGGAGTTTGGTTTAGTTGCATTTGCAAATGAGGTTGAAGATGAAAGTGAAGGGCCTTATGAAGTGATTAGAAGGGCTGATGCAAACCAAGGTTGAATTGTCAAAGAAGCAGGAATTGATGACAAATGATCAGTGGAGACCTCTCAGCTATGGAGAAGGAGATATATTTGCACATACTAGCTAGTTTTCCTGATTTGTTCATTACTTCATATGAAGAGATCAGAGGGTTCAAGGGTGAAGAGATGCATATAGAGCTAAAGAAGGTGCTAAGCCAGTGCGGCAAAGGCTAAGAAGAATGGGTCAAGAGCAAATGGAAGCCTTGAAGGAAGAGGTAGACAAGCTATTGAAGGCAGGGTTCATAGTCCCTGTGGAGACCACAGAATGGGTGAGCCCAGTAGTAGTTAGCCCAAAGAAGGTGGAATGTGAAGGGTTTGTGTAGATTTTAAACCCTGAAATGCAGCCACGAAGAAGAATCCATATCCTCTTCCATTCATTGATCAGATCTTGGATTCAGTGGTGGCAGGTTATGAGAGGTACAGTGTGTGTGATGGTTTTTCAGGCTATTTTCAATTGAAATTGCTCTTAAAGTCCGAACAAAGACAACTTTTATTACGCCATGGGGTTGTTATTGCTACACAGTAAGACCATTTGGGTTGTCAAATGGACCATCCATTTATTAAGAGAGAGAAAATTGGGTATTGGAACCTTTCATTGGTAGTTGTGTTAAAGCTTTTATGGACGACTTTTGTGTCTACAGCAGTAGGGCTGAACACCATGAGAAGTTGCAGATGGTATTGGCTCGATATGATGAATGTGGAGGACAACTAAATTCAAAGAAATGTCATTTAGCACAGCCAAGGGTGAAATTATTGGGCCACATGGTGTCAGAAAATGGCATTGAGACTGATCCAGACAAGGTTAAGTCTATTATTCTTCTTCCATCACCTACGAGTACAAAGCAATTGGAAACTTTTATACACAAAGTGAAGTACATGGCGCGGTTTATTCCATTGTCTTCAAAACTTCTTTATCCATTACAACAAGTGGCAAAGCATGATCCATTGCAATGGGATGATAAGTGTGAAGAAGTGTTTCAAGAGGTGAAAGAGTTGTTAGGGGGGTTGTCAGCCATGCAGGCTCCTGATTGGGAGCAAGTGTTTTATGTAAATCCATCAGTAGGGGATGATGCCATTGGAGCCATGCTATTGCAAAAGGGGAAGGGCAGCCATTATATGAGGCCAGTGTATTGTGCAAGCCAAAGTGAAGTTGGTAGCAGAGAGAAAATTCTCAGAAGTTGAGCTAGTGATGGCCAATGTGATATTTGCTTGTCGACGATTTCGTCATTACTTGCTACCATGTGGTGAAGAAATGGATAATTGAGCTGCAAGAGTTTGAGTTCTCTTTCTTAGTGGAAGACAGTACAAGGACTATCCTAGCTGATTTGTTGATCTACAAGGAGAATCCCCTTCTTGTTAAGGAAGAGGTGGTGAGAAGGGTAGTCGAAGAAGTGCCACAGATCAGCAATGCACATGTGTTGTTCTTTGATGGCTCATACAGAAAGAGCCATGATGCGGCTTCAGGGGGTATAGCACTTTATGATCCAGAGGGGAAGCTAGTATGCAAGAGAGGGTTCAAGTAGGATGCGCATAGCAATAAATGAGGTTGAATATACTACATTGGAAGCCGGATTACACATTTGTTTGGAGCTTGGGATTAGAAGGTTGAGCATAAAAGGTGATTCCTTGTTAGTTGTGAAGCAAGTGCTGGGTGTGTGGAAGAGCAAGAACACCTCATTGAAGGAAATATGTTTCAGAATTAAAGGCCTGTTAAAAAATTTTGAAGCATGGAGCATCAGACACATTGAACGTTCTCTAAATGGAGAAGCACATGAAGCAGTTCAAAGTATGATTGGGGAGCTATTTATGTTGAGGATCAATTTACCTCTTTACCATGGCTCGGAAAGTTTGGCTCAAGAAGAAGAGTTTTTGCTAACAGGAATCATCCCAAAAGACATTCAGAAGTCTAAGATGTATGGTTTTGTGCGTAGAGCATACAAGTACAAATTGATTGGTGATGTCTTATACATGAAAGGGGTTGATCTTGTGTTGAGACGTGTACCTTGGCGGGAGGAGCTTTACAGAGTATTGGAAGAGAATCATGAAGGCGTATGTGGCAGCCATTTTGCTCTAAAGATCACCTTGCATAAGATCTTGCAAGAAGGGTTTGTATGGCCTAGTTTGCACAAGGATGTTCGCCATTGGTGTAGGTCTTGCAATAGGTGTCAAGCATTTGGGAAGAGAGTGTTGAAGCCAGAGCTACGAAAAACCATTATGGCGTTTGATGTGTTTGAAAAGTGGAGGATTGATGCAATCGGCCCGTTACCTATCACAAGCAGGGGCAAAAGCTATATTTTGACTGCAGTGGACTATCTCTCTAGATGGGCAGAGGCTATAGCAGTAAAACAGATCACTGCAAAGGATGTGGCAAAATTTGTGTACGATGAAATATGTTGCAAGTTTGGGGTGCCGCTGGAGCTACTTTCAGATAAGGGGCCAGGATTTAGAGCTAAACTGCTAGATTTTTTATGCGCGAAGATGAAGATTAGGCATCAGCATACCACTCCTTATTACCCACAGTGTAATGGCTTAAATGAAAGATTCAATGGTGAGTTGGTACAAATTCTTTCGAAAGTAATAGAGCACCAAGGAAAGAATTGGGATTTGGAATTGCCTAGTGCATTATGGGCTTACCGTACTTCGGTGAAGACAGGTACAGGGTTTACTCCATTTCATTTGGTATATGGAAAGGAATCATTATTGCCTGTGGAAGTGGAGTTGCCTGCAGTCAAGGATGTTAGAAAAGTTGCTTGGGCCGCCTAGTGATGCATTCAAAGAGAGGCTTTTACAATTACAAGAGGTTCAGCTGGATAGGATAAGTGCATTGGAACACTATGGGCAGATGCAGGAAAGGAATCATTATTGCCTGTGGAAGTGGAGTTGCCTGCAGTCAAGGATGTTAGAAAAGTTGCTTGGGCCGCCTAGTGATGCATTCAAAGAGAGGCTTTTACAATTACAAGAGGTTTACAATTACAAGAGGTTCAGCTGGATAGGATAAGTGCATTGGAACACTATGGGCAGATGCAGGATAAGGCTTTGGCAAAGATAAATGAAAATGTCAAAAATAAGGGTATCAAGAAGCATGACTTGGTTTTGCGCTACAATAGTATGCTGGACAACACCTTCCAAAAGAAGTTTCAAGTTAAGTAGGAAGTCCCTTTCAAGGTAGTGGAGTGTTTTCCGAATGGTACATATCAACTGGCTAACCTGGATGGTGTTCTACATAAGTCAAGGGTAAATGGATTGCGTATTAAATTATATCATGCCAGGTTAATGATGGTGGAGCAAGATGAGCTGTCTATGGATCAAGCAGTGTTGGTGAAGGATGAGGAGACTTGTGACGTTGCGAGTCTCATATCTCTTTTTGCTGCTGATCATGAATGATCTAGCAGGCTAGGGGATGGGCAAATTATGTCAGGAGTTTTTTAGAGCAAGGGATTGCGCATATGTACATATACATTCATGGTGCATCAAATAAAGGATTGTCCATTTTCCAGAGCCAGGTGGTTACGTGGGCCCCGCATGTGTACAGGTAGAACAACATGTACATAGTGCATTGATTTTCACTATCACCAGTACCAGTGTGGTTTTTCTATAATAATGAGGAGTCGGTAGCGTGTAAAACTTCTCGAGGAAGCTATCCGCGGGCTGACGACATGAGGTAAGCAGGTGCATTAGATGGCATCTAGTGGCGTCAGGGATAAATACGGACACGACGTGGGTGTTTTCTTGTGCTAATTATGCAAAAAGGCCATCATGAGGATCATCTTTTGGGGCCACTTCACGTGGTGGCGGGATGCATTATGGAAAAAAGTTGAGTGCCAGGTGTATGGATGGATGCAGAAGGGTAACAACTATGCATTGCGAGATCAGTTTTTGGCATGTTTAGGGTCTGTTTGAGGTCAACTAAAAGGCCAAGGGTGCCCAACTAATAAAGCTAAATGTGGGAACTGAAAAATCTGAGAGAAGACCAGAAAAAACGTGGAGAGAAGAGGAGGAACAGTCGCAACTGTGCTTTTGCTGTTTTTGGAGTCTGTTTTGGCCGTAAACTGCTCATCCGCGATGTCGGATTTGAGCACTTCGACATTGTAGACTAGGATTTTTGGCCGTTCCGGACGCGATGGCGCTGTCCATTTTGCCAAATTCCTCACTGTTTTTCTGCTGTTTTGGCTGTGTAAGTTTCTCCTATGAGTGAAGCTTCTGCTCCAATTTGTGATTGTATCTGGCATATTTTACCCATATTGTGTGAGCTGTTTGTCCCATTGGTGTTGGCCCAAGCTCAGTTGTATCTAAACATCAGAAATGCTTCTCTTTTGAGCTGAGTTTTTGTGTGTGTGTGTCTCTCTCTCTCTCTCTCTCTCTCTCTCTCTCTCTGTGTGTGGAGTGGGTAAATGGGTAGTCTCTCTCCTCTCACTCCATAGGTGTGTTCCCTGTCTCGGCCAGGTGGGTTGTGTAAGCCGAGTGGTGCCCCATAGTGTGTGTATATCATCCCAAGAGTGTGTGTCGGGTCGTTATAGAGGCGTTCTGTGTGTTCCCATCCCGCTCACAACGGGGATAAATTTTCCTTGTGTCTCCTCTCTATACTTGTTTGATCCACAATTGGGACACTGTTCCAAATTTGCACTCATTGCGAAAAAGTATACAATCATTAGGACATGTATATATTTTGTGATAATCCAAGCCCAAATTAGTAAGAAGCTTTTTAGCGGTTGGATGGGTAGGGGGCATGTGATTCTCTTTTGGTAAGATTTGCTCGTTGAACAACTTGTCGTTACATGAACAAGTCAACCCCTTGATTATATTATTGAACTGTAATTTGCACTTTATCATGCTTAAGATACAATGTATGTACGTGAAAAGCTCTGTGACGGAGGCGTCAGACCACCTGTAGATAGACTGCAAATTAAGCATTGCCAAAGCCGTACAGAGAACTAAGATTTTCGCACCATTGTAAAGCGGCATGCATGCAAGAGTTTGCATCATCTCGTCCTCTTTATCGTTGCTATCATGCCATTGATATGGACGGGATGACTAAGGTTGGTTGGCAGTATTGCCTTGAATGTTGTCTTCTTCTATGTTTTCAATGATGGGATCCATGTCAAATACACGTCTAACGTCTACTCCATCTGTACTTCTTGAAATGCCACATCAGGTATTGGTTGGGAGGACTCAGTCGATGGTTGTTCGTTTGAAAATCGTCTTCTTTGGTACGAAGTTGGAGCAATATCTACTTGTGGAGTTTGATCTATTGTCTATGGACCATGAGATCGATAATGCAGGTCTTGTAGTTGCTCTATCGGAAAGAAACCGTGATTGCATTTGTGCTGGTCGCAGATTTTTTGTTTTCAAAAGATCTGATGCTTGCAATGCGCACGCACAAGGACACGCCATCCTATCGTCCATACTTTATCTACCAATGATGCAACAAATAACACTCTTGTTATAACTACACACTACTAACTACATGACAATACATGACAACCTCACATTCTCTAGCCAAGCTCAATCCCCGCACACGTCGGTCTAGAGGTGCACGGAGGCTAGGATCACAGGGTAATAATCTTGTCTTTATTGTTCAATGACTATATATTACGATTTTTGAAGTCTGTGTGCGCTTTTGAAGTCCGATTGCGTTATTTTACTTCGTTTATCAATGTCCGTTTGCGTTTTGCAATACACGAGTGATTTCCGAAGTCCGTTTGTGTTTTTTCAACTATTTACCGCTAGCTTTAACAACTTCACATTCTCTATCCATGTCCGATCTCCGTACACCTCGGTTTAGAAGTGCACGGAGATTAGGACCACATGGTAATAATCTCGTCTTTATTGGTCAATGACTATATTATAGTATTTTTGAAGTCCAATTGTGCTTTTGAAACCTATAACCTAAACCGAACCTATAACTTATAACCTAATCTATAACCTAAGCCTTAGAACATAACCTAACCGAAGTCCGTTTGTATTTTTTGAAGTACACGAGTCATTTTCAAAATCCGTTTTCGTTTTTTCTACTATTTGCCGCTAGCTTTAACATAACCTGTAATCAAACTTAACTTATAACCTAATCTATAACTTAAACCTAACTTTACATAACCTCTAACTTAACGTAACCTATAACCTATAATCTAAACCTAACCTATAACCTAAGCTAGCCGAAGTCCATTTGCGTTTTTTGAAGTACAAGATCACTTTCGAAGTCCGTTTGCGTTTTCTCTATTATTAATTTAACGTTAACTCTAACCTAACCAATAATCTAATTTAACCTATAACCTAAACCTAACTTAACATAACCTATAACCTATAAGCTGTAATCTAAACCTATAATCTAACATATAACCTAACCTAACCGAAATCCGTTTGCGTTTTTTGAAGTATACGAGTCGTTTTTGAAGTTCGTTTGCGTTTTTTTTACTATTTATTTTTAGCTCTAACCTAACCTATAATCTAAACATTACTTAACTTAACCTATAACTTAGCCTAATCTTTTTATGTACAACTTAACTTAACCTAACCTAACCTTTTATGTATAATCTATAACCTAAACTTAACATAACCTAGCCTATAACCTAAACCTAACCTAACATAACCTATAACTTAAACCTAACCTAACCGAAGTCCGTTTGCATTTTTTCTAGTATTTGCCGCTAGCTGTAACCCAACCTATAACCTAACGTATAACCTAATGTCACAAGACGGGCACCACGTGTCAATAGAAAAGAAGAGACTGAACAGACTTTTAGCACTTCAATAAAAGCAGAACTGAGAGAGAGAGAGAGACGACACATGACACGGAGTGGTGGAATTCCACCCCAGAGAGTATTGGCCCCAAACCTTGGCGTCCCTTTTGGTATTTGTTTATATTGCATCAACACAGTACAAGCCGGTACTCGAGACTTTGCACCTTCACCAGGAAGCATGCCAGAGAATGAGCCCAGAGAATGAGTCCTAGCCCCATATTTAAGGGCGCTTGGCCTTAAAGCAGTTTATAGTGAAAAACCTTCAAACTTAAAAGCATCTGGTCCAGAAGTAAAACCAAAAAGCTGCTAGCGTAAATCATAGAAATCCGTACAGCCTGCCACATCATCATGCCAGTGCAATTTTCGGAAATCTGCTACGTCATCAATTTTTGTGTGTTTTTGGGTCCTGCTTTATTTTAATCCTTTAGGTCACTTGGGGTCCCATCGGACGGGGTCCCCATAAGTTGGGAGGACTTCTTCTGTTACTTGTTCTTCTTAGGGTTTAGGTCCCTCAGTCGGCATCTATAAGTTGGCTCGATTCTTTAGGCTTTGACACGTCAACAGTTTGTTATACCTAACCTAATCTATAACCTAATCTAATCTATAAGCTAATCTAACCTAACCTATAACGTAATCTAACTTAAAACCTAAACTTAACCTATAACATAACCTAACCGAAGTCCGTTCGTGTTTTTTGAAGTACACAAGTCATTTTCAAAGTTCGTTTGCGATTTTTTCACTATTTGTCGCTAGCTCTAACCTAATCTATAACCTATATCTAATGTAACCTAACCCTATAACCTAACCTAGCTTAACGTATAACGTAACATATAACTTATACCCTAACTTAGTCTATAATCTAAACCTAAACCTAATCGAAACCTATAACCTAAACCTCATCAATTGTATGATGATGTGATGAGATGGTAGCGTAATTTTAAAAGAAAATTTCTCAAAAGCATAATTTCAAAACAAAATTTCTCCATCGCATAATTTCGAAACAAAATTTCTCCAAAGCATAATTTCAAAACAAAATTTTTCCATAGCATAATTTCAAAACAAAAATTTTTCAAAGCATAATTTCAAAATAAAATTGCATAAAAATTTAAAGCATTGAAAGCCTAATAAATGAAATTTTATTTTGTCTATATACAATATAATTTTAGATTAAATAAAAATGCATAAAGCTTTCGAGCACTAACATACGGTCTATTTGAGGTCTTAAAAACGTCTTCAAACCTACGAAAATGCACACACACACACACACACTATATGTGAGACACACATATACACAAATCTACAAGCAAACTTGAAAAGAATCTCACCTTGATGTTGGGGAGTAGTCCACAAGCAAGAATCTCACCTCCGGCAACTCGTTGGGCAACATATCTGCAGAGCAAGTGAGGAGGAGGAGGGCAAGAGAAGAGACGGTGTCACAAACTGGTGATGTGGTTGCTAGTGTACACACACCTCTCCTAGTCCCGGCATGGTGGGCTGGAATTGCTGACATCGCTACAGCCTGCGAAAAAATGACACGTGGAAGGCTGATGTGGCATGCCTGCTATACGGATTCCGCGAATTACGGTGCAGCTTTTAGGACAGAAATCAGCGCTCAGCTTTTTGGCTACGCAATAGAGAGGGAGAGAGAGACTATTGCTTTTTCTACGCAAGCTTGAGAGAGAGAGCTCTTCTTCTTTTTGTTAAAAGCTATTTTTATGGACAGCTTTTTGGACTTGCTTTATTTGACAAGCAAGAGAGAGAAAGAACCTTTGCTTTATTTTCGGGGCTTTTGATTTTTAGCTTTTGGGCTCTGTTTTTGGCATCCCTTGTACTCTTTAAATAAGTGGGTAGGCTACTCACAACTCAAAGCATTTGGACGCAGAGTCTGAGTGTGAGCGCCTGCCCGCACTCTTGTACTTTGAATTCAGATTAATACAAAAAGAAATACCGAAAGGAGCACCAGTCTTTGGGGCCAATACCTCTAGGCACGGAACTCCGCCAGGCCAGTGTTGAATCAATTGTAAACTGTGAACTGTTTTGAAGCGGTTATTTGGTGCTGTCGCGGTAGATTCTTGACTTGGAGTGTCCAAGTCTGTTACAATGGTATCAAAGCGTAGACAGATTCTTCTTCTATGGAGGATCTGATCCCTTTTTACAGCGCACACAGCTTTTGGGAAAGGATCGTCGTGGGACCCCGGACTTATTAGCCACTCCCACCCTTCATACATCGCGCATCGGGCGTCCTCCCGTCTTCATCGCTCTGTCTTACAGGTCATAAAGCCATTAAATCCTAGATTACACATGGGTTCTGGTGAAGAATTTGACAGAGATGACACTTCTTAGTGGGAAGGCAAAGAAAGGTTGAAGATCCAGCGCGGGAACTGAAGAAAAGAATGAAGATTTTGGGTAAATTTTTTGGACAAGTTTGCCAGAAAAGGAGTACAGACGTCAACTACAGATTGACATATGTGTGAATAGATTGATTAAATACTCTAGGAACCCAAGATTGCCAAAAAGACAGACGAGTGCAGAAAAGCAGAACCCGTACTCACAGAAAGACATGGACAAGCAAAGCTTCGGAAAGGGCAAGAAAAAGGCAAAGAAGCCTAAGCTTTACCTAGTTTCTGCTTTGGATGCAGGGAAACTGGTCATATCTCCGCGAAGTGCCCTAACAAGGCACCGAATGAACATGAAGGCCAGAAAGTTCCAAAGCAGCTGAGAGACGTGGTAGAAAAGGCAGATAAAAAGCAGAACTGGTACCACATTGCGTGGGGCCTGAACCGAATCAAATGAATGAAAGTACAAACTTTGCCGCTTTTAGGGCAAAGTCAAAGATCAGGAAGCTCTTTTGAAGGAGCCAAGGCCAACTTGTTTTTCACTTGGAATTGGCGGCTCGATTTGGAATTACGCCCGATAGGCTGAGGCCACATGCGGAGGTAGTTCGAGTGGCACCCGGACGGGATGTTGCCATTACACCGAGCATTGGCGAACTTCATTTGCAGTGACAGAGGTGTTCAAGGCACGAGGAGTTTTACGTATTTGCCTTGGAAGGTTGTGACGTTCTACTCGAAATCCCTTGGTACCACAACAACAACACCGTGGTTGACTACCGGGCCGAGAAAGCGACTTTGACAAATGAAGGGCTCAGAGACTGTACTTGATGAACGTCAGTTTCTTTACTCACTTTTTGGGAGAGAACTGAATGATGATTGAAGGTCAAATATGTTTTGACCTGAACAAAGAACGCCAAGATTTTTCTCCACACTCATACCGATTGCTTTTTAGAGGGCCTGAGGATCATACCATTGATCTAATACCTGGAAGCACACCACCGAACCGGCCACCTTACCGTGTGAGCCGAGCCCATAATGAAGAGATTATGAACCAAGTGAAAGACCTCTTGGAAAAGGGTCTTGTCCAGCCTAGTACTTCACCATATTTCTCTCCGGTGTTGTTGGTTTTGAAGAAAGACGGATCTTGGAGAATATGCATCGATTATAGATCTCTCAACAAAATCACCATCAAGAACAAATTTCCGATTCCTAGGATCAATGATATACTCGACAGGTTACAGGATCCTCGTGCTTTAGCAGGATCGATTTGAAGAGTGGATATCATCAGATCCGAACCGTGCCAAGAGATGTCTACAAGATAGCCTTTTGGACGACTTTTAGGTTATTTGAGTTTTTGGTGATGCCTTTTGGCCAAACCAATGCTCCTGCAACATTTAACCGGATGATGGACATGATTTTTTGAGAGTACCGGCTATTTGTTGTCACTTTCTTTGACAACATCATTGTTTTCTCCAAGGATGAAGCAGAACATAGAGATCATTTGCTTGAAGTCTATCAGGCATTACGAGATGACAAGTTAGTGATTAATGCGAAGAAAAGTGGATTTTTCTTACCAGAGTTACACTTTTTGGGACACATTGTCTCAACAGCAGGAGTGCAGATGGATCCGGCCAAGATAGAGAGTATTTGTGATTGGCCCGATTTGAAGAATGTCCATGAAGTTAGAAGCTTCTTGGGATTGTATTCGTACTACAAGCGGTTCATTAGAAATTTTGCAGAGGTTGCTTCCCCTTTGCATGTTTTGACACAGAAAGGAGTCCCTTTCTCATGGGGATCCACATAAGTGACTCTGTCTTTCAGGAATTTAAACAGAATTTGACTATTCGACCAGTTTTTTACTTTGCCGGATTTGCAGAAGTCATTTGAAGTATATTGTGATACTTGTGGTCGTAGTCTGGATGCGGTCTTAATGCAAGAAGGCCACTGTCATTGCCTAAGAGAGCCGATTGTTTTCAAGGTCGGAATTGACAACACAGATTTGTGAGAAAGAGCTTTTGGCGGTTATCCATGCTCTTATTCAGTGGCGACATTACCTACTTGGAGCCGATTTTACGGTTTTCATGGATGATGGGAGTTTACGTTACTTCTTGTCACTGAAGCAGCTATCGGAAAAAGCAGATGCAGTGGACAAACATCTTGTCACGGTTTACTTCCGGATTGTCCATGTGCAGGGACAAAAGAAATTGGTGGCAAATACTTTGTCCCGAAAGCCGTTGGTTCTGGCTATTTCCGCGATACATCATAGGAACTTCCAGGATTTGGTAGGTCAGTACGCCACAGTACAGATTTTGCAGATGTATCCAGTTTAATACAGAAAGGAGAGATAGTAGCGGACTATTTCATTCGGGATGTCTACTTGATGAAGAAAAACCATGTTGTGCATTATACAGCCATTGAGGGAAAAGGTTCTAACCGAATGCCACTGTCCGCCTTTTACGGGTCACCGCGGCATTGCTACCACCATGAAAGGGGTAGAGAGATGCTTTTTTTGGCCGAGACTCAAGAGGATGTGGACGAGTTTGTGCGCGGTTGCTTGGTATGCTAGAAGGTCAAGTTTGACATGCATAAAGCACAGGGACTATTACAGCCTTTGCCCATACCCACCCGCCCCTGGGAAAGTATTGCAATGGATTTCATCTCCCGAGAACACACGTGGGCACGATTGTTTATTGCCCAGGTCTTTAGATTACAATGGCATCCCTGAGACAATTGTCTTCGACGACAGGGACCCCAGGTTCACGAGTTGGTTCCGGACGGCTATTTGGGAGAACATAGGCACGCGGTTGCAGTTCTTATCATTGTTCCACCCGTAGACTGACGGGCAATCAGAGATTGCTAGTTCATACTGGATTTGTTGAAGTCTTCTCTGCTGGATCAGAAGACTACTTGGGAAAGGTTTTTACCTTTGGTGGAATATGTCTACATGAACACGCCTAACTCATTGATGGGGAAGGTCCCATTTGAGATCCTTGTATTTGCTACGAAGGTTCCACCCTTTCGTAGCACGAAAGATAAGATTTTTCTCAGAGGCCGACCAGTTTACGAGGGACTTGGTCCGAAAGGCTTTGCAGAAATTTCAAGAAATACTGAAAAAGGCAGCAGATCACCATCATCGCGATTTGATATTGAAGGAGAATGATTTGGTGCTCTTACATTATGGGAAGGCACGCCTAAAAAGGAAAAATGGGAAAGGAGCGGCTTCTTTGAAAGCTTAGCATGAGATAGTGTGGACCTTTCCAAATTTTCCGAAAAGATAAATGATGTCTCCTTTGGACTGAAGCTGCCAGAATACTTGGAGGATTCACAATGTTTTTCATGTGAGTCTCTTGAAGCCTTTTGAAGGCGATGCGACTGTTGATGAACAACCCGAAATGGACGAAAACGAGCAGATACTCGTTCCAGAACAGACATTGGCACAGAAAGAAGGAAAAAAGGTAAAGCGAACTGACGGTTCTTGGATTAATTCAAGACTTGCTTCGCCTTGGATGCGAAGCGAATGGAGGAGGAAGACCTAGCAGATACTCCTCGGAATGAGAATCTTTACCTTGAAGCTTTTGGTTTAGCATAGTCTATTCCAAATGGAACCTAGAATTCAGCTTGTCCACAGATCTGGTGGAGTGGGATGCACAAGAGAGGAGTTACTCCGCTTCTTTGTCAACAGATGTCTTGATGTTTGAATACTGGAGTCACTAATGTCTCTTTGAGCTTCAGGGATACTGAGAGCTGACAGTATTCTGCTGGAGTACTTTTTGAAATGGAATTCCGGAATATAAAACTGATTTGTTCTTGACTTGTTTTTAAGTGCAGGAACTGATAGACGAAATGACTGCAGCATTCTAGTCTAAAAGATCTCGAATAGACATGGTTGCAATAGGGGTTAGTCAATCGGGCATCTATGAAGTCCTGACTCGATCTAGATGCGATTGCTAACTACATTGCCGATAAATCATGGTCTAAGGTCCGAATGAATGTTGAATGTGATTTGTCATGTGATGTCCTGTTATGTCGTATGATGTGATTGTCGATTGGTACATGTGCTAAATGTGTGTTCTTAGTGCGTAGGTACTAACAGTCGGTGTCTGCTAAGGCAGTTTATGGCTTCTGTCTGTTTTGCAGGCGTAATCGAGGGCAATTACAATGATTTCAAGAGGGGGGTATGTCACAAATGGGTGTCGTGGTTGCCAGTGTACACACACACACCTCCCCTAGTCCCGACATGGTGGGCTGGTATTGCTGACATGGCTACAACTTGCGGAAAAATGACATGTGGCAGGTTGATGTGGCATGCCTGCTATACGGATTCCGCGAATTACGACGCAGCTTTTGGGACAAAAATCAACGCTTAGCTTTTTGGCTACGCAATAGAGAGGGAGAGAGAGAGACTTGCTTTTTCTACGCAAGCTTGAGAGAGAGCTCTTTTGCTTTTTATTAAAAGCTATTTTTATGGAGAGCTTTTTGGACTTGCTTTATTTGACAAGCAAGAGAGAGAAAGAGCCTTTGCTTTATTTTCGGGGCTTTTGATTTTCAGCTTTTGGGCTCTGCTTTTGGAATCCCTTGTACTCTTTAAATAAGTGGGTAGGTCACTCACAACTCAGAGCATTTGGACGCAGAGTCTGAGTTTGAGTGTCTGCCCGCACTCTTGTACTTTGAACTCAGATTAATACAAAAAGAGATACCGAAAGAGGCGCCAGTCTTTGGGGCCAATACCTCTAGGCACGAAACTCCGCCGGGCCAGTGTTGAATCAATTGTGAACTATGAACTATTTTGAAGTGGTTATTTGGTGTTGTCGCGGTAGATTCTTGACTTGGAGTGTCCAAGTCTGTTACAGACGAAGAATGAGGAAAATGCGCAGGGAAAGACCCGCGGGTTCGTTTTTTGCAGGGTCCGTCGGTACAGGTGGCGGTAAAGACGTCGGAAGAAAGTTCGGTACAGTCGTCGGAAAGTACCTTGATACAGGCGTTGGAATAGCTGCTGGTGCAGGCGTCGAAAATTCAAAAATTTATTTCTAAAAAAAAGTTGATCTCCCTCTAGATTTACCTATACATATACCGACGCCTGCCATTGACACCGATAATTTGACGTGGGAATTCAAGTGGACTCTTGTAGTGTGTGAATCGATGAAGCTTGAATACCAAGGAAGTCAGCTTTGAAATCAACAACATCAATTTTTATTCTTGAAACTTGAACACCATCGTGTCGTCCCCGCAAGTGAAATAAGTAGAAGAAGGCTTCTTTGTGACTGACATGACGCCCCTGACAATGTGAAATTGAGTTGAGTGAAGCATGCTTGGAAAGTTGTTGCCACTGTTGCTTCTGGTTTGAGGAGAAGAGGCCCTACCAAGTTTTTCATCAGAATTGTGGAGAGGCATGGTAAAGGGAGCAGCTGCTGAGAGGAGTATGGGGTTGCGACAAGAGGTAGGGAGATTGAATCAGCATGGATGCCACGTCAAAGGTTGTGGGAATCATACAAGGTGAGGAAAGAACTTGTAGGTTGTCAGGGAGTGGTATTAGCAACTGTGACATGGTAAGGAGGTAGTCAGGAAGGAGTAGTTGATGATGAGGATTGGTATACACTAGAAGGAGAGGTATGATATGACTAGGCACAGCGTGCTGAACAAGAGAGGTTACCACTTGAAGGAGAGGGCTCATATGACTAGGCTCAGTGTGCTGACTAAGAGAGGTTTCACCACCAGGACAACCAAAGGGACCAATATAGGGTTGCTCAGGATCACAAGGGGTGGGAGAGTACCAACCAAATTAGGGGAGAAGGATTACCGCAGCAAACAAATCAATGAACAAATGGAAGGGTGGATGCGGATCCGATGGGCACTTCTGGTGGACTAACTCCATGTGGGCTTGGAAAACAATGAGCATCGGATGTAGTACCAGCAAAAGATTTTTCTAAAGACAGTGTGTATACTGTAGGGGTAGTTCTCAAAAAACCAAGGGACAACAATGTATAAGGCTTCAAGAACATCAAGCTGGAAACCAAAGTAAACCTGATTCATACCATTTGCTTGTTGGTGAATGCATCACCTTGAAGAGTGGTAAGAGGACCTTGACTGCAAACAAATTGATGCATGGTGTAGATTGAACGCGGACTATGCCTTCAAGATGGAGGGAGATCAGTTGCAGAGCTGGCTGGTGGGGGGAGTTGTCATGGCGGGCAATTGAGGAAGAAAGTATAAGGGGTATGAGCCTCCCGAAAACGGCCACGGGAGGGGATCCCCCACCTAGACACGCTAGCCTCACTCCATGCACTCGTGCACCGTGGGGACTCCACGCAAGGTTCCCCAGGGCACGCTATGACCCTCCGTGAGTGCGGCGGAGCCTGAGGCTACGTGGGGCTAGGGACCCGGAACGCAAGACCCGCGAAATGCACCACGGCCGCCGACCCACGGAACGCAACCACGCCCGAGCCGGTCCCGTCCGAGCCGGGCCCCTTTGAAGGCAACTCGACCCGAGCCGGTCCCGTCCGAGCCGGGCCCCCCTGAGCCGGTCCCGTCCGAGCCAGGCCCCTTGAAGACAAACACCTCGACCCGAGCCGGTCCTGTCCGAGCCGGGCCCCCTGAGCCGGTCCCGTCCGAGCCAGGCCCCTTGAAGACAAGCACCTCGCCCGAGCCGGTCCCGTCCGAGCCGGGCCCCCTTGAAGGCAACCCCCCTGAGCAGGTCCCGTCCGAGCCAGGCCCCTTGAAGACAAAAGCACCTTGCCCCGAGCCGGTCCCGTCCAAGCCGGGCCCTTTGAGCGCAAACGCGCCCTCCACGCACCTTCCGCATTGACGGCCCAACTCTCGGGTCGTCACAGAAAGTCTCCAAACAGGGATTCTCCATGGCTGCTTGTTCTGTATTTTGGAGCCACCAAAGGATGGGTAGTGGAATGTGGCTTAAGGGAGGATGAACAGGTGCCATTAGGGACAAAACAATAGCATGATTGGGTACCCCCTATTGGAGAAGACTCTGCGTCGCAATACAATATTGTAGAGACATTTGTGCTTTTTGTACACCCAATGTGAGCCCTGCAATTAGGAGTGTGTGCAGAAGCGAGAAGTGCTTCAATGATTGATAGCATCATCTTTGGCTGCAACATCTTCTCAAGGCCTGTGCAAGAGGCCGGGTGTGGGTGAGGTTTTTTCCTCCATGCATTGTATATACGGCCATCACTCTAAGGCTAAATTTTCTTTCAATTACACACTAAGTAATACACTCTCTGTTGTGTGTCTTGAGCTTCCTTCATCTTCTCCAAGCTGTGTGTGTTATCCTGCAACCCTAATTCCAACAATTGGTATCAGAGCAGATTGCATCCTCCCGCGCTTAGTCGCCAACACCTCTAGCACACGTCTGTACTCACTTTCTTAGATTTCTGATTCAGGCTCATTTCGGTCTTCATTTCTACTAGAGACAGTACTGTGCATGCTATTTCGTCATTTTGTGCAAAATTTTTGTCAGTACCATTTTCAGCATAACAGATCCCTTACAGTCTTCTACGGTTTTGTGCTGTATAACACGTATTTTTTCCGCTTTGTTTCTACTCTTTTCAGATAATTTTTATATCAAGTGTAGGCATTCGCCATGGCCGACAACAACACAGATATGTTCAAGATGTTTGCTGTTGATGATAGATTGGATGGGGACACTTATCCTATGTGTGCTTATATGATGCAACATGTCCTTGTGTCGAAGGGCGTTTGGAACATTGTGTATGACATTGATTTACGTCCTAATTTTGAGGATTAGGCGATGCTAGGATGTTGCAGGTTTTGGTGGCAGAATTGTTGTTGCCAGAGCTGTTTTGCCTACGATTGAGCAAGCTCGTTGAAATATAAAAGATGCGTAGACTTATGCATTGATTGCGTTGTTTGTGAAGCGCGCTATTACTCCTCACATTCATTCAGCGAAATCTGCAAAAACAGGCTTGGGATATTCTAGCTGGTCTTTATGCAAGTTGCAATGAGACAAAAATTGCATTACTGCGTAAAGAGCTGGAGTCAAAGATTATGCATGAGGAAGAAGACATAGACACTTTCCTAGCTGGTGTCAAAAATATCAATGAGCAACTTATTTCTGCAGGCGAAGTCATTTCTAACAGTTCCCTTGTGCAGATTGTTCTTGATGCTTTGCCAGATTCTTACCAGACTTTTGCTAGTACTTGGAGACTCATCGTTGAAGGAAATCCAGAAGTTATCAAGTTTGATGCATTATGTACATTGCTGTTGCAAGAGTCACTTTCTAGGAAAAACAGGACTAGACAACGTACAGTTGAATAGGCCTTTATTGCTGCTCAAAGAATAGGTGGTAACAACAATGTAGCCACTTCTCATGGTTCTTCTGCAAGTGGTAAATCACCTGTCCCTAATGCTTTTGTTGGCAACAATTCGTCTGAGAATTCTGGTGATAAGGGCAAAATGAAGATATGTTGCCATTATTGTAAAGCTAATGATCACTTAATCAAGCAGTGTCCGACAATGAAGGTAAAAGAGGCTAAGAAGAAAGAAGTTGGATCAAATACAGGGTCCAATACAAGTGCAGCTATTGTAGAGTCTTTTGTAAAAGAAGATTGGGATGTTGATGTTGATGCAAAATGGGCTTTAGTGCAGAGTGTACTTATGATCCTGCTGTCCATGATACATGCATGTCAGTTGCTGCAGATTCACATGTGTGGTATTTTGACAATGGTGCTGCAAAGCACATTACCTCACATCGTGATTTGTTTACCTCTTTTGAGTCTGTCCCTCATGGGAATTCAGTCACTTGTGCCAACAACGCCTTTTATCCTGTTCAGGGAGTTGAAAAGATTGTGCTTACTGCTACGAATGACGGTTCTTTCACCATTATTGATGCACTTCATGTACCTGGAAATAAGAAGAATCTTTTGTTTATATCTGTACTTGCTAGACTTGGTCTTCTTGTGAAATTTGTGGATGACAGATGTATAGTTCATAATCTAAGTTTTGGTGATGAGATTGTTGTATCAGACATTTTATGTCGTGGGCTGTATAAGCTCACTTTTTATGCAAAATGTAGACAGAATTTTGCAAATTCTATTGTAGATTCAAAGGCTATTTCAAATGCAAAACTTTGGCATGCACGTTTTGGGTATCTGAATTTTGCCAGTTTGTTGCGTTTGCAAAAATCTGATATGGTTGTTTCTTTGCCATCTCTTGAAGCACTTATCAAACATGTTTGTGAAGGCTATATTTTAGGTAAGATGTAGCGTTCAAAGTTTCCAAAGGATGGTTCAATTAGGGCCACATGCTGGTTGCAGCTTGTGCATAGTGATGTTTGTGGACCCATGCAAACTCCGTCCTTGGGTAATTACCTTTAATTTGTGACTTTCATTGATAATTACTCCAGGCATGCACGGGTATATCCTCTTAAAGCGAAGACCGAAGTATTTATGTGCTTCAAACAATTCCTTGCTATGGCTGAAAATGTCTCTAAATGTAGTATGGGTACCCTCCGTTCCGATCAAGGGGGGAAGTATATGTCTCATGAATTTAATGCATTTTTGGCTCGTCGTGGGATAAAACATCAATGTACAGTGCCTTATACGTCTCAACAAATTGTGTTGTTGAGAGGAAAAACAGGTTACTTACAAAAATGGCACGATGTATGGCCAAAAGTCAAGTTTTGTCGCATTCATTTGGCTTGAGGCCATCATGTGTGCCACTTATGTATTTAACAGGTGTCCTACGAAATCTTTGCAGTCTATGACTCCATATGAAGCATGGCATGGTAGAAAGCCTTCTATGGAGCACATGCATGTTTTTGGCTGTTTGGCATATGCTTTGGTGCCATAAGTGCAGCGCAGGAAATTGGATGATTAGGTTGCCAAATGTATTTTAATTGGTTACAGGTTGTATCATCCGCAAACAAAGCGTATCTTGGTCTCACGGGATGTTGTGTTTGTGGAAGATTTTGTTCAGCACAGCTGTCATGTACTAGAGATAGTAATGTCTCCTCACAAGACATTTATGACACTTTCTTGCCTCTTTTCAGTGGTGGAAGTTCGAATGTAAATTCCAATGAGGCAAATGTACAACCTACGGGGATTTCAGAAAATGTTACAGATTTTTCTGTTATTGATACAGATGTACATGATGTACTTGATGAAGAAAGCGCTTAAGAATGAGCAGGCTAGAGGTATGCGTAAATGGCTGGTGCATACTTTGCATGTTAGTAAATTGGATGCACCTTTGTCTAGTCGTACTCAATCAGGTTCTTGCCATGCATCTTATGCATCAGATTGTTATGCTTTGGCTGTGTCTAGCTTATGTGATGTTGAGAAACCTTTGTCTTTTAATGAAGTACATAATTCAGAAAATTGGATGGTTGTCATGCAATATGAATATGATGCACTCATAGAAAATGATACATGGACTTTATGTGATTTGCCTCCTGACAAAAAGGCCATTGGTACGAAGCGCGTGCATCTTGGAGGCATGTGGCTGTACGCAAGATGCCGATATGGTCTTGAAAATTTAATATTGTTAGTCAGGGTCTGTTGCAAAAAATTGCCGTGCTTGGCAATGCCTTGGTCGATATGTATGCCAAATGTGGTGCGGGATGTCATCTTTTAGAACGCACTGATTGCAGGATATGTCCGATAAGGGCCGGTCAAGAAGCTCTGGGCTGTTTTCAGCAAGTGCTTGAGGAGCTTACTATTCGGAATAACGTTAACTGATTGCAAGATACGCACAACAGGAGCAGGTACAAAAAGCCCTGGCTATTTTCAACGGATGCAAAGTGAGGGCTTGTGTCCAAATGCAATCACCTACGCGTGCATCTTGAAGGCATTTGTCTCTACGCAAAATGTTGATATGGGCTTAAAAATTCACTTTGATATTGTTAATCAAGGGCTATTGTCGTGCTTGGGAATGCCTTCGATATGTATGCTAAATGTGGTGCACTTCAGAAAGCTCAAAATGTGCTTGAGTAGCTTTCCGTCCCAAATGCATCTCTTGGAGTGCATTGATTGTGGGATACGGGCAACGTGAGCATGCCAGAAAGCTCTCTCGGCTATTTTCAGTGGATGCAAAGCTCCAGATGCAATCACATACACGCGTATCTTGAAGGTATGTGGCTGTAGGCAAGATGCCGATATGGGCTTGAAAATTCGCTTTAATATTGTTAGTCATGGGCTGTTGCTAAAAATTGCCATGCTTGGCAATGCCTTGAATGATATGCATGCCAAATGTGGTGCGGGATGTCTTTTGGAACACTGTGATTGTAGGATATGCCCAACAAGGGCCGGGAAGGAGCTCTAGGCTGTTTTCAGCAGGTGCTTGAGGAGCTTACTATTGGGAAGGACATTAATTGATTGCAGGATATGCACAACACGGGCAAGGACAGAAAACTCTGGGCTGTTTTCAATGGATGCAAAGTGAGGACCTCCGTCCAAATGCAATCACCTATGCATGCATCTTGAAGGCATGTGGCTCTACGCAAGATGTTGATATTGTCTTAAAATTCACTCTGGTATTTGTTAGTCAAGGACTGTTTCAAAAATTGTCGTACTTGGCACTGCCTTGGTCGATACGCATGCTAATGTGGTGCACTTCAAAAAGCACAAAACGTGTCCGAGGAGATTTCTGTCTTGAATGTTGTCTCTTGGAGTGCATTGATTGCGGGATGCGCGCAACAGGAGCAGTGCCATAGGTTGTTTTCAGCAGATGCAAAGCGAGGGCCTCTCTCCAGGTATGCAATCACATAAGCGTGCATCTTGAAGGCATGTGGTTGTATGCAAGATGGCAATATGGGCTTAAAAATTCACTCTGATGTTGTTAATCAAAGGGCTGTTGCAAAAATATTTTATCGTAGTAGGGACAGAAAGCTCTAGGTTGTTTTAAGCGGATGCAAAGTGAGGGCCTCGTCTAGATGTAATCACCTACTTGTGCATCTTGAAGACATGTGGCTCTACGCAAGATGGCGATATGGGCTTAAAAATTCACTATGATATTGTTAGTCAAGGGCTATTGCAAAAAACATTCGTGCACATTGCCTTGGTCGATATGCATGCTAAATGTGGTGCACTTCAAAAAGCACAAAACGTGTCTGAGGTCCCGAATGCCGTCTCTTGGAGTGCATTGATTGCGGGATACGCGCAACAAGAGCAGCACCAGATAGCTCTTGGCTGTTTACACGTGCATCTTGAAGGAAAGCGGCTGTACGCAAGATGCCGATATGGGCTTAAAAATTCATCCTGATATTGTTAGTCAGGGGTCGTTGCAAAAAATTGTCGTGCTTGGCAATGCCTTGGTTGATATGTATGCCAAATGTGGTGCTCTTGAGTGGGATGTCGTCTTTTGGAACACACTAATTGCAGGATATGCCCGACAAGGGCCGAGCCAGGAGGCTCTGGGCTATTTTTAGCAAGTGCGAAGCGAGGGCGTTTCTCTAGACGCTATCACCAATGTGTGCATCTTGAAGGCATGTGGCTCTATGCAGGATGCTCTTGAAAAGATATGTCATGCTTGGCATTGCCTTGGTCCTTATGTATGCCACATGCGGTGCACTTCAAAAATCACAAAAAGTGCTGGAGTCCTCATTATGGTCTTCATGCATTTGAACTAGAAGCAGGTGCTCAAAAGAAGGATTTGTACCATGTCAACAATGAGCTGACATCAGAAAGTCTCATATTTAGGATCGTACTGGTGAGTGTGTACATTGGTCAATATGTATGCCAATTGTGATGCAAACAGATATCCACAGAGAGGCACAAAATCCATTGACAACTCTAGGGAAGAAGCATTACTCACAACACAAATCAAGCGTAGACATGAAGAGCATGATGAGGAGTCAAAAACATGGCCATGGCTAGGAAGCTCTCAGATGTTTTAACCAAATACGAAGGGAAAGCCTTTCTTCTCTTCAAATGCATTCACACATGCTTGCACTTTGAAGGCTGTTTTGCTTTGACATGGGTGAGAGAATTCTCAATGAGATCAAAGAGACTATTTGAGAATGTTGTGCTTGGGACTGCTCTAACATGGGTGAGAGAATGAGATTGCTAGTCAGAGACTGTTGAGGAATGTATATGGGCATAATCTCAGAATCTCATCATTTGAAGTGTATTGATCACAAGATATGCACAACATAGATGTGGCAAGGAAGCTCTGTGATGTTTTAACCATATGCATCCTGAGGGTTTCTCGCCATAGCAGTGCTTTCGTCGATATGTATGCCAAATGTGATGGCCTCATGGAAACAGGAAAATTTCTTCATGGCCATAATCTCGGGAATGCCATCATTGAAGTGTGTTGATCATAGGGTATGCGCAACATGGATGTGACGATGCTTTGGTCATATGTAGGCCAATTGTGGTGCCCATCTGGAAGCGAAGTTCATGATTAGCTTTCTATTCAAATTATCATCTCATGGAGTGAAGATGATGATATGGGCACACTTACATTGTTAGCCAGAGGCTGTTGAAATTGGTCGATATGAATGCCAAATGTGGAGCGCTTGAGAAAGCACAAAAAGTGCTTGAGGAGTTTTGTGTCTGAAATGTCACCTCTTGGAATGCAGTGACATGGGATGTGTGAAACAAGAGCAGGACTAGAAAGCTCTAGGTTGTTTCCAACAGATGCAAAGCAAGTCTCTCTCTCGAAATTTAGTCACTCGTACTATCGTCCTGAAGGCTTCAAGGCTATACTAACATCTTGAAGGCATGTGGCTCTATGCAAGTGCTTGAGGAGCTTCTTGTCCGGAGTGTGGACTGCTGGAATGCACTGATTGCATGATTTTCTCCACAGGAGAGCTCTAATATGTTTTGAGCAAATGCTAAGCTAGGGCCTCCCTCCCGATGCAATCACCTACGCATGCATCTTGAAAGCATCTGGCTCGACAGAAGATATTGATATGACCACAAAAATTCACAATTATATTTTTAGTCAGAGGCTGTTGAAAAAAGATGTGCTTGGCATTCTCTGTTCAGAATGTCGCCTCTTGGAATGCACTGATTGCAGGATGTGCGCAACGAGAGTGGTCGATAGAAAAAAGATGTCGTGCACGGCGAGAACGCTCTAGGCTATTTTGAGCAGATGCAAAGCAAGTGTATCTCTCCAAATTCAGTCACCTATTCTTTCGTTTTGAAGGCATGTGACTCTACGCAAGTCCTCGAGGAGCTTTGTGTCCGGAGTATAGACACTGATCGAAAGATTTGCCCCAGAGGGGCAGGGCCAAAAAGCTCTAGTCTGTTTCAGCAGATGCAAATCAAGGGATTCTCTCCAGATGCAATCACCTACGCATGCATCTTGAAGACATGTAGCTCTATGCAAGTCAACAGTGACCTGACATCAGAAAGTCACATAATTTAGGATCATATTGGTGAGTGTGTATGTTGGTTGATATGTATGCCAATTTCAGGCCTTCTTGATGTTATTATGTTTCATTACGGTCAACGTATAAATAAGCACGGACACAACTCCTGTACATTTACGAACACAAGATGTTTGAGTGTGTGGTAAGAACTACCACATTTTACTTTTGATCGTTGAGAACGTTGTGAAATGAACGCACTGAAAATTGCATGCTGCTGTGGGAATGACACGTTCCCTCATTATAATAAATGGGGAGGACTGTGCAAACTCCCCCATGCAAGGAGACTTGCATGTTTTTTTTTTCCAAACATAAAAAGGGAACATTTAAAAGTAAATTCAAGTGATTTGTATCATCAATTTCTATAAATTCTAACCCTTCTTATGGTTCTTTTGTGAGATACACGAATAAAAAATAGGGCGCTACGATTGTAATGTACTAGAGATGATACCAATTACAAACGAGGGAAACATGCTCTGATGAATGGTAACAAACTCTCTCTCTCTCTCTCTCTCTCTCTCTCTCCGGCTAGACCTTTAAGGTCTCTTTGGATAGTTTCCTATGACGTTAAAACTCTCTTCTTCTTCTTCTCTCTCCAATTCCTAAAATAACATGTTCAATTTTTAGCTTTTAAATTGCATCAATTATTAGACTCATTTCTGCATTACAAAATTCAGTTAGTTCCATTAATATGTATAGTTACATCCTCGATTCTTCCAAACAATAGTTCCACTCTCGATTCTTCGACACAAATTGTGTAGATGCAGCTAATGAAGCACTCTAGTTACCCTTGATTGTGTAACGCCGTTTTCTGAGAAACTTGGAAGGAGAGGTGTGCCACTTGGCACCAGTACACTGGTTTTGTCTTTACGAAGCTTATGTTCCCAAATTATTGTAGATTGTCTTATGCTTTATTGTGGCCTTTCAAGAGTGCAAAAGCTTGTTATCTTGCCGCTAGGGTATAAAAGGTTTGGCAGCCTATGCTTTGCAAGCATTGGCGCTTTGCAAGCGTTTATGAGTCATAAAAATGGAGATCTTAAAATTCGAGTACACATTTCATCTTTTCGCTTGATTCTTCATTTTTTTTAAAAACATGGCTTGTGTGCTATTATGGTGGGCATTAACCATGTACCTCTTAGTAGGTTTATGATGGAGATTGGAAGCAAGCATCACAAGTAGCAGCTTTACCCATAGGCAATGCCAAATTTTTTGGTAGTTGGGATGAAGATTAGTCCTCGAGCCGATCCGTCCAACAGAGATTTTGAGGTGAGCCCCCATGGTTTCTGCTCTAGCTACGATTTCTTCTGTGCTCTCAGGGACTTAGTTGATGACAGATGGTAACATTAAAAAATTTGAAGTGGTTTGACTTCCTTAACAACAAATTGCACAAGCTCTACAATGGCACTCATGTATCATTCAAGAATGTTCTCCGTGAAAGGTTGAATTTCTTTTTCTATAATCCTCGAGTAAAAGTGGCAGAGCCAAGCTTGTTTTGCGAAGTTCTGAGCCTCGTGGTTTCTTTCTTCACAGCTTCGCAGAGTCCATAAAGTTGAGCTAGGGGAAATGTCACACGGTGACATCGAGCCCATCAAGAGGACCTCCTCTTGTCTAGCACGAGATGTGTGAAAAAGTTCTTTGCAGAGTTTTCAAAAATGCCTTTTTGCTTTGATTGCAAGGGTGTTAGGAAGCATGGTTGCAAGTAGCTGTTTTACACGCTTGGCTCCAAAAGCATGACTTTTTAGCGTCGTCGTCTCTGCTACCATACATGTGCAGAGTGCAGAAGCAAATATTCATTGTCAAAAAGGGTTCAGAAAGGTGTTCAACTTTGATTCAATGCTTGTCTTTGCTGAAGCTCGCCCCTTTTTATTTTTCTCATGTTGGTTAAATTTATTGAGTCCCATTGGTTAAGAGGTTAAACTCGTTGAGGGCTGGTCTCTAAAGATTGCCTGAATAAGCCGGTTAGGTGTGTACTATGAGTTTGTGAGGTCATGCCCCTATCGATGCAGCTCAGCTATGAACGTGAGCAACATTCTAAAGGATCACTCGAGAAGTGTAGCTCAATTGGTGAGACCTTTGCGATGTAACCCCAAGGTTGAGGGTTTGAGGCTCACGGGTTGCATTCTCTTGGGTATATTCTCCTCCCCTATTGGGGGGGTGGTTCCCACGGTTACCCCTCGAGATTGAGGGTGTCAATGTACATTACACTCGCGCTGATGGTGAAAAACATTCTAAAGAATCTTTGTTCTGGGTATGACTTGGCTCCATAGGCCCAGATTCTTTTAGAAGAGTTGAGAAGATCTGTCTTGGACCTCCTTGGTTGGCATCGCCATTCATTGCACATTATGACTTTCCTCCCTATGCGTCATATTTTGTTGTAGGAACATCGCCTTTCATTTTGTGTTACACCCATCGAGGAAAGAACGGGGCAGTACTTCTTCTCTACAATAATTTGGGAACATAAGCTTCATAAAAACAAACTAGGGCAGCTATTTTGCAACACTTTTAACGTTACGTAGACAAGAGAGGGCAACTGCTTTTGTGGGTGATAACTCCTAAAGGGATGATGGAGGTGCCATGGAATCTATGGATATATAGAGATGATTCAGATGAATGGCAAGAGGGAGATAAATGGGAAGAAGATAGGAAACGATGGAAGAGGAGATATTAGTTGCACACTTGCTAATTACAATATTCAGAAGGAGTTGTGAAGTTGTTAGAGGAAGACATTTTCCTTGCAGGGATAGTCATGATGATGTGCAATCAATGATGTGTTGCTATTGCAGCTGCATGCGAGTCGATCGCATGCGATTTTACGTATGATAGTGTGCTTTTTACATGTGGCAATCTTGCTTCCTTAGCTATTGATAGACTTGAACACCAGTGTCACATGCAACAACATTGGAAGTAGTAGTGGCATCCAAGTGCCACGAGTGCACTTGTGCCATCAAGCTTTCTTACTACATCCTATCAGGCACCCAATCAAAGCGCTTTGACATCCTTCAAGATTGGAGCCAACAACTCCTCCGTGTCTAGTACATTAATTTTAAAAACAAGTGCCTCCAACATTGGACGAGAAGCATAAGTGCGACTCTAACACTAGAGACGATAAAAGCAGCGGGGGAGGGGCATGCTTGCTCTACATATATCTAACATCGAAAGAAAAAATGATGTCCTAAGTTTTTAAAAAGTAGATATGAGAAAGTATACGATACAATATACATCGGATAACAACTATCTAAAGCCTTGAGAGCAGATCACGGCATGATGAAAAAGGTACTTAAAAATTATGCGCTTCATATGGTTTTTCAGTATCTCATAAATATCCTAATTCATTATATCATCTATAAATTAATTAATAAAATTAAACAAAAAATTATTCCCTAAAGTATTAAAATAAAAATAAAAGTGACTAATAAAAATATGTGTAAATATTTGTGAATATAGAATTAATTTTTTATAATATCGTAAATTTATTTATCCATTTAAATCATCAGACATCAAGCACACTTGTTTTAAAATAAAATCTCTAGAAAAATTGCGTTGAATCAAATTAAATTGCACATAGTTGTTGATGAAACATGTGTGCAATTCAGAGAGAGAGAGAGAGAGAGAGAGAGAGAGACGCAAGCTCCTTGGCTTGGCAATTGCTGGTGAGAGTGGGCACTTGCAATTGAGTTTTTGGAAGATGGTGAATGGCGGAAGCACATGAGAAATTTTCTATTTTGGGGGCATGAACAGATAGGGAAATAGGTATATTGGTGAGAAGCAAACAATTGCTAATTTTCACGTTAAGTTAAGAATTTTTGCAAACTACATTAGAGGTGAGTCTCCCTGTTACTATTATAATTAGTGGGATTAAGCATCAAAGGAAAGAAAAGAAGTCCCAACTTAGCCATAAAAAAGGAAGACATCATATCAAACTATTGAATTCATGCTTTTATAGTGAACTTGTACTTCAAGCTATATATAAAAAGGTAGAATTTTAATGAAAATCTGACACGCCTTGACACTAAAGTCCATCGGGGCTTTCAATGACATCGGATGGTGCGATCGTTGAAAGCCACACATTTTTACTTCGTTAGCGTAGAAGGCAAATTTTCAGTTCTGGCTCCACGTTCGTCCACCTGCATCAAGCCCATAATCAAACTCTGGGTCGTTCGTAGAAAAGCAAATGGCTGAGCAATTTAAAGAGCGAGAGACTCAGACGCACAGGGATGGAGGGCCGTGAGCAGGTCGGGATTTTCGCGTAGTTCGCCCTTGCAACAGCAAGCCGGGAAGAACCAAAAACCAGTACTGGAGACCTCTCGAACCCTGGTTATATTCTGCAGAACATCAAGTTGGAGGGTACTTCGGATGCTTGCCGACTTGATGAGCACGGACCGTTCAACACATCTTTCAGCTGATGCTATTAGGCTGTTGGCGATGCAGACGGCAGAGGCCAATGAATGCACAACTTCTTTTGTCAACAGTCCATAACTAACAATATCCTCGTGAATTTTTTTGCCCCTATCAGCTTCTTGCGTAGTGCAACATGCCTTAAAGATAAAAGCATGGGCGATTCCATTTGGAGCGATTCCTTGCTTTGCATCTCCTGAGAACACCTTTCAAACCCTGGTTATATTCTGCAGATCACCAAGCTGGAGGGTACTTTGGATGCTTGCCGACGTGATGAGCAAGGACCGTTCAACACATTTTTTAGCTGATGCTATTAGGCTATTGGCGATGCAGGCGGCAGAGGCCGATGAATGCACAACTCCTTTTGTCAGCAGTCCCTAACTAACAATGTTCTCGTGAAATTTTTTGCCCCTATCATCTTCTTGCGTAGTGCAACATGCCTTAAAGATGAAAGCATGGCCAATTCCATCTGGAGCGATTCCTCGCTTTGCATCTCTTGAGAGTAGCCCAGGTTTTCCTAGCCTACCACATTTGGCATACATGTATTGAGATCTTCCAAGCAAAGCAAACCAATGAGAGTACAAGTGCTGGTATGAAGCATTGAACAACAATCTACTTCTAAATCCTCTTGCAGCCTCAATTCCTCAAGCACACATCTTGGACGCATCACAAACTTTCAAGCTTGTCAAGCTCATGAGCACCCCAGCCAAGGTACACTGATGAAAGCATAAGGAGTTCTTGATCGGCTTCATGTCCGAATTGTCTTCACTATTACAGATAAGCCCAATATGGTTGTTGCAAGAAAGCGCTATGTTGTTCTCACCGCATGAGAAATGAAGGCCTCTTTCCAATTGTTCAAATGCAATCACTTATGCTTGCACCTTGAAGGTGTATGGTCTTATGCAAGACGTTGACATGGGTGAGAGAATTCACGATAAGAGTACTAGTCAAGGGCTATTGGAAAGTGCTTTTGTAGTGCTTTGCTCGATGTCCTCATGAAAGCACAAAAAGCTCCTTGTCCAAAATATTGGAGCGCATTGATTGCATGATGTACCCATCAAGAACCTTCTATAATAACAAACCTCCCTTGCCACAATGCCGTGCATCTTGAAGACATGTGGCTCTATGCAAGATGCTGATATGGGCACAAAAATTCACAAAGATTCTGATGTTGAAAAAAGATGTCGTGCTTGGAACTGTCTTGGTCAATATGTATGCCAGATGTGGTGCGATTGAGAAAGAACAGAAAGTACTTGAGGAGCTTCCTATCTAGAATGTCACCTCCTTGGAATACATTGATTGCGCGGGATCTGCACAAGAACAGCAAGTCCAGAAAGCCGTTTTTAGTGGATGCAAAGCAAGATTAGTCACCTATACTTTGGTCTTGAAGGCTATGCTTACATCTTGAAGGCATGTGGCTCTACGCAAGTGCTCGAGGAGCTTCTTATCCAGAGTGTGGACTCTTGGAATGCATTGATTGCAAGATACGCCGCATAGGGACAAGGCCAAAAAGCTCTAGTTTGTTTTCAACAGATGCAAAACGAGGTGTCTCTCCAGTTGCAATCACCTACACATGCATCTTGAAGGTTGTGGCTCTACACGAGATGCTGATATGGACACAAAAATTCACAAAGACGCTGATGTTGAAAAAAGATGTCGTGCTTGCCACTGTCTTGGTCGATATGTATACCAAATGTGATGCGGTTGAGAAAGCACAAAAAGTTCTTGAGGAAGTTCCTGTCCAAAATGTCGCCTCTTGGAGTACACTGATTGCGGGACATGATTAACAAGAGCGTGACCAAAACTTTCTAGGCTCTTTTCAACGGATGCAAAGCAAGTGTATCTCTCCAGTTGGCAATCACATATGCATGCATTCTGAAGGCATGTGGATCTACGCCAAGATGCTGATGTGGGCACAAAAATTCACAAAGATGCTGATGTTGAAAAAAGATATCGTGCCTGGCACTACCTTGGTCGATATGTATGCCAAATTTGGTGCGCTTAAGAAAGCACACCAAGTGCTTGAGGCGCTTCCTATTTAAAATGCAAGTCTTGGAATGCATTGATTGTGGGATACATGCGATAGGAGCAGGGCCAGAAAGCTCTATGCCATTTTCACGGATGCATCTCTTCAAATTCAATCTGAATGCAAATGCTAGCACCTTGAAGGCCAGTGGCCTTCCATGAGCCGTTGACATAGGTGAGCGTATTAACGAGAAGATATCTGATCCAGCACGCTTGGTGAAGGATGTCATGCTTGGAAATTCTTTGGTTGACATGTATGCCAAATGTGGTACTGTCTCACGAAAGCATGAAAAGTTCGTGATGGGCTTTTTCTCTAGAATGGAGATTGTCAATCAGGGGCTGTTGTAAAAAACTATCATGCTTGGCAATGATTTGGTTGACATGTATGCCAAGTGTGGTGTACTTTTGAAGTCTCAACAAGTTCTTGACGAGCTTCATGATCGAGATCCAGTCTCTTGGAATGCATTGATTACAGGTTATGCCCAACAGGGGCAGGGCAAAGAAGCATTGGGATGTTTCCAGCGGATGCGAAGCAAGGGCTTCTCTCCAGATGCAGTCACCTATGCTTGCATTTTGAAGGCATGTGGCACTTTGAAAGACGTCCACACAGGAAAACAAATCCATGATGAGCTTGTTAGTCGGGGACTGTTCACAAAAATGTCGTGCTTGGTAATGCTTTGGTTGACATGTATGCCAAGTGTAGTGTACTTTTCGAAGCACAACAAGTTCTTGACGATCTTTATGTCCGGGATGTAGTCTCTTGGAATGCATTGATTGCAGGATATTCCCAACAAGATCAGGGCCAGGAAGTGCTTTCATCAAATGCAAAGTGCTTTTCACAGTTGAGCACCATCGTTCTTGCTTCCACCATATTTGGACGTATAAAACGACGAGTGAATTTTGATAGGCTTTGAATTGACACAAGCTGAAATATAAAAATTCCCGCTTCTTCCTAAAGTTCCTCCACTCAAATAGTCACAAGCTTATCTCCTTCATCCTCCATTGTCGTCTCTTGCAGCGGGTTAAGAGCAGGAGATGCCCAGCATCGTTGATGCAAGATGCGTCGACGACAGACATTCAATCGCGCGGTGAGTAAGCATTATCATTCTATGATTTTTGACATTTCTGACACTGCGAACGTAGTTAATGAACACATTGAGAATTGCACAATGCCATGGGAATGGCATGTGCCCTCGTATTATAAAAATGGGGAGGACTGTCCAAACTCCCCCGTGCAAGGAAACTTGCATGTTTTGTTTTGTTTTTTTGAAACATAAAAATTGGAACAACAAACAATTAATAACATTGACATCTTGTATGCTTACGAACATTGAGCTTGACAAACCTCTAACCCTTCTCGTGGTTTTCTGCAAGGTACCCCTCTGAAGCAATAGGATCGGTATCGCGTTCTTTCGAGGTACACCTTTGAAAGACGGCAATCGGTGGCCTCTCTCTCTCTCTCTCTCTCTCTCTCTCATCCTTTCATAAATTTTTTTACTTGAGAAATTTTGAAATGGCATATATAGTTTTCAATATTTTGCTCAAGAAAGATTTAGAAGAGTTACAGCAACAAGGAGAGGATGCCTCACTAGCATTTGGAGGGGGGCGTATGCATGTAACTATGGATCGCTATGAGGTACCTTGTGATTGCCAAATATCGATAACTGCCTTTTGGTTTGAAAGAGCTTGCTAAGATTTCAATATGGGTCTCTCCCTGCCCCCCAAGTTTGTCTTCTAGAGGTTCGTGTTCATAGGTGAAGGCATGTGGCTCTACGCAAGGTGCTGGCATGGCACATAAATTCACAATTATAATGCTAATCAGAGGTTGTTGAAAATAGAAGTCGTGCTTGGCACTGTCTTGGTCGATATGTATGTCAAATGTGGTGCGCTTGAGAAAGCACAAAAAGTGCTTGAGGAGCTTTCTATCTAGAACGTCGCCTCTTGGAATGCATTGATGCAGGATGTGCTCAACGAGAGAAGGGCTAGAAAGCTCTAGGCTATTTTCAGCAGATGTGAAGCGAGGGCCTCTCTCCGGGTGCAATCACCTACACATGCCTCTTGAAGGCATGTGGCTCTACTCAAGATGCTGATATTGCTGTCCGGAATGTCGCCTCTTGTAAGGCACTGATTGTGGGAATATATTATTAGTCAGACGCTGTTGAAAAAAGATGTCGTGCTTGGCACTATCTTGGTTGATATGTATGCCAAATGTGGTGTGCTTGAGAAAGCACAAAAAGTGCAGGAGAAGCTTCCTGTCCGGAATGTCACCTCTTCCAAGGAATGCACTAATTGCGGGATTGCGCAACAAGAGCAGGGCCAGAAATCTCGAAGTCCAATTACCTACATAGGCATCTTGAAGGCATGTCGCTCTACGCAAGATGCTGATATGGGCACAAAAAATACATTGTCAAAAAATATGCCGTGCTTGACACCGTCTTGGTCGATATGTATGCCTAATGTTGTGTGCTTGAGGAAGCAAAAAAATTGCTTCACGAGCTTCGTGTTTGGAATGCCAACACTGATTGTGGGAAGTGCGCAATGAGAGCTGGGCTCGAAATCTCTAGGCTGTTTTGAGCAGATGCGAAGCGAGGGCCTCATACACAACAAGAGCAGGGTCAGAAAGCTCTCGGCTATTTTCAACGGATTCAAAGCGACGGCCTCTCTCCAACTGCAATCACATAAGCATGCATCTTGAAGGCATGTGGCTATACGCAAGATACCAATATGGGCTTTAAAATTCACTCTGATATTGTTAGTCAAGGATTGTTGCAAAAAATTGTCTTGCTTGGCAATGCCTTGGTCGATACGTATGCTAAATGTGGTGCACTTCAAAAAGCACAAAACGTGCTTGAGGAGCTTCCAGTCTCGAATGCCTCTCTTGGAGTCCATTGACTGCGGGATACGCCCGACAGGAGCAAGATAGAAACCCTCTCAATTGTTTTCAGCGCATGCAAAAAGCTATGGGGTGTTTTAACCAAATACGAAGGGAAAGCTGACCCCGCCTCCAATATGCACCTACTGTGCTCAAAACTAGTATGCACCTACACACTCAAAATGGTCCTCTACCACTGTAAAAAAGAGCCCTCTTGGTGCTTCCATACCAAAGCTTGGTAACGCAACTTTAGACTTTGCAATTTCCACTCCGCCTCCACTATCATGTTCGTTTCGAGCAGTGCTGTTATACGGAAGCTTAAATGCAATCTGTGTGCCTCAAGGATAGTCAATCTATTGTACTGAGGCGGTCCGGGGCGGGCAACAAGAGAGGCGACCTCTAAACACCCCTCAAGGCTCCCGTGCTGCTCAATTGGGGTTGGGGCAACCACAAGCACAACAAAACAACAAACCCACAGCCAAACCCAAACAAGATAGGGGCACCACCTAGTTATGGTATGCGAACTAGGACGCAAGAGAGATTTTGGTACAACCAAGAAGATGCACCACACAACACACACAAGAAACCTCACACCAAGACACACACAAAATGGACCAGAGAGAGCTAGAGCAAAGAGAAGAGAGAGAGAAAAGGATCTTGCGTAATACCTTATTTGTGACTTGCAAATGGAGATGGTTTGTTATGATGCTATCGTAGAGCTTGTACAAAAACTCACTCAATGCTTAGTGATTGCTAATCATTGCCAAAACACACACACACTGTCTTAGGGTGTGGGAGACCTCTCACCACAATACCCTCTTACAATGGACACAAAATTGGCAATGAAAAACACACTAAAACACTTTCTAAAATCAAGATCAACCGATAGAAACTCAAAATACACAAGTCACCTTGAATTCACCAAACCTTATTGCACAAATGGAAGGACGAAGATTTAAACGTCGAATCACGCCTTTGATGCACCAAACCTCAATTTATTGATGATGAAGGAGCATATACAATAGTGGTTTTGAGATTTGAGGAACTCACGCTCTCTCACTTGCAATGTGTAGCTTGAAGGCTTCTCTCACACCAAGAGTGAAGCTCACAAGTGGTTGCTACACCTAAGTCTCTCCTCACGCATAGAGTGTTGGGGTGCTATGTGAGATGTTGGAGGTTGTTTTACAAGAAGGAGAGGGGCCTATTTATAGGTTGGAGACCCCTCATTAAGATTATTGGAAATCCTAATTTACAAGCTAACAAATAAGGATTATGATTTTTTTGAATATCAAAACATTGCGGGCCTTCTTTGTCTGCTTGAGTCAAGGGTGTGGGCTCAAAAGAGAGCATTATTGATGGTAGATAAGGTGAAAGTAAGGTTTTAAGTAAGGAGAGAGAGAGAGAGAGAGAGAGAGAGAGAGAGAGAGTTACTTTGTACATGTCTTGAGGTGAGGTGTCTTTTATGGTTAGGTCAATGGCTATTTTGTGTTAGTATGTTAGTGGTTAGTGTTAGTAATCACTAGAAAGTTAATGATATATTTACAATGGGTAGAATGGGGGAAATGGTTGAAGTAAGATGGTTGAATGAAGTGAGCAAATCCTTGTGATGGTGAAGCTTGAAGAAGTTTTGGACTTACTTGTGTAAGTTCTCAAAATGACTATCGATCTTCTTCTTCGTCTTCCCTTCTTTACGCCACCACCGCCAAGGTTGATTATCGTGATGAAAATGGTAATTCCGTTGATGAGATCTCTTGATTTGCAGAGGTTAAGCATGGTACACATGCTGAATGTATGTATATATATAAGGAGTAAGATGGAATTGTACTTTGGAGATAATAGAGAGAGGCATAGAGATGGTGTATGTACATGGAGAGCTCATATGAGAGCTATGGAAGTAAGAAGGGAGGTTAATGGTGAAGAAGGTGAGAGAAACCATTGAAGGTGCACGTTTGAGTGAGGGATTGAGAGGAATGTGTGTGTGTGTGTGTGTGTAGAAGTGTGGAAAGAGGTGAGAGAAGACTATGGGCTACTTGTGAGAAAAGTGGGCAGACTGGGGTCCACTCAAAAAATCATAGCTCACCGGTGGTTACTCCAAAAATCATGAAAAAATTTGAGGTGATTATTCAAAGCGTGGGCTACATTTGCTCTTTTGATCACCGCTCCAAATTCGGAGTGGAGATAGGTGCCAAAATTCTCACCAAAAAGCCTGTTTTTATGCCTGCAAAAGTCTTTTAGTGGCCCCCTCCTTTGTTGAATTTGTACAATGCATCCAAGAGTGAGCCCCTCCTTTGTCATATCATAATACAAAGCATCCAAGTTGCCCTTGACCCATGCATGGAGGAGGATTATTGGTGAATAAAGAAATATATACATGGTGGGACTAGTGTATGGACTATTCATGGACTTTAGCTCAATGAGCACATGGTGTTAGAATAATGAGTAAAAATAATAATAAAAATATGGAGGAATTATGAATATGGAAAGATATTGGAATCATATGATATGGTCCCTCTTTGTATTATTTTGGGTGAAAGAGGAAAAGGTATGCAAGTAAATAATATAATAAACGTGACCAATGAGTAGAAATCAATTTTTTTTGTTTTCACGAGGGTGAGGGTGAAAATGTGGGGGTGATTCGTATAAAAGAAAAATATGAGTTTAGAGTATGTACACATTGGCAAAATATACTTATGGTGTAAGAGGATGAAAGAAGGCATACACAGGTTTAATAAAACACACACCTAAGTATAAATATTTAAATAAAATATCAGAATAATTATAAAAATCCCTATATTTAGGCCATATATATAATGCAATATTTACACACAAATGGGCTATACTATATTTTATTTTTTTGATTTTATTTATTTTTTTGACTCAACTAGCCCAGTGACTAGCTAGCTGAGGATTTTAAGAAGATATGGGAAAAGCCCCCTAACTCACACACACTTATTTACAATGAAATGGTAGGGATAGCCATAGCGTTTGGGTGAATTTGGTAGGGTGGAGTAACTTACTATGGCAATTATGGAGAGCCGAAAAACGGCTATCATTAGCTCTCCCCCAGGATGATGGTATATTCATGTACCATCATAGAACATCTTTTCTAAAGAGAGTGCTTCAGAGTCCTTGACGAGATCTTCCTAAATTCCTTTCTCCATAATAAATTTGTATACTATTGCCCATATCAACATATGCAAGTGTACATGATTGCATTTGGTCCCTGCCTTCAAGATGCAAGTGTATGTAAATGCATCGAAGAGACACCCTCGCTTAGCATCCCAAAAACGGCCCAGAGCTTCTTGGCCATGCCCAAGTTGGGCATATCCCATAATCGCACTCCAAGAGACAACATCCTACACAGGAAGCTCATCAAGCACTTCTTGTGCTTTATGAAATGCACCACATTCGACATACATGTCGACCAAGGCAGTGCCAAGTGCGGCATTTTCTTTCATAAACCCCTGACTACCAATTTCATAGTGAATTCTTTTGCCCATATTAGCAGGTGCAAGTATACATGATTAAATTTGGCCCTTACCTTCAAGATGCAAGCGTGTATGATTGCATCCAAGAGACATCTAGGCCTCCCTTCACATCTGCCAAAAAGAGCCTAGAGCTTATTGGCCCTGCCCCTACCTTCAAGATGCAAGCGTGTGTCATTGTATCAAAGAAACACCCTCGCTTCTCATCCGCCGAAAACAACCCTGAGCTTCTTGGCCCTACCAAGCTGAGCATATCCCAAAGTTGGTGCATTTTGAAGACGACATCCCACATAGAAAGCTCCTCAAGCAATTTTTGTGCTATGTGAAGCGCACTGCATTTGGCATACATGTCGACCAAGGAAGGTCTAAGTACGATGTTTTCTTTCAACAACCCCTGGTCAACAATATCATCGTGAATTCTTTTGCCATATCAGCAGGTGCAAGTATACATGGTTTTTGGTCCTTGCCTTCTTCAAGATGCAAAGCATATGTGATTGCATCAAAGGACACCCTCGCTTTGTATCCGTGCCAAAAATAGCCAAGAGCTTCTTGGCCCTACCCAAATTGGACATATCCCGCAATCTGTGCAATCCAAGAGATAATATCAAGCACAAGAAGCTTCTCAAGCACTTTTTATGCTTTATGACGCGAACAACATTTGGAATACATGACGACCAAGGTAGGGCCTAGCACAACGTTCTCTTCAACAATCCCTCACTCACAATATCATCGTTAATTATTTTTCCATATCAACAGGTGCAAGTGTACATGATTGCATTTGGCCCTTGCCTCTAAGATGCAAGTGTATGCGATTGCATCTGAGAGACACCCTTGCTTTGCATTCGTGACAAAAATAGCCAAGACCTTCTTGGCCCTACCCAAGTTGGGCATATCCCGCAATCAATCCAATCCAAGAGATGACATCCCACACAGGAAGTTCCTCAAGCATTTTTTGGGCTTTATGACGTGAACAATATATGACATACATGTCAACAAAGGCTGGGCCAAGCATGACGTTTTCTTTTAGCGACCCTGACTCACAATATCATCGTGAATTCTTTTGCCCATATCAGTAGGAGCAAGTGTACATGATTTCATTTGGCCCTTACCCTCAAGATGCAAGCATATGCAATTGCATTAGAGAGACACCCTCGCTTTGCATATGCCAAAAATAGCTCCAAGATTCTTGGCACTGCCCAAGTTGGGCGTATCCCACAATCAATGCATTGAGAAATGACATCGTGCACATGAAGCTCCTCAAGGACTTTTTGTGCTTTATGAAGTGCACCACATTTGGCATACATGTTGACCAAGGCAAGGCCATGCACGATGTTTTCTAACAATCCCTCACTAACAGAATCATCGGTGATTGCATCTAAGAGACACCCTTGCATTGCATCCATGCCGAAAAAAGCCAAGAGCTTCTTGGCACTACCCAAGTTGGGCATATCCCACAATCAGTGCATTCCAAGAGATCACATCCCACACAGGAAGCTTCTCAAGCACTTTTTCTGCTTTATCAAGTGACCACAATTGGCACACATGTCGACCAAGCCAAGGCCATGCACGATGTTTTGTTTCAACGACTCCTGATTCACAATATCATTGAGATATCATCGTGAATTTTTTTGTCCATATCAACAAGTGCAAGTGTACATGATAGCATTTGGCCCTTGCCTTCAAGATGCAAGCATATGTGATTGCATCGAAGAGACACCCTTGCTTCACATCCCCCAAAACAGTTGAGAGCTTCTTGGCCCTTCCCAAGTTGGGCATATCTTGCAATGAGTGCACTCCAAGAGACGACATCCTGCACAGGAAGCTCCTCAGGATGCAATCATATGTGATTGCATCTAAGAGACGTCCGTCACCCTTGCTTGCTTATTCAAGCCACGTGGCCTGCCAAAATTGAGGTCTCCATAATAGAGTAGAAAGATAGATAGGTTTGCCAAGTGTTTGGAAAAAAATATTTTTCAAGCTCTAGGTCGGTGTTTGCAAATAACACATAGTGCATGCTAGCAATTTGTGTATGCCGGCAGGTTGCCCCTTGGCCCCAAGCCCTCCATACACATTCATCACTTACATGCATGTCCTATCATCCATCATGCACATGCAAGTGGACTTTGCCTCTAGGAGGAGTGTTCCGTCTCTCCCAGCTCACTGACTAGATTGAAGGCCTTCTCATAGTCTTGGCCTTCTTCTTCCTTAGTTGTTGTATTTATGCAAAGTTACCTTGCAAGAATCATAATCTTGGCCTTCTTCTTCCTTAGTTCTCGTTATCTTTCAAGAAAAAATTTGTTTCCAAAGGATTTTAGGAACCTTACATTATTACTCCACTAATTATATGGCAAGGGGATTCACCCTGCCCACAATTTTCTTCAAGAGTTTAAACTCAGCACGCATGCGCGCGCGCGCACGCGCGCACACACACACACACACACACACACACACACACAGGAGGGGTACTGCCCTTATACCCTCGTGATGAGAGATCAAATTCGCAACTGTTACTTTACTTGCGATGGATTGTGTGTGTGTGTGAGATAGAGAGAGAGAGGGGAGTTAGACACCTTAGAGACGGAGAGAGAGACCCTCAACTAATTTGATAATAGCGCCTTGAGCCTAGGATTAGAACGGAAGTCTGAAGGGGGGAATTGGGGGGGGGGGGGGGGGGGAGAGAGAGAGAGAGAGAGAGAGAGAGAGAGAGAGAGAGAGAGAGAGAGAGACTGTTCGACACCAACATCAACCCAAGAGCGCAGATCGAGGAATTGTAACTATTAATTACAGCCTGTTAGGGGTACTCAAAAACAATGGCGTTGATGTGATAAGTTGCTACAGCCTGTTTGCAGGGGCCTAAAACAATAATGTTGATGGTGAGTTGGTTGATGGCACCGCTCTCATGGTAATGGGAATCGTCGATCAAGCTACGACGTAGAGCTAATCAGAACCAAGGCTATGAGGAGGGGGGGGGGGGCATAGTGGAACTGGTGGTTTTTGAGAATACTCATATCGCAGGTACTGCATCTACACAGGCCGGGGATGGTAAGCCATAAGCTGCAAGCTAGTGACCCTCTTATACAAATGGTGGGCAACTATAGCTACAATCACAGACTACTATAGAGTTTACTACATGGACCGAAAACAATAGCACCGATTGTGAATCGGTTGATAGCGCCGATATGGCGCTAATGGGAGATGCAGAAGCTATGGCGGAGAGCTCAAGAGTCAAGGAAGGGAATGAGTTGAGAAGTCACATGGTAGCTATAACGCACAAAGTTGTAATGTGGCTCGTGGAGGACATAGGGAGCAATATCTATGGCGAGCTCAATGCATAGACAGAGACATGGAGTGGCCCCTTATATTCTGTGCAGTTTGCACTGAATGCACCACCCTGTAGGGTCGCACCTCTTCCAAATCCCCCCCCCCCCCCCCTCTCTCGCAGCAAACTGGCCATACCCCCACTCCTTGCCTCTTCGGCTACCTAATCGATCGAGGCCTGCCTGCTCGGCTACCTATCGATTCCGACCATTCCTCTCCAAGCCTTTGTTGCGCATATCCACTTGGCAGACCTGAATGCGGCCCTCCATAATATGGTAATATAGATGAGAGTTTTTCCCTTGCACTACTTATGTAGTGAATGTTTTTGTTTTGAAGCCATTAGGAAAGCCATATAGAAACCGGAGTGTGTAACAAGGTGAGGACACGATGGACTGTTGAAGGTAAGGGGGGAGGAAAGATTTATCAAAAGTAGGTCTTAATCAGTGTTGCAATTGTATTGTTTAATATAAAATTGTATTGTCCATATACACACACAATTACAAACTAGCGGTTCCAAAACGGTTTACTGGTCGATTTGACCCCCACCATTGTCTTCAACGACGGATTATGCTATAAACGCCCTACCTAATGTCTTGTTGTATAAGGACTTCTTTTTTAATGCCTTCATTAAAAAAAAAGTAGGTTTAATAAACATAAGTACATAAATATATATGTTGTGTGTGTATATATGTATGTATGTATGTATGTATGTATGTATGTATATGTGTGTGTGTGTGTGTATATATATATATTTATATATATATACATATATATATATATATATATGTATAGAATTTACTAGAATTATGGAAGGTGAAGCTTCACTTTAGCATTCTAAAAGAATAGAATGCAAGAGAAGTTAAGCTATGTGAGGATGCAAAATGAAAGATGAAATAAAAAGATCCATTTAATATTATAAAATTTAAATAACATTTAAGATAAGTTTCAATCAAGTCATTTTTTTATTTTCTTCTAGTCGGTACCCGCTACTCGCAAATGGCTTATATATTATGAAGGGGCCCCAATAATAAGGTAAATGGTGCACATTGCACATCAATATTTTGAAAAAAAAAAAAACCAAAAAGGAAGTAAAATAAAAAGACACATTAAAAATCAAAATAAAAGAATATTTTAATGCTTTCAAATAAGCATAGAAAATAATTAAACAATTTAATGAAATGATTTTTTTGGAAATCCTCAAATGAGAGAATCGTTTATCAATACCTCAATGTTTCAGAAAGGTGTGTCTGAGCTAAGGCTTAACCCAATTGAAAATTGAGATTAGTCGGTCACAAAGGATGGTAAAGGGAAAAAAATCCGATAAAATATACTAGAAAATAGTTTGAATATTTTATAGATTTAAAAATTTCTAATAGTATTTCCAGTTTGTATTTGTATAAGAGAGGAAACTTGTCGTTTAGACAAAAAGACTTACTCGAAGATTGCATCATAAGATCAAACTCCTATGAATATTTTGTTTAATATTTTGATCTCTAAAGTCATTTTCAAGCATGCAGACAAAGTAAATGTTGCCTTGGAGAATAGCTTTCTATTCCAAAGTTTTAGCTTTCTATTCACAAGACTTTTGAATCCCTTAGGGACACTTGTCTCTCAAAGAAGGTGTAAGGAAACAATTGAAGGGACAACAAAGTTATTTTACAAAGACCCTTGCCATGTGCCGCTCATCCAACAAAAGAATCCAACGGCCTCGGTGTTGCAACAACCTTGCACAATGAACCCTATGGCTTTCCACAGGTCAAAAAGGTAGGTTTAATAAACATAAGTATATAAATATATGTGTCTGTGTGTGTATATATATACATTTATGTATGTATGTATATGTGTATATATGTATGTATGTATAGAATTTATTAGAATTATGTAAGCTGAAGCTTCACTTTAGCATTCTAAAATAATAGAATGCAAGAGAAGTCAAGCCATGTGAGGATGCAAAATGAAAGGTGAAATAAAAAGATCCATTTAATATTATAAAATTTAAATAAGATTTAGGTAAGTCTCAATCATGTCATTTTTTTATTTTCTTCTAGTCGGTACCTGCTACTCCGCAAATGGCTTATATATTATGAAGGGGCCCCAATAATAAGGTAAATGGTGCACATTGCACATCAGTATTTTGAAACAAAATTAAAAAAAGGAAGTAAAATAAAAAGACACCTTAAAAATCAAAACAAAAGAATATTTTAATGCTTTCAAATAAGCATAGAAAATAATTAGACAATTTAGTGAAGTGAATTTTTTTGAAATCCTCAAATGAGAGTGATATACCTCAGTGTTTGAGAACGGTGTGTCTGAGCTTAGGCCCAAACCGATTGAAAATTGAGATTAGCCAGTTGCAAAGGATGGTAAAGGAAAAAACCCCGATAAAATATACTAGAAAATAGTTCGAATATTTTGCAAATTTCTAATAGTATTTCCAATTTGTATTTGTATAAGGAGAAAACTTTCCGCTTAGACAAAAAGACTTTCTCAAAGACTGCATCATAAGATCAAACTCCTATGAATATTTTGTTTAATGTTTTGATCTCTAAACTCATTTTCAAGCATGCAACAAAGTAAATGCTGCCTTGGAGAATAGCTTTCTATTCCAAAGTTTTAGCTTTGTATTCAAAAGACTTTTGAATCCCTTAGGGACACTTGTCTCTCAAAGAAAGTGTAAGGAAACAATTGAAGAGACAACAAAGTTATTTTACAAAGACCCTTGCCATGTGGCGCTCATCCTGCCAAAAAATCCAATGGCCTCGGTGTTGCAACAACCTTGCACAATGAACCCTATGGCCTTCCACAGGTCAATAATAATAAAACAATGAACCTTGCACAATGAACCCTATGGCCTTCCACAGGTCAATAATAATAAAACAAGGACAATACCTTGTTGGAAAAGTTTACTTTTTTATGCCTTGGTTGACTTGTGGATAAATCAGATGCCTGCGATCGGCTCAATATTTGTGCTTTCAATTTCCACAGTGGATCCCACTACCCCACCTTCTTCACTCAAGACTTAAAACCCTATGGTGTTTAGTTAGTCACAAGGGCCGCCATGGAAGAATATCTTTCCAAGAATTTGTATAACCGCTTTTAGAGAATCGTGCTTCTAGAGGACATTATCATTCCCCTATTGCCTACTTATATGTTTTTTGCTAGCAATCTCTACACACTATCGTTGCTTATGATTTTTTGGTTTGCCATACTAATGGCAGCCTTACCATCCACTCGAAAATTGGTCCAAGCATGTGTCAGCATGTGATTGGACCAATATCTTGGGTGACTTTGTTTGTTAGGTTGCTGTGGGTACATGAATTTTGTTGTTATACTGTTCCTTTTTAGGAAACAAATCACGATAATTAGGCCCATGTCACACGCGTCCGTCTGAATGTGTGTGTGACTGAGTTGGCAAAAGAAAGTTTGCACACCTCTAAAGTTGTCCACCTTAAGCCCTCGAAGGACATACAATTATTAAATCGTGAGTGTGTGCGAGTGGGTTGGATCTCACAACCTTCAGCCCTTAAGAGGAAAATTTGACCATGATTTAAAGTTTTTTGTTCATGCCTACTAGCGCTATGGAGGAAAAAATAAACCTATGGCATAAGTGGATGGTGGCAACTAAGTTGACTATAGATTGGGGGACAAGGAGTGTTACAACGCGAAAAGACTCACACCCTGCCCCACTATAGATTGGGGGACAAGGAGTGTCACAATGCAAAAACTAGCTCACGCCCTGCCCCAGTCAAGAAACATCACCTACGTCATCAACTCTTCAGAAACCACAAGATGACAAGACATCACTAATCCAAGTGGTTAAATCATTTGTGACGGTTGCTCACCCCTCTAACGTTTTAACCTCCATAATTGACACAAGTAGTGCTATGCCAAGGACTCATCCTGATTTACCAAAGATTAAATATCAACTGGGTTGCATTTATACGCCCATACCAAAAAAATATACGTAAAAAATATAATTATACGTCGAAATCCCATTGTAATCACCGAATAGTAGTATTTTTTATTTTCGATCGAAAAAACTATCTATATAAAGGCAATCGCCGATTTCGATCAAAACTAGCAACAATAGTTGGAGGGCCATAAACAGATAGAGACTATTGAGGTATACTTTAAACTTGTTTAAATGTGTACTAACTTGTTTTTTGTTGTTGTGCTAGACTCGTGTGGTGTAGTAGTTTTTCTCTCACCACAGAGTTGTCTTGCAAGTTATAGGCCACTCAGCTCACTACAGAAGTGAGTAGAATCTAGTCGCTTTTCTCGTGCCGTGCAGCCACTTGGCTCACTGCAGGGAAGGGTTTTAGGACAGACTTAGATTCTCACTCGTGTGGTGCAGTAGTATATCTCTCACCACAGAGCTGAGTTAGAATTTAGTGGTCGACTCGTGGAGTGCAATAGGCATGATGCTACACCTCTCACTTCAGAGTGACCTATAGGTTTCTCAAATTTTTATTAGCTCAAATCATCATTTATACCACGTAGAAACGCAAGAGTTCTACTCGTCAAATAGAGAGTGGAGAGATGCATAATTCATGCCCTCTTCATCTCTGTGTGGTGACACAGTGTTTACTCTTGTGCTTCGAATTCCAAAGACACGTCATTTTTCATCACTAGATGACTTGGTGTTGTCTTGGATGTAGATACATACGATATTTGGCCGGCATCTGAGATTGTTAAAGTTGTCCACTGATATTTGTGTTGTGAGTTTCACACACTTCATCAAGAATTAAATTGAGTCACATCATCATTCTTACTACATAGAAATATGAGGGTTATGTTTGTCTACCTTGTTACCATATACATGTGGTAGTGATGTGTATGAACACACTAGGACCACCGGCGCATTTTTTCCCTCTTTAGTAGGTTTTTCCCCCTGAGCATTGTATATACGCCCATCACTCTAGGGCTATCTATCTTTCCAATGCACACTAAGTAACACACTCTCTATTGTGTGCCTTGAGCTTCCTTCGTCATCTCCAAGCTGTGTGCGTTTCTCTGCAACCCTAATTCCAACAATTGATATCAGAGCAGGTTACGTCCTCCCGGGCTTAGTTGCAGCTGCTCCAGCACACGCCTACTCACTTTCTCCGATTACAGTGAGGTTTGGCGAGCGTTCACAGGTCGCCAAACATTTCGGGAGAAAGCTCGTAGAGCGTCTGCTCAGATTTCTGATTCGGGCTCATTTCGGCCTCCATTTCCACTACAAACAGGTCTGCACAGGCAATTTTGTCATTTTGTGCATAATTTTTGTCATTGTTGATTTTTGCATCACAGGTGCCTTATAGTCTTCTACGGTTTGTGCTATATAGGACGTGTTGTTCCCGCTCCATTTCTCCTATTTTCAGGCAGTTTTCACATCAGGTGCAACATTTACCATGGCTGACAACAACACAGATGTCTTCAAGATGTTTGCTGCTGAGGACAGGTTGGAAGGGGACAATTACCCTATGTGGGCTTATATGATGTAACACATTCTCGTGTCAAAGGGCATCTGGAATATTGTGAAGGGCATTGATGTACGTCCTAGTTTTGAGGATGTAGGTGATGTTGAGGATGTTGCAGGTCTGCTGCAAGGATTGCTGCTATTAGAGTTGTTTTGCCTACGGCAGAACAAGCTCGTTGGGATGTAAAGGATGCGCACGCTCATGCATTGATTGCGTTGTCTGTGAAGCGCACCATTGTACCTCAAGTCCGTTCAGCAAAATCTACAAAACAAGCTTGGGATATATTGGCTAGTCTTTATGCAAGTCGCAATGAGGCTAAAATTGCTTTGCTGCGTAAAGAGCTGGAGTCAAAGATTATGCATGAGGAAGATGATATGGACACTTTCCTTGCTCGTGTCAAGGATATCAATAAGCAACTTATTTCTGCAGGTGAAGTCATTTCAGACAGTTCCCTTGTGCAAACTGTTCTTGATGCCTTACCAGATTCCTATCAGACTTTTGCTAGTACTTGGAGACTGATGACCCAAGGAAATCCTGAAGTTGTCAAGTTTGATGCACTGTGCACATTGCTATTGCAAGAGTCACTTTCTGGGAAAAATAGGACTAGGCAACGTGCAGTTGAACAGGATTTTATTACTTCTCAAAGAAAGGGTGGTAACAACAATGCAACCACTTCTATTCTTTCTGCTACGAGTGGAAAAACTTCTGTTCCTAATGCTTCTACTGGCAGCAATTCGTCTGGAAATTCTGGTGATAAGGGAAAAAAGAAAATGCGTTGCCATTATTGTAAAGCTAATGATCACTTGATCAAATCGTGTCCTAATTTGAAGGCCAAAGAGGCTAATAAGAAAGAGGGTGGTTCCATTGCAAATGCTGGTTCCACTACAAATGCAGCCATTGTTGAGTCTTCTGTGAAAGGAGACTGTGTTGCTGATGTTGATGCAGAATGGGCTTTTAGCGCAGAGTGCACTTACAATCTTGTTGTCCATTATGCATACTTGTCAGTTGTTGCAGATTCACATGTGTGGTATTTCGACAGTGGTGCTACAAAGCACATTACCTCACATCGTGAATTGTTCATCTCTCTCGAGTCTGTCCCTCATGGGAATTCAGTCACTTGTGCCAACAATGCGTCTTATCCGGTTCAGGGAGTTGGAAAGATTGTGCTTACTGCTGCAAATGGGAGTTCCTTCACACTTGTTGATGCACTTTATGTACCTGGGATCAAGAAGAATCTCTTGTCTATATCCGCACTTGCTAGACTTGGACTTGTAATCAAATTTGTGGATGACAAATGTACAGTTCATGATCTCAGTTTTGGTGATGAAATTGTTGCATCTGGCCTTTTGTGCCGTGGGATGTATAAGCTCACTTTGTAAGACAACTGTGGACAAAATTTTGCAAATGCTGTTGCAGATTCAAGGGCTATTTCAGATCCAAAACTTTGGCATGCACGTTTTGGTTATCTGAATTTTGCCAGTTTGCTGCGTTTGCAAAAATCTGATATGATTGTTTCTTTGTCGCCTCTTGAAGCACCTGCCAAACATGTTTGTGAAGGCTGTATTTTGGGTAAGATGCAGCGTTCTAAGTTTCCTAAGGATGGTTCCACATGCAGGTCGCAGCTTGTGCATAGTGATGTTTATGGGCCCATGCAAACTCCGTGCTTGGGCAATTACCTTTACTTCGTGACTTTCATTGATGATTACTCCAGGCATGCATGGGTATTTCCGCTTAAAGCGAAGTCCAAAGTTTTTATGTGCTTCAAACAATTTCTGGCTATGGCTGAAAATGTGTCAAAATGTACTATGGGCACCCTCCTTCTGATCGAGGGGGGGAGTATATGTCTCATGAATTCAATGCATTTTTGGCTAGTCGTGGGATAAAACACCAATGTACAGTGCCTTATACACCTCAACAAAATCGTGTTGCTGAGAGGAAAAACAGGTCACTTATGGAAATGGCACGATGTATGGTCAAAAGTCAAGCTTTGCTGCATTCTTTTTGGCTTGAGGCCAACATGTGTTCCACTTATGTACTAACAGGTGTCCTACGAAAGCTTTGCAATCTATTACTCCATATGAAGCATGGCATGATAGAAAGCCTTCTATTGAGCACATGCATGTTTTTGGCTGTTTGGCATATGCTTTGGTGCCACAAACACAGTGTAGAAAATTGGATGATAAGACTGTCAAATGTATTGTTGTTGGTTATAGAGCTGAAAGCAAAGGGTACAGGTTGTACCATCCACAAACAAAACGTATTCTGGTTTCACGCGATGTAGTGTTTGTGGAAGATTCTGTTCAACCCTTGTTGTCATGTACTAGAGACAGTAATGTAACCTCACATGACATTTATGACACTTTGTTGCCTCTTTTCAGTGGTGGAAATACGAAGGTAAGTTTCAATGAGGCAAATGTACAGCCTATGGGGGTTTTTGAAAATGTACAAATCAGCCTATTTACTGATGCAGATGTACATGATGTACTTGATAAGGAAAGGGCTGAAAATGAGCAGGCTAGAGGTATGCCAAAATGACTGGTGCACACTTTGCGTGACAGTAAATTGGATGCACCTTTGTCTAGTCGTATTCGTTCAAGCTCTCGCCATGCATCTTATGCATCAGATTGTTATGCTTTGGCTGTGTCTAGCTTACATGACGTTGAGGAGCCCCTGTCTTTTGATGAAGCATAGAATTCAAAAAATTGGATGGCTGCCATGCAATCAGAATATGATGCACTTATAGAAAATGACACATCGACTTTATGTGATTTGCCTCCTGGCAAAAAGGCCATTGGTACGAAGTGGGTTCACAAGTTGAAACACAAGCCGGATGGTGAGATCGATTGCCATAAGGCTCGACTTGTTGCAAAGGGTTATGCACAACAAAAAGGCATAGATTATGAAGAGACTTTTTCTCCCACTTGTCGTATGACTACTGTGCGTTTTCTATGTGCATTAGCAGCTCATTTGGTTGGGATGTACACCAATCAGACATTGTTACTGCTTTCTTGAATGGTGACATAATTTGAGGAAGTTTATGTAACGTAGCCTCGCGGTTTTGTCATAAAAGGACAAGAGGACAAAGTGTGCAGATGTAAGAAGGCTTTGCATGGGTTGAAGCAATCTCCTCGTGCTTGGTATGAGAAAGCTGACACTCATTTCGTCAAACGAGGCTTTCGTAACAGTCGAACAGAAAGCACATTGTATGTAAAGTGTGAGGGTGATATACTTCTCATTGTGGTTCTTTATGTCGATGATTTGCTGATCACTGGACCAAATGAGAGACATATTGCTGAATTTAAGGCTGATTTGAATGCTACTTTTAAGATGAAAGATTTGGGACTGTTGCATCATTACTTGAGTATACAGTTTAAGCAGTGTGATGGTGGTATTGCCTTGTGTCAGAAAAGTTACATAGAGACATTGCTATGTAAGTTTGGACTTGAGGATTGCAAACCTATTACCACTCCCATGGAAACAGGTTTGAAGTTGAGTCTACATGATGCTGGCGATCGTGCTGATGTCACTCTTTACCAAACTGCTGTTGGCTGTCTCATTTATGTATGCAACACAAGGTCGGATATTCAGTTTGCAGTCTCACAAGTCAGCAGATTTAGGCATAGCCCAAGGTCTAAGCATTGGCAGGCTGTCAAGAGGATTTTTTGCTACCTTAGTGGCACTTTACATCTTGGCTTGTTTTATCCCAAGGGTGGATCATTGCCACCAGACTTACATGCTTTTTCGGACTCAGATTGGGCTAGTTGTTTTGACATGCGAGTGTCCACAAGTGGTTTTTGTTTCATGCTTGGTAGTTCATGTATATCCTAGTTGAGCAAGAAGCAACCTACTGTGGCCACTTCGAGTTGTGAGGCTGAGTATAGGGCAGTCTTCACAGCTACGGTTGAGTGTGTATGGCTCAGACGCCTTATGACTGATTTGGGTGTTGGACAGGACACTGTCAACACTATCTACACGGATAGTCAGAGCGCATTAGCAGTTGCGAGAAACGAAGTTTTTCATGCTCGCACAAAGCAAATTGAGGTGCATTACCACTATGTCAGGGAGAGGCAAGGAGAACTTGTCTTCTCAAGGGCGGCCACACGTGGGCGGATTGGAGGGTCCGATTTAGAATTATCTACACAAGGGCGGCTACACATGGCTGCCTCTCATGAGAGAGGACAACCTTTTTGGCTTATAAAAGGAGGCCTCTTCTACACACAAAAACGGACTGTGAAGCATTGTGGTGCATTGTGAAGTTGATGTGAGGTGGTGAGAGTGAAGCAAGGCGGGAGCTCCAAAAGGGTATAATCCCTTTGTAATCTACTTCTTGTTTTGAAGTACTAAAGCCATTGAGTGGCTGCTTTCCCGTGGACGTAGCCCACATTGGTGAACCACATATATCGTGTATACTCTCTCTCTCTCTCTCTCTCTCTCTCTCTCTCTCTCTCTCTCTCTTTCTACTCTATAATCTCTTGTGTGTGAAAATTATCTCTCTCCAATAAGTAATCTACTCAATTATCTACTTAGCTATGTCATATTTCCTAGAAACTAAGATCAGATCAAGGTGTGCTTGTAGATAAATTATCTCAAGGAAAGGATTCCTTGAATTGAGTGGGAGTAATGGCGGAGGAAGGGAAGCTCAAGATCGAGAAGTTCAATGGCAACAACTACCAACATTGAAAGATGCCGATTGAAGACTATCTCTACCAGAAGGACCTTTATTTGCCACTAGATGGTCTTGCAAAGAAGTCCGCAACGATGGCAGATGAATCATAGATTGTTCTTGATTGAAAGGCGTTGGGAATAATCCGGTTAAGCTTGGCGTGAACGGTGGCCTTCAATGTTTTGGAGATGAAGACCACAGAGAACTTGATGAAGTCACTTGACGGCCTCTACGAGAAACCATCGACATCCAATAAGGTATTTTTCATGAAGCGCTTGTTCAATCTAAAAATGGCAGAGAACGGTTTAGTTGCAGAACACCTTAATGACTTTAACACCAACATAATTCAACTTCGATCGGTGAAAATCTTCTTATAGTATCATCTCTACCGGATAGTTGGGACAGCCTTGTGATGGCTATAAGTAATTCTATCTCTGGCACAAATACTCTTAAGTTTGATGATGTTGTGGGTGTTCTCCTAAGCGAGGAAATGCGAAGGAGAAGCATGGGAGAATCATCAAGTGTTGTACTGTCAGTGGAAACAAGAGGAAGGCCTAAGGAAAGGTTCAAAAACCAAAAGGGTCGTGATCGCTCAAGCCGGAACAAGTCACGCACAAAGTCAGCTCTTGAATGTTGGAAGTGCAACAAGAAGGGCCACGTCAAGAAGGATTACTGGTCCAAGAAGAAGAAGGAGTCGGATTCTCAAGACAACAAGCCAACATGGGAGGCACATGTGGTAGGTAAAGTAGAGCAAGATGCTCTAATTTTCTCATTAGACAATATGGATAGTAGATTCCGGGGCTTCATTCCATGCGACACCACACAAGCAACATTTCCAAGATTACACCAAAGGTAATTTTGGGTATGTATACTTGGGAGATGATGAAGCCTGTGAAATTGTCGGCAAAGGTACAAATTTGTGTCAAAACTGCTAATGGAAATGAATGGATGCTGAAAGATGTAAGGCATGTTCCTTCTCTTTGCAAAAAATTGATCTCTACAGGACAATTGAATGATGAAGGTCACAACATTGCATTCGAAAAAAAACGGTGGAAGATCTCAAAGGGATTTGGTGGTTTTCAAGGGAGAAAAGGTCGGTACACTTTACTCGTGTACTGTTAGCACGCAATCTTCAACTTGTGCAATAGCTACGAAAGTCGACAGTGCGGTGTGGCACTATCGGCTTGGGCATATGAGTGCCAAAGGAATACAAATCCTTCAAACGAAGCCCGGGGGATTCACTCTATATAAAAAACGGGACGCCACGTGCGAGCGGACAACTTTGATAAAACCCCTATATACGACTCATATTAGGGAATATGACCCCCCTTTCTACGCTTATACGACAATCAATGCAGAAAATTATCATACCCCTATCTTACATAAAAAATTTAGGTCTCACATGATCTAACTGAGTAAAACTAGTCAAAGAGTGTGTAGCATACTGACTGGCAACGTACCAAGGAACCACTTATATTGATAATTAGATGTACTCTCAATGTGTTTTAGTTTGAATTTCAAACTATGTACCTGTTCAGCTTGCACTCTAGCTACTAGTCCAATTCTGCCCCATCTAAATTACTCAAAAAACATGGTCATATAGTTGTGCTAGGTTCTTCGTGTAAATTTGCATTTATACAAACTCTTTATAGCTTTCATCCCTCAATAAATGAACTATAATCACAAAACAATCAATTGATACAAAGCAATGTTAGTTCTTGCATGGATCTTTGTAGCTATTGACTCAAAAGTTCAAGGGAAGACTCTTTTGGGAAGCAATGATTTTGAAACACAAAAACTTCCTCTCATTTTTTCCTTTTCTCACCCCCCCTAAACCAATAAATATGATACTCCCTCCCTTATTTTTAAGCTTAGGAGATAAATTATTGGGGGTCTGCCCCTAACTTATACGCTTATGTAACTTGTAAAAAAACCCCCCTCTCTTGCACTTACGTGGTGCGATACGTTTTCCATGGTGAATCCATCGGGAAACGAAGAAGCTTCTACCGGGTTTGAAAGAAGTGGACTTAGAGTTCTGTGAAGATTGTGTTTATGGTAAATAAAAGAGGGTAAAATTTCAAAAGTCAGGAAATGAAAGAAAAAATAAAAAAACTTGAGTTGGTTCATTCTGATGTTTGGGGTCCTGCAAGTACACCATCACTTGGTGGCTCATTGTACTATGTAGCATTCATAGATGATGCGACTAGGAAAACATGGGTTTATGTAATGAAGAATAAATCTGATGTGTTTTCCATATTCCAAAGGTGGAAAGCCTTTGTGGCGAATGAAATAAGTACTAAGGTTAAATGCCTCAGATTCGACAATGGAGGCAAATATTGCAGCCGAGCTTTTGAAAGCTTTTGTATTAGCAATGGCATTCGAAGGCAAAAGACAACCCCAAGGACACCTCAACAAAATGGGATTTTGGAAAGGATGAACATGAAAATCATGGAGCGAGCATGAAGCATGCGGCTACATGCAGGCTGACCGCTTGAGCTTTGGACGGAAGCAGTAAGTACGTCTATGTATTTGATCAACCGGTCACCCTTAACGCCATTTGATGGGGGAGTTCCAGAGGAGGCATGGACAGGTAAACCGATGAATTATTCATTTCTCAAAGTGTTTGGGTGTGAGGCTTTCATGCACATAGATAGAAGCCTAAGATCAAAGTTAAATGCAAAGTCCAAAAAGTGTTTCTTCATTGGCTCTGGAGAAGGTGACTTTGGGTATTGCCTATGGAATCCTGAAGATGGTAAAATATATAGGAGTAGGGATGTAATTTTTAACAAACAAAATATGTACAAAGATTACTTAGAAAGGAAACAAACAAAAGAAACAGGTAATGAGTACATGGAGCTTGAGAACGGTGAAGAGTCAAGGAGTTAAATGGTGACAACGTACAACAATTTCAACCAAATGAGGAACCTAAACCTATTCCCCAAATATCTACAAGAGCAAGCAGACCTCCATAAAGGTTTATTCCTTCCTTCAACCATCTCTTGATCTTAGATTCTGGAGAGCCAGAATCATACGAGGAAGCTATGCAGCACGAATCCAAAGAAGAATGGATAAAGAGCATGCAAGTGGAGATGGACTCCTTACATCACAACCAAACATAGGAGATGGTTGAGTTGCCTAAAGGTAAGTGGGCACTTCAGAACAAATGGGTGTATAAGCTAAAGGAAGAAGAAGGTGGGAAGAAAAGGTACAAGTCTATGCTTGTGGTAAAAGGGTTTTCTCAAAAGAAAGGTATTGACTTCAATGAAATATTTTCTCCCGTTGTAAAAATAAACTCAATTAGGCTTGTCTTAAGCCTTGTGGCTTCTCATGATCTAAATCTTGAGCAAATGGATGTAAATACGGCATTCCCTCACGGTGACTTAGAGGAGAAAATTTACATGCTTCAACCAAAGGGGTATGAAGTAAAAGGTAAGGAGAAAATGGTTTGCGAATTAAAGAAGAGCTTGTATGGTTTAAAGCAAGCACCAAGACAATGGTACTTGAAGTTTGATGGATGGATGCTTGATCATGGATTCAGAAGGTGCAACTCAGATCATTGCGTCTACCCAAAGAATTTGGGAGAATGAAAGATTTAGGTGCTGCAAAGAGGATACTTGGTATGAAGATATCAAGGGAAAGGACGAAGAAGACAATAAAGCTATCTCAAGAGGATTACATCAAGAAGGTACTAGAAATATTTGCAATGCAAAAACAGTTTCTACACCTTTGGCTGGTCTTTTTGAACTAACCAAGGAGACACAAGAGGAGGTAGCCTATATGTCTAAAGTTCCATATGCTGCAACGTAGGTTCTCTTATGTATGCTATGGTCTGGACAAAGACAGACATTGCACATGCAGTGGGAGTTGTAAGTAGGTTCATGGACAACCCAGGTAAAGGGCACTAGCAAGCTGTGAAGTGGATACTTAGGTATCTGAAAGGGACAACAACAAATGCTTTGTATTTTGGAGAAGCTGATATTTTTCTTCAAGGGTATGTTGATGCAGATATGGCACGTGACAAAGATACTCGAAGGAGCTCTACTGGCTATGTCTTCACGGTTGGAGGCACATCAGTAAGCTGGGCTTCAAAGCTGCAGAAAGTGGTCTCACTTTCTACCACGGAAGCAGAGTATGTAGCACTTGCAAAGAACTCAACCTTTCATTCAAGAACAAATCACATTGAATGAGATATTACTTCATACGCACTCTTTTGGAAGAAGGACAACTAAAGCTAGGAAAGGTGCATATAAGTGAAAATATTGCAGACATGTTTACACAAGGAGAAGTTGAGCTTTTGCTTATCTTCAATCGGCATTCAAGAATAAGAAGGCAGGATGGAAAGCAGTCACTCACAGGTTTGGTGTGGAGATCAGTCTCCAAGTGGAAGATTGTTAAGTATGGAGCATGATTTACCCCTTGTAATTTTTTGTATTAAAAACGCACATTTGTAAGCCCCCGTTATGAGAACAAGCCATCGTGCGTGAAGAAAAATCACTTGCCGGAAACCAAAATTTTCATTGCCAGTCTCGAGCAAAGCTCCAGACTGGCTTCGCCAAAATATTATGGCCGGACGGGGAAGGTGGTCAGAAAACGACTGACCAGTTGGCCGGTGGCCGTTCGTCAATGGCTAGTGGCCAATTTCAAAGGAGGACTTGTCTTCTCAATATGGGCGGATTGGAGGGTCCGATTTGGACTTATCTACACAAGGGCGGTTACACATGTTTGCCTCGCATGCGAGAGGGCTGCCTATTTGGCCTATAAAAGGAGGCCTCTTCTACACACAAAAACGGATTGTGAAGCATTGTGACGTTGATGTGAGGTGGTGAGAGTGAAGCAAGGCGGGAGCTCCAAAAGGGTATAATCCCTTTGTAATCTACTTCTTGATTTGAAGTACTAAAGCCATTGAGGGGCTGCTTTCTCGTGGACGTAGCCCATATTGGGTGAACCACGTATATCGTGTGTACTCTCTTTCTCTCTCTCTACTCTATAGTCTCTTGTGTGTGAAAATTATCTCTCTCCATTAAGTAATCTACTCAATTATCTACTAACCTACGTCATATTTCCTAACAGATTAAAGTGATGATCTGATTATTGTCCTCTTTAGTTGTAAATGTAAATTATATAATTGATCAAGTTATCTGTCTCTTTCCAACAACATGGTGAAATATATTTTGTCTCTTTCTTGCAGCATGATTAAGTTATCCTGTCTTTTTCTTTCAAGATTTAAAAGTTGTTAACTTCACGATAAGTCTTTCTAATGATGACATGTTTGCTTGATTGGAAGATATGGAAGAAGAACTTAACCACGCTGAAGCACATGTATTCTACAAAGAACAGAGAGCGCTATGGCCAAGAGAAATACCTCAAAGCTATTGCTAGAATCAAAGAGGACGAGTCCGGGTTGCAAGACGAGCCTCTCAGCCTTAAGGACTGCCGGAAGCTATGTCCAAACCACTTTGTGCACCAGCAACTATTTTGAATCAGCGGCAATTCAAAGGATTTAGCTCCCGTAAAGCTATCAGATTTACAACACAAAGGGCTTGCACGAGTATTGCTACAAAGATTCATATGACAAGAGAGAGGTATGCAAAACAATAACCAAATGGCACTCTACTTTATATAGTAGTGCTGCTATGTTTACGAAATCCTTGGGAGGAGTGTAGATTGGTCAGATTGTCCCAAGAATTCTAGCGTTGGGCATGGTTGGATTGCAAAGAAAGTGGCAGCAACAAGTAACGCCAATAATCCAATGCCTGCATGCAAACGTTCCATAGTTCTGCTTCCCAAAGAATCAGAGATGATTGTTGCATTAGCAAGCCAAGGAGAGACACCTGACATTTTGTGTGGAAGAGTCCTTGAACTTGAAATAGAGCTATCAGAGGCCCAAGCCAAGCTGCAAAACAGATGCATCACTGTACGGACCATTGCTAGAACAATCGATTCTTTGCAACAAGGACCTGCAGAACCATCTCTCGCGCCTGAAAGTACCGAGTTCAACATAGATGAACTACTCAACGAGCTGACTCAATCTTTGGCTTGAGCACTTTGCTCACTTTACTCCTATCTATTGTGATTGAAGAAAATGCAAAGTGCTGCAGTTTCTGTAATCACAGCTCGTCATTTATCCCCTCAGCTGTCCATTTTTTTATTCTCATTCAAACAAATTGTATTGTATCTAATTGTAATTATGACTCTTATTGCAAAAGTAATTTGAGAGAGAGAGAGAGAGAGAGAGAGAGAGAGAGAGAGAGAGAGAGAGAGAGAGAGAGGTGTGAACATCAAGTAGTCTAGCATGGCGATCTTTCTTAATTTTCACTAATCACACCGAGAAAAACTTATAGAACTTTAGTCATACATCTTTGTCTCCATCAAACACACCAACCATATCGTCTACTTCATCCATATCAAAGCATTCTAAAGCTATCTCCCATTTCATATCATTGTCATCGTCTACTTACGCAGCTATAGCTTCATGGGTTTGAAAGACACCGTAGTGCTTTTGTGATGTTCTTGATGCAATGTTCACTGGATTATGGATAAGTATCATGTTGCAAAAAACAAAGACCAAATCAGCAGCCCGTTTAGGGTGAAGCCAGTTTTGTTTCTTGGTATGCATAAAGTCAAATGCTGACTAATTTCTCTCACATCTTCCACTTGATGCTGCAATAGATAGAACCCTAACTACAATGTGTTGTAGCTCCACTTTCCCCCTCTTGGAATTAGGGTTGCAGAGAAACGCACACAACTTGGAGAAGACAAAGGAAGTTCAAGGCACACAATAGAAAATGTGTCACTTAGTGTGCAATGGAAAGATAGATAGCCCTAGAGTGATGGGCATATATACAATGCTCGGGGGGAAAAACCTCCTAAAGAGGGAAAAAATGCCCTGGCGGTCCTAGTGTGTTCACACACATCACTACCACGTGTATATGGTAACAAATTCCCCCTGGAGTGATGCGGTGAACGAGAGCTAGCACATGAGTAAAGGGAAGTGCCATGCCCTGAGGACATGATCAATCCACAAAGGGGAGTAAGCCCAAAGCTTTGCGGAAAGCTTCAAGATTCTCACAAGACAATGTCTTTGTGAAAAGATCTACAAGGTTGTCCTGTGTTGGCACATAAGCTAAGCTGATCTCTCCTCTGCTAAGAGCCTCTCCCTGACATAGTGGTAATGCACCTCAATGTGCTTTGTGCGAGCATGAAAAACTGGATTCCTCGCAACTGCCAATGCGCTCTGACTATCAGTGTAGATAGTGTTGGCAGTGTCCTGTCCGACATCCAAATCAGCCATAAGGCGTCTGAGCCATACACACTCAACCGTAGCTGTGAAGACTGCCCTGCACTCATCCTCACAACTTGAAGTGGCCATAGTAGGTTGCTTCTTGCTCAACCATGATATACAGTAACCGCCAAGCATGAAACAAAAACCACTTGTGGACACTCACATTTCAAAACAACCAGCCCAATCTGATTCCGAAAAAGCATGTAAGTCTGGCGGCAATGATCCCCCCTGGGATAAAACAAGCCAAGATGTAAAGTGCCACTAAGGTAGCAAAAAATTCTCTTGACAGCCTGCCAATGCTTAGACCCTGGGCTATGTATAAATCTGCTGACCTGTGAGACTGCAAACTGAATATTTGGCCTCCTGTTGCATACATACATGAGGCATCCAACATCAGTTTGGTAAAGAGTGACATCTGCAGGATCACCAGCATCATGTAGACTCAATTTCAAACCTGTTTCCATGGGAGTGGCAATAGGTTTGCAATCCTCAAGTCCAACTTACATAGCAATGTCTCTATGTAACTTTTCTAACACAAGGCAATACCACCATCACACTGCTTAAAATGTATGCCCAAGTAATGATGCAACAGTCGCAAATCTTTCATCTTGAAAGTAGCATTCAAATCAGCCTTAAATTCAGCAATATGTCTCTCATTTGGTCCAGTGATCAGCAATAGATTGTCTGTCCCTTGCTGCAGATGGAGAGCTTCATTGATGATTTCTGCGGTGATTTTCACTTTGACTGTCGCTCCATCTTTGTCCGTCTCAGGGTGGCTCTCCCATTGTATTGAATAGAGCTTATGAGTTCATGAGCCCTTCTGAAATCCGTTCCCCATGGCAGTAGTCATAGAAAATTGTCCAATTGTAGGCACCTGGCACTTGCTTGCACTTCTGACTTTTGGAGTAATGTCCATAAATCCCTTGGAAAGATGGTAGACTTTACTATCTCTTTGCCGCTGCTTGAAATCTTCCAATGAATATATTGATTGGTATTCCTTTGAGCACCTGTTCTGTGATGTGGGCCTTCTCATTTGAGGATATATCTGTGATCTCATATGGTGGTGCTCCCCACTCCCTTTGTGCTTTCCTTTGAGGCATCCTGAGATTAGTTTCACATTGGAAATAGGATTTAGCAATTGATCCAAACTGTCGGAAAGTTGAAGAAAATGCAAACTTTGACCATAAAATGAAAAATGAGCATGACTTTGTCAAAACTACCCCAAATTTGATCAAATTTCACCAGTGCATCTAGGATTACTATAGGCACAAGGACATAAGGCAACATATGAATTCTGGAAAAAAGGTGCATGGAGTCACGATCCATGTTGGGAAGCATCTCAAAATTTCAACTAGTGGAGGTTGTTCCTAGCCACATAGGGATGCTATTGTGTAAATTTCTTTGGTTTTGGGGTTTGAGGAACGTAGATTGCGATCCATGTTTGGTAGCATATTGAAGATCTGATGATACCAGCTGGTAGGGCTCATTGAAGGAGTACCAGTGGAAGTGTGACGCGAGAGAGAGTGTGAGAAGAAGAGCACGACGATATGGTGAACTCGCTCTACTGTAATGTGTAGAGCATAGTGAGTTCTTATTAGGTTTTTACAAAAGAATATGTGTACATACCTGGCGGCCCGCCCACTTACCTGGGCGACCACATTGGGCTTAATACCCCAACAACCTCCCACTTAAAGTCCAATGTGGTACTTTAAGTGTGAGAGAAGATACTATACAAGCTAATATACAAGAGATGTAGAGAAGTGATGTACTACCCTTCACCTAACTGCTTGCGAAAATGCGCAAAGCTCTCTGAGGGAAGTCCTTTTGTAAGTAGATTAGCACGATTTTCTGTGGTGTGAACTTTGACAAGCTGAAGTTGCTTATCCTCAAGCATTTCCCTGATGAAATGATACTTCACATACACATGCTTTGTCTTTGAGTGATAAACTGGATTGCGAGCCAATTGTATAGCACTTTGACTATCACAATATAACACAGGCATCTCTTCTTTGATTCCCAAATCTGTTACTAGTCGATTAAGCCAAATTGATTCTTTGCATGCCTCTGATGCTGCAACATATTCAGCCTCTGTAGTTGACTGAGTAACACAATCTTGTAATCTAGAACGCCATGATAGTGCTCCACCAGCCAATGTAAAGACATACCCTGATGTAGACCTTCGGTTGTCTAAGTCACCTGCATAATCTGAGTCTGTAAAACCCTTTACACTTAGCTCCTGACTCCCATAACATATGCGCATACTCTTTGTAGCTTTCAGGTATCTCAATATTCCTTTCACTGCCTCCCAATGTTTCTTGCCTGGGTTTGACATGTATCGACTTACTACTCTCACTGCAAATGCAATGTCTGGGCGCGTAGCAATCATTGCATACATTAAACTACCCACTGCAGACGCATATGGAATCTTATCCATTTCAACCTGTTCTTCCTCAGACACGGGACAATCTTGTTTGCTAAGTTTCACATATGGTGGCAATGGAACACTCAATGCCTTTCCCTTCTCCATATTGAAACGTTGCAAAACCTTGTCAATATACTCTGTTTGAGATAACCAAATCAACTTCTTTGATCTGTCTCTCTCAATGCGCATACCAAGTATATGACTTGCCTCACCCATGTCTTTCATGTCAAACGATTTTGCCATCTTTGACTTCAAAGCTGAAATTTCTTCCAAGTGCTTGCCAGCAATCAACATGTCATCCACATACAAAATAAGCATCAGCCAACTGCCATCCTTAGCCTTCTTTGTATATAGACAGTGATCGAACTCACTACGTTTGTAGCCTTGAGAAAGCATAAACTTGTGGAAATTATGGTACCAAGCCCTCGATGATTGTTTTAAGCCATAAAGACTCTTTAACAACTGGCATACCAAATCTTCCTTGCCTTTCTCAACAAACCCTTCTTGCTACTGCATGTAAATTTCCACATCTAAATCACCATGCAAGAACGCTGTCTTGACATCCATTTGGTGCAACACCAAATCTAATATGGCAACCAATGCAAGAAAGCATCTCAATGTAGTCATCTTGACCACCGGAGAGAAGACTTCATCAAAGTCAATGCCTTGTTCTTGCTTAAAGCCCTTGGCAACAAGCCTTGCTTTGTACTTTGGCTGACTATCATGAGCGGTGATCTTATACCTGTAAACCCATTTACAAGGTAGAGCCTTTTTTCCCTGTGGTAATTGAACTAGCTTCCATGTCTGGTTTTTATGCAGATCTGTCATCTCTGACTGCATGGCCAATTGCCAATTCCCGGAGTCCTTCATTTGCATTGCTTCCTTGTAACATGAAGGCTCATTGCAATCAGTCAACAGGAAATAGTTCATAGATGGAACAAACCTATCAGGAGGTCGTGTGATACGTCCAGATCTACGCACAATGGTGGCTCAAGCTCAGCCACAACCTGTGGTTCCAATCTATCCTGTCCTTGCTCCTCTTGAGCCCTGACATTTTGTCTTGCACGTGCAGGTCCATCTTCTTGGAAGACAACTCTTGTAATCTCCTCAACCCTCTCTGGTTTAGAATGATATTTGGATTCATTAAAGTGAACATCATTTCTGCGGACAACCTTTCTGGATTCATGATCCCAAAGTCTGTACCCCATCTCACCAGAATTACCATAGCCTAGAAAGATGCACTTTCTACTCTTTGGCTCAAGTTTGTTCCTAAATTCCTTTGGAACCTGAGTATATGCCTCACAGCCAAAGACTCTGAGATGCTTGTATGAGGGCATTTTTCCTGACCATACCATCTCTGGCACTGAATCCTTCTGCAAAACCTTGCTAGGAGATCTATTTACAAGATGAACAGCTGTTGATACAGCTTCAGTCCAAAACCCATTTGGCAGCTGTGCATTAGACAACATACTTCTGACCTTCTCTTGTATGGTCCTATTCATCCTCTCAGCAACACCATTTTGAGGAGGATTGTAAGGAGCAGTAAGTTCACGTTTTATACCTTTTGACTCACAAAAGTCCTGAAAGGCCTTTGAAACATACTCTCCACCATTGTCAGTGCGTAAGCATTTAAGATTCTTGCCACTCTGATTCTCCACAAGTGTCACAAACGTTTTGAAAACACTAAACGCTTCATCCTTGTGCTTGAGAAAGTAAACCCATACTTTCCTCGAGTAATCATCTATAAATGTCATAAAGTAAGAAGCTCCCCCTAGAGATAGGTTAGGCATAGGTCCACACAAATCACTATGAACAAGTGCCAACTGTGTATCTCTTCTATTGCTTCTATGCTTATGTGGCTGCTGTGTTTGCTTACCATACAGACAATGTTCACAGAATTCAAAATCATTAAATGAAAAGCTAGGCAAATAACCAGAACGAGACAAGATTTCCATTCACTTCTTGGACATATGTCCTAACCGGCTATGCCACAAAGAAACGTTCGGCTGCTCGGTTACATTGATTACATTTTTAGAGACATTTGACACATAAATCATGTAAAGTCCTCTAGACTTTACTCCATGTGCTACTGTCATAGAACCCTTGGATATCTTCCACATGTTCTGTCCAAAAGAGGTGATGTAGCCAGCATCATCAAGTAAACCTGTGTTGATCAAGCTCTTTGTAATTGCAGGAACATGTCTCACATTCTTCAGCGTGAAAGAAGAGCCATTCTGAAACTTCAATTGAACATCTCCAACACCTAAGATCTCACATGTCTGCCCATTGCCTAGCAGAACATGATCTTTAGTGGTCACATAAGAGGTAAACCACTCCTTGTTTGGAGACACATGAAGTGATGCCCCTGAGTCTATAATCCAGTCACTCAGTGCATTTCCATCAGATGCTGTAAGAAGAGCTGAGTCCATTGTATTCTTCAAGAAGTAGATGTCTCCTGACACTAGATTGTCATCCTCTGCAACAGTGTTTGTCACATTTATTTCTTGAATCTTCACTGAGGACTTGTTCTTCTCACCATGGTCTTCAGCTTTCTCTTTGCCTTTTTCTGCTTTCCATTCTCTGCAGTCTCTTTTCATGTGACCCTTCTTGCCACAATGGTAGCATTCTATGCCACTCTTGCCTTTAGCACTGCGGGACTTGCTACGAGACTGATTCCTCTTTCCACCTTTGTACTTTTCTTTGGTCCTTCCCCTGACAACTAAGGATGTTCCTTTGCCTTTGTCCATTGTCTTTCTGTTGGTTTCTTAAGTAAGCAGACTGCCTTCTACACCTGCTATGGTCAAACCATCTGGAGGTGCAGAATTACTCAAAGCTGTGCGAAAAGTGTCCCAACTTTCCAGCAATGTGATCAACAGGAACACAGCTCTAACAGGTTCATCAAACTTGACACCTTGAGTTGACAACTGACTGTAGATGGTGCTGAATTCACTTAGATGATTGGACATAGGGGTCCCTTCTTTCATCTTCAAGTCAACAAGCTTCTTAAGCCAGTATACCCGTGAAGCTGCACTCTGCTTCTCATAAAGATCACTCAGCTTTGTCCATGCTTGATAAGCCGACATCTTGTCTGCTACATTGAAGTAAACGCTTTTTGCCAAAGTCAGCATAATGGTAGAAAGTGCTAATTCATCCATTTCGCTCCATTCATCTTCGTCCATATCTTCTGGTTTTATCCCCTTGAGCTTTATAGGTTTTATGTGCTTCTTTTGTAACAACACGTGCCAAATCTGCTTCTTCCACAATGGGAAATTGGTTCCATCCAGCTTCTTGATATTGTAAAGAGCAGTGCCCTGTGATCCAGCCATAGCTACGCTTCACAGTAGTTTACTTTCCTGGGAAAAATTCGGCAGAGTTTCCCCTGTAAACTGACCTCTGAACCAATATCAACCTGTCAAATGAACCAAGAAAGCTTCAGATTCTGCATAAATTTCGGCAGAGTCTCCTTTGTAAAATGGCTATGGTGTACTCAAAAACAGACCAAAAAAAATCTCAAAAATCCACCGTCTCTCTAACACTGTAAGCTGTGGGTAAACCTGTCCTGCACCTGTACTGTCTCTCACTGTCCTGTCACTGTCCTGTAAGCATAGATTGTGACAATGCCTCAACAGCAGTAAAGCAAAGATGCAATCCCAACTGTCTAACTCACAGTCAATACATCCTAGTTGCCTATCTAAGGGTGCTCGAGGGATCGCTCCAAGACCTGTATCACCGAAAGGATCTCAACATTCGAGAATCCCCCAGCTCAATAATGTTGGGGTATAAAGCCCAATGTGGTCGCCCAGGTAAGTGGGCGGGCCGCCAGGTATGTACACATATTCTTTTGTAAAAACCTAATAAGAACTCACTATGCTCTACACATTACATTAGAGCGAGTTCACCATATCGTCGTGCTCTTCTTCTCGCACTCTCTCTCTCGCATCGCACTTCTGCTCGTACTTCTTCAACTGGTATCAGAGCTCAGATCGAGGCTCGGGGCAGCACTGCAGGAGGCTAGAGTCACCAACTCAGATTGGAGTGAAATTCGACAGGCGAAGACACGGCCTCAAATCCTGTGTGGAAGTACCTGCAATGTCAGGATGAAATCTGGAATATCAAGCAACAAACACAAGCTACCTGATGAACTAGTGAATGTCGCCTACAGTCTGTATGTAGATGCGCCCGTGTCGTATGTGACACGCCTCCAAGAATTGTGAGCCGTCCTTCGATGTGTAGACAGCCACAAATCAACACTCTGGGAGTGCCGATATCCTCAGCACCTGCAGTCGTAGGCCGAAACCCCAAATTTGCAGAGTCGGATCTGCACCCGCTGAGACCACGTAGTCGAAAATGGCCTGCGTAGAACTTTGTCGAAGCCGAACGGTGGCCGAGATGACCTCAGAATGAAATTCTGAGAACACCAAGGCCTTCGGACCCTCCCACAAGATTTGGGGCCGTGTCTTCGCCTGTCGAATCTCACTCCAATCTGAGCAGGTGACTCTGGCTACCTGCAAATGCTGCCCCGAGCCTCGATCTGAGCTCTGATACCAGTTGAAGGAGTACGAGCAGAAGTGTGACGCGAGAGAGAGTGCGAGAAGAAGAGCACGACGATATGGTGAACTCGCTCTACTGTAATGTGTAGAGCATAGTGAGTTCTTATTAGGTTTTTACAAAAGAATATGTGTACATACCTGCCGGCCTGCCCACTTACCTGGGCGACCACATTGGGCTTTATACCCCAACACTCATCAAGATGGTGCCTTGGTCCAAACATTTTGGAATTTGGATCATTGGTTTGGTACTTAGGTCAATTTTTGGAAATCATCCTTAGACATAGAGAAATTTGGCATTTTGATGTGGATTTTGGAATCCAAATGACTTGAAACTTCATGGCTAGGCTTTAGTGAATATACTGGGCTTGATGGTTTGATTTTTTTTCTGGTTGGACACAAAGGTACATGGATCGTGATCCATGTGAGGGATTTTGACACAGCCTCTTGCACATATGATCCTATAGGTCTTCCTAGCACACTGGCAAACTATTTTCAAATTTGGATATGTTTTTCCTGTGTTTACTCAATTTTCCAATTTATGGCCATGTTTTTCCGTCTTGACCATATTGGTTTTTTGAGACCACTTTTGGGTACTTCTTTGACTGACATCTGTTGTTGCTTTGATTCTAGATGATTTTTGTCTGAAAAGCACAGCTTTTACTAGCTTCCCACCAATTTTTACCAATTTTCATCAGTATCTGAATTTATCTGAAAGGGGAAATTGGTCCCGGAAATTTGCTCAATTTTGTAGGTACTCTTTTGCTTTGCTTTGACCCTAATCACACCTTTAAGTTACATCTCTTTGATGATTGTCTTTCACTTTCTTCTGGACTTCCTTCTGTTTCAACTGGTTTTGGAATAGAGTCCTAAAAAATTCCATTTGCTACTCTGGCCTGTGGGGTAGCTTCATACTCTTCTCCTAACCCTACTTCATGAGTTTTTTTTGCTAGAAACATACCATTGGTGCTTTGGTTACTGCCAAAAAACCATTTGAACACTCAAGGTAACAAACCATGAGGATTTGATGATTTTAAAAGCCCTTTTTGTGAATATTTCTGCATGGTTAGTCATAATTTTGCATCCCCCAGCTAGTGAACCACTCTTGCCCTGATTTTAACAAAAAGGCACATGGATCGAGATCCATGTTGGGAAGCAATTTGAAATTCCAACTAGGGGAAGTTGTTCCTGGGACTGGGGGGTAGCTTCTGTGCAAATTTTTCTAATTTTAGGGTTTGGGGAACATGGATCGCGATCCATGTTCCACCACCTTTTGCAACTGTTTTTGCACTGCTTGATTTTCCAATTACCAGGGGTCTACTGATGATTTTTATTTTTGAGTGATTTTTGAAGTCCCCCATTGGCCTTGACAGTTTGCAAATTTTGCAACTTTGATCTGCTCTGATCTATTGTTTTGGTATTGTTTGTACAGAATGGGGCATACACAAACGTTCTTGTAGGGTTAATGATCATACCTGTCTAATCCGGTGTAGTACGAGCTATTGAGGTGGTCGCAACACGAGTAAAAAAAAAGTGGAAAAGCCTCTGCTTCTGTGGCTCTCTCTCTCTCTCTCTAAATACAAAACCATTTGGCTATATGTTCCCAATCTACCCAAAATGCCCCATTCATACTTACCTCCATTGATAATATCTTGTTGTTCATATCACTTGCAGTTCAAACCGTTCTTTATTCTAATATTCAGTCGACAAATGGCCTTCAATCTGTAATTTTGATCCTTTAGAAGTTGGCTTAAAATCTATCGTGTATCGAATCTTTCCATATTTGCCATGTTCGAAGCCCTTGCTTTGAAGTTTCGACATTTGCTTTCAAAAGTCAATCCCGACTTTCTTGGCTCTGTCGTTTTAAGCTTTTTAGTAAAGGAAAATTAGTTATAATTATTATTAATTGGCCAAAACTTTGCCAAAATTAGTGTCATCTCTCATACATACATATTCTTAACCTGGCATTTAGATGGTGTCAATATGGCTCATGGTTATGCCTGCTAAGAGTTAAAAAGTTCTGAAAATTTGCTTAAAGGAAAAGAAAAGGAAAATAATGATGCTAATATATACAAAATGATGATCTTGCTATATTTTGTCCCCTTCCTAGAGTGAATCAGCCCAGACGAACATGTGTCAGAGTGCATGGGAACGAAGTATGTGTCTATGCATAGCCGTCTATTGTGCCTCTATGATGCGAATCGAGGATATGCATGTGGCAACAAAATGTTGTGCAAGAGATGGGTTCTAAATAATAAGTTCAATGGTTTTCGATGGTGAGGTTATGGTGAAGCTGCCTGGTCCGAACATAAGTAATTGTAGAAAACACGCTATATGTTGGATAGTGGCCTCCTGAAGCTGTGACTTTACCTTGTTTTGTGATTGAGGGCTCTGTTTGGTCACCACTAAAATTGCTTGGATGTGGTCTTCATCGTTGAGGCATCCAGTGAGCTAGTTTGTTTTGGTTTCCATACCCACTTGACCTCTTTTGCTTGTCGATGTTGAGATTGTATTGGACTAGGTTGCTTGACAAAAGCCTTGGGCGGTTTGGTGAGGTTTAGTTTTTGTTGATGCACCGTGGGTGGGTTAGCATTGCCGTGTTTCTTGCATATCCATAATTTCTTAGGACTCGTTTGCATAATGTATTTTTTAACCCAGATTTTTCTGACCGCCGTTGGAGAACATCTTTGGATTTTATCAGGTGTTGATTGAAGAGGTTCCCATACATAGTCTGTTTGTACAAAGGGTGTGGCAAAAGATTGGTCATCTTGCCTGAGCTGCAAAGTATTATTATGTCAGTTTGTGTGCATCCATGGCACTCCTAGAATAACTGCTTCGTTAAGATCATTATCCTCAACTACATGAAATTGATGAGGATAAATTGTGCCATCAACCATTATTGTAAATTTACATGTCCTAGACTGTTCATTGCCTTTGTTGGCCACTTTGAACCCCATTGCATTTGGCATTAGAGGTTCCTTTGTTAATTTCCTGAAAGTAGAGTAGTTGATAACATTTGCTCTTGCCCCAATGTACACTAATGTACGCTCGGTGGTGCCATCGGCAAGTTACAACATAATTCGTAAATCCATGCCACCTAACCATGTAGCCTCCGTTTGTATGGATGCTATTGGAGGGGAGTTGATACAATTGCTCTGTTGGGCCTTTCTATTGAAGGTTTGCATGTTCGTTCCGCTTTAATATTTTGATTTTGGCTTCTTGTTGTGCCTAATCCTGAATGTCATGGGCTCGACTTCTACACTGAGCTGCCGCATGTATTGTTTGGAGTTCTTCTGATGTTAGCAAAAAAAAATATTTTTTAAATCTGTAGCCACTCATCCAATTAGGCATCTCCTCTCCTACCAATGTTGCAAGCTTGATGGCACCACTTTGTGATATATCATGTATTACAAAAGGTACCATCCCTCGCTTTTTGAGTTTCTTGGAGTGTTGTTTAAGGGTATACACTAAAACGTAATCCCCTTTTTGGAACTCCTTGATAATCACATGTTGATCATGGAAAGATTTCATTTGTCTTTTTTGAGCATAAATCCCAGCTACCGCTCTTACTCTGGTTTCATCCAATTGCTCCAGCGTGTCTAGTCTCTCCAACAGCTCGTGTAACGTCATCCTAATTGTGTTGCGACTCGTAGTGTTTTAATTAAGAATTCCATGGGTAGAATTGCATTAATCTCGACCACGAGGTTAAAAGGATTCGTCCCGATGGAAGTTTTAAAAGCTACTTTGTAAGCCCATAATGCATTGTGTAGTTTTTGGTCCCAATCATTTCTTGAATCACTGACTATTTTGGTGAGCATCGTGCACAGGATTTTGTTGGCGCTCTCTGCTTGTCCGTTAGCTTGGGGGTGATAGGGTGCTGATTTTTGATGGATCACCATGAATTCGTCCAAGTAAGCTTTCAATGCAGTTGTTCAAGAAGTGTGTTCCCCTATAGCTCACTATTTCAATGGGTAGACCATATCTTGTAAAGATATGTTGAAAAGGAACTGAGCCATAGTATGTGCATCATTTTTTTGTGTTGCCTTCACTTCTACCCATTTGGTCATGTAATATGTTGCTACTATGATGTATTGTGTGTGCGACCTATATGCAGGTGGTATTATGTAGCCAATAAAGTCGATGCTCTATTTGGCAAAAGTGCGTACTCCCATCATTGGCCTTAATGGCATTTCATATCTTCGTAGGGTGGTTTTGTGCGTTGACATTCATCACATCATTTGACATAGGCCTCTGCATCCCCTAACAGGGTTGGCCACCATATGCCTGAGTAAAGAACTAGCTTTGCCGTTTTATCAACAGAGAAATGACCCCCGGGCTGGCCTGAGTGTGCTTGTTCTAGGATAACGTAATATTTGCTTTTCATAGCACACAATCATAGTTGTTCATCCTTTCTCCACCTATACAGTTGGTTTGCGATAAGTAGATAATGTTTTGCTTCTTCTTCTACGGTTCTCATTCTTGCCTTGCCCCATCCCTCTGGGAAGGTCTTGTTTCTTAAGTACTCAGTTATGTGAGTACTCCATTTGGGTGCTTGTGATACTCAAAACAGGGTGACATGTTCCACTAGAGGTTGTTTTCTATAGATATTACATGATTTTACATAAGTATGGACGCTGTGTTCCATGTTTTGCCAGTAGACTCCTAGTCTTTTTAGCCTTTGGTATGTTTGCGTTTCCCCATTGTGAAACCCCGTATGTTGTATATGAGCATGTTTGAGGTAGTATTTGTATTCTTCTGGCTGTACACATAGTCTCAAAATCCCATCCTTACCGTGCTTGTACAGTCGTCCTGCTAAAAGCTGGAGATTTCTTGTTCGATGTATTATTGATGGTTGTCTTTCCACCTGTAATGATCCAATTGTGAGTAGAGGGATGACCTCTTCATTCCATCTTGGAACCATTTCAATGTTAAACATGTACGAATCTGGAAGATCATCATCAATAGCTTCAGGTGCTTCCCCATGGAACAGTCTCAAAAGATGATCTTCTCGTGTGTGTAGTCTCATTTTTTACGACTACTATGAAATCAAACTCAAGCAATAGTATAAACCAACGAACAATCCTTCTAGTGTTGCAAGGTTTGTTTACCAGATATAACAGTGCTTGGTGATTTACGAAGAAAATGACCTTGTTTGCAAGAAGGTAGTGTCTAAATTTTTTGACAGCATGTATCATTCCTAGACCTTCTCTTTTCATAGTGGTATAATTTTTCTCCACGTTGTTCAACTGCTGACTAGAGTACCAAATGGGAGAATCCTTTTTCCTCTCTCCAAGCTAGGCTAATATGCATCCTATGGCATAGGCTAATGCATCAGCATGAACATGAAAGATCTTGCTCCAGTCAGGGGCTTGCAAAATTGGAGCAAAAATTAGTTGCTGCTTCGATTTGTGAAAAGCCTGCTTGCATTCTTCTGCCCATTCAAACTTAGCAATGAGGACATACAACGGCTTAGCTATTACAACATACATGTATATGAAGCCCCTGTAGTACCCACAATGTCCCATAAATGCCTGCACTTATTTCATTTTCATTGGTCTCGGTAGTGCGGTAATTATTTGTATCTTTTCTTGATCAGTGGAAATCTCGTTTTTAGACACAATGTGGAAATTTTACCTTGTCTTACCATGAAGACACATTTTTCAGGGTTTAAGCAAATACGATAAGTTTTGTACCTTTTGAAGACTTCCCTAGATGCGTTATGTGATCACTTCTCATGTGAGAATGAGCACAAAGATCATCCATGTATATCTCTAAAAATTGTCTAAGATATTCCTTGAATGCATAACTCATTAGTCTCTGCAAAGTGGCAGGTGCATTGGTAAGGCCGAAAGACATTACCTTGTATGCGAATATACCCCACTCTATTGCAAAATCTATCTTATGTTGATCTTCTGCTTTGATGGTTAACTGATTGTAGCTGAAGAACCCATCTAAAAAAGTATAGGCCTCTTTCCCCGCTACTCTCTCAATAACATGATTTGTTATTGGTAGTGGATAATTTTGTCCCAGATGGTGGCAGCATTTACCTGTTTGAGGTTTACAAAGATATGCAATTTGCCATTCTTTTTGGGTACTACCACAATCGGGGATACCCAATCGGTATGTTCAATCTCGTAGATAAACTCCGCATCCTTCAGTTTGTCTATATCTTTCTTAATTTTCTTGGCAAAATCTCATTATATGTATAAGGACGTTGTCTGCGTGGTCTGGCATCACTTTTAGGGGGTATCGTGTGCTGAGATCTCTGGATCTATTCCCTTTAGGTCTTTGTATGACCAAGCAAACACATCTTTATACCGTCTGAGTGTATCTATCAGAAGCCGCTCTTCTTCTTTTGTGAGGTCCGTGGCAATGTATGCCGGTTTAGGTTCCTCGCCTGGTTTCATTAAGTTTATACCCAATCATTGTGTTCAATCTCATAGATAAACTCTACATCCTTCAGTTTGTCTATCTCTTCCTTAATTTTCTTGGAAAAAGTCTCATTGTATGTGTAAGGACGTTGTCGGCGTGGTCTGGCATCACTTTTAAGGGGTATCGTGGATCTATCCCCTTTAGATCTTTGTATGACCGTGCAAAGACATCTTTGTATTGTCTGAGCGTATCAACTAAAAGCCGCTCTTCTTCGTCAGTGTCCGTGGTGATGTATGCCGATTTAGGCTCCTCACCTGGTTTTGCTAAGTTTATGCATTTGGCTTTTCAGACCCATCATATGAAGTCCCATTTTTGGGACTCATTTGGGTTTCTGCACCACGATTTTTCTATCTTGAATAGTGTACTTCTTGTAGTAGGAAGGTGCATCAAATTTATCATAGTTTGATTCCTCATCCGTTTCTGCACCACAATTTTTCTATCTTGAATAGTGCACTTCTTGTAGTGGGAAGGTGCATCAAATTTATCATCGTTTGATTCCTCATCGATTTCCAATTCTGTTGTCCAAACGTCCTTCAAAGCTCGTTCCAATTCATTGTACTTGTTTTTACACTCGGTTTTGGACAACTTCGTTGCTTTTTTGGTAATACTCTCCGTTTTGTGGTTTATGTGTGTTCTTTTTTTTTGGTTGAGTCAGGTTTCATGTACCTCTTTGATATCCCATCTTTAAGGCAATTGGTTGCTTCAACCAACCTTAAGTACTGCGTTTTGTTGGTTAATAGAGGTACTGAGTATTCTTCCGTCTTGTTTCATTTGTTCATGCGTTTATTCCGATACCTACGTTGTCTTTGAAGATTTAGGTTCGAAAAATCATAGTAGATCACTTGTCGATCCTTCCGTTTGATGTTCTGATCTAAGCTACTAGAAAGCTTGTCATTTGTGTTGTCCTCTAACAACTTATTTGTGGAGTCCTGGAATGCTTTTGTATTTGTTTGGTCAAGGTCCTTGGTCAAGGTCCCTTACTAAGATCTCATCCACCATGTGTCGACAACCTGCAATTTCTTCCCTGTCAGGGACTTCCAATTTTGATTTTAGATCTAGGCTGACACTCATCATCTAGAATGGAATGATATCATATCTGTTGGGGTATAGGCGCCTGTGCCTTGCCCGGCCTCCCAGAGTCTGGGCGCCCACTGACTTGTATACCTTATACATAGCATAAATGTATAGGGGGCTGCTCACTCTTTGAGTCTCCCCACCCATATCTGTGTCGTGTGTCTCTCCTTCTCTCTCTCTCACTCTCCGTCTGTGGTGCTCCCCGATCCCCTTCAATTGGTATCAGAGCTATGGTGACTGCGAAGAGCACGACGGCTTTGAGAGCTTCAAGGCGATAGCTCGCTCGCTCTCGACGGTGGAGTTCGATCGCGGAGTTTCACGGAGAGCGATTTTAGCTTGAGGAGCATTGTCTTTGGAGCTTAGGAGCTTGGTGTGGTCAAGCTTGGTCGAGGAGGTGGTTGCGGCTTCCTTGGTGAGAAGAGCTTGTGAGCTCAGTTGAGAGTGATGTATGCTCTTGTGGAAGCTCAGAAAGGAGTGTGGAAGATTGTGTGTAAGTGAAGGTGCTGCCCTAAAACTATGTGCGCAGCAGCACGTGGTCTACAACTTTGCAGAAGAAACTTTTTGCAAATTCCTCACCGTTTTTCTGATATTCAGCTCAGACTGACTGTATACAAAAATTCCAGATTTTTTGTTGTCGCATTGTGTGCGAGTTTGATGCACTTTTGGAAGCACGGGAGATGCTTGAAGTTGAGTGCATAAATTCTGAGCTGAAGATGCAATTGCAGCTTGTGTTAAGCTTGTGGTTTGAGGGTTTTTTGGTAGACTTGGGCAGCGAAGTACGGAGGCGTTTACACACCACCGAAGCGGTCTCTTGAGAGACGCAGTTTTTTGGAGCACACAGGTGGAGCTTCTTTCACTGGTTTTCACAGGATACTTTGGCAGTGATTTTGTGCTTGGATTCATGGTCTTTGCGGATGGTTTGCATATGGTTATGGCGCATGGTTGATGCCCATTATACATGCATTTTGACGAGCACTTTCAAGTGCCGGTGAGCTCTCTTGAGAGCATTGTTTTCGCATTGATCAAGTTTCCGGATTGCAAATCTTTTGGCGTTTGCTTATGCGCGGTCACTCCGTTGATGTATGTTGAGTGTAGTTTGATGCGCATTGATTGCTCATTGTATTGAGCTTGCAAGACAATGGTTATTTTGTGTTGATAGCCATTGTGCGTCGAAACTCTGGCGAAATTTTCCCAGGAGTTTTATGCGCATCATTTATGCGATCTAGGTAGAGATTGCGGGTTGCACTCAGCATTTGTGTGCGGTGTTCTCTGCAGGTGGGAGATTTGTGCGTGTGTATGCATCGATACCGCATAATGTGGGCTTGGTGATTAGCTCACAGATTGCAGTGTGATACTAGAGCATGCGAGGCTTGTATTGACATTGCGGGAGCTCTATTTTGGAGTGTGTCTCACAGGTTTTACATTGTGTTTCTGGCCATATTGGTAGACAGTTTTCAGGTGTTGTTGGTGAGGTGGTTTTGCTATCTAGCTTGCTACTTGTGCTCATGGCAGAGACAGGTGATCGATCAGATTGTGACCTCTCACAGATGCGCGTGTTTGATGGGTTAGAATTTGCGGCATGGAGAGAGTGTATGCTTGATGCATTGACACAACGAGGGTTGCATCGACCATTGAGTGGTGATGCAGGTAGACCTTCAAACATGTCTGACGATCAGTGGCAGGAGCTAGAGGAGATGGCACTATCTACGCTCTCTTTGTACCTTGTGGAATCTATATATGCTCTTGTTATGCATGAGACTACTTCGAGAGCACTTTGGCGCAGATTACATGAAATGTATGATAGATCTGAGTCATCAAGGACTCCTGTGAGACATGTACATTCACGAGCACGCCGACAGGTGACATGTTGGTATTGTGGTCATTCTGGACACGTTAGACGATGTTGTTTTCGTCGTATGCGACATCGTAGGAGACATGGCAGTCTCAGAGATGTATGTAGTGATGCCATGGACTCAGTTGCTTTGACAGTTGAGGCAGATGTAGTGTCGGAGTATACTAGTGACGGGGATGTCACTTTTACCTCGAGCTATGTACGAGATGCTATACATGTGGATAGTGCACTCCCTTCGCAGTGGTTGCTAGATGCAGATGCTATGTTTCATGTCACGCCGCATCGTGCATGGTTTTGTAGCTATTCTAGCGGGATGCTTGGCAGTGTACGTTTGACCGATGGATCGGTGCATGCGATAGCAGGTGCAGGAGATGTGAGACTGTCATTACCGAGTGGTGCATCTTACTTGTTACGACATGTGCGCTATGTACCATATTTGACAGTGAGTTTGATCTCGATTGGTCAGCTTAGAGATTGTGGATGTCAGATTTCGCTACGAGAGCGAGATTTTGTGATGCATTTGGGTTCGCTAGTGATTGCGAGAGGTGCCAGGAGTGGTACACATTACCCATTGCATGTGGATCACGAGAGAGACGGTGTTGTCTCTGTGATCACGCAGCCAGGTAGAGAGCGAGAGAGCAGGCGAGTCTCTTTTGCTTGTGGGTTGCAGGGTACTTTGCATGGAGTGCAGAGTAGTGAGCTCATTGTGCACACAGTTGGGGCACGACTTGAGCAGTCACACAGAGAGGTGATAGAGTCGGACATGCATGCTTTGCTAGTGACTGAGCAAAGCAGAGAGTCAGTTGTGCGAGATAATTCTATGCAGGATAGACAGGTAGAGCGGTCTTGCTCTAGTGAGTCACGACAGGAGGACGTTGTGCAAGAGTCTATGCATATGGAGTTAGAGCATGAGAGCTCTAGTGAGTCACAACAGATTGAGTGGTCATGTTTGCAGTGGATGATTGTAGAGGAGGCTGAGATGTCAGCGATTACGCAGTCATTCCTTTCTATGCTCGACAGTGAGCATGGGGATATAGTTGTGCAGGATATGTCTTCCAACAAACACCTAGAGCAGCTGGTTTTCTCTGAGGTTGCACGACAGGTTGATGCGTCTTTTGCGGACAGTTAGGAGATGCATGTGGCTGACACGCCTTGTCAGTCAGAGATGCCTATTGCCAGGGATATATATGTTGATGCATGCTCCGTAGAGCTAGCAGGGCCCGCTAGCATTGCATTGGCATTCGGTGGTCTCATGTATGAGATGCTGATCTTGAGACCGGATATCGCAGCTGCAGTGGGAGCATTTGCAGTTGGGGTTGTCAGTCGTTTGTTGACTGATGATGGCATAATGCACGAGGGAGATATGCAGGTATTGCGTACATACTTGCAGTACGTGTGCGATACGTCTAGTGGTGTATGGACTTACACGAGAGCAGGACAACCGGATGCACACGATCACAGCCAGCCATTGGGCATCGGTTGAGAGCAGTTTTCTCTCGCCTTTTGTAGTCTTTAGACTAGGTTCTCTTGCTTAAAGGCACAGTCGCCTTTAAGTGGGAGGTTGTTGGGGTATAGGCGCCTGTGCCTTGCCCGGCCGCCCAGAGTCTGGGCGCCCACTGACTTGTATACTTTATACATATCATAAGTGTATAGGGGGCTTCTCACTCTTTGAGTCTCCCCACCCATATCTGTGTCGTGTGTCTCTCCTTCTCTCTCTCTCACTCTCCGTCTGTGGTGCTCCCCGATCCCCTTCAATATCCATCCTCATCATAGAATTTGGTCAGGGTCACCTCATTCATGTATACATCAAGAGTGGCCAGTATTTGCTGCCATCCAAAAGGTTTGAACATCTCTTCTGGAAAAGGCTCTGGTATATATGCCTCGTCTGTGTTGACCTATCACGAGTGAAATCCTCTTTTTTTAAACTACCGCCCTTAGAATCTTTACCTCTCTAATTGTGAGCTTTGTTTTGTAATCAAACCGAAATTTCTCCTTCTTGGTCATTTGTGGAGTTTAGTTCCTCCCCTAGAGTTTGCTCCACATCTCTAAAGATATGGTCCGTGACACTGATCTTCGTAGTGACATCCTTGTTTCTTCGGTTGATGTAGTCGTAACCCCAATCTTGTACCATTTTGAGCTGATGTATAAATGGTCTGCCCAATATGATATCAAAATTGATGCTCTCATCGAAATTCATAATGGCAAACGTGTGTTCATATGCAATTTCGCAAGAGGCTACTACGATTTGCTCCAAAATGCCAATAGGTCTCTCCAGATACCCATCTGCCAATTGGAGTTTCATTCTAGTTTTTTGGAGAGCAGGTTTTTCCTATTTTTTCCACATTGCTTTGGTTGATATGGCTATTCCGGCTCAACTATCCAATATTGCTATCGACTTCACGTCTTTGTATTCCACAGGCAGTGTAGTATTTCCTTCTTTTCCTTCACAATAATCTCTTACCTTTTTCATTAGCACTGGTTCATGTTTAGCTTGTTTTGAGATTTGGGTATTCAGTGTTTTTGAGAAGCATTTGGTGGCAGAATTACCAGCCCTATTTTCTCCAATTTTTTTCCCACATCTGTCCAAAAATGAGGTCTTATCTGTAGTAACTCTAATAGAGTTAGCGTACAACGGATAGGGGATGACATTAGCTCATGAAGAGTTATGGTATCCATCATCTTAGGATTAGCCTTCCATTGAGATGGTAATTTCTTTACCTCTGATCTGGTTTCATGGTTGCTAACAAATGAAGGTAAATTCTTCAATGACTAAGGTTTGTTGTCTTCCAATATCTCCGTACGTGCATCACCATACAGTGATCAGATATCATTTGGGTAGAGCTCATGCTTGAGGTGGGTCTCCGTGATGATCGGTGCTGACTGAAGCGTTGCGCTTCCATCTTTTCTGTTTTTGGTATGTTCCCACAAATCCTGTGGCCATTGTTCTTCCACCTCAGGAATGGGTAGAGGTGCTTGCAAATACATTCCATCTGTCGTATTGGCTGCTATCCTCGTATCCAAGGGCATTTCCTTTACAGAATCTGTTTGGTCTCTATCTTCGATTGCACGTTCCCATAACTTTTGAATTTTTCGCAGATTAACACCTCAATTTTTGGAGCAGTTGGAATTGGTGGTTCCATAAGCGCTTGAGCGGCTTGGATGATCTCCTTGCACATCTTTAACCTCTCTTTTTCATACCCTGGCTGGGGGTACATTAGCCACCTATCCTCCTGGGTTTGATTAGGCTTTACTCTAGCATCGTAAGATTTTAAGATCGCGTCCAAGGGTTCAAAGACCTTGTCCACCAAGACAGATCCTCTCGTTTATTTCCTTAAGGTCTCTTTCCATCCTCAATTGTTCCTCAGTTTGCAGTAATTTGGTTTCCAGAGCTGTTTTTTCTTTCTCTCTTTAGCTTTTATTTTGTCTCGTTTTGCCTTCCAGGATTTCCTAGGGGTTCTCACAAACAAATTTTCTATCTCTGATTGGCTGGCTGGTGCGTACCTTGCAGTCTTTTATGCTTGAGCTTTCGTTACCGCATTTATCGGAACGGTTGGTTCTGTCTCTGATCCACTTGAGCTTGGCACAATTCCAATTTTGTTCACGGTTGCTTTCCCCTTGTTATCAAGGTTTTTTGGACAATGTGGAATGAGATGGTCATTTGTACACCCTTCACAGAACCCAAAAAGTTTGATTCGTTCTCCTTTGTGTGGACAAATCCTTGCCTAATGATCACCGCTGCATTCATAGCATGGTCCTACAGGTGGTGGAGAAGCTTGTGGAGGCCCCATCGGTTGTCTTGTTCTAGGAGGATATCCCCTAGTTTGTAGTTCTAGTTTGCCACGAACATAAGCATACTTTCATCGACCAAGTAATGGTTTTTCATTGGTTGTGCTATGTATGAGTGCTTTGGCATCTTTTCAGGAACCATCCATGGAATTTTTCCCTCTGAAGCATATGCATACCCATCAAACCCCCTCTCATAGGTATTGGCTAAATCTTCTCGGTACGAAACTACCTAGACCATACTCTGATCAGAAGGTGCTTCTATAGGTTGAGAAATCCTTACCATGGTCTTGTTTTCTTGGGGTAAAGGAGGTTGATGCCCCAACACAGGTTGAGTTTTTCTTGCCCTTGGATTGCATTATTTGGCCCTACTTGGTATTTTGGAGGGGGTGAAAACTGCTGCCCTCCAAGTGGCCCGTATTGTATCTCTCTAACATAGTCCTATTATAGAGATATTCGTGGGTTTCATGGTTTTTCCATTTTTATTCATTAGCGCACCACTTCAGTACATGCGGTACGTTTACTCCTGGCCTCTATTAAAGGCTGCACCACTAAGTTGGGTGATCTCCTCCACAAGTGTCACATTTTTGGGTGGGCGGTTGTCGTGTGTTTGGGTTCGTCCTGTTTCCTTGGTTCATTCTTCTGATTACTTCCTTGATCATTTGATTAGCATCCGGCATAGTTGGGTTTTGCCCACCCAGTTTCATTGTGGACTCACTAGTGGTTGAAGAGGTGCTACTCATTCCTTGGTCTGTGTCTTATGTCACCTCTCCATATGCCTTGCAATTGTCTACCAGATACAACGCCTCTTTCATGAATTGCTCAAAAATAACATATGTCTTTAAGTGCAAGTCTTTTTTGAGAGTGTCATTTCGCAATCCTTCTATGAAAAGGACTGACAGTCTCTTATCCTGAGGTAGTTCTCTAGCAGGCTATCTTTCTATGTATTACTTGAAACAAAGCGAGGCTTGCTTCACCTTTTCCTTCTCCTTTTGTCTAAATGCATAGATCTGGGAGACTGTATTATGCTTAATTCCTCTTTATGAGAATTCCTCAACGAATTCTCGGAGAAGTTGCTCAATACTTGGGAATTCCAGGATGTTTAAAGGTTGAAACCGGGTCAAAGCAGTCCCTTCTAAAGTCACCCCAAAACCTTCATATTGAGTATGGAAACTAGTTACATGTTCCGCCCTCAACACTTGTTTGAAGATCGAAACATGGGTATACGGATCTCCCGATCCACTATACTTTTTGGGTACACATTTTTCCACTTGAGATGTTTGCATGCGTCTGGACTCCGCAACCATCCTAACCACCCTTGGTCCTCGTGGTGTGGTCTCTCTAGGTTCATAATCTCCTCTTGGCACTATAATTGGTATCCTATCCGCTATACGTTCATCAAATCAATCTCGTGTAATAGTCATAGGGATTCTAGTGGTGTAAGTCACATGATTAGGTGCTGCATTACCCCTGTGTGTGTTCATAGAAGCCCTAGATCCCGTTGATCCCATAGGCTCTGTGTTCGGAATTCGTTCATGTCCAAAAGAATCTTCCACTCTGGTTCTCACTAGGCTTACATGCCCAGTTTCTGGTCTCATGTGAGTAGTCGTGGTTTTCACTTCTTCTGGATTTACATAGTATTGGTGGAGTGGTCCCCCAAAATATGTATATCGTTCTAACTCCTTTTGATCCATAGGAGAGTATTTTTGGCCATACTTGTCCATTATGACCACTTGATAACTTTTCCCCTCTGTGTAAGTGAAAACGTATAGTTTTTTGCGGTCCGTCAGTTCCTTGATGCGGGGTTCATCACATCTATAATAGAGTGTTTTTTCTCCATTATTGAATTTATATAGCCCCACATAAGTGTTGTTTGTATTAAGCTGCTTTGTCTCATTTGGTGCGTCTGAGCACCACATTTTGCTTATCCATTTTGGGTGATTCATCTGCTCTTCATCCATCTTGTCCTTGGTTCCAATCATCTCCCATTTGTCCACAATAAAGGGGTTGTGAACCACTAAGTACATCATTCCCTCTCTGTCGAAATACCTATCCTCGTCATAATCCACATCTACAAGGTCTCTGAACTCGCTTTGCTTATTTTCCAACTTAACACAGTAGTGGTCCATTCCATCCTTATAGATCTTGGCCTTAAGTACATTTTCAAATTGAAACTTCAAGTACAACAATTTTACGTCAGATGTAGGTCGAGCAGGACCAGCCCCCATGGAAGGTTTTTCTTGAGGGTTCAACTTGTTGGAGTCCTCAGTAATTAGACTGTATGATCTTTCTGACAGGTGTCAGAAACACTTTCCTCTACAATAGGTTCTAAAGGATGCCGTGGTCTTTGATTCATGCTACCTTTAGTTGAGTGATTTCTCGCTTGGTCTATGATGCTAGGATTCCTATTCTGGTACAATCTTCCTGATTGCAAATTCATGAAGAATTGGTATTGCAAAATCCAAACCGGGTTACCTCATTAGCTAGCCTGAATTTCCCGTTTTGATCTTACTTGTTGGGTAGTATTCTTTAGTACTTGCAATCTGTCAAAAATGCTTGATAGCTGTGAGTTTACAGTCGTTCCTATTAGTTCAAGCTTTCAATCGACAAAATTTAACGAAGTTTTTCAATAGCACACAATTTTACTCACAACATCAACAATTTAGGTCCAATTTTAATTCTGAAAAAGCCACCAGGTTCCTTTGGGCTACCTCTCTGTGTGGTAAAATTATGCTTTTATTTTGACTTAGAGGAACATGGATCGCGATCCATGTTGGGAAGCCAAGTTTGTTAGGAAATAAGACGTAGCTAAATAGATAATTGAGTAGATTACTTAATGGAGAGAGACAGATTTATATACACGAGATTATAGAGTAGAGAGAGAGAGAGAGAGAGAGAGAGAGAGAGAGAGAGAGAGTACACACGATATACGTGGTTCACCCAATGTGGGCTACGTCCACGGGAAAGCAGCCACTCAATGGCTTTAGTACTTCAAAACAAGAAGTAGTTTACAAAGGGATTATACCCTTAATGGAGCTCCCGCCTTGCTTCACTCTCACCACCTCACACTCACCTTGTTGCATCAACTTCACACTATACAATGTGTGTAGAAATGGCCTCCTTTTATAGGCCAAAAGGGCTGCCCTCTCTTATGAGAGACAGCCATGTGTAGCCGCCCTTGTGCGAATAAGTCCAAATCAGACCCTCCAATCCGTCCATGTGTGGCTGCCCTTGAGAAGACAAGTCCGCTTTTGAATTCGGCCACCGGCCACCGGCCATTGACTTTCGACCACCGGCCATCGGCCATTGACTTTCGACCACCGGCCATCGGCCATTCACTACCGGCCACCGGCCAACCAACCGGTTGTTTTCCGACCACTTTTCGACCGCCGTCCGGCCATAATATTCCGGCGAAAAAGAATATTCCGGCGAAAAAAAAAAGTCTCGGGAGCCTCCGCCCTCAAGGCCCTTAAAGTTGCCCCTAATTCTTGTCCGTGAAAATTTTGGTTTCCGGTGAGTGATTTTCCTTCACGCACGATGGCTTCTCCTCATAATGGGGGCCTTACAAATGTGCACTTTTACCACAAAAAATTACAAGGGTAAATCAGGCTCCATACTTAACAAAGTTGACTTTTCTTGATACCATAAGATCCAACATGATTAGTAGGTACTATGCATCAAAGGTTTTGGAAATGGACCTCTGGATTGGGAATTAGGTCAATTCTGACACTTTGCCAGAGTTCTTGACAAGTTTGGGCTTTTGGTCTGGTTTTTATATCCAATTTCATTTTGAAAGGGCCACTAGACTCCCTATGATGTCCTCTATCTATGGTGCAAATTTTGTATCAAATTGTGTCAGAGGAACATGGATCGCAATCCATGTACCTTAGTGCCAGAATGTACTGAGACTTGACACACAGCTAGTCCTTGGTCTACTAATGTTGGCTATTTGGTTTTTGAGTGTTGTGGAGTTTTTAGGTCAACCAAAAATTAATTTTAGGGTCTGTTCTAGCGGTTTTCCCCTTTATCTGTTTCTTGCCCTTTTGGCCCACCTTTTCACCTTTTTTGTTAAGTTCTTTGGGAGAAAGTACTTCAAATGTTATCACTTTTCTACTTGCCAATTATCAGCTCAAAATTCCAAAAAGGTACATGGATCGTGACCCATAATTGGCAAGATTTTGGCATGATCTTTTGTGAGTTTGTGATAGAGGATATGGTGATGCTCTTCTCCAGATCTTTTTGGATTTGACAAAATTTTTCCAAGTCAAAAGCACGATTTTGTGTCTGCTTTGCGGTTTTTTGCGAACAGCTTCTTTTTTGGTATTTTGAGAGGTTTTTTCACTTTTTGGCTATGGCTCCTTTTGGAAAAGTTGTTCACCTAGTAATCATGAGTGCACTGGTCAAATTTCCCTTGCAAATGTCTACCAGGTACATGGATCGCGATCCATGTTTGACAGCATCTGGTCATGATTTTTTGTCCTGCTGGTTCCCTCCTTCTAGTTGATCCCAATTCTCACCCCTTTTTGAATTTGGACAAATAAAAGTTCAGTTTCCCCAAATTTTCTCAATTTTCAAGGTTTTGATCTGCTTAGCACAATTTCTTGATTTAAATGATCTTTAGCTCTCTGTTTCTTGCCAAACTCAAGGTTCTGATGCCTGATATTCTATTCTAAGCAAAGGAAACAATTTTTGCTCATTTTTCCAGAAAGGTACATGGATCGCGATCCATGTTTGATAGGCAAACTGAAAAAATTATGCACAGTCTGTCTCTAGCAAGCTTGTATATCCCCTTTTTGTAAGTTTTTGTTGCGTTTGGTTCAGCTTTGAGGCTCTGACCATCAATTTTTCAACTTTTTAGAGTTATGGTCTTCGGCACCAAAATAAGATTTTGGACAGTTTTTTCTAGATCCTTTTGGCCCAAATTGATAATGGAAATTGTTACGTATCCTACTCATATAAACTGAAATAGATGCACAAACATAAATAAATTTAACAATATAGAAACGACAACGAGGTGTGTGGTGAAACAGTCCTTTCCAAGCATGGAAAAAAGAACGAAATACTCTCTTGTACTTCACTCACAGCTTTCTTTGCTCATAAGGAGTAGCACTGGCTAGTCTCGGACTCTAGTCTCTACTAAGCATTAAACCTATGTCTAGATGCTTTAATGTCTATGTGTAAACGGAATGGGTGTCAAAATCTTTGGAGGGGATTTTTCGTACACTGAGTCACTCACCACCTAACGATTGACTTCCCCGGCAGCGGTGTCACTGTTAGCGGGTCGCCGCGACGGACGTCTGCAACATAGCTTTTTGGTACTAACATAATGTCAATATGCAAGGAAGCGACTCGGGATGGGGCACGAGGACTTAATGAGAGTGTTAATCTCATCAAAGTGAACTTAAGAGGGCTATTCATACTACGACAAAAGCAAATCAACTACTTCCTAGTCAGAAAATCAGTCTATGTCCGATCTCACCGCTCTAGGTTATCACGCCTTTTCGGCATCCAAACAAATTCGGAATGCAATGAAACTTAAGGAGAGTTATCAAAACACCTAAGGGTACAATCCTACCAAGTTCTGCAATCATCTGGGAAGGTACATAAATCACGATCCATCACAAAAAATGTGCAGAAAACTGAAACAGAACTATACGGAAAGGTCTCCTTTCAGCATTGAAACACTTGCCCAAGGTCAAAACATCAAAAAACAACCATTTAAGACCTCAAATCAATGCATTTAGCTCAGAAGCAAGACTTCATGAACCACAGTAGAATCGAAAATGATTACACTTAGATTGTAGAGCAAGAGACAAGAAACACAATGTGCTATTCGAAAATGAATTTTGATTACCAGACAAGGAGAAAAGTGGATTACAATTTGTAGCATCAAGAGACTCTCACAGTGAACTTCCAATACTCCTCTTAGCTAATGATAATGTGTTTTCAAAAACTAAGGGTTTTGACTTAAGAGCTAAGGGAACTTTCCCGCGACCATTCGGCCACTTACAAGGGTGTAGGCTCAGAGAGACTAAGAGAGCATGACAAAATATATTACAATTACAAATCCTTATTAATTGAATTACACCGCTTCTTTCGAAAAAATGAGCGAGTACTACAAGGTTTGGTGTACATCCGCCTTTTCTTGTCATTCCGCTGTGTTCACCAAACACTTATGAGCGGATTTTTGATAGTAGACCTTCACTAGCTCACAGTTCAAATGACCTAAGATGTAGTCCTTAAACAGTTTAGCCTGCAACTGTTGTACAGTATAGCCTGCTTTTGAAGAGAAACCTGGCCAGAATTTTCGTTGTTTATGTACCTGTGCACTTTACCATATCCATTTTCTAGGGCATGAAGTCCTTCCATGTAGGCGGTATCTAATTATATGTCAAAATAGTTCTCATAGGTTAGCATATTGTAGATGAGTCATGCTGTCATAAATGTCTTTGTTGTGCACACGTGTTGTAAGAATTATGGTACCTATAAGCCTCAATTGCATCTGAGCCTTTCAAATTACGTGTGTTGTTTGTCCTAAGTAATCTCGCATTGAGTCTTAGGTAGCTTTGTGCAGCATATGTAATGATGGGACAAATGGTACCTGCCACCTTCGATAAGGTCTGCTAGTAAATTTATGTGTTTTTGGTAGTACAGCGGGTGTCAGATGCATAGCTCATTAACCGCTCTAGTGAGCTTGTATAAAGACAACTTTGTGCCTATATACTTGTCCAACAAGTGACTCTTGAAAAAATGCATTGGGCAAATGAGAATGGGATACAAGTCTAGACTCCCAAAATTTAAATTTTGGAGAGGATGAGATCACAATGTTTGCATTATCATGTGTTGAACATAGTCGTTATACAAGCTCTATAGTTGAGTTGTGCTAATAGTCCACGTAAGTTTCTCTTGTTTTAGATCGTTTTCGTGATTGTCCACCTTGTTTTCAATGCTGGTGGGAATCGATTGTGAAGCTTAATGCTCGAGGTTGCTGGAGTGAACTCTCCCCTTAATGGGTTTTATATCCTACAAGGCTCAAAGGATTTGACCCAATGAATATAAAGACAGGAGGTGGTGTGCTTTTGCCTCTTCCAACCCTTAAAGGTGGGACATGCACATGCAAAGTTTGAGTTGATCTTTTCACTTAAACTCATGTATTTGTACTAGAGTGCTTCATTAGTTGCAGTTGCAGTTACGTTGAGCCAAATGAGTTAGGTCAACCATGCAGTTGTAGGGTTCTATAGTTCCATATTTTCCCCTCATGCTATCAAAAACATTTTGAGCACAATTCAAATAGTCCTGAGAGACTACAACCATTAAGCACAATAGGAAAATTAATTGCAATTGGTGAGGAAGAAACCCTCACTTTGCATCTATTAAAACAACTTAGAGGCTCTTCCTTACAACATCCATGTTGGGCACATCATGTAATTACTATGCTTGAAGAGACGATATTTTGCACGGAAATCTCAACAATGACTTTTTGTGCTTCCATTAGGGCACTGTATGTGGCATACACATTGACCAAAGCATTGCCAAGCACATCATGTTTCTCTAATTGTTCTTACTAGCACTTTCATTGTGATTTCTCACCCCCATGTGAAGGGATTGTGTAAGGCCATAGGCCTTCAAGGTGCAAGCATAGGTGATTGCATTTGGAGAAGGCCCTCCCTTCATATTTGGTTCAAACATCCGAGAGCGTCCTTGCCAGAACCATGCTGGGCTTATCCTACAATTAGTGCAATTCAAAGACCACATTTTGGATTGAAAGCTCATCAAGAACCATTTGTGCTTTCGTGAGGACACCGGATTTGGCATACAAATTGATGTGGAGAGGATGCCTAATATGAGCTACAAACATTTATTATACAAGACTCCTTTCCATAACATCCACAACCTTCACTTCAAGGGTAGGCCTCGTAATCCTTCACCTTGTTTTTTTCCCAAACATATAAAGGGAACAACATCTAAGAGTGAACATATTTCAAATGATCCATATCATCACTTTATCTAAACTCTAACCCTTCTTGTGGTTCTTTTGTGAGGCACACGACTCAAAATTGACGCATCACAATCGTAACATATTACATACGGTACCAATTTAGAAACAAGAAACCTTGCTTTGGTGAAAGTATCAAGCTCTGTGTGTGTGTGTGTGTGTGTGTGGCTCTCTCTCCGTTTTCTTCTCCATGGATATATGCGCTTGTTGAATCTTCAAAGACACAACCACACTTACACAAATGACAAGATTCCACACGATAAAGCGAGATTGAATCAAAGAATTAATACAATCTAAAAGCTAAGGACATACTTAAACATATCAAAATTGAGACATGAAGACCATGGCGTTGTAAACACTCAACCATGTCAACTTAAGGTAATAGGATTTGTGGAAAACAAAGCGCAAGCGCTCTCTCTCTCTCTCTCTCTCTCTCCCCCAACCCCAGCTTTTCTCTTTTAGGTTCTTGTTTTATCTTACCCTCGGACTCACTTCAATACAATTCAAATGCCGCTAACGAAGCACTCTACTTATATATATATATATATATATTCCCCCCTCCCCCCCCCCGAAAGGTTCCCCCCTCTCGTCACTATATGGCACGGCTCTATGGCTCAGAGGGGATCTAGGGCCCAAATTTGGGGCGGGCGAGACAGCTTTAATCCCAGCCGTCGGATCTTGCAATGAACTAGGGTGAACTAGGGGTGGGTGAATTGGGGGTGAACTAAGGGTGAACTAGGGGCGGGTAAACTAGCGTGTGATCATGTGCCATGCCAACATGGGCAACGACACGCGTTAGTGTGGTGGTAGGGCATTCGTGTGGCAACTGAGAGGTCCTGGGATAGACCCACACCCCGCGAGGCGAGTGAACTAGGGGCGCCATTTTTGCCCCTAGTTCATCCTTAGTTCACCCCCTAGTTCACAGAGTCGACGAACGACTGAGATTGCATTGCGATTCCCGCTTCTCTTTCCCACCATAGATCCCCCCTGACTGGACTCATGCGATACAGTGACGAGCCCCCCCCCCCCCCCAAAAAAAAACTAGAATTGGGAAGCAATATTTTGCGACCACCCTCAATGGGGAGAGAGAGAGAGAGAGAGAGAGAGAGAGAGAGGATCTCTTGGGAGATTTGCCTCAATGATTGGGTAACCATAGAGGCTAAGCTACTTGCTTCGAAGAATCATCCTCCTGCTTGTGCCAAATTATGTGTTTCTTTGTTAATTTCTCGTTTAACAATGGCAGTTTCCCCCTTCAGATTCCCGCATTTCACTTCCTGCTTAGCTCCTCTTCTCTCCGTAGCTACGCCCATTTCTCACATCGCCCTCTTAAGCTCCGATCCACCATAGCCACCGACAGCAGATTAACTTTCCTCATCAGGGCCGCAGGATTACCATTTCCACACCCTGGGGACTCTTCATTAGATGAGGACTTGCAAGGCAAAGGGCGCCCTCAGAAGCAGCACGGTTCTTCCTCATCAGAGCCCGCATCCTCAGAAGGCAAGACTCCGTCGCCCCGACCATCATCATCATCATCGTCTCTCTCAGGTAACCCATCAACTTCCTCCGACACCTCAGCTACAATCACATTCACAGGTGTGAACCAACTCGTTGCATCATCATCATTGTCAGGCTCACATGTGCAAAGCTGCAGTTGCGACAATGCGGGCGGCATCCTCCCTTCTGCGGAGTCCTCTCCTCTCAGATTCAAGAAGCTAAGTCACATGTCAAAGGGGATCAAAGCTGCCTTTGAGGTCTTTGAAGGATGGAAGGTGATTCAAAAACTGCACACGCCAGAAGTGGCTTTGCTTTCCGGGGCAGGCAGTGCAGGAAACTGGGTGCTCGTGAGTGTCAAGGCCACCAAATTCTTTGCAAAGGGTTTGAAAGTGTCACAGAAGGTGCTCACTTCAAGCCCTTTTGGCAAACTTATTCTGAAATGCCACCCAGATAGAGCAATTATTGAGAAATTGTTTCACAATGATCTTCCGTCCCTTGCCAGGGGGTTCAATGCGTTTTATGCGGCCGTCAAAATTGCACAATTTACCAAAAGCTTTGGAAAGCAGTCACAGGAAGGGAAGCTTTCTGATCCGAGTGTTATCTGGAAAGGATATAAATTTTCCAAGAGTCTTGTGAGTATTTTGGATGTTGTAGCTGGAAAGAATGGTTGGGCGCTTTCATATATGGGGAAGGGGTTCCTGATTGTAAAGAAAACAATGGGAGGAATCGGTGTCATGGTGAAGGCTGTTTTTCTTTCTAAAGAGTTTGGGATGGTAGTTTTAAAGAGGCTCGCCATCTCTGGAGGAACATTTGCAGCAGTTTTTGGTCTACGTCAAACAAGTAATCAAAACCTGCCTACCAGTGATGAGTTTCAGCAAAGCAAATTAAAGGAGTTTTTATGTATGACATTGGTCAATGAAGGTTATTTACGTGACTTACCTTCAGGAGCAGGCTTATTCAATGATGAGAGTCTTTTCTCTTCATTTCTCCTGGTCAGATCCTTCATTGAAGATTCTGAAAGTGTATATCCAAATTATTCTGAAGAAGATGGCCTAACATCAATCTTCTGTCTTGCTCTCCCTTTACCAATAAGTGAGGCTCCTGCATTTGCATGATCATTTCACTTTGTTGTAGTTTTAAGTACTTCAATATTGCTTACTTGTTGTTGAGGAGTTCGCTGCTTGTTGAAGGTAGTGAAGGTTTAACTTTGAATTTGTAAGACTGACGCATCAGAAGAAGAATTGTGCAGCAATAGTTGCTGTGGTACAGCTCCAGGTTATGATGGTAAGCCCACAATTTCTTTAAGGGTCTTTCGTATATCCCGCCTAACTCGCTGTGAATGGCGCAATTTTTATCACAAACAGATATGTGTATCAGCTTCTTTAAATAACGGTTCTGAACAAGAAGATCACTATCTAAATAAGAGAGTGGCTTGGAAGCTTGGAAAATTATCTGGTATGAGACCTTGAAGACATCTCTGTTACTGCAAAAGTTTAATTGTGGCCATTGTAGAGTCCCATGCATGCTTTGAAACCGTTTTAGATGCTCAGAATGCAATGAGTCGGCTATGAGTAGGTTGACTGGTACACATCAGGCAACGTTGGAGTCCTGCAACCCCTCTCCTTGATGGTTTGGCACAGGAGGACTCACATGGGCAGTTGTGTAAACACTAGTGAACCAGAGAGATGACAAAGGTAGGTGTGTACAAGAGGTGCTTCTTATACAGGTTAGATCTGTTAGTTTTGGGGGTCATCTCTTGGGTTCCTGTCTAGATCTAGAGAGAGAGCTTCTTTATGGCTGTGACTGGCCTTGTGTGGTCCTTCTCATGTGCATCGGTCCTAGGCAGTACTCAGATATTGTCCAGTCTGGTCATTATTGACTGCACTTGTAGAGAGTGCCTTGTTTTTACCGGTGCCTCGTACCCTCATATGTAAGGAAGGGGCGGGGAGATAGATTGTGATAGCCTTGTATCTATCCATCAATTGTTGCGTAATGTCTTCTCCCAAGTCACCAAATTTTTGCTGCAGTTTGACATGATATCAGAGCCATGCCTTGACGATGCTGGCCTTGTGACCGAGCAGGAGTTTGTTGTCTGATAGAGAGGTTGACTTGGACCTTTTTCAGTCCAATCTAGTTGTCCCTTACAAATGAGGTTAGAGATCTCTTTACAGGAGGTTGCTTGTAGCCATTTCAGCGCGGTTGGTAGTCGTCTATGTTGGATACTCTCTCATGACTTCACATCAACTTGACATGTTGGAGATATAGAGTGTAGAGTTTATGTTTTGGTACAGCGATGGCAGCATGCTTTGCATACTCTACACAGGAGGATGTCTTTTTGGAGTTGGTCGGATGCAACTTATTTTCTTTTGCTTGTTCTCTTTTGAAGGTGATGAGTTGTGTTCTGTGAAAACCTTATGTGGCCTCTTGGTAGCAGATGTTGTATCTCTTGGCAAGAGGTGGTGATGTTTTGTGGATCCAAAAGGAACTTGTCATGTAGTCCCAGTGTTTTACATATGCTTCGACGGTTGTCCTTGATTTTTATACAAAAGAATTCATAATATTGGATAGAATGTGTTGCAACTTCCTCATGACCCATGCCTTAAAGATAGAGGGGGTTTGTACCTCTTGCACAAACATAATGTTTGGATACCTGAGCACATTTTCCACTCACAGAGGATTGTTGATTCTTCTGAATCTAGCGAGCTGGAAGGACTACAGACTCTTTATTCTACATGTGTTATGGAAGGTTATACTCGAAAGCATAACCTGAATGGCTTGATGCGGATGATCTTGAGTCCATTGCTTGTCAAACTTGACCTTCTGGCATACCAAGCAAGTGCGTACAAAATCGTCCACGTCCTTCTTGAGTCTTGGGCAAAAGAAGCATTTCTCCACACCTTTCAATGTGGTATCAATGCCGTGGTGACCGTAAGTGGTGGACAATGCCATTCGGTTAGAACCTTTTCCCTCAACGGTAGTGTAACGCACAACATCGTTTTCTTCATCAAGTAGCCATTCCGAATGGAATATTCGGCTACTACCTCCCCATTTTGTATTCGACCAAATTTTCTCCACACCTTTTAAGGTGGTATCAATGCCGCGGTGACCCGTAAATGGTGGACAATGGCATTCAGTTAGAACCTTTTTCCTCAACGACTGTGTAACGCACAACATCGTTTTCTTCATCAAGTAGCCATTCCGAATGGAATATCCCACTACTACCTCCCTATTCTATATTACTGCGTGCAAAATCGTCCACGTCCTTCTTGAGTTTTGGCCAAAAGAAGCATTTCTCCACACCTTTCAAGGTGGTATCAATGCCGCGGTGACCGTAAATGGTGGACAATGCCATTCGGTTAGAACCTTTTCCCTCAACGGCAGTGTAACGCACAACATCGTTTTCTTCATCAAGTAGCCATTCCGAATGGAATATCCAGCTACTACCTCCCCATTCTGTATTCGACCAAATTTTCTTCACACCTTTCAAGGTGGTATCAATGCCGTGGTGACCCGTAAATGGTGGACAATGGCATTCGGTTAGAACTTTTTCCCTCAACGGCTGTGTAACGCACAACATCGTTTTCTTCATCAAGTAGCCATTCCGAATGGAATATCCCGCTACTACCTCCCTATTCTATATTCGACCCAATACATCTGCAAAATTTGGATCTGTGGCATACTGATCGACCATATCCTTGAAGCTTCTATGATGTATCGCGTAAATAGCCAAGACCACCAGCTTCCGGGACGAAGCATCTTCCACCGAGTTCTTTTGTCCTTGCACATGGACATTCTCGAAGTGAAACTGTGATAAGATGTTCGCCCACCGCATCTGCTTTTCCGATAGCTGCTTCTGTGAGAAGAAGTAGCGTAAACTCTGATGATCTGTGAAGACTGTAAAATCGCCTCCGAGTAGGTAATGTTGCCACTGAGGAAGAGCATGGATAACCGCCAAAAGCTCTTTCTCATATATTTGTGGTGTCAATTTCAGCCTTGAAAACAATCGGCTCTCATAGGCAATGACATGGCCTTCTTGCACCTAGACTACGAACACAAGCATCAAAATATACTTCGAATGACTTCTGCAAATGCGGCAAATTCAAAACTGGTCCTGTCGTCAATTTCTCTTTCAATATCTAAAAGGCAGTCACCTCTGTGGGTGCCCACAAGAAAGGGACTCGTTTCTGTGTCAAGATATGCAACGGGGAAGCAACCTCTGCAAACTTTCTAATGAACCGCCGGTAGTAAGAACATAAGCCCAAGAAGTTTCTAACTTCATGGACATTCTTCAAATCGGGCCAATCACATATAGTCTCAATCTTGGTCGCGTCTATCTGCACTCCTGCTGCTGAGATGATGTGTCCCAAAAAGTGTATCTCTGGTAGGAAAAATTAACTCTTCTTTGCATTATTCACCAACTTGTGATCTCGCAATGCCTGAAAGACATGTAGCAGATATGCTCTTATCGTCTGCCTCATCCTTGGAGAAGACAATAATGTCATCAAAGAAAGTGCTCACAAAAGATCGGTACTCTCTGAAAATCATGTCCATCATTCGGTTAAAAGTCGTTGGAGCATTGGTAAGCCCAAAAGAAATCACCAAAAATTCAAATAAATCGAAGGTCGTCCGAAAAGTTGTCTTGTAGACATCTCCCGACGCAATTCGAATCTGATGATATCTGCTCTTCAAATCGATCCTGCGAAAACAAGAGGATTGTGTAATCGGTCTAGAATATCATCGATCCTAGGAATCGAAAATCTGTTCTTGATGGTGATTTTGTTGAGAGCTCTATAATCAATGCACATTCTCCAAGATCTTTCTTCAAAACCAACAATACGGAGAGCAGTAAGGTGAAGTACTCGACTGGATAAGACCCTTTTCCAAGAGGTCTTTCACTTGGTTCATAATCTCTTCATTTTGGGCTCGGCTCACACGGTAAGGTGGCCGGTTCAATGGTGTGCTTCCAGGTATCAGATCAATGGTATGATCCTCATGATGAGTTGGTGGTAACTCGCCTGGTAGGCCCTCAGAAAAGAAATCGGCATGTGTGAAGAAAATCTTGGCGTTCTTTATCAAGTTCAGACATATTTGTCCTATGATCATCATTCAACTCTTTCAAAAAGATCGAGTAAACTAACAAACTGGATTTCATTAATTTCGAAACGACCAAAGCCAATACAATAGGGACAAATTCGCCCTTAAGTTTCACATCAAGTACAATGGTTCGACCCTTTTCGGTAGTCAATGTCGCTTTCTTCGCCCGATAATCGACCACGGCGTTGTTCTTATGGTACCAAGGGACTCCCAGGAGAACATCACAACCTTCCAAGGGCATTATGTAGAAGTCCTCGTGCCCCAAATACCCCTAACAATGCAACCAAAGTTTGCCAATGAAGGTGTAATGACCACGTCCCTGTCGAGTGTTGCTAGAACTGCCTCTGCTTGTGGTCCCATCCGATCAGGTGTAATCTCGAGCCGCGCCGCCAATTCAGGTGAAATGAAGTTAGCCTTGGCTCCTCCATCGAAGAAAATGAGGGCTTCTTGATCTTTCACTTTGCCCCAAGCTCGGCAAAGTTCTGCACTTTCACCAATCGTTCTTGGGTCAGCACCCATGCAATCTAGAACCAGTCCTGCTTTCATCTTGCCTTTTCGTCCACTTTCCTCAGTTGCTTTTGAACTCTCTGGCCTTTCTTCATCTTATTTTTTATGTGCCTTTTTAGGGCACTTCGCAGGAGATGTGCCCATGTTCCCCGCAACCAAAACACTTCCCCTCTTTGATGTAGTTGGCTCTCTCCCGAAGAGTGAGCCGGGGTCGTGCATCCTTATCTTTCTTTTCTTGGGGGCTCTTCTTCTTTCTACTTTCATTATTAGAAGTCTGTTCGGTTTTTGAGTCATGATCTTATCTGTGGGTAAGTCAAATTGCCTGAATGTATGGCAAAACCTCGTTTTACATGACCCATCAGTTCTTGAATAGAATCCGACTTTTGCTCTAAGCAGTGATCTCTTATCTTTCTTTTCTTGGGGGCTCTTCTTCTTTCTACTTTCTTTATTAGAAGTCTGTTCGGTTTTTTGAGTCATGATCTTATATATGGGTAAGTTAGATTGCCTGAATGTATGGCAAACCCCGTTTCGCATGACCCATCAGTTCTTGAATAGAATCTGACTTTTGCTCTAAGCAGTGATCTCGGATCTCCGTAGGAAGTTCGCAACAAAACCGCTCAATCTGTTCTTTAAAGGAGATCTTCTTAAATGAAGAAGCTGCTAGAAAGAGCTGCAAATCTCTCACAATATGCGTCAAAAGAATCTCTCTTGGTCATCCGAAGATAATTCCAAGCAGTTCATATATCTCGTTCGTACTCCCGAGTCAACCAAGAAGAAATAAAGAGCCTTTTAAATTTTAGTCATTTAACTGGCGCTTTCTTGTTCATTAAAAGGGTGGACCACCATGTTCGAGCATTTCCTTTAAAGAAAGAGGTAGCCTTGCGAATCTTGGAGTGCTCCGAATAATGCCCTCCAGAGAAAGCTATAACAAACTGTTGTATGAAGGCCAAAGCAATCGAAGCATCTCGGAATCCAAACAAATGTCAAACTTAATTGACTGTCCACCTTCTTTAAATTCTCAAAATTTCTTGCTTTTATCTTCGAGGAAGTCATACTGGTTGGCTTTATAGAAATGCTTCTTCTTTGCGTAAAATCTATGATCATTGGAGTCCGAACTATCTGAAGACGAGTCTCTCTAGAACTATCAAAAATTGGGCGAAACTTAGGCTTTTTTGCCTTTTTCTTGCCCTTTCCAAAGCTTTGCTTTCTGCTTCGCTTTTTCCCTTTCTTGTCTTCTTCACTCGAAGAACTGTTAGAAGAAGAAGAAGAAGAACTGGATACTCCTTCAAATCGCACATGCTTCTTCTGCTTTCTTGCCGAGGCAAAAGTAGATTAACGACTCAAATAACCCGAGAAGTCAGTTCCTTTCTTCTGCTTTTTGTCGTGCTTTTTGGGTTTGTTGTTCACATAAAAAAGCTGAGTAATCCGTGTATCAACCACCTCTTTCAATTCTTGCTCTGTAAACATCCTTGGAGTAGCAGTTTCTTGAGTGCCGGTTTGAGGTGTGACTCTATGCCGGTTTGAGGGGTGGCTCTATGGCCTTCTGCCCACTGGGCGTGCACCTCATCAAAGGACGTTTGAGTCAAAAATTTTGCAAATTTCGGATCCTTCGCAAGATTGATCATCATCTTTGTCGCATCGTCAACCAATTGTTGACGTTCCATCTCTTCAATCTCCGCTTGAGTAGGCCGAGGTGGGCCATACTCTTCGTGAGAATCTTCTTCGTGATCTCTTCCCGCATCTCCAGATGCAAAGGAAGTCGACTATTCGTTGTTGGAATCCACAAGTGCCACGAGAAAAGGATCGCATTTCCCAGTAGAAGAGAAATCGGTCGCGCTCTGATACCACTGCGCTCTGATACCACTGTAACAAACTTGGACACTCTTAAGTCAAGATTCTACCGCGACACAATAGATATTCTCTTCAAAACAGCTCACAATTCACAATCGATTCGACACGGCCTGACGGAGTTCCGTGCCTAGAAATATTGGCCCCAAAGACAGGTGTCCCTTTTGGTATTTCTTTTTTTGTTAACCTGAGTTCAAAGTACAAGAGAATGGGAGGGTTCTCACTCTTAGACTCTGCGTCCAGATGCTCTGAGTTGTGAGAGCCCTGCCCACATATTTAAAGGTTACAAGGAATCCCCAAAAGTAGCGCTCCAAAAGCTGTAGTCCAAAAGCTTCTAAAAAATAAAGCAAGTGAGCCAAAAGCTGCCAATTTCAGCCCCCTTTGCTTAAAGCAAAATTCCGTACAGCCTTTCGCTTTTTGTAAGGCACACAAAGACCTACGCATGTAAGAGTTGGTCTCAAAAGACGAACCACCAAAAGCAATTGTCAAGTCATCAAATAGACCGGGTAGAGACGACAACTTCAACAATCCAATCACTGAGAAATTGACTTTCAATAAGCATGATGGGAAGATGGGATGCAGCTGTGAATTGTTCTTAGTTGTTAATACAATGCTTACTTTGCTACTAATAGGAAAACCCGTAATAGTTAAGTTTTGGCAGTTGCCATTTGTTTGTCTGAAGATGCCATTAATTGGTAACAAGCTTAGCAAGAGGCTTAGATCTTGTGTGATGCAACACGGGAGAGCGAAATAGATTGATGAACAAGAAAAATACAGAGTACGCAGAGTGAATAGATAAAATAAAGAGTCTATATGGATGTAAGGTAATCATTAAAAGAAGAGCATAGCTCGTTTCATAACCTCCCGACCACCCCCGAGCTATCTCAATCTCGATCTCAATCACACTCTCTCTCAATATCAATCTCAATCTCAATCCTGTGCACAATCTCAGTCTCAGTCTCAATCGCAATCACACTCTCAATCTCAATCTCAAACACACTCTCAATCTCAGGATGGCAACAACGATCATAATCCGAATCGTAACACGATCGCAATCTCAGTATCATGACACCTTGCATAGATCTTGTTTCATACATTGGTTTCTTCAACATCTACAATTCTTGGTTGGATTAAACAAAAGAGACATTACCTGTGTATATCTGTTTGTAAGCTAACATGTTGCTGCTTGTAGGTGATCCTGCTGTTGTTGGCAATTTGTTTATGCCATAACTTTGCTATACAAACTCAAAATATAGCCTTCCAGGCACTCAAAACGACAGGAATAGATATGGTCTACAAGGCATCGCATACAGAATTGGAAAAAACCTCTACTTTTGGCTAAAAACACAACTTTTAGGTCGCGACTCAAAAAACAACTATTTTTAGGCCTCCATAACTTTTTCAACTTATTTTAAGCTTACCCATGTATTTTAAGTGAAAACACATAGAAGTAAAACATTGATTTTAAATAAAATATCAGTTTTAACTATGTTTTTATTGTACTGCTTGTCACGAGGACGTGGCAATTGCTAAACTTGAGTTGTTGGTTTCTTTCTGATGATTTTTGTTTAATTTTTGGGACCCTTGTTTTGATGTTGCAAATGGCCGGACATTGTATGGCCAGTGTGAAGCGATCGACGACTGAGAGTTTCACCCGCAATCGGGAAGGGCAGGTCACTACGAGATGGTCGGGCCAACCAGCACTGAAATCCAAGCAATAAAAGGGTGTCTAGTTCAAAGTCCTTTAGGCCCCTCGCTACACTTATAAGTTGGTGGGTACTAGGGAATTAACTCAAAAGAGGCAAACGGGAAACTTGGCAGTTGTAGAGCAACTTGCAGGACACCTCAGCTGGACGAGGCGCCCAAGAGAGAGAGAGAGGGCTGATTTTTGTACATACATGTTACGTGCAGCAGAATGAATGTTTGCGCTTTGCTCAAGATGAGTGCTCCGAACTGTGCTCAAGGTTTCTTTTGTTCTTATGGAAGGTAGAGCCTTCCGTTCTTAATGAGAGAGTGCTATGATCACAAACAAAGTGAATGGACACTGTGCGTGCAAGTGTATGAGACTGAGAGATAGAGAGAGAAGAGAGATACGACACCAGAGACGTTGTAAAACCCTCCTCCGAAGGCCCCACTCTCGTCGGCGAGAGTGATCTACTTATGATTGCACAAACTGGTACAAATTGAATGCATGTGACTGATGCATGTCTAGGCTATGGCAACGATCATGACGGGGATGACAAGACCGACCTAAGGGTTGAAATCTGCAATCTTTCTATTGCTCTCCAAAAACGCTATGGGCTGAAATTTGCGACTAGTCCAAAAACGTTGATTCTGGGGCTGTTTCCTAATGATCTTTGTCGCTGAAAATCTGCAGGTTTAGGGCTGAAAACCGAGGTTCTTAATAGCTGAAAACTGATGGTCTTGTCTGGCTGAATCTGCTACTTTCTTAGGGCTGAATTTGCAGTGTATTCATTACTGAAAACGCTGAAAAATTGCAAACGCTCTGGTCTGCAAAAACGCTAGTGGAAGGGATATCCAAAAACGCTAGCTGATGGTTATTCTGTGGCGATGGTGTCCTTATACAAAAACACCAGACTGATGCAGTCGATGGCAAAGGTGCTTGATGAAGAAAACGCTAGAGGGATGAGTCTTGCTTGGAGGGAAAGTCCACCAAGTTCTTGTTGAGAAGTTGCCTGCTGAGCTTGGCTCCTATTGCCTCTTCTGCCATTCAGTGCTACTCTAGGTTTGTTTATATACAAGCTTACTCAATTTGCCCTACCTACTGTCCAACAAAATTCACTTAAAAATAATAAGTGAAAAATGTCAAAAATAGGGAAAATAGGCTAAATGCATTGAAAAATTCCCCTGAAGGATTCTGTGATGGATTCTGATGGGAATGCTTATGATCATGCTGTGTACAACCAGAGGATATGTATCTACACTAAGTGACTGGGCATGCACGGTCTACGAATAGACTCACAAAAGTGTCAGATCACTTCTAATCTAGACTGATTGGAATGACTGAACCCTGGTCATGTTGTAGCTTGTCCACGGACACATAGGGTTGGATGTGTCACGTGACATCCCCTCCTTTTCAAAGTGAGGTATTGGTACTGAACTGTATTGCATCGAGGGAGATCGCCAATAGCATCTGGAATCCTGGAAGGGACTCCTCGCTGGCCCACTCTGATGTGTTGGTCGTGTGGTACTTGAACTTCATAAAGGTCTGCAACGCTTGCTTCTTTGGGCTGCGCCAAAAGCGACACAAAGTCTTATGAGTTTCCTTCGATGCTTTAACTTCGTCGAGAGTCATGCTTCTTTCTTCTTCAAGAATCTCCATGGCTGAAAATTCCTAAAACCATTTCCAACACAAAACCATGAACATACCCATTCCATGTAAAGTGAGTGGAAAAAATATTGTCTTCCTCAAAGACTGTGCATGCAATGTAGATGAACAAAGAGACGGAGTGTTAACCCGTTCACCACACACACGCAAACAATGAGATGGAATCTTTCTCTTTTGATCTAAAGCAATCAATTGTGGCAATTCACAACGGAAATGCCCATGCTTGGTGCTCATAATGTCATGTGCTCTTTCTACCACTGTGTCGTGCCAAGGAAGAGATATGGAATGCGACTTCCTTGAATGCATATTTTTCAACTTTTCATGAAAAATCCGCATACATTCGTGTTCATTCATGAGTGAAACGTGCTCAACGTACAATATTTCATGCCTAGGAAAAGGGATCACATAAAGACGTTGACTAAAATACAGGAAACGATCACGAATGAAACACTCGAACAATGCATGCGTATCAATCATGCGAACACATAATACTTCCTGTGAGGGTTCTGTGGACCTAGGCTCGAGAGCCAAGATCAGTTCTTCCTGAGGGGGTTCTTTGGACCTAGGCTCGAGAGCCAAGATCAATCCTTCATGATTGATCGAATCTGCAACGAGGTTAGATTCACTAGAAAAAGCATCAACTAACATATCATCCTTCTTGTGATTAATCACATCTTCTTCATGCCACTCATCATGCTTGTGAGAAATCACATCTTGATCATGCAAATCATCATGCTTGTGAGAAATCATATCTTGATCATGCAAATCATCATGCTCATCATTATTATCCACATCATCATGCTTCTCATTGTCATTCAAATCATCATGCTTCTCATCATTATCATTCAGTTCATCATGCAAATCATTGTCATTCAATTCATCATGCTTCTCATAATCATGCAAATCCTGTGTGTCATGCTTGGGAAAAGAAGAGACTGAGAGAGTCTCCTTTTCCTGATTCTCTTGTATATGTGCCTGAACTTGAGAAAAGAGTCGCAAGAACTCTTTCATGTGTCGGTCTCTCTGTTCTTGTCTTGCTTTGGCTTCGTGATGTATGGCTGCCACTCTTTCTTCGTGTTCACGCTCTATTTCTGCTTTTCTTTCTGCATGTCTTGCTTCGCGTTCTAACTTCCTGTCCATAATTATCTGCTCCAACTCCTCCATAGGAGTTAGTGCAATCCTTGACGTATATGGGGAAAGGGGGAGGGTCGGAAAAACCTCCTGGTGGGGAAAATTCTTCTTCGCATCTCTCATGCTCATCACCTCCAAGCGAAGTATCCATTCCGATTCGAGTGATGACCATCCACTGAAGTCTTGGGTTCTTGTGGGTCTTGAGGTTCTTGAGGGTCTTGAGGTTCTTGAGGTTTTCTTTCGCTTGCAAACCGTGTTTTAAAAGGATCTTCTCTTCACCCGAGTTCTACTCCTCTCCGCGGGCGCACCCCTTGGAGGCTTTGCGCTCACACCAAGGTTGCTTTTTCCCACCTCACATCGATTGGCCGGCCGTTAAGTGCACGGTCCGCTCTTAATGAGTGAAAAGAGGCACAAGGGGAGGCTGGACAAGCCCTTCTTTCCTGGGATTCCTGTCACTCTTCAAAAACACCAATTAGGAATCGACACGCCCAAGAGAACTTGGGTTCGTGCGACCGCAACAAGCAAAAAAGAATCTTGTGATTCTTGTGGTTCTTTCCTTGAGTGATACAGAACACTGCCAAAGCTCTGATACCAATGTTAGATGCAACGGAATGAATGTTTACGCTTTGCTCAAGATGAGTGCTCCGAACTGTGCTCAAGGTTCCTTTTGTTCTTATGGAAGGTAGAGCCTTCCATTCTTAATGAGAGAGTGCTATGATCACAAACCAAGTGAATGGACACTGTGCGTGCAAGTGTATGAGACTGAGAGATAGAGAGAGAAGAGAGATATGACACCAGAGACGTTGTAAAACCCTCCTCCGAAGGCCCCACTCTCGTCGACGAGAGTGGTCTACTTATGATTGCACAAGCTGGTACAAACTGAATGCAAGTGACTGATGCAAGTCTAGTCTATGTCGGCGATGACGAGACCGACCTAAGGGCTGAAATCTGTAATCTTTCTACTGCTATCTTAAAACTCTATGGGCTGAAATCTGTGACTAGTCCAAAAACACTAATTCTGGGGCTGTTTCCTGATGATCTTTGTCGTTGAAAATTTGTAGGTTTAGGGTTGAAAACTAAGGTTCTTAAAGGCTGAAAACTGATGGTCTTTCCGGGCTGAATCTGCTACTTTCTTAGGGCTGAATTTGCAGGTTATTCATTGCTGAAAATGCTGCACTGCTGTGGTTGAAAACGCTGAAAATTTGCAAACGTTGTGGTTTGCAAGAACGCTAGTGGAAGGGATATCCAAAAACGCTAGGTGATGGGGGGATTCTGTGGCGATGGTGTCCTGATGCAAAAACGCCAGACTGATGCAGTGGATGGCGAAGGTGCTTGATGAAGAAAACGCTAGAGGTATGAGTCGTGCTTGGAGGGAAAGTCCACCAAGTTCTTGTTGAGAAGTTGCCTACTGAGCTTGGCTCCTATTGCCTCTTCTGCCATTTAGTGCTAGTCTAGGTTTGCTTATATACAAACTTACTCAATCTGCCCTACCTACTTTCCAACAAAAGTCACTTAAAAATAATAAGTGAAAAATGTCAAAAATAGGGAAAATAGGCTAAATGCACTGGAAAATTCCCTTGAAGGATTCTGATGGGAATGCTTATGATCATGCTGTGTGCAACTAGAGGATATGCATCTACACTAAGTGATTGGGTATGCACGGTCTACGAATAGACTCACAAAAGTGCCATATCACTTTTAATCTAGACTGACTGGACTCGTTGAACCCTGGTCATGTTGTAGCTTGTCCACAGACACATAGGGTTGGATGTGTCACGTGAAAATACAAGTGTGCTACAGTGTGTGTGTGTGTGTGTGTGTGTGTGAGAGAGAGAGAGAGAGAGAGAGAGAGAGAGAGAGAGAGAGTAGTGGATGCATGTGCTCACAGCTTTAATGGAAAGCTTGCCTTCTTCCTTGCTCTATGTAGCGTGACGAATTGCTCTCGCGCATCTCTCTCTCCCCTTTGCACATATGGTAATGCCCCACTAGTTGGGCTTCTTAAATGACCGTGTACAGTTCTGGGGGTTTTATGCGTGTTTGCCAAGGCAAGAGCCTTCTGTACGGGAACCGGATTAGGTAATTGCTAATCCCCTTCAGATACGCACAATTCCATTGCAAAGGAATGCGAAAATGGAGAGTTTTCTCATGTGAAAACTCGTTCGATTTGAAAGGGAACTGTCCCATTACGTGCGAGAGCACCTGAGACACGGGTAGGCATGCTGGCTTCGCTCGAAAGATCTAAAACAGAGGATTACAGCTTGATGTGTTTTTCTACAGGTTTAGGGTTTCGTACCTAAACTGTACGGAATTGCCAGGGGACCCTCAGAAAGGCCTTGAGATGCGTGTACAGGACAATAGGCACTTAACAGTGGCAAAATAGAAAATTACAGCATGCTGAGATTGACCTGCAGCTCACTAGAAAGCTTCCCTACTGCAAGGGAAAGTATCCTTGACGTGTACTTTTGACCTACAGGGATTTTTGTGCCGTTATGTTGGCAAAATTGGGTCAAAAACCTATAATTACAGCCATGGACAGGTTTGGACGGCTTGGTGAGGGTTAGATGCAAGCGTTCGAATCGTTTATTTGCCAGGGGAGCCTCAAGAAAGCATTGGGTGCTTGTACATGACAATTTAGAGAGATTTTCCACGAAGAATCTCGTCTAATTCAAGGGGCAAGTGACCCTACATGTGCGAGAGCTCGAGGGCTACCCATAAAAGTAATTGACACGCGAATCGGAGCGCAAAACAGGGAATTCGGTGAGCTGCAATTTCTGGTCAGGTTTGGAAAGAGCTCTAAAGTTCGTGGAAAGTCAATGTTTACTTGGGATTTTGTCCGTAGAGACTTCTACTGTGGTTATGTTGCCCAAATCGGGTTCGAGTATAGGAATAATAGCCCGATAAAAGTGGGACAGCTTGTAGAAGTTTACAGTTTTTTCTCAAGTATAATAAGAATAAAGAAATAAGCGGCGCCAATCTTTGGGGCCATTAGGGTGTCGTTGTCTACTTGGTAGCGCACTAGTGGCTAGGCCGTGGTTTATCTTGAAGTGTTGAATTTTAGTCACAGGCTTATTCGTGAAGTTCCTGTGTGTCCTAAAGTCTAAAGTAAAGAATTCGGGTGAAAGCCAAAGTCCACCGCCCTACGGGCTAGTTTCACTGCTCATAGGCAGACTATCTATTATACATTAATCTTTATCAAATATTTCCTTAGTGTATTATTTAAAAAGAAGAGAATATATTTTTTCTCTCAATATCTTAAACTCATTTATACAAGACTAATACTCTCTATTTAATAGACTATTCAACAATCTTTCAAGTCGTGCTTACCGAAAGATATGGCCTATTACATTCTCCCCTTTTCAAGATCACTACAAGCCGCAATAGATTAGCTTACAAACAGATATACACATGTAATGTCTGTTTTGTTTGATCCAACCAAGAAATGATTGTACTCTTTTATGATGGTACAAAATTATTTTTTCTTATTTGATTATCATGTTGAATTGGTTGCACGAGTATGTTCTTTTGGCTATTTTGTAGACGTTGCAGAAACCAATGTGTGAAACGGGATCTGTGCAAGGTGTCATGATATTGAGATTGCAATCATGTTACAATTCGGATTATGATCGTTGTTGCCATTGTGAGATTAAGAGTGTGTTTGAGATTGAGATTGAGAGTGTGATTGCGATTGCGATTGAGATTGAGATTGTGCACAAGATTGAGAGTGAGAGTGTGATTGAGATTGAGATTGAGATAGCTCGGGAGTGGTCGGCGGGAGTGGTCGGAAGGTTATGAAATGAGCTATGCTCTTCTTGTAATGATTACCTTGCATCCATACAGACTCTTTATTTTATCTATTCACTCTGCGTACTCTGTATTTTCCTTGTTCATCAATCTATTTCGCTCTCCCATGTCGCGTCACAAGTGGTATCAGAGCTTGAGAAAATGGACCTAGAGCTTTTTCAAGATTATACGTCACATTAAGGAAGCCTGAAAAAAGAAAAAACTATATTATGACAGGTATAGGAGGCCATTATCCTTTGATATAGGAGATCTGATTTTCTTAAAGGTTGTTCCCAAGCGTACTAATCTGATTCTTGGTAAGGATAGGTGATTGTCTCCTACGCTTGTTGTCCTTTTAAGGTGTTGAAGCGGGTTGGGTCTCTTGTTTATAAACTTGAATTGCCTGCGTATGTGAAAGTTCATCCGGTTTTCCATGTAAGTTTATTGAAGAAGTATGTGGCTAATTCTCGTCATGTTTTGCAGGAGAGATATGATCTTCAAGATGATGGATCATTGAAAATTCTTGATCGTAGAGTTAGACAACTTAGCAGTAGAACTCTTGTTGAAGTTTTGGTTAAGTGGGATATGTATCCCGTAGAAGTAGATTTATATGTTTTGTATGTTGAATACCCCTCCTTCCAACTCTGAGGAAAGAGTTAATTTTGACAAGGGAAGAATGTAATAGGACTTATTTTGCAAATTTTTGATATATTCTTTGTTTGGAGTAACGTTGTTCATTTCAACATTTTTCCACAGTCTTTATTCTAATCGTTTCTGTGAAGTTTCAAATTTTGACCCACGACACCTCTTGGGAGCCAGTTTTGAGGGTGCTTAGGCCAAATTTTGGAAAAGTTTTGTATATATAAAGTGTAGTCCTCAATACGAGGAAAAATATTGCTTCTTTGAGTTTTTTTTAGATTCCTTCATTTTGATGCCCGTTTCAATCTGTAGGTTAGGGGAAAAGTGAGAAAATGTTGTTTTAGGTTGTTTATGTAGAAATTATCAACTTGGAGGTAAATTTTCGGCCAAACTAAGAAGGATATGGATTTTTTTTATCACACAACTGTCGAAGAGCTTGATAAGACAAACAAATTTATATGGCATGGCCCTATTCAAATTCTGAACCGTTTGGGAGTTACGGCTCGCTGAAAATGGCCGAGAATTGTGAACTTCCAAAAAAAAAGCTTCTAACTTTGCTAACTCGCGTGTGTGGGGTGTTTTTTGGCGGTTCTTATGCGTTTGTGTGCAGGACTCCTCTTTTCGAGCCTATTTTGGATCACTTTCTTAAAGATTGAAGCTGAGACAAAAAAGAGCCACTTTTCATGAAGAAGACAGCCCCATACTATGAAGGAGGCTATTCTACTGTGATGGCGCCTTGAGATTGTGATTGAGAGTGAGAGTGAGAGTGAGAGTGCGATTTGGGATTGAGAACTGTGCACAAGATTGAGAGTGAGATAGCTCGGGGGTGGTCGGGAGATTTGACACGTGCTGCGCTCTTCTTGTACCCGTGAATTTACATCAATACAGATCTCTGATTTCCTGCGTCTACTTTGTGTACTTGCAATTTCTGTTATTCAGTTTGTTGTGCTCTTGTGTCTCGTCACATCTTGAGTGTGCTGACGAGGGCGAGCCATTGTCTTACGGATGGGTCCACTTCCAGGTTAAGCTCAAGGAGCATTTATTGTAGTACCTTGATTGGTTGAAAGAAGATTGACGAGATGTGAAGCAAAATGAGACTCTTGTTATGTCGTTTTCTAATCGTATTTTGCATATTGGTGTTCAACTACGTATAGTAGACAAGGACCGTAAGGAGACTATCCTCTTTGGTTTGGATGAGTAAATCAAATACGATGTGAAGGTCCTACATGTTGTTGACTACAACGACGTCGTCGAACCAGCAGTATCAGTAGAATGGTATGAACAATGGTAACTCTTCTTCTCCTCAATCTTCCACTACATCTAAAGCTGATAATTTATCACCTAACAATCATAATAAAGGAAAGGCTAAGACTCAGGCAACCCACCTGTTGACTCCTGCTGAAAAGTTTGCCAAAGGAATAGTTGAAGGATGGTCAAGTCTTGAAGAAAGAACCACTTATGAAAAACAAGGTAGATGTTCTATGTGTCACACTAAAGGTCACATGAAAAGAATTTATCCTAAGAAATCGCCTTTAAAAAAAACCAACATCTTGTATTAGTGTCATGCATGAGCAAAGTAGTGCGTTTAAGGTTGTGATGATCTTGATGAGTCTCTTGTTAAGTGTTATGGCCATGTGAATGTTCAGGGCATTGTGATCTTGTTTGATTCTAGCAATGTGCATGATGTTTAGTGACACTCTTTGGAAGCTATTCCAACGACTCCCATTGTGGTCTTTGGATTCGCTCCTGGCATGGACTCTTCAATCACACATGAATGTCCTATTGTGCAAGTTTTTGTTCAATAAGTATCTTTTTCTCACAATTTTGTTGTGTCTCCTCTTGTTGGATGTGGTATGATTTTAGGCATCAAGCCGTTTTGTGAGTTTGATCCATAGGTTAATTGGAAAGATAATACCCTCACTCTCTTAAGAGGGTGCCTCTCCCGTGGTCATTCATTGTGAGAATGGCATTCCATCTTTGCCACTAATCTCTCATGTGTAGGCTAAACATGAGCTATGTAGAGGAGCTCTAGAGGTCAAGGATCTCAAGATTGTAGAACACAACTCAAGTTTGTTTAAGAAGTACAAGCATCTATCTTGACCAACAATCTCCCGTTGACTCTCCCTATTGAGCATCTGAGGATCATCGCATTGACCTCATGGAAGTGTCAAAGGTGCAACGGAAAAGGGTGAATTGGGTGATGATTGTGTCTGCAACCGCAAAAAAACCCTCCACTCAGGAAGGGGGAGCCAATGGATCTCAGATCTATTGCGATAGATCTCATACACAAGATCCTAGCATGAATCGCTCATCGTGCGAGCACCAATCCACCTATAAGCACAAGCACTATGTGTAGGACACCCAAAGGAGGGGGCACGCTAGAGAGAGAAAGGGAGATCGTTGGGAAAATACATAAAAGGAGAGATCACTGGTGATGAAAACACTAGAGAGAGAGAGAGTGGCCGCACACAATGGAAAATTCTAGCAAAAGAAAACGCTAGAAAGAGATAGAGAGGGTGCCCAAATGTTGGATAATCTGCACTGCATAACATGTTTAAAATACGCGCACGGGGGGGGGGGGGGGGGGGGGGGGCATATAGGGGGTAAACTCAGATTTGCCCTACCTAGCTCAAAACCCTACAATCCCAAAAAAAAGGCTAATAAAATGCTAATAATGTGTAAACTCACTCAAGTGACGAGGTACATACATTTTGTAGCACAAATGCAAAACACTCAAGACTCTGACCTCGAGAAACCCTAGGAACGGGGGTCTCGCCTCATGTTCACCTACTAGGTGGGCAACACCGTGGAGTGCATTGCGAAGAAAATATATATCTACCTCAGATATGGCCAAGCATAGCCACAAAATAGCCCTTACTTCTGTGCCCACAAAATAGCCTTCACTCCCTAATCTTCTCCTAGGAGATATTTTAGCCACCACTGGACATGAATTTGAACTGTAACACCCCTCTCAGCTCCTAGATGGGAAATAAGTCCAAGGGATCTAGCATGAGAGGATAATACCACCTGTGAAAGAGGTTTGGTGAAGATATTAGCAAGGCTCTAGTCAATATATCCATTCTTGGTCTTCTCACAAACAAAATGGTATTGTATCTCTATATGCTTGGTATGGTCATGAAACACCAGGTTCCTCGCAATGGCTATACAACTCTGGTTGTCAGAGTACATCGTGGTTGTTTTCCAGGGAAATCCCATCTTCAAAATTAGTCTCCGTATAACCACATTGACTCACATGTAGAACGGCAAACAATCCTATATTGTGCCTCTGTGGAAGATGAGGCAACTATAGGTTGTTTCTTGCTGCTCCATGAAATTTCTCTTGAGCCAAAAAAAAAAAGGTGTAACTTGTAGTTGGACGTCGTCCATCTGGATGTCCACCCAATCTGAATCACTCGATTCTCATAGAATGATCTTTCGCTTTGTACCTCCACTCGCATAATGAAAGCCTAATGACTTGGTCGCCTTCAAATATCGCATAGTCTGAAGAGCCTGCTTCAAATATGACTTGGCGGGTCTCTGCATGAAAGAGTGAGAAATCCCTCTGGGAATCCGCCATCAAACTGGGTGGTGAGATCCCTATAAGAGAACCGACCAGTTTTTGATACTTTTTAGCATCTACTATAGTTGAGGGGTCATACTATGACAAGTATTTATTGGGATTAGTACTGATGCAAATGTACATGATGTACTTGATGAGGAAAGGGCTGAAAATGAGCAGGCTAGAGGTATGCCAAAATGGCTGGTGCACACTTTGCGTGACAGTAAATTGGATGCACCTTTGTCTAGTCGTACTCATTCAGGCTCTCGCCATGCATCTTATGCGTTAGATTGTTATGCTTTGGCTGTGTCTAGCTTACATGATGTTGAGGAGCCTCTGTCTTTTGATGAAGCACAGAATTCAAAAAATTGGATGGCTGCCATGCAATCAGAATATGATGCACTTATAGAAAATGACACATCGACTTTATGTGATTTGCCTCCTGGCGAAAAGGCCATTGGTACGAAGTGGGTTTACAAGTTGAAACGCAAGCCGGGTGGTGAGATCGATCGCCATAAGGCTTGACTTGTTGCAAAGGGTTATACACAACAAAAAGGCATAGATTATGAAGAGACTTTTTCTCCCACTTGTCGTATGACTACTGTGCGTTTTCTATGTGCATTGGTAGCTCATTTTGGTTGGGATGTACATCAATCAAACATTGTTACTGCTTTCTTGAATGGTGACATATTTGAGGAAGTTTATGTAACGCAGCCTCGCGATTTTGTCATAAAAGGACAAAAGGACAAAGTGTGCAGATGTAAGAAGGCTTTGTATGGGTTGAAGCAATCTCCTCGTGCTTGGTATGAGAAAGCTGACACTCATTTGGTCAAACGAGGCTTTCAAAACAGTCCAACAGAAAGCACATTGTATGTAAAGCATGAGGGTGATGTACTTCTCATTGTTGTTCTCTATGTCAATAATTTGTTGATCACTGGACCAAATGAGAGACATATTGCTGAATTTAAGGCTGATTTGAATGCTACTTTCAAGATGAAAGATTTGGGGCTGTTGCATCATTACTTGGGTATACAGTTTAAGCAGTGTGATGGTGGTATTGCCTTGTGTCAGAAAAGTTACATAAAGACATTGCTATGTAAATTTGGACTTGAAGATTGCAAACCTATTGCCACTCCCATGGAAACAGGTTTGAAGTTAAGTCTACATGATGCTAGCGATCCTGCTGATGTCACTCTTTACCAAACTGCTGTTGGCTGCCTCATTTATGTATGCAACACGGGGCCAGATATCCAGTTTGCAGTCTCACAGGTCAGCAGATTTATGCATAGCCCAGGGTCTAAGCATTGGCAGGCTGTCAAGAGTATTTTTCCCTACCTTAGTGGCACTTTACATCTTGGATTGTTTTTTCCCAAGGGGGGATCATTGATGCCATACTTACATGCAAGAAGCAACCTACTATGGCCACGTCGAGTTGTGAGGCTGAGTACAGGGCAGTCTTCACAGCTACGGTTGAGTGTGTATGGATCAGACGCCTTATGAAATTTGGGTGTTGGACAGGACACTACAACACTATCTACACTGACAGTCAGAGCGCATTGGCAGTTTCGAGGAACCCAAGTTTTCATGCTCACACAAAGCACATTGAGGTGCATTACCACTATGTCAGGGAGAGGCTCTCAACAGAAGAGATCAGCTTGGCTTATGTGCCAACACAGGACAACCTTGCAGATCTTTCCACAAAGGCATTTTCTCATGAGAAGCTTGAAGCTTTCCGCAAAGCTTTGGGCTTACTCCCCTTTGTGGACTGATCATGTCCTCAGGGCATGGAACTTCCCTTTACTCATGTGCCAGCTCTCGTTCACCGCATCACTCCAGGGGGGATTTGTTACCATATACATGTGGTAGTGATGTGTGTGAACACACTAGGACCACCGGGGAATGTTTTCCCTCTTTAGGAGGTTTTTTCCCCCGAGCATTGTATATACGCCCATCACTCTAGGGGTATCTATCTTTCCATTGCACACTAAGTAACACACTCTGTATTGTGTGCTTTGAGCTTCCTTCGTCTTCTCCAAGTTGTGTGTGTTTCTCTGCAACCCTAATTCCAACACATCTGAATATATTTGGCTCACGCTTTCCTGGCAGGAGTGTTCATCTTAGTGGTAGATCCTCTAAACATTACAGGCTACAATTCGGGGAATTTTTAGTTTTACTCTTAAATCCTAAAAGTGACACTGGCTATAGTCTGGGGAGCGTTTGGTTGTATAAGTCCTCTATATCTCATGGCCCGTACTATTTTAGGTTAGTTGCATGAGGAGTGATGAGAGAGTCGTTGAATATCTCATGGCCCAAGAAGAGTGATAAGAGAGTCATTGAATATCGCATGGCCCGGATGTTCTTTGTTATTTGGGGGGGGGGGGGGGGGGGTTCCTCAGCAACTATATGTTTTATGTCTTGTAACATGCATATGTAAGCATCTGCCTTGCATCGTGATGTGAATATTCCTAATTGGGTGAGATTGCTTGCGTATGTAATTTAGTGCATCAAGGCACCCCTTTAAAGATCAACACGGTCTCGGTGTGATGTCTAATTTTTCTACGCTAGAATATCAAGAGCTCCGATATGGAATGAGAAAATTGAATGACCCTCGGGATCGACCCTCAAACTGCCCTTGAATATTTTTAATGTAACTTGAGTTTTTTTGCATATATAATCACAGACAATAACTCTTCTTTCAAGAAGGGTGGATGCCACAAACTGCTGACATGTCAAGCCATTGAAGACCTAGAAGGTTAGGACTCCCTGAGCCTAACCCTAGCCAACCTGCAAATTTTGACTTAAGGGCCTAAGCCCAAATAGAAGGAGCAAAAAGAAGTCATCACCAACTACAGGTTCCTACCGAGTGGCCAATTATTCAAATGGATTGGGATTAAAAACCCTAAACTCCGACCAACTTATGGTTCCCCGACCAATGGGACCTAAAGTAAATAAAGCAGACACACACACACAACCTCAAATTTGTGTGGAGATGATGGGATGGTAGTTGTATAGATGCTCCATGCTTTGCACTAGCAATGATGATGTGGCAATAGCATACGAACAACCCTATGCGCGCTTGCTTTTAACACTAGAATGGTAACAGGACACTTTTATGTCCTTGAACACTTTTGTGTCTTGTTAAGTGACCATTTTTCTTGAATTATTTGAAGAGTATGAAAATGAATTTCTAGGTGCTATATATCCACAAAGTTTCCTTATGAGCTGAAAAAAAACTTAGCATTTTTTTTTTGAGTATCGATTTCACCATTAACCTTACTCTTGCACAACATTTTTGAACCTAAACTGTGTGAAAAAACGGGTCCTGTTTTTGGTTTTTTTGCAATTTTTGGCAACTATACCACTCTAAACTTCATGTTTGTGAGGTTTAGATGGCTAGAGGTTAGGCCTTCATAGTTCTCAACATGTTTTGATGCTTGTAGGGAGAGCTAAGTGTTAAAATTGAAAGTTATGACCAATTTACAAGAATTGCATAATCCTGTTTTTTGGCCAAAATTAGCACTTTTATGATTTTTTTGGTGGCTTTCTTGATATCCAAATTTAATTTTGATTGTGTAAGTGTAATGTATAACATAAAGCTAATCTTCCTTAAGTTTTGGGGGACCTAATATGCTATATAGCATAGTATATGATGATGGTTAACTTCAATGGGTTGGTGACCAATGGGTTGAGTTTTTTGATTGCTGAAGAATACGATACATTTTAGAGTAGCAAGTATAACTTTCTGAATATTGCTAGTTTCTTAGGCCAATTGTGTGTATTTTGTAGGTAGTGACCATATCTAATCATAGACTACAAACTTGGCTAGATATTGAGTAGTTTCTATGGGTTTCTAGAGGTCATAATGCTAAACCCAGTTTTTTCATGTTTGTTGTATTTAGCACTTTATCATTGCCCCCAAGGTTCCAATTGTAAAAGATCCATTATCCTTTTGACAAGCTCCATGGCTCCTTTTGAATCCAGAGGCCCAAAGGGAACTAAGAAAACATGTATATAGTATCTGTATTGAGCGTGACTATAAAAACTTTGATGATAGGTCCGCAGAATGGCAAAAATGCAACTTTTTTGTACCTATTTTTTTGCCCAAAAAAAAAATAGTGAGGTAAAAGCAACCATATGTTTTGGTCACCAACCCATTGAAGTTAACGGGGCATTTTATCTCATGTCCTACAAAATCTCCACTCTTATTTATATGCAATCAACTATAAGAAATTGATGTTTTGGGCAAAATGCACCGGTCCATCAACTTTGGAGGCTTGTAGTGACCAAGGGATGATAAAAATTACAAGTTTCTCATTTTTTCCATATGTAGTAGTTATTGAATTATAAGCTCATGAAAGTATTTTTCAAAATGAGTGGATCTACTATGGTTTTGGAATTTTTTCCCAAAACCCTAAAAGCTAATCTATATTATTTTTAGAAGCCCCCATAGGCCGTACATTTGCCTCATTGGAACCTACATTCATATTTCCACCACTAACAAGAGGCAACAAAGTGTCATAAATGTCATGTGAGCTTACAGTAATGTCTCTAGTACATGACAGCAAGGGCTGAACAGAATCTTCCACAAACACTACATCCTGTGAAACCAGAGTACGTTTTGTTTGCGGATGATACAACCTGTAACCTTTGCTTTCAACACTATAACCAACAAAAATACATTTGACAACCTTATCATCCAATTTTCTGCGTTGTGTTTGTGGCACCAAAGCGTATGCCAAACAACCAAAAACACGCATGTGCTCAATAGAAGGCTTTCTATCATGCCATGCTACATATGGTGTGCGCGTATGTCGCACGTGTCAATGCAAGGAACTTGCCGATACACAGTGTGCGAGCCACAAATGGCTCCAAGCACACAACAAGCCTAAACTAGTAAGCTCAAAGAAGGCGATGGTGTGTCAATCATCGCTCTACGCTTGCTTCGTGGAGGATTCCTCGCCGCAAAGAAGAAGGAGCCGCCGTTTCGCCGCGCTCAACCGCTTCGCCACCGCCGCCGTGCCGTCGTCGCAATGCTCAATCGCGCTCTCTCTCTCTCTCTCTCTCTCACACACACACACACACACACACACACACACACACACACACACACACACACACACACACACACACACACACACACACACACATACACACACACACACACACACACACAAGGAGATGAAGAAGAAGAAGATGGAGATGGAGTAAGAGCACTCTTCTATTGCACAAATGAGAGAATGAGTGAATTTAAGGTTTAGTTGACTTTTATATGAGCTCACCCCATTCACACTTGGGCGCCCATGCTTAGCCAACTAATCCCTTGAATGTTCCAGTTAGAGTGCGCCTCTCATCGGCGATCACTCTTACCCTTTTCCTATTGGACCGACAAGCCCGGTACCTGACTCTACAAGTAAATAATACAACATCCGTCGTAGGTGATAGGGTGTCCGTGAGCCGTGAGGGTTAACATGCCCCCCTTCTTGATGTAGATTCCATCCTCGGAAGCTATTGAGTTGCAGCACGTTCGTCGAGGTGGAAGAGCATTTGAGATGAATGTCTTTAGCCTTCTTCAGTCACTGCAAAATCAAACAACATTGGCACAGTAATTGCATTCTCATATAGAATTAAAAAGCATATGCAGTTGTAGGCAGACAATGTGATTGGTAACAAAATTTTAAACCATTTGTCAGTAATAAACATTAAATTGCAATATAATCAAATGCATAAATAGATGTAAAGGTAAAAAATTAAACAAGTCAGGGGTCGCTAATTTAACGGTCGAAAGGCACTAGAGATTGACTATTAATACCATGGGTAAGCTTCTTAATTTTCTCTGGTCAATTAAGTTGTTTAATCGCGAGAGCCTAGTATTTCATGTTCGAGGGCTGACTAGAGGCTATACCTAGAAGACCTTGTAGTTAAGCTACGATAAAAGGAATTTCTCATGAAATCATCGCCTGACTGATTACCTTTTCTTTGACCCCCCAAAGTCTTTTCACAGTGATTCAATTTTGATTTGTGTGCTTATTTTGTATGCTTTGGGTTTTTTGCTTTTCAAGGAAAAGCGCCCACATTGGGAACCTCTAGGGCTCTAGTACCATAGGCGATACCTATGTGAGTGAAGTACCAAATCAAGCTGGGATTTCTCTTCCAGCTTAAGATTTTACATTGTGGCACTTTGATTTGTTTTTGTTTGTTCGTTTTTAGCATTTTAATTTTGTAACTTTTGGGGGGTGATATAACACCGTTACACCTCCCCAGGCTCATCACACTAGTAAACTCCCTTTATAATATTTAAGCTAAAGGTCAATAGGGTCAAGCCCACTAGAAAGCCCTAGTACATTTCACACAATGCTTCATAAATCGGATTAAGAACGTAAGTAACCATTAATTATTATAAAGGCATTCCCCATGGTATTAAGAGAAGATTTCTGACACCTAGCTTGGTCAAACTAGCTTTGTCGGACTACTTGATTTTTAAACCTAGACAAGTGATTATGACAAAAAACTACATTGAATTTAATGTTTGATACTAAACAAAGGCATTGTATGTTATGCTATCAATCACAATCAAAGCAGACAATCATAGATGCAAAAAAGATAAGGGGCAATGCTAATGGACAAGAAACACCTGTTTGTGTTGATGGTCGTGCTTGATTTCAAGAGTGAGTCGAGATAAAGATTCCATTAAGGTCCAAATCCTAACCACAACAACATGTTCCTGTACACAGTAAGAAACACAAAGAATACCTCTAGGAGGCACATCAGTGGGAAAAAGGAACTTTGCTAATCAC